>NC_092334.1:45065833-45799166 GCF_046630445.1 Rutidosis leptorrhynchoides | reverse complement strand
ACCGAGGAGCTAACTTTCACCGTTTTCGAAACCGAATAATACCCTTCCATGGCGAAACCTTAAGAATCATCATGTCACCTTCTTGGAACTCAATCGGCCGCCTCTGTTTATCGGCATAAGATTTTTGTCTATCTTGCGCCGCCTTTAATTGAGCCCGAATCATCTCAATTTTGCTATTCGTCTCTAAAATCAAATTGGTACTCCCGATTTCCTTTTGTCCTAATTCACCCAAACAAACCGGAGTTCGACACCTTCACCCACAGAGCATCTCATAAGGTGGCATCCCAATACTAGTATGATAACTATTGTTGTACGAGAATTCCACCAAAGGCAAGTGTTCATCCCAACTTCCACCGAAATCAATAACACACGCCCGTAATATATCCTCCAACGTTTGATTTGTACACTCGGTTTGACCTTCTGTTTAAGGATGATACGCCATGCTCATCTTCAATTGTGTACCCATATCTTCATGAAACTTATTCTAAAATCGAGATGTGAAACGAGTATCCCGATCCAAAATGATAGATATAGGCACCCCATGTCTCGATATCACTTCCTAGATAAACAACTTCGATAAAGTCTCTGACGATATCGTCTTTCGAATGGGAAGAAACAATGCACGCTTCTTCAATCGATCAACTATCACCCAAATTGTATCAAATTGAGTTCTAGCCGTCTTCGGTAACTTTGTAATGAAATCCATGGTAATGTGCTCCCACTTCCATTTCGGGATTTCTAACGGTTGCAATATACCATACAGCTTTTGGTGCTCGACCTTAACTTGCAAACACGTAACACATTGTTCAACATACTTAACCACATCACGTTTCATTCCGGGCCACCAATACTCTTTTTTCAAATCAAGGTACATCTTTGTCACACCTGGATGAATGGAGTACTTTGACTTATGTGCTTCATCAAGTCACCCATTTTAGGCACCCACACTCTTCCTTGAAGGATTACAAACCATGCGGGCCTAAGGTAATAGACTCCGTTTGCCCCATGATTCGTTCTTCACGTTTGTTGTTAACAAAAGCTTCAATTTGAATCTCACCAAGCTTTACAAGAAAATCGTTAGTAATAGTCATGCGTAACGATCCTGCTCGTATTGCCGGATGTTGACTCTTTTGACTCAACGCATCCGCGACAACATTCGCCTTACCCAGTTGGTAAGGTATTTCACAATCATAATCCTTTACTAAATCGATCCATCTACGTTGACGATTGTTTAAATCTCGTTGATCAAAGAGATATTTCAAACATCTATGGTCCGAATAAATCGTACACTTGACACCATACAAGTAGTGGCGCCAAATTTTCAATGCATGAACCACCGCCGCCAATTCAAGGTCATGAGTCAGATATCTCTTTTCGTGTTCCTTTAACTTTCTAGAGGCATAAGCGATGACTTTACCCCGTTGCATTAGAACACACCCGAGCCCATTTATTGAGGCGTCACAATAAACCGTCATATCTTCAATTTCTTCCGGCAACACCAACACCGAAGCTTGACACAATTTCTCTTTCAACAATTGGAAAGCAATTTCTTGCTCATTATGCAATTAAGTCTCGCGTTCTTCCGCGTCAACTTTATTAATGGAGAAGCGATTTTAGAAAAGTCTTGGATAAACCGACGATAATAACCAGCCACCCGAGAAAACTTCGGATTTTCGTTGGTATAGTCGGTTGTTCCCAACCCTTTACCGCCTCTATCTTCCCCGGATTCACTTGAATACCTTCCTTATTCACAATATGGCCAAGGAATTGCATTTCCCTTAGCCAAAATTCACACTTGAAGAATTTAGCTTACAACTTCTCATTCCGCAACGTCCATAACACTTCGCGCAAATGGTGTTCATGTTCCTTCATACTCTTAGAATAGACAAGTACGTCGTCAATGAACACAATTACTTACTTGTCCAACATAGGTTGGCACACTCGGTTCATAAGGTCCATGAATGCCGCAGGTGCATTCGTGATACCAAAAGGCATTACTACAAACTTAAAATGCCAGTATCGATTCCGAAAGGCCGTCTTCTCAATTTCTTCCTCACGGACCCGTATTTGGTGATAGCCGGATTGTAAGTCAATTTTAGAAAAGTAAGTCGCGCCTTGGAGCTGATCAAATAAATCGTCAATCCGAGGCAATGGATAGTGATTCTTGATCGTCACTTTGTTCAACTCCCGATAATCGATGCACATCCGCATACTACCATCCTTTTTCTTTATGAATAAAACTGGAGCACCCCATGGTGAAGCACTCGGTCGGGTGAAACCCTTTTCAAGCAATTCTTGGGTTTGATTCAACAATTCTTGCATTTTTGTTGGCGCTAAACGATAAGGAGTTTTAGCAATGGGGGTAGCCCCCGGAACCAACTCAATGCGAAATTCAACTTGCCTTTCTGCCGGAACACCAGGTAACTCATCCGAAAAAATGTCTTCGAATTCATTGACCACCGGAATATCACGAATGGACGGAAGCTCTTCACACGTATCAACTACATGCTCAAGGAAAGCCATGCCACCGCCACCTAGGAAACGATGTGCCCGTGCATAAGTGCATAATGGTACAAGTCTCATCCGCTTATCACCATGAATAATTAACTCTCCCCTACTTGGGGTCTTCACACGAAGAAACTTTTCATGGCATGCAATATCGGCTCTATTACGATCGAGCCAATCCATACCAACAACGACATCAAACTCACCCAAAGTCATCGAGATAAAATCGATTTTAAAGGTTTCAGCACCAAACACAACATTACAATTTTTACACACATCAACCCCTAGCACCGTCTTACCAACCGCTATTTCGACTTCTACCGGATGACTTAACTTAGCTAGCAGTTTATTAAGCTTAGGCACAAATCTTAGAGACACAAACGATAAATTAGCACTGCTATCAAATAGTATCCTTGCCGGATTAGAGTTAACCATGAAAGTACCTGAGACAACTTCATTGGATTGTTTGGCTTCATCATTGGTCATCAAATAGTTGCATCCCCTAGCCGTACCTGCTGCTTTCTATAGCCTTTTAACTTGATCATTTCGCAAATCTGGACACTCCAACTTTCGGTGCCTTTCTTTTTGACAATTGAAACAAGTGAGTTTGGTTGTTGAAGATGGTTTCGGGTAATCACGAGCCATATGACCTTTTTGCCCACAATTGTAACACGTAAAAGAGAAACCTCCAGAAGAACTCTTCTTCACACTACCGACACTTTCGATTGCACCTCTACTCTTCTTGTTCGAATGACTAGTAGCTTCAAACTTCCTTTTGCTAAAAGTGAAGTCACTCCTTTTCGGGATAAGTGACTCAAAACCTTTAGCCACGTTAAACAACTCATCAAAAGATTTCACCGAACCCCTACTAATCTTCTCTTGATAGTTATCATTTAAAGTTCGATAGAAGTCTTCCATCAACAATTGATCATTTCTGACATACTCCGGGCAAAATTGGGTCTTCGACAAGAAAGTGGACTTGAGAGTGTTCAAATCCATTGACTCTTCCCTCAAAGCTCGCAACTCATCTTTTAGCCTCGATAGATCGGCCGGAGTTCGGTACTCCTTAAAAAATTCCGCCTTAAACTCGTCCCACGTCAAACTCATACTTTGCTCTTCACCGTAAAGTCGAATTTTTGCGTCCCACCACAACTTGGAATCACCCCTCAACATGCTACTTCCATACCTCGTCTTCTTATCAAGAGGGCATTCACTAGTGCGGAAAGCCTCCTCCATATCAGAGACCCAACGAGCACTCTTGAGCGGGTTTTGTTCACCATCAAAGGTGGGAGGTTGAGCATTCTTGAAATTCTTATAGTGGAAGTCTCGCCTTTCAACATTATCGTCTTGATTCTTAGGGACCCTTTGCTCGAACTCGTCTTGAACAATAGCACTAACTTTTTCCTTGATTAGATCGGTTACTTGTTCGTCAACCGACTCTAGGAACATCTTCTTAACGTCCGCTAGAAAAGTCGCATGATGCTTTTGCAAAATGGCCTCAACCTTGGCCGTAAATTCGGAGTCTTCGCTCGTACCTCCGTTATCGGTATCGTGCCCGTTTCTCATCTTCATTCTAAGAAACGAAATAAATTAATTAACGAAACACACACAAAATACACACACCATCCCATCTTTCTTGATAATCATCGTACATCACTCGTTTGATACGATTTGGATCCCGTAGTAACGGTAGCTAATCATTACTACGAGGGCACGTCACATCAAATCGTTAGTACAACGATCATCTCGTTCGATGATAATAACTACAACACAATACAATTATCTTATAGTTAGTTAACCTACGCTAAGGCACTAACCAATCTCGGTCCGACCCACATCCTACAAGTCATGCTTAAAACATACATACAATAAAGTCTAAGTCTAGGCACCTATCTCAAGTCGCCTAAATCCCTTAGACCATGCTTTGATACCACTTGAAACGACTCCAAACCGTTTTCTTAAAAACCGACAAAAAAATTTTTTTAGCAGCAGCGGCGCACCAGACGGCTTTTTTAAAGACCCAAGAGCGGCGCTTTTGATGCCAAAAGCGGCGCTTCTACCGCCTGGTCACAAATACCATCAAATGCTGTTTAGGAGCGACGCTTTTACCCCAAAAGCGGCGCTCCTGTACCTGGGAAGAACTGTTTTGATATTTGACCAAGTGTTATCCCAACCCAAATACTCAGCCACAAGTTCAAAAGACAAATTACATTCCATTCATAAAATAAGAGTATTTATACAACAAAACGGGCATAACGACCCTTGGGACTCCAACGACCCATTGAATACATTAAGGTTGCAATTTTGACCCAACAGAGTTTAACTTCCAAACATTTAACGAGCATGGTGTTTGGGATTAAACTACCTCACGCTTAGGCCAAAATCGAAAAGCATCCACTATCATAATAAAAGTAGGAGACCTCTAATCCAACCGAATACCCTTGCCTTTATCCACGCCGGAGCCTAAAAAGGTGAACAACGAGAGGGTAAGCAAAACACTTAGTGAATGCAATAATTATACACATACATATATAACCTACTTACCTACAAACACTTACACAATTACCGTATACACGCTAGCAAATTAATTAGCATACCATCACAAAGTATAACGCTAAATCTCCAATACCACAAGCTAGCACAAACAATAGCATATAACCCGAACAATATAATATGCTAGTAATAATCAACACATAACCATGGTTAACCAATCATATAAGGGAATGGTGCTCGCGAAAGACCATCGAAGTTCACAACGTACATTAGTGTACTTAACACATCGTATCACTAATCCCCGGGTGGTGTCTTAACACCGCGACAAACCCACCCATCACGACATTGTGGTGTCTTAACACCGCGACTAACCAACATGTCACTAACCCCGGAGTGGTGTCTTAACACCATGACTAACCCACTCGTCACGTAAAATGTGGTGTCTTAACACCGCGACTAACCCACATTTCACGCCACATAAATAAATACATTATATACATGCACGTATAATTATTCCACTCACCTTAACGCCTTTGGTGAATGATAAACCAAGCTCGTAACCTTCAATGTAACACACCTATTACATTATGCACATAATCAATCACACAATCAAGTTGGTCAACCAACTCACTTACTATCCTAGTGTCATTTTGACCCATAGTGCAAATGTGACCCATTTGCACCATTAACCCTCACACTAGGTCAAGATTACACCAAATCACTAACATCAATCGATTAAGGTCTTAATACACTTATTAACACAAGGTTAGTGCATTTTTATACACATAAGGCAACTTAGGTCGCCCAAGACTCTTTTAACCCATTCCAAGGTCAACACGCTCATTTGGGTCATCCACAAACCCAAACAACACCCAATCGCTTAGAAACAAAGTGTGCTAGTGATTAACCAACCATTTAAGACCCATAAACACAATTTATCATTTAAAATCCTAGGTTAGTCATTCTTGGGTTCTTATGACCCGATCTTACCCAAAAACCCTAAATCACCAACAAATGGGTTTTATGTTCACCATTGACCCAAACCCTAACCCTCAAACAAATCAAAGTAAAGAATATCAAGATTGGGACATACCACCACAATCAAAACGTAGCTAGTAACTAGATGAACAACTTTATTACTCGCGCTTTGGCCCGAATCAAGCTTCTTCCTCCTTGATTTGAGCTCTCTCACTCCAAAATGGGTTTCTCTCTCTAAGAATGGATGATAGTGTTTGAGTGGGTGAAAGATGAGGTGAAAAGTGAGATCTAGATCTGATCACAAGGCTTATATACAATTATATGTAAAAAGACCAAAGTGCCCTTCATATTTTTACAATTTAATTAAAAGACCCATTCTTTTCCCCGTCGAGGAGCAGCGCTCCTGAACCTAGGAGCGGCGCTCCTAGTGTCTTTTCTTGATATTTTTGAGTCGTTATAGGCCATAAACTCGGTCAAAACTCGGTCAACCTTGGTCAACTTAGTCAACGCCGGTCAAACCCGCAAAATTTTCAATTTTTTTTTGTTTCTCACCTTTTTCATATTCTTGGGGGCTAGAAAATGAATTTTGATGGCTGAAATTGGAAGTTCTGTGCCGAAATTTGAGTTAAGGAAGAAAAAGTTAAGGAAGAAAGAGTTAATAATATAAATAAATGGGATGAGAATAACATATATGAGCTCTATAAACTAATAAATAATATTATAAACTTAAATATATATAAAATATACTAAAAAAACTAAAAAGTCAACAAAAGTCAACATCCGAGTTCTCCCAGAGTCGCCGAGAACTCCTTAAAAACCTCCTGCCGAGTTCTCCCCGAGTCACGAGTTTTACAACCTTGAATGGGAGTACACTTGATATTGCGGGTATTGGAGATCTCGTGGTTAGACACTTGAATTATGCTTGGATCTTGAGGAATGTGCGGTTTGTTCCAAAGCTCAAGAATTGGTTGATTTCGGTTGGGCAACTGGATGACGATAATTGTCATGTCTTATTTGGAGATCAAAAGTGGGTAGTGTTTAAGGGGGGTTATGTGGTTGCTCGCGGGTTTAAAAGGGGATGTATATGGTTGAAGTTCCTAAAGAGGAATGGCTAGGTGATTTTGTGGATGTCAAAAGTCCTAGCATGCTAATGCTTTCGGGAATTATTGAGGGATCTTGTTTGAGTGGGAGCTCAAAGGAAGTTGAAGCTAATGAAAATTCGGGCCGAATTGGGTACACTAGAGCTTTTGGTACTTCGGGTAGATCTTCTCCAATGACAACTTTGTTGTGGTTGATCGAGGAAGATGAACAAGAGGTTTTCTTAAGAGTCATGGTTAATGATACATCTGTACAATGGGAGTTGGCTGGGGATGGAAAATTGAGTTTGTCAAAAAACTTGTGCACGTATGTGGTCGTTGTTCCAATGGTGAAAGCAAAGGCGGTTATGTGGAAGATCAAGGGTGTGATTGCGTTCTCACACTGCTGCCTTGATGGTGTTATACACATGTTTGATCTACCGGCGGGTTCATTCTTCATTGGAAAGTTGGATCAGGTGGATGATATTGTGTACGGGTGGATCGCTTGGGCGATGGGGTTAATTTGGTCGGGTCAGACTCAAATGACCCGTTATCTCCTAAACTAAGGGGGTATGTGCCATAGCCAAAGAGAGATTCGTGTTTCCTAAGGTAGTAACAAAAGGATTGAGTTATAGCTTAGCGGTATTTTTTGATGTCGAAAGACTTTACTTGCTCGAAGGTTATCGGGTGACGTGCGGTGTGATTCGGGTGCAAATCCGGCGGTATCAGAAGGAGGTAAAATTAGCGGGTCAAGTTGTTATTGTGGGATGATGATGATGTTGATGATGTTAGGTTAAGTTGGATGCTGTTTAACATCTCTTCGAGTGGGAGATTGATGGAGTGCGAAGCGAGTTAAACAAGGATTTGAAGAAAAAGAAGAATTCGGTTTGCAGATAAGGCGCGCCGCGGCCTCTCCTAGGCACGACGCGGCCTAGAGTGTAAACATGGGTCAGGTCGAAGAAAGTTGATGTTTTGGATTTTGCCGTGGAGGCGCGGCGCGACGCGGCTTCTTCTGACAGGGAAGTTTCCAAAAACGTGTTTTATTGTTCCCAAAGCTATTTTCTTGTTGAGTTTTGCCTATTTAAGCATCTTATTGTAACTCATACATGTATCCACGAAATTTATCAATAAAAGAACTCTCTTTGGTGGCCGAGGATTAAAGTAATCATTCGTGATTACATATAACCTCATTAAATCTCTTTTCTTTATCGTTTTTTGCTAGTTTCTTCATATACATCAATTATTTTCGTTTATTGTAAGTGAGTTTGATAACCTAGGGTTATCAAGTCTTGTTAGGGCTCACGTGTTTTATTCCTAACAGTTCAACCATATTGTTCACTTCAGTTCTGCACCATTTAACATCCCTTCAAACCGGTCTTTTTTCCTCCCCATATTAGCTGAAGGAAATCCAAGCTGAAATTTGAAAATGAAATGACTGTTATTCCAAGATGTAAAAACACATAACACATCAATCACAAACAATTGTTTATACAAAAAACACCAACACATATATACAAGTAGCATCTTTTAAAACACCAACACATATATATACAAGTAGCATCGTACTTACCAATCACAATTCACACATTCGTTCTTGCTCATGAATGTAGTAGTCAGGGCATGTTTCGATGCCAAAGAAGCTACCAACATACACATAGCCTGTAACATTGTAGTTGTATTTTTTTTTTTATCAAATGAACTATCGGACTTTAAGAAACTTATAAAATAATATGTTAAAGAGTGTGTACATTGATATTTAGATCATTTTAACCAGAGTTTGTTATACCTTATCACCATCCAAAATCTATCGACCATCATATCTCAGTCTGTGATTTCACCTTTAGACAACGATTCTAACCAATCCCTAGCATCATCTTTCAATGACCACGGAAAATTAGCAAATAAACTACTTTATCGGTCACATCCTTAATCTTGAACAACTTACATATACTCTTGAAATTACAAAGATGCTCGTTAGCATCCCCCTTAGGTGTCCCACCGAACTGACATTGATTCGTAACCATATGAAGAAGCTGACCCTTGATTTCAAAATCATCTTTTACATCCGGTTGTGTAATAGCATGACCTTGACCGGTCCTCGTGGCTTTCATAAAAGCATCCATAGTCAAATTCTCGTCACGCATCTCTACTTCCTCTTTTATACATTCAAAGTTAGAATATAAAAAGGTAGAGCTGTAAAACCTTCTACTATCAACTATTCTTCTTTAACCCTGTTGCGTGTGTTATAAACTCTAGACGGTTCCAGAGTTCCTTTGTACCTAACCTGCAATCACACCACAACAAACAAGCGCGTTTTTTCGAAACAAACAAACAAAAGTAACTTTCGCAGAAATAAATCCCACGAAAGGATCGAAGAACTAATAGCTTATAATTATCATTATCATCAAATATTATATTATAAAAATAAAAATATTAAAAATCAAAGTTAGGAGAAAAATACTTTAAAAGTCAAACTGGGATAGTTTTTGTGGGACGGAGGGAGTACTATCTATTATAGTTGTAAATTATTAATTATTATTATTGCAACAATAAATATTTATGATAATCATCTGTGTTTAAATGTAATCAAGTTATTTAAAAGAACTATACTAAATGATTATTATTATTATTATTATTATTATTATTATTATTATTATTATTATTATTATTATTATTATTATTATTATTTTATTTATTATAACAAATAAATATTATTTATAAAAATACATTTTTTACATACTATTATATTTCTAATTATTATAAATATTATTTATATTTATGTAATAGTATTATATATATATATATATATATATATATATATATATATATATTTATAATATATATTATAAAATATTTATATGATATTAATTAAACTATATATAATATATATTAATATATTATAATATAAATATTAAAATGATTATGTATATATAAATATTAATTTTAATACATTATATAATAAATATAATCATCAATATATAATATTTATAATATATTTATAATATATGTATAATATTAATATATTATAATAAATGATATATAATAATAAATAAATTATTTATTAAAATATTTTAATAAGTATGTAATACGTTAATATTAATACTTATTATCATATTTTAATTAATTTATTATTTAAAATATATAAATTAGATATGTTTAATTTATTTATTAATATAACATATAATTTATTAATATAACAAGTATATTACTAATATTAATATATAAACTTATTGATTACTATTATATGTTTTAATATATATTATTGATATAGGTTCGTGAATCCGAGGCCGACCGTTCATTTATTCATTTCCGCCGCACTCATATGTCTTACAAAATATTGTATCGTGAGTTTATAGATTTCCTTTTTACTCCCTTTTCATATATATTTTTGGGCTGAGAATACATGTAATGTTTTATAAATGTTTTGGGAAATAGACACAAGTGATTAAAAAGGATATTCTGTGGATTGATGTGCTAGGTAATTTAGTTACCCATGCGCGAATCCTAAATATAGATTATCGGGCTTGGCACCCCCATCCCGGATGCTAGTAGGCGGATGTTTAGTACTTCGAGGTTATTTGTTACACACCCGTAACGGTGTGCGTATTCTTGCACTATGTATTATACACCCGTAGTGGTGTACATATCCATCTTTACGTTTGGGTAAAGATGTTGTTTATATTATTGTTAAGATTGGTTACCGAAATCTCAACATAAGCAGAATGGTTTTATGGATATTTATAAACTGAAATCTTGTGGTCTATTATTGAAATGATTATTTATGATAAACTTATGAACTCACCAACCTTTTGGTTGACACTTTTAAGCATTTTATTCTCAGGTATTAAAAGAGCTTCTGGTGTCTATTTTCTATGTGCATGGAGTCGGTCATGCTTTATTCAAGAAAAATTTGCATTCATAGAATCATCACCGTGTAGCATATTGGATGTATTATTGTAACTATTATTTACGGTGATTGTTTATACGTAGGAATCATCAGATATCAATAACCTTGGATTTATATAAATATTGATGATGTGTCTTTTAAAAGAATGTAATGTTTACAAAACGTATCATATAGAGATCAATATCTCGCAATGGGACCGATGAATAAGGTACTGCGTCTATATGAATATGGATGGGTCCTTACAGTTTGATTCATTGTGTTTATCTCTTATGTCTTTGATCTTGCTCGAATATGGTTGTTAATGATACTTAATCGGACCTACAGTTGTCATGGTCACAACATCATTTGGCGCAATAGATTCTCATTATGCATCAATACTTGGCGCACAGGATGCGCATCAAATGTTTATTGAATGTTTATTTACTATTCGACGTGACAGTTCTTTCGAGTTATGTGCGGTGGCATATTATAAGTTTGACATGAGACATTTGAAATATGTCACACCGAACTTGAGGGACTTGATGATGCACATAGCTCATCGGGCTTTTACTTAGGTTCGCGGTTGGGCCTGATCCGTTAGTGGCCCATTGGCATTTTCCCTTAAAACCCTAATATCGCCTATATAAATAAGAAAAATGATTTAACCACTCAATTTTTTACAAAAAAATTTTCACACAAATATGTGGACTAATAATTATAAGAGAGAAATAAAAAAGAAAAATAGATTTTAATTTGAGTGGTTCATTGATTAGCCACATCATCGTGTGAACATATTTGTGTGAGATTTTTGTATGGATCTAGAAATCCTCTATAAATAAAGGGTAGACCCTCTACCCTAAAGGACATCTTGGACGGTCATTTGACCTCCTACACTTTCATTCCCCTCTAGGGTTTTACCTACACTCTTCGTGTAGGGTTTTCCCTACCCGCCGATCGTCCGCCTCATCGGTCGGCAAACATCCATAACCACCCTCCCAATATCATCATCTCGGATAGGGTTATCACGGTAATCGGATCGGAGGTTAACGCCGTTGGATCTAAAAAAACTCCCCTTTATTGCACCCAAGCGTGTTTCCAGCTTTCGGTAGAAATATGTTTGATCAATTGCCTTCCGCAACAGAATATCTAAAGAAAAAATATGTTATGTTCACCAATATGTTATTTATCAGAAAAATGCCATTTTGTACAACTAATTGTAAGTAATACGGAATATGGACTGAAAGAAAAACAATGGTGAAAATAGAGGAAACAAAAACAGAGGAGGTAGAAATTGGACACCCAATGGGTTTGTAAGGTGAAATAAATCAGACTACACAATGAATCACTTGATTATACTAAATGTAGGTAAATTAGGTATTGCATACAAGAATTGCCATACCGTAAACGTTGAAACCATAACCAAAATTGTAAAATCCCGCTCATTGCTATTTGCGGACCGTTATGGGACGAAAGACGTGATTGCATGGCCATTTATGTAATGGGCTGGCTACAGCCATTCTATTATCATTTACGAGTACAAATTTAGGACCATGGTTTGATATATACGGAGCACTGCTGTTATCAATTCAAATTTAGAGCCAAAGTTTGGGCCACATGAAATTGGCCTCCCGAGTTTTATATCTTTTCTCACTTTCCCCTCAATTTTTTATTCTTTTTTTTAAGCCTCAATTTTTATTCATTTTTTACAACAACAACAACAACAACAAAACTCAATCATACAAAAGTGGGGTATATGGAGGTAAGATGTAGATAATCTTTCCCCTATCCTAGAATAAAGGCAAGTCATTTCTCTACCCATAGTGAAACACTCCCAAGAGTAGAGAAAGTAATCCATTTCAATATTCTAGGAAATAGAGAGATTGATTCCAAATGGACCTCCGACAAATAAGTAGAAAAATTTTAAAAAATAAAAATAAATAAAAAAATGAGACGTCATGAAAATGGTGGAATCAAATTTTTATGGGTTTTAAATCATTCCTGGAATTTAATTTAGGCTCTGAGCGATAGTTAAGTCGTCAATAAATTAACGATTGTCATTGACTTGATTAATAGAACCAATTTTATTCCTTTTTGAATTCTTTAATTTATTTATTTTAATATCAGTGTTGTTTCAAGATCTACTTTTTAAATTTATGGGATTCTATAATAAAGTTTTATCTTTTTTTCTTTTCAAAAGGATATAATTAAGTTGACATTTACTTTATTCTTTACTATTAAAATTAACCATATTTTTAGTCTGGGTCGTGCATTTGCATGATCAAAAAATTTACAAGTTTTAATATATATTTGTGTATTGGAATAAAAGATAGTAGCATTTGCACGACCAAAATTTATATTCTCTCAGTCTCATTTTGATAGTCCAATATCCCTTTTTGGGCTGTTCTAAATTGATAGTCCATTTCCATAAGACTTTTTTGCTCAGTTGGTCCCTCTATTATACCCCAAATCGCTAGTTTGGTCCCTCAGTTTTTAATTTGGCAATCAGCGTCCCTGAGTTATTTTAATTTTGCAATTGGCGTCCCTCCGTCAAATTTCTGTTAAAAAGCTCCGTTAACCTGGTCATGTGCAATGCATGTGAGGGTAAAATCGTCTTTTTACTAAAACAAGGGACCATCGGCGCAAAACTAAAACTGAGGGACCACTGGCGCAAAAATAAAAACATAGAATTTTTCTCTTTTTTTCTGTTCTTTTTTTTATTCTTTTTTTTCTCTTTTTTTTTAATTTTTTCCTTTTTTTTCTTTTTTTTTAACTTTTTTTTTTTGTATCGAAACTTTTTTTAACTTTTTTTAATTCTTTTTTTAAACTTTTTTTTTGTATCGAAACTTTTTTTAACTTTTTTTTAATTCTTTTTTTTAACTTTTTTTTCTTGTTCGAAACTTTTTTTTAACTTTTTTTTTCTTGTTCAAAAAAAATTAATGCCATAGCCGAGACTCGAACCCGAGACCTCTCATTGACCCGACACCTCCCTAACCATCTGAACCATTCTGTTTTTCTGATTAAATGTGAGACCCGTAAATATATAACCCGTATTAATAATGTTTTTATTCCCTTCATCATTTTCTTCAAACCAATCGGCCCAAAACAATACTCAATCGTAATAATCAAAACGTTGAAATGGGTTTTAGGATTAACAAACAGAAACGATTTTACTGGAATGATCAAACACGAAAAGAAAGGAAACAAAAATAAAGAAACAGCAGAAGCAGAAGCTGTTCGTGAAAAAAAAAATATAAACTCAAATCGTGTTTTTGAAATTAAAGCTGTTTTAACCCACGATTCCTAAACAAAATATGTTGCAAATCTTTTATAGAAACTTTCTGAATCATCAATTTCAACAGAAACACTAAAACAAATACGAATTTCGCGATGAACAAAACGTTTGACTTTTACAACCGAAACTTTGACTCGTAAATTCGACTTTGATAACAAAAATTGGAAGTTGATATTTTACAGGAAGTTTCACTAGAGGATTCCTAACAGGACTGCATTATTACTTTTTGAAAATTGAATCGAATTCGAGGTTTTGGCAAAATGGGTCAAGAACAGAGGTGTCGATGGAAAAAAAATATTCCTGTTTAAATTCGATAAAAAAATAACTATAATAATAATAATAATAATAATAATAATAATAATAATAATAATAATAATAATAATAATAATAATAATAATAATAATAATAATAATAGTAATAATAATAATAATAATAATAATAATAATAATAATAATAATAATAATAATAATAATAATAATAATAATAATAATAATGAAACCGGGTTGTCACATTTGTTGTATTATTTCGATAAAAAAAAGTTAAAAAAAAGAAGAAAAAAGGAAAAAAAAAAGAATAAAAAAAGAACAGAAAAAAAAGAAAAGAAAAAAAAGAGAAAAATTCTATATTTTTATTTTTGCGCCAGTGGTCCCTCAGTTTTAGTTTTGCGCCGGTGGTCCCTTGTTTTAGTAAAAAGACGATTTTACCCTCACATGCATTGCACATGACCAGGTTAACGGAGCTTTTTAACAGAAATTTGACGGAGGGACGCCAATTGCAAAATTAAAATAACTCAGGGACGCTGATTGCCAAATTAAAAACTGAGGGACCAAACTAGCGATTTGGGGTATAATAGAGGGACCAACTGAGCAAAAAAGTCTTTCCATAAATAAATAAAAATAATAAGGTAGATTTTATTTATGCCCTTAACTTTTGCATATAAGACAAAAAGATAGGTAAAAAGGAAAATGGTAAAACTTTAAAGTAAAGAAAAAGTACATGTGACAGTCATTTTTTCTTAAACTGTATGTTTTTTGTCCGCGGACTATTAATATGGGAAGGATGGAGTACTAGTTTTAATGTATAAAAATCAAAAATCAAATAATTAAACTACTATTTCTTGCATAATCATTTTTAAAATATAACTATGTTAGGATTTTCACAATCTACCAACATACACATACACATGAACAGTTAAAATTATTGGATATAGATTTTTCTTGATGGATTCCACATAACAAGCTATGTTAAAAATGAAGAGGAAAGAGAAAAAACTAGTATTATATTTTCGCAAGATTAAAATGATTTACCATTTCATCATATTGCATTTGCAACTTGCAAGTGCAAATATTAAGAGTAGTGGGAGTGGTGGTATGTCACTTTCCCCCTCCGTCCCACACAAAGTGACTAGTCACCCACTCTCCTTGAACTTCACTTGGTCTAGTCTCCCCTATGTCAGTCGCATGGGCGACGAGGTTTACCCCTCTTTTTTTTTTTGCTTTTTTTTTTCAAAGGAATAATGTATTAAATATAATAAATATTATTTTAACACACTAACTAACACACTAACTAACATATGTCACCATCCCCACTTTTTTTGACTCAGCAAGTCACGCCTGACATTCAAGTGACCTCAGTCACCACTCCCGGTGCTCCACTCCCGGTGCTCTTAGAAGTCTATTTAGATCACTTGGACTTGGGTCAATATTTGTCTGGTTCCCATTCGTGTCTACATAAAGTGGTCCTCTAACTTTTAGTGAAGGTAGAGTTAGGGACCCAGCTGCCACTTATTTTTTAGTCGTTTACTTTCTTTTTTTTCCAATCGTTTACTTGAATGTTTGGAATTTGAATAAAGTGAAAGCAGCCCATAAACACTTAACAGTCTAAAGTAATATCTCAAATTCCATTGCAAGTTGAAAAACAAAATCAACAGACATGTGTTCTAATTTTTCATTTCCTTACTCCTCTTGTTACTACTTGTGCTTACTTCTATTGTTGTTCCCTTTATGCTTCTCAAATCAAAACTATGATGATGATGATGATGTATTATGTATAGATGGCGAAAAACAAGCACTTCTTGAGTTCAAATATGGGCTCGTTGATGAAGCGAATAAACTTGCTTCTTGGGATGATGACGCGAGTGATTGCTGCAGATGGACTGGAATTGTTTGTGACAACGTTACCGGTCATATTCAAGGACTTCACCTTGCTGGAGATGGGCTGGACAGCTGGTTGAGTGGGATTTTAAGTCCGTCCATTATGCATCTGAAGCAACTCAGGCATTTAGACTTGAGTGGCAATGCTTTTGAAGGGATTATCCCCCCTCAATTAGGAAATCTTTCGGAATTAAACTTCCTTTCTCTTGGAACACCTTTCATTGAACCTACTACCACCGTGAATAATATGCAATGGTTGTCAAGTCTTCGTCAATTGCATTACCTTGATATGAGTGGTGTAGACCTTAGAAAAGCAAACGATTGGTTTCAGGTGATTAACGCCCTTCCTTCTTTGGACCGACTACATTTGGCTGGTAGTCGAGTCTCTATACATCCACACGCTCCTAGTCGTAATATTACATCACTTTCATTCCTTGATCTTTCTAATAACAATATTAGTAGTTCTATGGGACAGTGGATATTTAGTATACATAGTCTTGTTTCGTTGGAATTATGGAACTGTAGTTATCTTGATGATGGCACTATGCCGAGAAGTATTGACAGCTATCGCAATTTGACTTATCTACAGTACTTAAATGTCGGTTGGAGCTATATTGGGGGTTCTTCATTAGTGCTTGAAGGTATTTTTAAAAATGTAGGTAGTAATCTCATTTCTTTAGATATTAGTTATTGTGACATTACAAGTTCAAATCTCGATTCTTTTCACAACTTGACCTCTATTCGTAGCCTTGATCTGTCAAATAATCAACTAAGCAAGACAATACCTAAATCTTTGGGTAACTTTTGTAATTTGAGAAAGATTAATTTGTCATATAACAACTTTTCAGACGTTACTTTGACAAGCCTTTTTCAAAGTTTTCTCGACTGCAAGTCCCCTCTTTTGGAGTCATTTTCCATGTTCAATTCAGATGTTTATGGTCATCTACCAAGTCAACTTGAACAACTGAAACGTTTGAGGCACCTAACACTATACGATAACAATATTGGTGGTATAATTCCAGATTCCATAGGACGCCTATCTTCTCTTAGGTCACTTGATCTTAGTGGCAATCGAATATCAGGTCCTATTCCATACTCGATGGGGCGATTATCATCATTGGAAATGTTAGATCTTTCTTCTAACCATCTGAATGGCAACCTTCCTCATAGCCTCGGTCAACTTACAAAACTGGATTCTATTGATATTTCTTCTAACCAATTGAATGGGAGCCTTCCGGATAGCCTCGGTCAGCTTACGAAACTGGATAATTTAGATTTTTCTTCGAATCTATTGACCGGTGTCGTGACAGAAGCTCACTTTGCCAAATTAGAAAATTTAAAACTTTTAGAGGGAAGTGGAAACAACTTAACCTTGAGGCTGAGACTTGCAAATTTGATTCTCCCTTTTCAGATAGAGTACTTGTATTTGAGATCTTGGGTTTTAGGGCCTGAATTCCTATCGTGGCTTCAAACGCAAACGAGTTTACGTCAACTCGATGTAAGCAATACAGGCATTTCTTCACCCATGCCGCACTCGTTTTTGACATCATTCCCCAATCTAAACTTTTTAGATATGTCAAAAAATCGTCTCCGAGGAGAGTTAACGTTGTTGAATATGACTGCAGAACTGTATTCACTCGACTTAAGTTCTAACGAATTTAGAGGAAAATTACCCAAACTCACAAATATTTCAGTTCCAACAATTTTAGATCTATCGAATAACTTCTTTGAGGGCTCGTTACATCAATTTTTGTGTTCCAAAGGTACGAAAGGGGCGGAAGATCTTTTTTTGGAAAATAATAATCTGTCAGGCTTCATTCCTGATTGCTGGGATAAATGGCAGATATTGAATTCTATAAACTTAGAGAATAACAATCTGTCTGGTAAGATTCCAAGAACTTTAGGCCTTTTGGGTCAGCTAGAAGCATTAAACATGAACAGAAACAAGCTCTCAGGAACATTACATTCTGTAATGAACTTGACAAGCTTAGGGATCCTCCAACTTGGTAGAAATGAACTTGTTGGAACCATTCCATTAGGGCTTAGAAAATTTTCTAATTTGAGGCTTCTTAACCTTAGATCCAACAATCTTGATGGGAATGTTTCTCGCGAGCTTTGTAATCTTACATCCATTCAGATCTTGGACCTTGCTAACAACAGGTTGTCTGGAGATATTCCAAGATGCTTTAATAAATTTAGTGTCTTAACCGGGGAAGCACATATGGAGGGAACATTCACGATATCCACGTTAAGTGCAATTCGCATGTCAAAAAATGTTAGCATTACTGAGTCATTAGTAATGAAGGGACGAGAGGACACATATAGTACTATTCTTGGATTTGTGATGTTGTTGGACTTGTCAAATAACAACTTTTCAGGAAACATCCCAAATGAGTTAACAAGCCTCATAAAGTTAGAATCATTAAACTTATCAAGAAATCAATTGACGGGAAGAATCCCAGAGAAGATTGGAGACATGAAAGCACTTGAAACATTTGATTTATCACTCAACAAGCTTTCTGGAGAACTTCCCATGAGCTTGTCAACCATGAATTTCTTGATTAGCTTCAACGTGTCCTACAACAACTTAACAGGGAAAGTTCCATCAGGTACTCAGATTCAGAGCTTCGATGAGTCCAGCTTCATTGGAAACAATCTTTGGGGAGGCCCACTTAGTGATCCTTGTGTACCAGTTGCTACAGACCAACAAGATGATGATGGATCACATGGAGTGGACTGGGGCTTCATTGTTAGCTTGATTTCTGGATTTATTGTTGGTTTTTGGATGCTTTTGGCTCCGCTGATTGTCAGCAAAGCATGGAGAATTGCTTATTTTGGTTTCCTGATTAAACTCTGGTATATGGTTTATGATGCTATGTATAAGTATTGTTTCAACATGTTCTTAAAGTAATTTGAAAATGTTGTGATGTCTTAATATGTTTATATTTACTTACAAATACAAAAAACTTGTATGTTACTAGTTTGTATTGATATGATTACTGTGACGACCCGGACTTTTCCGGCTTTATGAAATTAATATTTACATGATTTAATGATTCCGACATGATAAGCAATTAAAATTAAATTTGATAAGTCTTACACGTTTGAAAAGAGTTTTATACATACAATTGTCCACCATTTTATTTCGACGATTCACGAACATCATTACATGTAATATATATATATATATATATATATATATATATATATATATATATATATATATATATATATATATATATATATATATATATATATATATATATATATATATATAACTTGAAAATACAATAATTAAGTATCTCATTAAATATATTAACCAAGTATTACACATACATTTTCCATACTACAAACTTACGAGTTTTTGAACAAAATATATATATGATATTTAACGACGTAACTAGACTTATATTAAAATGTATTTATATATAATGTATTATGAATATAAATACATACTTAAAAGACTTGAATACACATCTTAACATACATACATTTATGAAAGATAGCTATATTCATATTCCTGTTCGTTTTCATCAAGAATTTTACTCGTATTTATATAGTATAACTCTAAAAACGAATACAAGACTTGAACTTTTTGAACTTGTTTTGAAAACTTGACATATTAAGGAGTCTATAGCAACTTGAAACACTAAAATCCATGTAGTAACGAAGAAGTTATGAACCAAACAAAATCTGCCAGGATTAACGTTGTATACTTAAAATACATAACTTAAAAATTATGATCTTAGCTATTTTTAAGATCATACGGACTATTATTATGACGAATATTGGACTGTTTGGACATATTTGACTATTTTGGACACATGACTTGGACTACTAACATAAATATGTTAAAATGTATTATATAAGTATTATATATCTATTATATGAGCTTGTTTTATTTTTATGACATGTTATGTTTGTATTATTATCTGATTTATATTATTGTTATAGGTTCGCGAATCCAAGGACGTCGGTGCATAATTTTTATAAGTTGCAATCTATTATTCTCTTCTTTTATACCGTGAGTTACAGTCTCATTTTTAATATATATAAATGTTTTTGGGATGAGAATACATGCTATTTTTAATGTTTTATAAAATAGACACAAGTATTAAATATTCTACGATTGAGATTATATCATTGAAATATCCCTATTTTGCTCGGTAACTTAGTTACTAGTGATGGTACTAGTAAGCGTGAATTCTAAAGGTAGACCTATCGTGGTTTGACAACCTCATCCGGATTACGAATGTTTAGTACTTCGAGGTTGGTACACTTGATGAGACGACCCGTCCTGTAACGACCCGTCAAAATCGCTATTGACGCGACACGTTAATCATTGATTCAACGGTGAGGTTTTGACCTCTATATGATACGTTTTGATAAAATATTGCATTCATTAAAATAAGTGACTTTCTAAACATAGAAAGTTATAAACATATGGGCGAGTGCTTAGGTATAAGCAAAACCCCGAAATACATAAGTCTTTAATTTACAGGTTGACATCACAGTCCAATTATTTATTACACAACGCAGTTTTATTTTGAATGCAATAAACTTTGTACAAAGCATGAGAGACTCCATGCAGGCAACAAGCACATCACAGCGGAAGCATTCTAAGGACCTGAGAATAAAACATGCTAAAAGGTCAACACGAATGTTGGTGAGTTATAGGTTTAATTGCTCGAGTCATAAACATATATAAAGATAGACCACAAGATTTCATCAAAAGTTTATCAATAGATTCTATGTAACAGAGCACCCTGGTAACTAAACTTAACGCTATAGTGATAATTACCCCATTCGTTTTAATACACGCAAACCAACGTGTCTTAAACTCAAATAACATACGTCCGTTAAAAGGCTAGCGCTCTAGCTCGGACGGGGATGTCAAGCCCTATGGATCCATATACAATTATTCGCGCCCACCAGTCCATATCCTATGTACTGGCAGCTACTAGTTACCAAAGCTAAGGGATTTTCAGTTTAACTCAGTGTAGAATTTAGTATGTACTTGTGTCTTATCGCGTTTAAAATAAATTGCATGTATTCTCAGCCCAAAAATATTTAAAGTATTTAAAAAGGGAGACTATAACTCACAGTTCAATATTGAGACTCAATATTGTAGGCAAATTGCGTAGACGTAATGATGGTAGATGACTGTATGGTTGGCCTTGGATTCAAGAACAATACCTCGAACAATACCCAATATTTCCTTAGCTTAAAGCGGTTTGAAACCCGAATTAAAACACCCTCGTATATACCTTATTATTATTAAACTTAAATTATAATTAAAATTATAATTATAAATATTGTTTACAAAAAAAAGAGTGTGAGATTTTACGTCGAACAAGCTGGCCTTTTATAGGCATATTTCCTGAATTTAGTCCCCATGCGATCGCATGGGTTTTAAGTGCTTTTGCCATGCGATCGCATGGCCGCCTGAACCCCTTTTGTTTGCTAGTTTGTCGACATCAAATAGTGTTTACTGTAGCCCATGCGATCGCATGGGTTTTCAGTGTTTTTGCCATGCGATCGCATGGCCGCCTTATCCGTTTTTGTTTGCTAGTTCGTCGACATCAAATAGTGTTACTGTAGCAAAGTCGTTTTTACAGTAGCAATTAGTGTTTTACTTGTACATCTTATAATATATATATATATATATATATATATATATATATATATATATATATATATATATATATATATATATATATATATATATATTTACATAATATTAAATCATATAGAGAATTGGTTTAAATTAGTCGAAATTTTTCGAGTCATTACAGTACCTCCCCGTTAAAGAAAATTTCGTCCCGAAATTTCGAGTAGTACCTGTTTTATGAGCGATATCAGTGAACAAATGTGGATACTTTTGCTTCATTTGATCCTCACGTTCCCAAGTAAACTCGGGTCCTCGTCTAGCGTTTCAACGAACTCTAACTATCGGTATTTTGCTTTGTTTTAATTGTTTGACCTCACGGTCCATGATTTCAACCGGTTCTTCAATAAAATGGAGTTTATCATTTATTCGTATTTCGTCAAGAGGAATTACGACATCCTCTTCAGCTAAACATTTCTTCAAATTTGACACGTGAAATGTGTCGTGAACACTACTAAGTTCTTGCAGTAGCTTTAATCGATAAGCAACTGCTCCAATTCTTTCGGTGATTTCAAAGGGTCCTACGTACCTAGGACTTAGCTTTCCTCGTTTACCGAATCGTACAACACCTTTCCAGGGTGACACTTTCAACATGACTTTGTCGCCCACTTGAAATTCTAGCAGTTTTCTTCTTACATCAGCATAACTCTTTTGGCGACTCATGGTCGTTTTCAATCGCTGTTTATATATATTAATTGAGATTGATATTTACATGATTAAATGTTTCCAACATGTTAAACAATCAAACTGGTTAAGACTTTATTAATTGAAATATGTTTCATATAGACAATTGACCACCCAAGTTGACCGGTGATTCACGAACGTTAAAACTTGTAAAAACTATATGATGACATATATATGGATATATATATATATATATATATATAGTTAACATGATAATATGATAAGTAAACATATCATTAAGTATATTAACAATGAACTACATATGTAAAAACAAGACTACTAACTTAATGATTTTTAAACGAGACATATATGTAACGATTATCGTTGTAAAGACATTTAATGTATATATATCATATTAAGAGATATTCATACATGATAATATCATGATAATATAATAATTTAAAATCTCATTTGATATTATAAACATTGGGTTAACATCATTTAACAAGATCGTTAACCTAAAGGTTTCAAAACAACACTTACATGTAACGACTAACGATGACTTAACAACTCAGTTAAAATGTATATACATGTAGTGTTTTAATATGTATTTATACACTTTTTAAAGACTTCAATACACTTATAAAAATACTTCTACTTAACAAAAGTGCTTACAATTACATCCTCGTTCAGTTTCATCAACAATTCTACTCGTATGCACCCGTATTCGTACTCGTACAATACACAGCTTTTAGATGTATGTACTATTGGTATATACACTCCAATGATCAGCTCTTAGCAGCCCATGTGAGTCACCTAACATATGTGGGAACCATCATTTGGCAACTAGCATGAAATATCTCATAAAATTACAAAAATATGAGTAATCATTCATGACTTATTTACATGAAAACAAAATTACATATCCTTTATATCTAATCCATACACCAACGACCAAAAACACCTACAAATACTTTCATTCTTCAATTTTCTTCATCTAATTGATCTCTCTCAAGTTCTATCTTCAAGTTCTAAGTGTTCTTCATAAATTCTACAAGTTCTAGTTACATAAAATCAAGAATACTTTCAAGTTTGCTAGCTCACTTCCAATCTTGTAAGGTGATCATCAAACCTCAAGAAATCTTTGTTTCTTACAGTAGGTTATCATTCTAATACAAGGTAATAATCATATTCAAACTTTGGTTCAATTTCTATAACTATAACAATCTTATTTCAAGTGATGATCTTACTTGAACTTGTTTTCGTGTCATGATTCTGCTTCAAGAACTTCGAGCCATCCAAGGATCCGTTGAAGCTAGATCCATTTTTATCTTTTCCAGTAGGTTTATCCAAGGAACTTAAGGTAGTAATGATGTTCATAACATCATTCGATTCATACATATAAATCTATCTTATTCGAAGGTTTAAACTTGTAATCACTAGAACATAGTTTAGTTAATTCTAAACTTGTTCGCAAACAAAAGTTAATCCTTCTAACTTGACTTTTAAAATCAACTAAACACATGTTATATATCTATATGATATGCTAACTTAATGATTTAAAACCTGGAAACACGAAAAACACCGTAAAACCGGATTTACACCGTCGTAGTAACACCGCGGGCTGTTTTGGGTTAGTTAATTAAAAACTATGATAAACTTTGATTTAAAAGTTGTTATTCTGAGAAAATGATTTTTATTATGAACATGAAACTATATCCAAAAATTATGGTTAAACTCAAAGTGGAAGTATGTTTTCTAAAATGGTCATCTAGACGTCGTTCTTTCGACTGAAATGACTACCTTTACAAAAACGACTTGTAACTTATTTTTCTGACTATAAACCTATACTTTTTCTGTTTAGATTCATAAAATAGAGTTCAATATGAAACCATAGCAATTTGATTCACTCAAAACGGATTTAAAATGAAGAAGTTATGGGTAAAACAAGATTGGATAATTTTTCTCATTTTAGCTACGTGAAAATTGGTAACAAATCTATTCCAACCATAACTTAATCAACTTGTATTGTATATTATGTAATCTTGAGATACCATAGACACGTATATAATGTTTCGACCTATCATGTCGACACATCTATATATATTTCGGAACAACCATAGACACTCTATATGTGAATGTTGGAGTTAGCTATACAGGGTTGAGGTTGATTCCAAAATATATATAGTTTGAGTTGTGATCAATACTGAGATACGTATACACTGGGTCGTGGATTGATTCAAGATAATATTTATCGATTTATTTCTGTACATCTAACTGTGGACAACTAGTTGTAGGTTACTAACGAGGACAGCTGACTTAATAAACTTAAAACATCAAAATATATTAAAAGTGTTGTAAATATATTTTGAACATACTTTGATATATATGTATATATTGTTATAGGTTCGTGAATCAACCAGTGGCCAAGTCTTACTTCCCGACGAAGTAAAAATCTGTGAAAGTGAGTTATAGTCCCACTTTTAAAATCTAATATTTTTGGGATGAGAATACATGCAGGTTTTATAAATGATTTACAAAATAGACACAAGTACGTGAAACTACATTCTATGGTTGAATTATCGAAATCGAATATGCCCCTTTTTATTAAGTCTGGTAATCTAAGAATTAGGGAACAGACACCCTAATTGACGCGAATCCTAAAGATAGATCTATTGGGCCTAACAAACCCCATCCAAAGTACCGGATGCTTTAGTACTTCGAAATTTATATCATATCCGAAGGGTGTCCCGGAATGATGGGGATATTCTTATATATGCATCTTGTTAATGTTGGTTACCAGGTGTTCACCATATGAATGATTTTTATCTCTATGTATGGGATGTGTATTGAAATATGAAATCTTGTGGTCTATTGTTACGATTTGATATATATAGGTTAAACCTATAACTCACCAACATTTTTGTTGATGTTTGATGTTATGCGAGGTGTATACGAAATAGTTTATATTTTACTAGGAAAAACTATTAAATACGATACAATTTTACACAAGATATTTATTTATTTATAGAATGGATATACTTAAACCTTGCTACAACACTTATAGGCAGTGTACCTAATCGTAAAGTAGTGTAGTTTTTAGTAAGTCCGGTTCGTTCCACAGGGAAATCTTTAAACAAAGCTCAACGCTATATTAGTTTACTTTTATAAAAATACAAACATATATATAAGTAATATTATTATTATAAAGGGGGTTTTTACCGTTTAATGACCGGTTTGTCGATTTTAAGACTTTAGTCGCAGTTAAAACCTAATGTAAAATATAAATACAAGACTTAAATTAAAGCGTAAAGTAAATAACGATAATGAAATTGCGAATAATAAAAGTGCGATAAAATAAACTTGCGATAATTAAAAAGTACGATAATTAAAAGTGCGATTAAATAACAATAAATAAAATTGCGATAATTAGAAGTGCAATTAAATATAAAATAAAGGAAATTAAATATGAAATAAAAGAATTATGCTTATTTAAACTTCCGTAATCATGATGTTTGACGTGTTGATTTTAGTTTTATGCCCCATGGGTTAATTGTCCTTTGTCCTGGATTATTTAATATGTCCGTCTGGTTTTTGTCCATAACAGTCCATCAGTCATAAATATAAAGTGCGAGTGTCCTTGTCAAATTATTATTATACCCGAAGTTAAATATTCCAACTAATTGGGGATTCGAATTGTAACAAGGTTTTAATACTTTGTTTAATGAATACACCAGGTTATCGACTGCGTGTAAACCAAGGTTTTACTACTTTGTTAACAATTACACCAATTACCCTTGAATGTAATTTCACCCCTGTTTTAATTATTCTAGTGGCTATTAATCCATTCCCGTGTCCGGTTAAGTGAACGATTATTCGTACATATAAATACCCCGCCCATCGTGTCCGATCGAGTGTATATGGTAATTTATAGGGACGCCCAATTGTAAATCTTTATATTAACATTAACAAACTTTCATTTAGTTAAACAAATATAAAGCCCATTAATAGCCCATAGTCTAATTTCCACAAGTGTCGTTCTTTTGTCCAAACCCCAATTATGGTACAAAGCCCAATTACCCAATTTTAGTGATTAGCCCAACATCATGATTACTTCGGATTAAATAAGCATAATAATAACTTAGCTACGAGACATTAATATAAAAAGGTTGAACATAACTTACAATGATTAAAAATAGCGTAGCGTTACACGGACAGAATTTCGACTTACACCCTTACAACATTCGCTAACATACCCTTATTATTAGAATTAAAATTAAAATTAAAATATAAATTATATATATATATATCGTTTACGTATGATAAGAGAAGAAAAAGATTATGAAAAATGATCAGAATTCGGTTTGCTTTATAGGCAGAGTCGATTTTTGGGGCTCCGCGACTCGCGGTAAAATCCTCTTCAAACTCCGCGAGTCGCGGAGAATGAATTTACAGCTCAGTCCTTGGAGTCTTTCTCTGCCGACGGTTTTTTATTTATAAATATAATATATATATAATTAATATAATTAATTATATATTATATTATATTTATATACATAGTTAACTTGTAATTTTTAGTCCGTTGCGTCGAGCGTTAAGAGTTGACTCTGGTCCCGGTTCCGGATTTTCGAACGTCCTTGCGTACAATTTTATATTTTGTACTTTGCGTTTTGAATCTTGTACTCTTGTAATTTCGAGACGTTTCTTATCAATAATTGGAACCTTTTTGATTGTCTTTTGTACTTTTGAGGTTTTTGGTCGTTTGCGTCTTCAATTCGTCGAATCTGTCTTTTGTCTTCACCTTTTATTATTTAAACGAATATTACTTGTAAATAGAACAATTGCAACTAAAAGCTTGTCTTTCTTGAGGAATAATGCTATGAAATATATGTTCGTTTTTAGCATTATCAAATATTCCCACACTTGAGCGTTGCTTGTCCTCAAGCAATATTGTCTTGAAATACTAGAATCACTTCTTTATTCTTCACACTTTGTACATCAGTGATTTCTCTACGGCGGTATAAACAATGGTAGTAACGATATGGTTTACAGTCCCACATGACTATAAAAATTTAGATCCATTAAGGAAATTGGATCTTTATGAAAACATTTGATCTTTTGAAAATTAAATCTAGTTTTTACCCTAGATAAGTTTTCCGGGATAACCCTTTACCGGTATTTGCAAAATATTTTTGTGGGTTTGGTGGGTTTCAGATTTGAAAATTTTAGCTCAACACTTATGGTTTTGTGTCACCCACTTGCTAACCTTGTATTAGGAAAGCAACACGTCCAGTTTACTTGTTCCGTATATTACCTTTCGGCAAACTACTGTCCGGTTGTAAAGGAAAGCGTTGAACAAGCAACTGTTAAGGCAATGTCCCGTGACATGCTTTTGATTATGGTCTATAACGTGTCGGACGCAATTACTATCCTTGGTAGGAGCAATAGTAAAGCTCACCCTTATAATTTTTCGGTCTGGCACAAGGTCCTGTCTTTGACCATGCTATGCAACCACCGTTCTTACGGTTGACACCCGATTTAGTTCAGGTGACCTAATGAATTCCAGGTGAATTCCTAGGATTTTACGTTCAATGGTAATGAACGCATTGAAAATAGGGTTTTCAGAAAACAAATCGGTTTGTAATTTTGATCAAAATATTTTCTCGTTCAAGCTCGAGTTTAGATATCATTGAATTCCATGAGTTTGAATTCTCAATCTTTAGGGTCAATCTCTAGGATTGAGTAATATCAGTCTTAAAAGCTGATTTTTAATCTTTAAGGAGATTATCCTTTCTGGGGATCTGATTCATTAGTCTTATCCAGCTAATTTGCATGGTGCCCCCCCATTGTACGAGATAAATCCTTCTCATGGTTAGGATAAATCTGACCACTTGGCAACCCTGTTTAATGCTGAGGTCCGTGGATTTCCTGCTGATTTTAGTGATGACTTTTCTAGATTTTTCGTCAACCTACAGCTGGTCTGGACGACAACTTCATGACCTAAATCAAGAAGCGCGTTTCTTTTTCGGAAGACTTTACTTCCTTTTAATGATGGAATTGATTCATCGTGTAGATCCATCTCTTCTTTTCTTTTATCGGGTAAAACAGTTTAGTTTAGTCCAAAGCAAGAGTATTTTCAGTTATTTGTTACAGATATATGTGACATATGTTTAAGATAACTTGGTAAATTTTCCCACACTTGGCTTTTATTTTCCTTTTTATCGTCCTCTATTCCATTTTAAATGAATTTTAACATTTTAGTTTGTTTCTTAATTTATGTCCTTTCCGAGGTAACAATAATTTCGGTGTTAAAACCTAGTTTTATCGTTCATAAATATGTATAAACATGATTTTGAATTCATTTAATTGAAAATTTTTAAAAATTTTACTAGAATTGGGTAGTTAGTATATAAGACTAGGGCTGTTCTTTTTTTTTTTAGAGAGCACTAGATTCTAATACAACTACTGCTTTACTAGTATTTTTAATGGTAACCAAGTGTATAAAGTAAAAATTTTTTTAATCCGAAAGAATTTAACTTTAAAATCCGAAAGAATTTAACTTTAAAATCCGAAAGAATTTAACCCCTTCCCACACTTAAGATCTTGCAATTCCCTCATTTGCAAGAAATCAGCAACAATTTAAATTATTGAGGGTGATTTGTGTGAAAATGATTAAATTTATACCAAAGTTTCCAAATATATTGGCGTTTGTTTGCTGAATGATAAATGGTGCACATCATTTGTTCATTCCGTCTTGTTGTTATTTCACATATATTTTGCATCTTGTCGTCAAAATTAGTTGCTTTTGCTGAACTTAATGCCAGTCTTTGAAAATGCGTTGTTTTACCCTGTTGTGTACATAAGATAAACTGCAAACATATATACATATTTTTGAAGTTTGGTATATTACCCCACATTCAAAAATTATTAAAATATAAGAATAAAAGTTAGATAATTATAAAAATGATTACAATATTAACAAAAGTATTAAACGTATCAATAATTACAAATTACAAAATAAAAAAAAAAATAATAAGTAAACTAAGGATGATATTGGTACCAATAGGGGTTCCAGGCATAACCATAAGTGCTATAGAATGCTTCGACAGGGTCATACGTAGGATATGGTGGCTGCATCTCTATAGACCAAGGAGGGAAGATGGGTTTCGGTGTAGGAATATAGTTTCTACCTATATGTTGGCAATGAGCTATGATCTGGTTCTGATGAACTTGCCAATCTTCAAATGCTCTCTGTCTAGCATTTTCGTATTCCTGAGAAGCTATAAACCTATGCATTTCTTGCATCTCATTCCCCCCTCCTACATTACCTTGTTGTTGGTTTCTCTCCACCTGTGGATGTCTACCATGGTATCGTACTGCGGCGTTATTTCGCCTCTTCAAAACTTTCGCACCATGGTATACATTTAAACCTATAGTATCGCGGGGTTCTGGTTCTTCTACTAATAATCCCCCCCGACTTATATCCACACCGAGATATTCACCAATCAAAGTAATAAAAATACCACCTCCTATTATGCTATGTGGTCGCATCCCCCGAACCATAGCTGATAAATAATAACCCACACAATATGGTATACTTACAGCGCTTTGTGGGTCTCGAATACACATATGGTAAAACAAATCTTGTTCATTTACTTTTTCCTTGTTCTTACCCCTTTGTGTAATCGAATTAGCTAAAAATCTATGTATCACTCTTAATTCGGCTCTATCTATATCCAAATAAGAGTAATTTCCCCCTTTGAAACGGTGATGGCTTGTCATTTGACTCCACACACCGTGTGTATCAAAATTTTCATCTATCTTTCTACCGTTTAGTATCAATCCTCTACAATCGGCAGACGCTAACTCCTCAGGCGTATATATACGTAAAGCCTGAGCCATGTCCAGTAAAGACATGTGGCGCATCGAACCGCCTAACAAAAATCTAATAAAAGAACGATCGGTTAAACTAGCTACCCGATCATTCAACTCTATACTACATAACAATTCTTCACACCATACTTTATATACAGGTCTACGTATGGTGAATAAACATATCCAGTCATTAAAAGAAGAATTACCATACCTCTGTACAAGTAATTCCCTAATTGGCCCGGCCAATTCTACAGCTTCTAAGGGTCCCCATTCTATGCCCCTCGGTACCTCAACAACCTTAGAATGAAGAGTATGCAAACCCCTTTGATATTTTGGATAATCTATCCAAAGTCTGTCAAATCTCAGGTTCGGGTGCAACTCTTCCAAGTGCATATCAGAAAAGGTCATGACTGGATGAGGTATATCCTGCTTGTAGTAGTTATCCACCTCCTGTTGTTCCAAATTCTCAGCAGGAGCATTGCGGGCTTGGGATGAAGATTCACTCCTTTCATTCTGCAAAACACATCAAACACAATTTTTGTGCATCCAAATATGCATTAGTGTCAGCAAAATCATCAATCAAAATAATTACAATGACATTATCAATTTATATCAAACTTAAGCTCATTTTCACATTTTCATCAAATCTACACTTTTTCAAATAAGCATATACGAAAATGTTCGCCAAGTTCATAAGCATTCAACTCAAATAACATGTCAAAATAATCATTACTAGCAATTAAACAAGTCTCAAATGGCATTATCTTTCAAAAATCAAGTTCATGAATTTTAGATTTGAAAAAGTCCACTTTAATTCTCAAAATCAAGTTTAGGCTCAAAGTTTGGATCATTTAACTACCTAGACATGTTACACTACTCAATTTAGCAACAATTCATGACAAAAATCGGCCATAACCTGTTTATATCAAAAAGCCCCAAATTGCTCAAGAACACAAACCCTAGATTACTCAAAATTTGAAGTTTAAGGCTTCTAATCATGTTAAACATCATCAATCTAGGTTATACAAGCATAATACATAAATAATTTAAGCTTAATTACACTAAAAAGCATCAAAATCAAATTGGGGAAAAATTTGCTCAAGAACACCAAATTTCGGATTAAATGGTGTTTAGGTGTAGAAATTTACCGTTTTTCTTGAGTAATTCTTAGATAGCATCCTTCTCAACATGATTTTAGCAAAAGATTTGGTGATTAACGGTTAAAAATTGTGATTTTTTTGGGGTGTTTTTGGGTGGTTTTTCGGAGTTTTTTTCGCAGCAGTTTTTGAGTTTGTGGAGTGTGAAACTGAGCTGTTGCAGCTCTTATTTTTTTTTCTGTAATCCGACTCCTCCGCGAGTCACGGGGATTTACCCTCCAAACTCCGCGAGTAGCGGAGTTTGGTATATATATATTTTTTTTTTATAATCATTAACTTATTAAAATAATTAAGTAATTAATTTTAAAATTTTGTTTCCCTTGTTATTTAGGACGAGGTCGTTTCGGATCGATGTCCTAGTCCGTCCTTCGACAAAATTTTAAAATTTGTCTTTTTGTAGCGATTGTTTTAAAAGCTAAGATTTTTGGGTTTTTTTCAATGTTTTTGGCATACTTTAATTCAATAAGATTAAAAATAATGATAATAAAAGTTCTCGTCCCTCCCTCGGGTAAAGCAATTTCGGTTCAAAGATCTAGTCTTCAACTTACGACGAATTTTAAAAATCATATTCTTAACTTAATGAGATAAAGTAAATTTTTGTTTTTAAATTCACACAACTTAAATATAAAATTCAAAATTAATATTAAAAATTCACACCAAACTTAAAATTTGAAATGCATAAAATTAAAAATTTATATTTTAAAAATTAAAAGTTCACACCAAACTTAATTTAAAAATTTATAAATTCATATCAAACTTATATTAATTTTTCAAATATTTACAATTTTAAATATATTGTTTTTACAAAGTTTACAATATTAATTTAAGATTTAAATATTAATTTTAAAAACATGGTAAAAATAAAATTAAAAATCTTTTTGTCTTTTTATCCCACTTTAATCAATCAAATATTATCAAAAATATGCGCCCCTCTTTTCGGTAAAGTAATTTCGGTTCCAAGACCTAATTTAACTCATGACGAATTTTTGAAATATTTTGGTTTGATTGATTAAAGATATTTATACCTTAAGAATAAACGTTAAATTTCGCAGTGATGTAATAAATTTTTGAATGATATCAATAATTTCGGTCGCCAAACCTAATTTTATTCAATACCAATTTAATACTTTTTAGCGAACAAATTAGCGTTTATTATCAAAAGGTTAAAAATAAAAATAAAAATAAAAACTGTAAAGACATACCTGTGAAATAGATTTCTTAGTTATATGATCTATCCCATTCATAAGATAGTCGGTTTAATTGGTTTTCCATGGCTACATAGGCGTAACCTCGAGCATTCAGTATCTTTTCTTCTAAACATATGAACGGTCCGTCTCTGCATAAAGTAACAAATTCGGTATTTGAATAGGTTTGATTATTTGAACATTTACCTCCATGTGACCATTTTCCGCATTTGTGACATCTTTCTAGGTGTCGTGCTCTTCTTTTCGCTGCGGATTTTGATTTTCCTTTACCAAATTGTAACTTATTATCTTCGCATCTGGATTCTTTTCTAACTCCGTCCATTCTTTCTCTGATTACTGATACTATTTCACTCGGGAGTATGTCATTATTACGTTTAGTGATCAAAGCGTGTAGCATTAGACCATGGTTTAGTTCACAGGCAGTCTTCATTTCGTAAAAACCTAAAAAAAATAAAAATTCAGAATGGGGGGAGAAGACTAGTTCTTTAGGGTCTGCTAGGGAAAGACCATTCGGGTTCCATTTTCGAGAACTACACGAAAACAGACAATCTAACTCTAACAAAAATACATATTATCCTTTAAAGACTTGGTTCTCCCCACACTTAGTTAGCTGTGGTGTCGAAATTGTGATTAACTTCGTTGTCGACTTCCATCGGACCATGTATGTAATGTTTAACTCTGTGACCATTAACTTTAAATTCAATCCCATTTGAATTTATCAATTCTATCGTTCCGTATGGGAAAACTCTTTTGACTATGAATGGTCCAGACCATCTTGATTTCAATTTTCCAGGAAATAGCTTGAATCGTGAATTGAAAAGAAGAACTCTGTCTCCTTCTTTAAATTCTTTTGAACTTCAGATTCTTTTATCATGCCATTTCTTCGTTCTTTCTTTATAGATTAACGAATTTTCGTATGCTTCATGTCTTAATTCTTCTAATTCATTTAGTTGACTTAATCGTAGACGTCCGGCTTCATGTAAATCAAGATTACATGTCTTCAAAGCCCAAAATGCTTTGTGTTCAATTTCTACTGGAAGATGACATGCTTTTCCATAAACAAGTCTAAAAGGTGTGGTTCCAATTGGAGTTTTGTAGGCTGTTCTAAAAGCCCAGAGTGCATCCTCCAATTTAATGGACCATTCCTTCGGATTTGATCCTACGGTTTTCTCTAGAATACGTTTTAAAGCTCGGTTGGTATTTTCAACTTGTCCACTTGTTTGTGGATGATATGCGGTGGAGATTTTATGAGTTACTCCATATCTTTTAAGAACTTTCTCAAGTTGATTATTACAGAAATGAGTACCCCGATCACTTATTAAAGCTTTCGGTGTTCCAAACCTTGCAAAAAGACGTTTTAAAAAGTTGACTACAACTCGTGCATCGTTAGTTGGGAGAGCTTGTGCTTCCGCCCATTTAGATACATAATCAATGGCTACGAGTATATATAGATTATTATTAGATTTTGGAAATGGACCCATAAAGTCAATACCCCAAATGTCAAATACTTCACATACTTGGATGACATTTTGTGGCATTTCATCACGTTGACTTATTTTTCCGGCCCTTTGACATGCATCACAGGATTTGCAAAGAAGGTGTGCGTCTTTGTAAATTGTAGGCCAATAGAATCCAGCTTCATAAACTTTTCTTGCTGTTAGTTGAGGCCCATAATGCCCTCCTGTTGGTCCTGTGTGACAATGGTTTAAAATTTTACTAGCTTCATCTCCAAATACACATCGGCGTATTATTCCATCGGGATAACTTTTAAACAGATGTGGATCTTCCCAAAAATAGTGTTTTATATCACTGAAGAATTTCTTTCGTCTTTGGTACGATAATCCTTTTTCAAGGAATCCACAAACTAAGTAGTTTGCATAGTCTGCAAACCATGGGATTTCTGTATAATCTATCTTCAATAGATATTCATCAGGAAAGTTGTCTTGTATGGCTGATTCATTTAGAACTTCTAATTCGGGATTTTCAAGACGAGAAAGATGATCAGCGGCGAGATTTTCTGCTCCTCTTTTATCTCGGATTTCAATATCAAACTCTTGTAAGAGTAAGATCCAACGGATTAATCTTGGTTTAGCATCTTGTTTTGAAAATAGGTATCTAAGAGCAGAATGGTCGGTATAGACCACCGTTTTTGCTAGAACGAGATATGATCGAAATTTGTCAAAAGCAAAGACAATAGCAAGGAGTTCTTTTTCAGTAGTTGTATAGTTCGTTTGTGCTCCTTGTAATGTCTTACTAGCATAATATATAGGTTGAAATCGTTTTTCAATCCTTTGTCCTAAAACGGCTCCCATTGCAAAATCACTTGCATCGCACATTAGTTCAAATGGTAGATTCCAATTTGGTGTTATCATGATTGGTGCATTAGTGAGTTTCTCTTTAAGAATATTAAAAGATTTGATACACTCATCTGAAAAGATGAATGGCGCATCCTTTTCTAGGAGTTTATTCATAGGAGTGGCAATTTTAGAAAAATCTTTTATGAAACGTCGGTAAAAACCGGCATGCCCTAGAAAACTCCTAACTCCTCTAACATTTGTGGGATGTGAAAGTTTAGCAATTACATCTACTTTAGCTCTATCCACTTCAATTCCTTCTTTTGAAATTTTATGTCCAAGAACGATGCCTTCTTTAACCATGAAATGGCATTTCTCCCAATTAAGTACTAGATTTGATTTTTCGCATCTAATTAGCATTCATTCCAGATTAACTAGACATGATTTAAATGTATCACCGAAGACTGAAAAGTCATCCATGAATACTTCCATGCATTCTTCTATCATGTCGTGAAAAATCGCCATCATACACCTTTGAAAGGTTGCAGGGGCGTTACAAAGTCCAAATGGCATGCGTTTGTAAGCAAAAGTACCATAAGGGCACGTGAATGTGGTTTTCTCTTGGTCTTCGGGTGCTATTGGAATTTGAAAATATCCGGAAAATCCATCTAGAAAACAATAGTAACTATTTCCGGCTAATCTTTCCAACATTTGATCTATGAAAGGTAAGGGAAAGTGATCTTTTCTGGTGGCGTCATTTAATTTTCTATAATCAATACATACACGCCATCCTGTTACAGTCCTAGTAGGAATAAGCTCATTTTTCTCATTTGTAATGACAGTCATGCCACCCTTCTTAGGTACGCATTGAACTGGGCTTACCCATGGACTATCAGAAATTTGATATATCAAACCTGCATCTAGCAGTTTAATAATCTCTTTCTTAACTACATCTTGCATATTAGGATTTAGTCTTCGTTGGCGTTGCACATACGTTTTATGACCTTCTTCCATAAGGATTTTATGTGTGCAATACGAAGGAATTATTCCTTTAATATCATGAATCTTCCATGCAATGGCTGGTTTATGAGCTTTCAACACAGAAATGAGTTGTGATTTCTCATTTTCAGTAAGAGAAGACGATATTATTACAGGTAATTCAGATTCACCATGTAAATAAGCGTATTCCAAATGGTTTGGAAGTGGCTTTAACTCTAATTTCGGAGGTTCTTCTATCGATGATTTATATCGATATCTGTCTTCTTCTTTTAGCATTTGAATTTCTTCTGTTGTTGGTTCATATCCATTAGCTATAAGTGTAGCTAACATTTCAGCTTCATCAATTGGTTCATTACCTTCTCCTAAAGAACATTCTCCTGTTCCTTGTAATTCTGGAAATTCTTCTAATAATTCTGCATGTGCATCTATAGTTTGAATATAATAACATGTATCATCTGCAGATTGTGGTTGTTGCATTGCTCTATCAACTGAAAAGGTAACACTCTCATCCTCTATACTTAGGGTCAGTTTCTTACCGAACACGTCTATCATTGCTTTAGCCGTGTTTAAGAATGGTCTTCCTAATATGAGAGGAACTTGAGAATCTTCTTCCATGTCCAGAACAACAAAATCTACTGGAAATACTAAAGTACCAACTTTAACTAGCATGTTCTCCATTATCCCTCTAGGATATTTTATTGATCTATCGGCTAGTTGTATGCTTATTCTGGTTGGTTTCAATTCTCCAAGGTCTAGTTTAGCGTATAGTGAATACGGCATTAGATTTATACTAGCACCTAAGTCTGCCAATGCTTCTATTGAACTAAGACTACCCAGAAAACATGGAATTGTGAAACTTCCTTGTAACGACCCGGAAATTTCCGACCAAATTTAAACTCTAATCTCTATATGGTTCCGACACGATAAGCAAAAACCCTAAAGTTGACCCGCACTTTTTCGATCATTCTATACTTATAAGATTAATATTTACATAAATTAAACCTTACCAACATGATAAGCAATCCAAATTGTTGAGATTTATGTTTCCGAAAAGAGTTTTACACAACGTTTGACCGTCTAGTTTGACCGATGATATCACGAACTATACAATATATGATAATTATACGTTTGTGTATATATATGTATATATACATATTTAACATGATTAATGAATGTTTTAATATCTCATTTTGTATTAATAACAATAAGTTATAAGTATATTTTGAAACTACTAACTTAAGTTTTCAAAACGATAACTATACGTAACGTTATTTGACATAAATACTTAAGACTTATAATGTTTATACATATATCGTATAAGTAATGTATTTAATCACTTTTAAAGACTTAAATACATAAAATCATATAAGTGTATTCACAAAAGATAGCTATATTTGAATCCTCATTCCATTTTTCACAAAATTTCTATACGTATATCTAGAGTATTTGTACTCGTATCATACCTAGCTTCTATACGTATTTACTATTGGTATATACACATCAAATCACCACCTAACCAGCCCTTGTTCATGCCTTATGTATAAGGTAATTACTTTTGAATGATTGTAAGACTAATTACAAAAATACAAACTAAAAATTTGTCCATGTCTACTACATAAACATTTTTTTAGGAGTATATATGTATCCTCATTTTGTTTCATTTTTACTTCCATTCTCTAGCTAAAAACACACACACTCTCAAGAACATTAAACTCCATAAACATTCAGCAAAGTTCCATGAAGATCTAGCTTCAAAACCCTTACTTAAACACCATAAGAAAACTATACAAAAACACTTCAAGAAATCCTTCCAAGAACACAAACTTACTTCCAATCTTTCATCCACTTCCATCACCCTTTTGATTCTAGCTTCTTACTCCTCTTTTACAGCAACCTTGTCCAAGGAACTTGAGGTAGTATCTATGTTCATAACCTTATTCGATTCATATATATATAGCTATCTTATTTTGTGGTATAAAAGTTTAACAACAAGAACATAGTTTGAATGTTTTCAAACTTGTTTGCAAACTAAATAGATCCTTCTAACTTAACTTTTAAAATACTTCAAGACCTGTAATATAACTTAAATATATGCTAATTTAACAAGGTATAATTTGGTTTTTCAAAGAATATCTTAAAAACTGTTTTTACGACGTCGGAGTGCCACCGGGGACTGTTTTGGGTTGGATAATTAAAAACTATCTTAAACTTTGAGTTGGAGGTTTATGTTCTGGAAAAATGATTTTTACTATGAATATGATAACACATAAAAATTTCATGATTTAATTCAAAGTATAAGTATTTTTAGAAAAATAATCATTTAAGGTTGTTTAAATAAAGGAAAATGTTTAACTTCATAAGTTTCACTAAAGTTTCACCTATGCCGTGTGATTTTGAATACAAACCAAGGTATTTTCAGTTCATAGTCTTAAAGAGGGACTCGATCCAAGGAGATGGCAAGTTGAATCAACGAAAACGGATTTGTAACGAAGAAACTATGACCGAAACAAAATTGGTTATCCAAGACTTGTTTAACTTCGGGATTAATTGGGAAAAATTAAATAAAATCACATCTTTCTAAAATAACATGATATTTTATATATATGTACTCATAATTCAATTTTATATGGTTCAGGATCACCCGTAAACAATACGAGAAGATTAATCATAAGATCCCATGATTGTACGCAACACGTCATTTGACAACACCGGTACTTTATGTACGCAACACGTCATTTGACAACACCGGTACCGTGGGTCAAGATTAATCTCGACCAATACATATACGATGAGGGTTTTATTTATTTCATTGGGGGTTTATTAAAATCTAAATATGAACCATTAAAATTGAATTACTAACAACGAACTGCTAACTACGGACTAAGGAATTATTCAAAGTATTAAAAGTATAACAAGTATATATATGTGACGTTTGTTTAAAAAAAGAAAAGGTATTGATATATTATGTATGGATAGGTTCGTGATATCAACCGGAGACCAAGTCAAATTATATATATATCTTCAAGACGAAAGTGAGTATATAGTCCCACTTTTAAACTCTAAATATTTCGGGATGAGAATACATGTATTTTATGTTTTACATTATGGACACAAGTAACTGAAAAATATATTCTACGTTGAGTTGTACCACTGGCATACTTCCCTGTAGCTTGGTAACTAATATTTACAGCGGTATTCTAAACGCGAATCCTGTTGATAGATCTATCGGGCCTGACAACCCCAACCGGACTGGACGACCAGTATTCAACGGTTGCACAGTACTTCGTTTCGTGACTACACTTGGTACAGTGTAGTAAGATTTCATATTAAAGGGAATATGCGACGTGATTAATTGTTAAGTATGGTTACCAAGTGCTCAACCACTTAGAATATTTTTATTAAAATGTTTATATATGAAATCTTGTGGTCCATCGTTATATCGCTGCTAGCATCAAACCTATATATCTCACCAACTTTATGTTGACGTTTTAAAGCATGTTATTCTCAGGTATGAATTAAGACTTCCGCTGTGCGTTAGCTCATATTAAGGATACTAGTTGGGACCATTTAAGCCATGATACAAGAACGTTGCATTCGAGTCATTGAAGATCATTAAAGACATTTATTAAGTAAATGATAGTTTAGGTCATTTGGATATCGAGAAATGTTTGACGAGTTTATTAATTTTTTTATGTAAAGATAGATTGCCTTTTAAGAATAAATGCAACGTTTGTAAAATGTATCATATAGAGGTCAAGTACCTCGCGATGTTATCAACTGTTGTAATTCGTTTGTAATCAATATGGACATCGTCCGGATGATTAGTTTCGGATCCTTTCAGTTGGTATCAGAGCGTTGGTCTTAGCGAACCAGGCCTTGCATTAGTGTGTCTAACTGGTAGTTGTTAGGATACATTAGTGAGTCTGGACTTTGACCGTATCTACCTGCTAAAAAGTTTTGCTTATCATTTCTAGTCGGAAACCATCTGCTTATCATCCTTAGGGAGTTGCCTGCTTATCATTCTTTATTCTAGACACGTCTTACTGCATCTAGTGCATCGATAGTGTATAGACAAAATTCATATCCTAGCGTATCTATTACTATAAACATTGCCCGACGAATTTCAAAGATTCTCCGTAATTCACGGGATTTCGGTATTATATATACATATGAAAATTATGTATTGAAGAGTACCAAACCCAACTCCTATAATCTATTCCAAACCAAAAAAATTCATTTCTCCAACTATACAAGATGAATTCTTCATCCAGTTCGAATTCCTCAGACTTCGATAGCTACGCCGACATGGATTTCCATTCGAGCTCCGAGAACAGCGTCACCGGAATGGATCAACCAATTTCCCATTATCTATTCTGGATGAACTGGGGATGGGTTCGTAATATACTAAATTTCTGGAGGCAAGAAGAAGGTGATCCATTTCATCCACCAAATTGCCCTCTTAACGATGAACCTGAAGCACTTACCGGCGAACCCATTCGAAACACGATTTTCTCGCTCATTTCTAGAGTATCTCGTCATGATTACATACTATCCCATATTTCAAATCTTGTTCATTCGCTCGTTCCAACCGTCAATCATCCCGGTATAATAGAAGAAGTCAACGAACTCCGTGCTCGGGTAGTGGTTTTGGAGAATATGGTGCGAAGGTTACAAACACCAACAGCAGCACCAGCAGCATAATCCGTACTACCATCGTCAACGCCGACAGTACCTTTATCACCCCAATCACAATCTCAACATCACAATCTGTATCTCGAATATCAACATCACACGACTCAATATCTGTACTTCGAGTATGATCTTCGTTCTATATATCGTTCTACATCGATTATCTTCGCTTTACGTATCGTATGACGATTATGTAATTTCTAAAGTCTTAGAGATTATGTAATCTAGAATTAACGATAAATCAAATGAGTTTAATATCTTATTGACTCATTAAATCTATGATTATCTCTGAAGAAAATATATATGCAAGTATATTTTCATAAAGATAGTAATTAAAAATTCCTTCGTACAAACTATTAATGATGAAAATATTTTAACGGGTGGGTAGTACCCGAGGAATATTTAGAATTCACATTAATAAGTTATATTGTACATTCTTGAATCTGATTCAACGGTTATCTATTATCTTACTTACAACCACCGATATTCGTATCCGCTCACCCCAGAATAACCATTTTCAATCAAATTTCATATTCGGATTTTGACCTACCAGAATCCAACAAGTGGCATAAAGAAGAAAACATTGGACAATTAAAATGAATTAAAATGTTGATTGTAACATATGAAACTAAACAATTCTTCAAGTTTGCCACTTGATTTTATCTTAAACCTCATTCGTAACTTGACGATTACAATTCGCATTCAAATCCTTTCATGATTTCTGAAAACACCCTGAACTATGAAGTAGCTCTTGAAATGCTGATGAAGCAGCAAAAACTGTAAACAACTTTAACAATCAAAAGATTGATGATAAAGAATGGTATGGTGGTAAAGCTGAGAAAAGAGAAGGTTTGGAACTGGAAAACGGATTGAGCAAAGTATGAAGGAGGCCGTGAACAAATCATGAAAACAGAACCTGCCTTCAAAGGATCCAAATGATCCAGTGCCTGCTGAAACCGTTAGTAAGAACACTGCTCCTTATTCTAAACTTTTCAAGATGATATTCTTCACCATCATTTTATCTTAGATATTATAAGATATCTTCATTCGTTATACATATTTTTCATATTTCTGGAGATATTTTTACAACTATTCCTATCTGCGATCATTTAACTCTCCGTAACATCTGCGCTACAATATAAAAGAAACTGTGTTAGTTTCTAAATTCTGAAATCTCTAAGTTTAAAAATATGAATATTTTGAAGTAGTGTTGGGAACTGATACATGAATTAGTATAATATAATGAAACTTGATCAACTTCATTATATTACAGTAAGTCATGTTAAGTTTCTAATGGAATGTGATGATTCACAGTACCGTCATCATGTGCCATGTTACACGGCTCTTACATTCTATCAAGTCTTCAAACATATTAGAACGTATCACCTTGATAGTTCTATTTTTTTTTTCGGAATATTCGAGTAATTTAACGAATCAAGATCGTGCCATTACAATTTCATTCTAAAACCAATATCAAGGTTCATTCCAAATTTCCTACCTACGAATTTCGGACCATTGTTCGCTTGGCTCGAGGACGGGAAGAAGAAATGAAGGGACAAAACTTCAGAATAGAAATAGGAACATAAACCACAGCAAATAAGAGAGAGCATTAACTGTGGATGACAATGATTTTAAGGGACGGGAGTAGGAACATCGAAATATAAGGGAAGGTATAAAACCTAACAACAACCCCGAAACTACAAACTGTGCATATCAATACGTATTGCAACGTAAAGGCGCGGGAGAATTAAAAACATTATAATTCCAAGGAAAGGATAAAAGAGAATAGATTCTTCTGGTGATAGATGAAAAAGAAGAATGAAAGATATTAAAGTTAGAAATATAACAAGGGTTAGAATGGGATGGAGCATATTAGCGAATGTCTTAAAGTAGGAACTAAAGAGAAAGAATAGAAGATGTGGGAAGAAAGAAAGGGAAGGAGGTAAATTTATAGTGAAATATTCGACAAAGAAATCAAAACAGATTGCCGCGTTAAATCAAAGAAGATCCTGATCGCCGCAAAACTAAATCTTATTACATAAGATTTTCTTTAAAACCCTTAAATCCCGAAAATCGATCATAATCACGTCATCGGTTACAACAATTCTATATTTACTCATTTCACTCTTTTGTGATAGCTTCGCTCGTGCGTCTCACATAACCAAATCGTTTTATCTAAATCTTTCAATAATGATAAAATTTCATTATTACCTCATATTCGTCATGAAAACATTCCTATTGTTGTTTATGACAACCTCTACCAAATTTCGAGGACGAAATTTCTTTAACGGATGGGTACTGTAACGACCCGGAAATTTCCGACCAAATTTAAACTCTAATCTCTATATGGTTCCGACACGATAAGCAAAAACCCTAAAGTTGACCCGCACTTTTTCGATCATTCTATACTTATAAGATTAATATTTACATAAATTAAACCTTACCAACATGATAAGCAATCCAAATTGTTGAGATTTATGTTTCCGAAAAGAGTTTTACACAACGTTTGACCGTCTAGTTTGACCGATGATATCACGAACTATACAATATATGATAATTATACGTTTGTGTATATATATGTATATATACATATTTAACATGATTAATGAATGTTTTAATATCTCATTTTGTATTAATAACAATAAGTTATAAGTATATTTTGAAACTACTAACTTAAGTTTTCAAAACGATAACTATACGTAACGTTATTTGACATAAATACTTAAGACTTATAATGTTTATACATATATCGTATAAGTAATGTATTTAATCACTTTTAAAGACTTAAATACATAAAATCATATAAGTGTATTCACAAAAGATAGCTATATTTGAATCCTCATTCCATTTTTCACAAAATTTCTATACGTATATCTAGAGTATTTGTACTCGTATCATACCTAGCTTCTATACGTATTTACTATTGGTATATACACATCAAATCACCACCTAACCAGCCCTTGTTCATGCCTTATGTATAAGGTAATTACTTTTGAATGATTGTAAGACTAATTACAAAAATACAAACTAAAAATTTGTCCATGTCTACTACATAAACATTTTTTTAGGAGTATATATGTATCCTCATTTTGTTTCATTTTTACTTCCATTCTCTAGCTAAAAACACCCACACTCTCAAGAACATTAAACTCCATAAACATTCAGCAAAGTTCCATGAAGATCTAGCTTCAAAACCCTTACTTAAACACCATAAGAAAACTATACAAAAACACTTCAAGAAATCCTTCCAAGAACACAAACTTACTTCCAATCTTTCATCCACTTCCATCACCCTTTTGATTCTAGCTTCTTACTCCTCTTTTACAGCAACCTTGTCCAAGGAACTTGAGGTAGTATCTATGTTCATAACCTTATTCGATTCATATATATATAGCTATCTTATTTTGTGGTATAAAAGTTTAACAACAAGAACATAGTTTGAATGTTTTCAAACTTGTTTGCAAACTAAATAGATCCTTCTAACTTAACTTTTAAAATACTTCAAGACCTGTAATATAACTTAAATATATGCTAATTTAACAAGGTATAATTTGGTTTTTCAAAGAATATCTTAAAAACTGTTTTTACGACGTCGGAGTGCCACCGGGGACTGTTTTGGGTTGGATAATTAAAAACTATCTTAAACTTTGAGTTGGAGGTTTATGTTCTGGAAAAATGATTTTTACTATGAATATGATAACACATAAAAATTTCATGATTTAATTCAAAGTATAAGTATTTTTAGAAAAATAATCATTTAAGGTTGTTTAAATAAAGGAAAATGTTTAACTTCATAAGTTTCACTAAAGTTTCACCTATGCCGTGTGATTTTGAATACAAACCAAGGTATTTTCAGTTCATAGTCTTAAAGAGGGACTCGATCCAAGGAGATGGCAAGTTGAATCAACGAAAACGGATTTGTAACGAAGAAACTATGACCGAAACAAAATTGGTTATCCAAGACTTGTTTAACTTCGGGATTAATTGGGAAAAATTAAATAAAATCACATCTTTCTAAAATAACATGATATTTTATATATATGTACTCATAATTCAATTTTATATGGTTCAGGATCACCCGTAAACAATACGAGAAGATTAATCATAAGATCCCATGATTGTACGCAACACGTCATTTGACAACACCGGTACTTTATGTACGCAACACGTCATTTGACAACACCGGTACCGTGGGTCAAGATTAATCTCGACCAATACATATACGATGAGGGTTTTATTTATTTCATTGGGGGTTTATTAAACATCTAAATATGAACCATTAAAATTGAATTACTAACAACGAACTGCTAACTACGGACTAAGGAATTATTCAAAGTATTAAAAGTATAACAAGTATATATATGTGACGTTTGTTTAAAAAAAGAAAAGGTATTGATATATTATGTATGGATAGGTTCGTGATATCAACCGGAGACCAAGTCAAATTATATATATATCTTCAAGACGAAAGTGAGTATATAGTCCCACTTTTAAACTCTAAATATTTCGGGATGAGAATACATGTATTTTATGTTTTACATTATGGACACAAGTAACTGAAAAATATATTCTACGTTGAGTTGTACCACTGGCATACTTCCCTGTAGCTTGGTAACTAATATTTACAGCGGTATTCTAAACGCGAATCCTGTTGATAGATCTATCGGGCCTGACAACCCCAACCGGACTGGACGACCAGTATTCAACGGTTGCACAGTACTTCGTTTCGTGACTACACTTGGTACAGTGTAGTAAGATTTCATATTAAAGGGAATATGCGACGTGATTAATTGTTAAGTATGGTTACCAAGTGCTCAACCACTTAGAATATTTTTATTAAAATGTTTATATATGAAATCTTGTGGTCCATCGTTATATCGCTGCTAGCATCAAACCTATATATCTCACCAACTTTATGTTGACGTTTTAAAGCATGTTATTCTCAGGTATGAATTAAGACTTCCGCTGTGCGTTAGCTCATATTAAGGATACTAGTTGGGACCATTTAAGCCATGATACAAGAACGTTGCATTCGAGTCATTGAAGATCATTAAAGACATTTATTAAGTAAATGATAGTTTAGGTCATTTGGATATCGAGAAATGTTTGACGAGTTTATTAATTTTTTTATGTAAAGATAGATTGCCTTTTAAGAATAAATGCAACGTTTGTAAAATGTATCATATAGAGGTCAAGTACCTCGCGATGTTATCAACTGTTGTAATTCGTTTGTAATCAATATGGACATCGTCCGGATGATTAGTTTCGGATCCTTTCATTCCTGGATCAGATAGTTTTTCTAGTATCTTATTCAACAGCACTGCTGAACAATTAGCATTCATAGTAACAGCCGAGAGTTCTTCCATTTTCTTTCTATTTGAGATTAGATCTTTCAAGAATTTAGCATATCTTGGCATTCCTGAAATCACATCAATGAAAGGAAGATTTACATTTATCTGTTTAAACATATCCAAGAATTTGGATTGCTCGGCTTCAAGTTTTTCTTTCTTCATTTTACTCGGGTAAGGAAGTGGTGGTTGGTATGGTTTAACATAAGGTTTATCCTTAACTGTGTTATCTTCATTAACTTTTTCAACTACCGGTTCTTTTTCCTTATCTTGATCAGGTTGTGGTTCTTGTGGAGTAGGAATAGTTTCATCAGAAGTTACAGGTATTTCAGGTGGTTTAAGTGTTGTACCACTTCTTGTGGTAATAGCTTTAGCTGTTTCATTCCGGGGGTTAGCATTTGTATCACTAGGTAGACTTTCCGGTTTTCTTTCACCTATTAACCTTGCTAGGTTACTCACTTCTTGTTCCAGATTTTGAATAGAAGCTTGTTGATTTCTAAATGCTTGAGCATTTTGTTCATTGGTTTGTTTCTGAGATGTGAAAAACTGCGTTTGAGTTTCAACTAGCTTCGTCATCATATCTTCTAAATTTGGTTTTTTATCATCGGTTTGTTGTGGTGGTTTGTTTTGAAAATTCGGTCTTTGCTGATTATAAGTATTATTGGATACTTGTTGATTGCTAGGACCTTGTTGGTTGTTGTATGGAATATTTCGGTTATAATTCTGGTTTTGATTGTAAATTGGTCTTGGCGGTTGATAATTATTCTGATAATTATTTCCAGGCCTTTGGTTTATGTATGAAATATTCTCTCTTTGTTCCATTGTTAATTCAATACTGAGACAATCTTTTGTCAAATGTGGTCCTCCACACTGCTCACAACTAATTCGTATTGAGTGAATATCTTTAGTCATCTTTTCCATTCGTCTCTCTACAGCATCTATCTTTGCGGAAATGGAATCTAAGTCATGGCTAGAATCGGCTCTAGCTGCTTTAGATGATCTAACGATATCTTTTTCTTGGTGCCACTCATGTGAGTGGGAAGCTGTGTTATCAATAATTTTGTAAGCATCAGTTTCGGTTTTCTTCATAATAGAACCACCAGCTGCTATATCTATGTCTTTCCTTGTAGTGATGTCGCATCCTTGGTAGAATATTTGTACTATTTGACAGGTGTCTAAACCATGTTGCGGACATCCTCTTAATAACTTTCCATATCTTGTCCACGCCTCATATAGAGTTTCATTTGGTTTCTGTGTAAACGTAACAATTTCTGCTTGAAGTCTTACGGCTTTAGATGCAGGAAAGAATTGTTTAAGAAATTTGTCAACTAAAACATCCCATGTATCAATCGCCCCTTCAGGTAACGATTCCAACCAATCTTTGGCTTCTCCCTTTAAAGTCCAGGGAAATAACATGAGATATATCTGTTCATCCTCCACTTCTCGTATTTTAAATAGTGTGCAGATCCTATTAAAGGTACGTAGATGTTCATTTGGATCTTCCTTCGGCGCACCACTAAATTGGCATTGATTAGTCACCATGTGTAAAATTTGTCCTTTGATTTCATAATCTGGCGCATTAATGTCTGGATGAGTAATTGCGTGACCTTGGCCAGTGCGTTTAGCTCTCATTCGGTCTTCCATACTTAAAGGTTCCAGATTCTCCATAATTGAACTTGTTGAATCGGTATCACTAGATGATTCTGATTTAATGGTTCGTTCCTCAACAATCTCTGTTTGAATGATTGGTGGCTCCGGAGGAAAGTTTAATGGTTCAGGATCTACGAACCGTTCCTGAATATTCTCCGGATTCTCAATTGTGAGGTCGGGTTCAAAAAATGGATTATCGGAAATTTGAACTGAAGTACTTGGTTGACTGGATGACGATTCTAAAGAAAAATCAACGGCGGTTATATTTGCAAAATGTCTTGATCTAGTTACAGGTGGTGAACGTACAAAAGGTGGTGAACGTCTTGCTCGGTGCATTCACTGAATATCCTATTAGTTTTTAAAAGGAAAGAAAAATTATAATAAGTTATCCAATCAATAGACTTTTCTGATTTTGCCCACGTTTCGAATAGCCAAAAGATGCAGCAGAGGGGCAGGATTCGTTTGGTCTCAATATAATTGAGGACTGTTTGGCTCCAATAACCCGGTCCACGTACAAATCCAACTATTACTACGAACCAGAAAATTTTGATGTCTATTAATTTAACCACTTAAAATAAATTTTCGTAATTTTAAGAAATCTAGATAAGAAGTAGAAAAAATTCTAAGTCCTAAAAACTAGAATGGCGAGAAATGAGAAAGAAAAAGAGTTCGTCGAAAAAGGTCGAAAAAGAAAAAATGGTTGAAAAATAAAAGGTGACGGAAAAATAAAAGAAACTTATAAAAACTTAAAAATACTTGACTAACCTAACCTTATTACTACAACTAACTTAAAATTATAATCGCAAATTGAGATTACTAATTGGAATGATAATTGATACATAGTAAAAGGTGTCTAAAAATATTAAAGCTTACAGGAAAAACTAAATCCCAAATGGAAATAACTTAAAAAGAAGCTAAAACTTAAAAAGGCGTCGCAAAATTCTAAAGCACCTAAATTTTAGTCTAAAGAAAAAGCACTTAAGGAATTCTACGGCAAAGCCTAAAAATCTAGGAGTAAAAATAACTATAGCAAAAACTAAGTTTAAAATTAAATATGAGCTAAAAATACAAATATTACGCTACAATTATTAAAAAGGGACAAAATATAAAAATATATAAAAAGTTGTAAAAAGTACAATTTTTATAAAAATATTATTTTTATATTATTTTTTTTTATAAAACTACTAATTTTACAATTTAATAAAACTAATTTAAACAAAATAAAACAAATTAAATAAAAAGAAATTTTAAAATAAAACTTAATAATAATAATAATACATAATTAGGGTTTATATTAATAATAATTAATAATAATCCGTAATAAATGCTGAATTAGGGCTTCTGTCGGCGTGTCAGAAAGTCTCCGCGAGTCGCGGTAATTAATGAAGAAAACCCCACGAGTCGCGGGGTTCAGAAATTCAATTCTGGCACAGTTTGAATCGACGCGTTTTTTCTTTATTTATTTTTTTTTTATTTTCTGTTTTCTGTTTTTTCTATATATAAAAGATATTTAATAAAACTTATATTTTTATAAATTAAAATAAGAATAAAGAAACTTATAAAACTTAAATATTTAAAAAAATACTTATATTTTTGTTTTTCTTTTTATATTTTTGAATAATTAACACGTATTTTTACAAAAACGAATTTTTAATAGAAGTAAGCTAAAAATCTTTTTTTTTTTTTTTATTATTAGCGTTGCGCTTCCGGCGTTTAGAAATCTCCCCGGCAGCGGCGCCAAAAATACTTGATGTTATGCGAGGTGTATACGAAATAGTTTATATTTTACTAGGAAAAACTATTAAATACGATACAATTTGACACAAGATATTTATTTATTTATAGAATGGATATACTTAAACCTTGCTACAACACTTATAGGCAGTGTACCTAATCGTAAAGTAGTGTAGTTTTTAGTAAGTCCGGTTCGTTCCACAGGGAAATCTTTAAACAAAGCTCAACGCTATATTAGTTTACTTTTATAAAAATACAAACATATATATAAGTAATATTATTATTATAAAGGGGGTTTTTACCGTTTAATGACCGGTTTGTCGATTTTAAGAATTTAGTCGCAGTTAAAACCTAATGTAAAATATAAATACAAGACTTAAATTAAAGCGTAAAGTAAATAACGATAATGAAATTGCGAATAATAAAAGTGCGATAAAATAAACTTGCGATAATTAAAAAGTACGATAATTAAAAGTGCGATTAAATAACAATAAATAAAAGTGCGATAATTAGAAGTGCAATTAAATATAAAATAAAGGAAATTAAATATGAAATAAAAGAATTATGCTTATTTAAACTTCCGTAATCATGATGTTTGACGTGTTGATTTTAGTTTTATGCCCCATGGGTTAATTGTCCTTTGTCCTGGATTATTTAATATGTCCGTCTGGTTTTTGTCCATAACAGTCCATCAGTCATAAATATAAAGTGCGAGTGTCCTTGTCAAATTATTATTATACCCGAAGTTAAATATTCCAACTAATTGGGGATTCGAATTGTAACAAGGTTTTAATACTTTGTTTAATGAATACACCAGGTTATCGACTGCGTGTAAACCAAGGTTTTACTACTTTGTTAACAATTACACCAATTACCCTTGAATGTAATTTCACCCCTGTTTTAATTATTCTAGTGGCTATTAATCCATTCCCGTGTCCGGTTAAATGAACGATTATTCGTACATATAAATACCCCGCCCATCGTGTCCGATCGAGTGTATATGGTAATTTATAGGGATGCCCAATTGTAAATCTTTATATTAACATTAACAAACTTTCATTTAGTTAAACAAATATAAAGCCCATTAATAGCCCATAGTCTAATTTCCACAAGTGTCGTTCTTTTGTCCAAACCCCAATTATGGTACAAAGCCCAATTACCCAATTTTAGTGATTAGCCCAACATCATGATTACTTCGGATTAAATAAGCATAATAATAACTTAGCTACGAGACATTAATATAAAAAGGTTGAACATAACTTACAATGATTAAAAATAGCGTAGCGTTACACGGACAGAATTTCGACTTACACCCTTACAACATTCGCTAACATACCCTTATTATTAGAATTAAAATTAAAATTAAAATATAAATTATATATATATATATATATATCGTTTACGTATGATAAGAGAAGAAAAAGATTATGAAAAATGATCAGAATTCGGTTTGCTTTATAGGCAGAGTCGATTTTTGGGGCTCCGCGACTCGCGGTAAAATCCTCTTCAAACTCCGCGAGTCGCGGAGAATGAATTTACAGCTCAGTCCTTGGAGTCTTTCTCTGCCGACGGTTTTTTATTTATAAATATAATATATATATAATTAATATAATTAATTATATATTATATTATATTTATATACATAGTTAACTTGTAATTTTTAGTCCGTTGCGTCGAGCGTTAAGAGTTGACTCTGGTCCCGGTTCCGGATTTTCGAACGTCCTTGCGTACAATTTTATATTTTGTACTTTGCGTTTTAAATCTTGTACTCTTGTAATTTCGAGACGTTTCTTATCAATAATTGGAACCTTTTTGATTGTCTTTTGTACTTTTGAGCTTTTTGGTCGTTTGCGTCTTCAATTCGTCGAATCTGTCTTTTGTCTTCACCTTTTATTATTTAAACGAATATTACTTGTAAATAGAACAATTGCAACTAAAAGCTTGTCTTTCTTGAGGAATAATGCTATGAAATATATGTTCGTTTTTAGCATTATCAATGTTTAAAGCATGTTTATTCTCAGGTGAATACTAAGAGCTTCCGCTGTTGCATACTAAAATAAGGACAAGATTTGGAGTCCATGTTTGTATGATATTGTGTAAAAACTGCATTCAAGAAACTGATTTCGATGTAACATATTTGTATTGTAAACCATTATGTAATGGTCGTGTGTAAACAGGATATTTTAGATTATTATTATTTGATAATCTACATAAAGCTTTTTAAACCTTTATTTATGAAATAAAGGTTATGGTTTGTTTTAAAATGAATGCAGTCTTTGAAAAACGTCTCATATAGAGGTCAAAACCTCGCAACGAAATCAATTAATATGGAACGTTTTTAATCAATAAGAACGGGACATTTCAGTTGGTATCCAAGCGTTGGTCTTAGAGAACCAGAATTTTGCATTAGTGTGTCTTATCAAGTTTGTTAGGATGCATTAGTGAGTCTGGACTTCGACCGTGTTTACTTGAAAAATGATTGCTTAACAAATTTTGTTGGAAACTATATATTTTTAACATGTGAATATTATGTGATATATTAATCTCTTAACGCGTTTGATATTATGTGATAGATGTCTAACTCTAGAACAAGTCCCATTGACTCACCTAATAATAATGAAGAGTCAAATGTAAATTGGAATGATTCGTGGACTGATTCACAAGTTCCCGAAGAGGAACCGGAAGAAGAGTCGGAACCGGAAGAATAATCGGAACCGGAAGAAGAATCGGAACCGGATGAAGAAATAGAACCGGTGGGGGAAATAATAAAACGGTTAAGTAAAAGAAAATCCTCAACCAACCGACCAAGGTTAATTATGGTCAATGGTGTTTCCGCCAAGGAAGCAAAATATTGGGAGGATTACCAATTCTCCGATGAATCGGATTCCGATGAGAATTTCGATGATGTTATAGAAATTACCCCAACTGAATTTAAAAAGGCAAAAGAAAATAATAAGGGAAAGGGCATAAAAATAGAGAAATCTAATTCCAACCCCGATGAACTTTATATGTATCGTCAACCCCCGAAGTCCTTAAGTTGTAACAATGACCCGGGAACCTCTAAACCACCAGGTTTTTCTAAACCAATGTGGAAAACGACGGCTCGTATTAGGGGAACATCATATATCCCTAGAAACTTGGCAAAACGAACCAAAACTGAAGAAGAAGAAACAAGCGAGTCGGAATAAGATAGTTGTATTCGTGTGGTGTAATATATGTAATATAGTGTGCTTATGCTTTATGATATATGTAAAAATTGCTTGTATTAATAAGTATTTTTTTTATGAATCTAACTCTTTTCTATTTTACAGTATAAAAACACAAAATGGATAGACAACCCAATATTTTAAGAGACCTACCCGGAGACATGATTGATGAAATCTTGTCTAGAGTCGGTCAGAATTTTTCGGCACAACTATTTAAGGCGAGATCAGTTTGTAAGACATTCGAAGAACGTTCCAAGAATGCCTTGGTTTATAAAAGGCTTTCGTTCGAAAGATGGGGGATATCACATTGGGAAATCCATAAGTTACGATGTGTTTACTTTGACGCATATATTGCGGGGAACCCAAATGCTATTTTACGCAATGGGTTAAGAAATTATTTTGACTCAATATATCCGAATATTGGACTTCGTGATTTAGAAAAAGCGGCTAACATGCAACATAAATAAGCATGTTATGCTTACGGATTAGTAATGTTCGCTTCTCACCAAAGTGAGAACAAGAACATTGGGCTACAACTATTAAACAAAACGTTCCCACAAGTGACGGAGTCGGTAATTGGGGTAAGAAATGAGGTTTTTAGATTGTTACGGGACTGTTGGACATTACGTAACCCTCGTCCCTTTGACAACGTTACAACACGCTTTCTTATCAACAGCCATAACGGTTATGTTCCACAAGACCAAGGATGGGAAGTAATCCTAGTAAAACCAGAATGCATGACTTGTTTCTGGACGTATGAATTACGTGTCTTTATTGCCTTTGCTGAATGACTTGTGTACTAGCTAGAATTATCTTCACAACCATCTTGTATCAAATTTATTATGTGCTATATTTCATGCTATATGTAAAATAAGCGGTATTGTAAGTTTGTAAAATATTGTGTAAAAGTTTGAAAGCGAAATATTATTATAATCAGTTTTTCATATAGAATTATAGTAGTTGAATTGTATATTAGCTAGTAAGTATGAACTTAACGGGTAGGTACTACCCGAATTTAAACTTATAAAACGCTAATATGAAGAAAAAGCTTTTATAAATGAGTTCATATTATGCTACGAAATACTATTAACTACTCTTAATATTCTGTATGATTAACTTGTTCCATTTGACTATTTTGAAGGAAATGGCACCGACTACTCGACACACCGTGAATATGAATGAAGAGGAATTCCGTACTTTTCTAGCTTCAAACATAGCCGCAGTACAGGTTGCGCTACATACCAACAATAACCTTGGATCTAGCAGTACAGGAAATCGTGTAGGATGCACCTACAAAGAATTCACTGCCTGCAAACCTTTGGAATTTGATGGAACCGAAGGACCGATCGGATTGAAACGGTGGACCGAGAAGGTTGAATCGGTGTTTGCCATAAGTAAGTGTACTGAAGAGGACAAAGTGAAGTACGCTACGCATACCTTCACAGGTTCTGCGTTAACATGGTAGAATACCTATCTAGAGCAAGTGGGACAAGATGATGCTTACGCACTACCGTGGTCAGCATTCAAGCACTTGATGAACGAGAAGTACCGTCCCAGAACCGAGGTCAATAAGCTCAAGACAGAACTTAGAAGGTTACGAACCCAAGGATTTGATATTACCACGTACGAAAGACGATTCACAGAATTATTCCTATTGTGTCCGGGAGCATTCGAAGATGAGGAAGAGAAGATCGATGTGTTTGTGAAAGGATTACCGGAAAGAATCCAAGAAGATATAAGTTCACACGAGCCCGCCTCTATACAACAGGCATGTAGAATGGCTCACAAACTAGTGAACCAGATTGAAGAAAGAATTAAAGAACAGACTGCTGAAGAGGCCAATGTGAAGCAAGTCAAAAGAAAGTGGGAGGAAAACAGTGATAAGAATCACCAATACAACAACAACAGCAATTACAACAATAATCGCAACAATTATCCCAACAATCGCAACATCAATCGCAACTATAACAAACGGCCCAATAACAACAACAACAACAATAACAACAACAACAACTACAACAATCATCCCAATAACAATAATAACCGCAACAACAACAACAATCAGAAGCAGCTATGCCAAAGGTGTGAAAAGTATCACTCGGGGTTCTGCACCAAATTTTGCAACAAATGTAAAAGAAATGGTCATAGCGCGGTGAAGTGTGAGGTCTACGGACCAGGGGTTAATAGAATGAAAGGAACAAATGGTGTCGGAACGAGTAATGGCCGAGCAAGTAGTGTCGGAGCAAGTTATGCCAATGTAGTTTGTTATAAATGTGGAAAACCGGGCCACATTATTAGAAATTGCCCGAACCAGGAGAACACGAATGGACAAGGCCGCGGAAGAGTTTTCAATATTAATGCGGCAGAGGCACAGGAAGACCCGTGAAATGTCCCGTTCTTATTGATTAAAAACGTTCCATATTAATTGATTTCGTTGCGAGGTTTTGACCTCTATATGAGACGTTTTTCAAAGACTGCATTCATTTTAAAACAAACCATAACCTTTATTTCATCAATAAAGGTTTAAAAAGCTTTACGTAGATTATCAAATAATGATAATCTAAAATATCCTGTTTACACACGACCATTACATAATGGTTTACAATACAAATATGTTACAACAAAATAAGTTTCTTGAATGCAGTTTTTACACAATATCATACAAGCATGGACTCCAAATCTCGTCCTTATTTAAGTATGCGACAGCGGAAGCTCTTAATAATCACTTGAGAATAAACATGCTTAAAACGTCAACAAAAATGTTGGTGAGTTATAGGTTTAACCTATATATATCAAATCGTAACAATAGACCACAAGATTTCATATTTCAATACACATCCCATACATAGAGATAAAAATCATTCATATGGTGAACACCTGGTAACCGACATTAACAAGATGCATATATATAAGAATATCCTCATCATTCCGGGACACCCTTCGGATATGATATAAATTTCGAAGTACTAAAGCATCCGGTACTTTGGATGGGGTTTGTTAGGCCCAATAGATCTATCTTTAGGATTCGCGTCAATTAGGGTGTCTGTTCCCTAATTCTTAGATTACCAGACTTAATAAAAAGGGGCATATTCGATTTCGATAATTCAACCATAGAATGTAGTTTCACGTACTTGTGTCTATTTTGTAAATCATTTATAGAACCTGCATGTATTCTCATCCCAAAAATATTAGATTTTAAAAGTGGGACTATAACTCACTTTCACAGATTTTTACTTCGTCGGGAAGTAAGACTTGGCCACTGGTTGATTCACGAACCTATAACAATATATACATATATATCAAAGTATGTTTAAAATATATTTACAACACTTTTAATATATTTTGATGTTTCAAGTTTATTAAGTCAGCTGTCCTCGTTAGTAACCTACAACTAGTTGTCCACAGTTAGATGTACAGAAATAAATCGATAAATATTATCTTGAATCAATCCACGACCCAGTGTATACGTATCTCAGTATTGATCACAACTCAAACTATATATATTTTGGAATCAACCTCAACCCTGTATAGCTAACTCCAACATTCACATATAGAGTGTCTATGGTTGTTCCGAAATATATATAGATGTGTCGACATGATAGGTCGAAACATTGTATACGTGTCTATGGTATCTCAAGATTACATAATATACAATACAAGTTGATTAAGTTATGGTTGGAATAGATTTGTTACCAATTTTCACGTGGCTAAAATGAGAAAAATTATCCAATCTTGTTTTACCCATAACTTCTTCATTTTAAATCCGTTTTGAGTGAATAAAATTGCTATGGTTTCATATTGAAATCTATTTTATGAATCTAAACAGAAAAGTATAGGTTTATAGTCAGAAGAATAAGTTACAAGTCGTTTTTCTAAAGGTAGTCATTTCAGTCGAAAGAACGACGTCTAGATGACCATTTTAGAAAACATACTTCCACTTTGAGTTTAACCATAATTTTTGGATATAGTTTCATGTTCATAATAAAAATCATTTTCTCAGAATAACAACTTTTAAATCAAAGTTTATCATAGTTTTTAACTAACTAACCCAAAACAGCCCGCGGTGTTACTACGACGGCGTAAATCCGGTTTTACGGTGTTTTTCGTGTTTCCAGGTTTTAAATCATCAAGTTAGCATATCATATAGATATAGAACAGGTGTGTAGTTAATTTTAAAAGTCAAGTTAGAAGGATTAACTTTTGTTTGCGAACAAGTTTAGAATTAACTAAACTATGTTCTAGTGATTACGAGTTTAAACCTTCGAATAAGATAGTTTTATATATATGAATCGAATGATGTTATGAACATCATTACTACCTCAAGTTTAGTAGGTAAATCTACTGGAAGTGACAAGAAATGATCTAGCTTCAAAGGATCTTGGATGGCTTGAAAGTTCTTGAAGTAGGATCATGACACAAAAACAAGTTCAAGTAAGATTTTTACTCGAATTAAGATAGTTTATAGTTATAGAAATTGAATCAAAGTTTGAATATGAATATTACCTTGAATAAGAAAGATAACCTACTGTATATAACAAAGGTTTCTTGATCTTAGATGATTACTTGGAATGGATTAGAAAGCTTGGAAGTAAATTAGTAAACTTGAAGGGATTTTTGAAGTGTTCTTGAAGTGTTCTTCCTATGATGATTATAGCTTGATTCTTGAAGTGATTTTTGATGAAGATGATGATTAACTACTGGAAAAATACGTTCATAATAGTGTGTGTGTGTTGAGAGAGAATTAGAAAGAGAATTGGAAGTGAAATGGAGTGAATGATGAGTGGTAATTGGTGAGTGGTGAGTGGGGTTAAAAGGAGTTCTAGTTAGTTGACTAGCTCATGGTAGAAGTTAAAATTGATTAGTCATACATGACATAATCAAGAATGGAATCCCATGCTAGTTCCTATTGGTATATACTCATAGTAAGTACGTTTTGAAGCTGTGTATAATACGAGTAAGAATACGACTAGAATTCTTGATGAAAGAAAAGAATGGAAAAGTAACTGTAACCATTTTCGTTAAGTATGAGTGTTTTGATATATGTCTTGAAGTCTTCCAAAAGTATTTTAATACATCTAAATACACTACATGTATATACATTTTAACTGAGTCGTTAAGTCATCGTTAGTCGTTACATGTAAGTGTTGTTTTGAAACCTTTAAGTTAACGATCTCAATTAATGTTGTTAACCCATTGTTTATTATATCTAATGAGATGTTAAATTATTATATTATCATGATATTATGATATATTAATATATCTTAATATGATATATATATACATTTAAATGTCGTTACAACGATAATCGTTACATATATGTCTCGTTTCGAAATCCTTAAGTTAGTAGTCTTATTTATATGTATATAACTCATTGTTAATATACTTATGGAGATACTTACTTATCATAATCTCATGTTAACCATATGTATATCCATATATATATCGTCATGTCGTTTTTACAAGTTTTAACGTTCGTGAATCGCCGGTCAACTTGGGTGGTCAATTGTCTATATGAAACATATTTCAATTAATCAAGTCTTAACAAGTTTGATTGCTTAACATGTTGGAAACATTTAATCATGTAAATATCAATCTCAATTAATATATATAAACATGGAAAAGTTCGGGTCACTACAGTACCTACCCGTTAAATAAATTTCGTCCCGAAATTTTAAGCTGTTGAAGGTGTTGACGAATCTTCTGGAAATAGATGCGGGTATTTCTTCTTCATCTGATCTTCACACTCCCAGGTGAACTCGGGTCCTCTACGAGCATTCCATCGAACCTTAACAATTGGTATCTTGTTTTGCTTAAGTTTTTTAACCTCACGATCCATTATTTCGACGGGTTCTTCGATGAATTGGAGTTTTTCGTTGATTTGGATTTCATCTAACAGAATAGTGAGATCTTCTTTAACAAAACATTTCTTCAAATTCGAGACGTGGAAAGTGTTATGTACAGCCGTGAGTTGTTGAGGTAACTCAAGTCGGTAAGCTACTGGTCCGACACGATCAATAATCTTGAATGGTCCAATATACCTTGAATTTAATTTCCCTCGTTTACCAAATCGAACAACGCCTTTCCAAGGTGCAACATTAAGCATGACCATCTCTCCAATTTCAAATTCTATATCTTTTCTTTTAATGTCAGCGTAGCTCTTTTGTCGACTTTGGGCGGTTTTCAACCGTTGTTGAATTTGGATGATCTTCTCGGTAGTTTCTTGTATAATCTCCGGACCCGTAATCTGTCTATCCCCCACTTCACTCCAACAAATCGGAGACCTGCACTTTCTACCATAAATTGCTTCAAACGGCGCCATCTCAATGCTTGAATGGTAGCTGTTGTTGTAGGAAAATTCTGCTAACGGTAGATGTCGATCCCAACTGTTTCCGAAATCAATAACACATGCTCGTAGCATATCTTCAAGCATTTGTATCGTCCTTTCGCTCTGCCCATTAGTTTGTGGATGATAGGCAGTACTCATGTCTAGACGAGTTCCTAATGCTTGCTGTAATGTCTGCCAGAATCTTGAAATAAATCTGCCATCCCTATCAGAGATAATAGAGATTGGTATTCCATGTCTGGAGACGACTTCCTTCAAATACAGTCGTGCTAACTTCTCCATCTTGTCATCTTCTCTTATTGGCAGGAAGTGTGCTGATTTGGTGAGACGATCAACTATTACCCAAATAGTATCAAAACCACTTGCAGTCCTTGGCAATTTAGTGATGAAATCCATGGTAATGTTTTCCCATTTCCATTCTAGGATTTCGGGTTGTTGAAGTAGACCTGATGGTTTCTGATGCTTAGCTTTGACCTTAGAACACGTCAAACATTCTCCTACGTATTTAGCAACATCGGCTTTCATACCCGGCCATCAAAAATGTTTCTTGAGATCCTTGTACATCTTCCCCGTTCCAGGATGTATTGATTATCTGGTTTTATGAGCTTCTCTAAGTACCATTTCTCTCATATCTCTAAATTTTGGTACCCAAATCCTTTCAGCCTTATACCGGGTTCCGTCTTCCCGAATATTAAGATGCTTCTCCGATCCTTTGGGTATTTCATCCTTTAAATTTCCCTCTTTTAAAACTCCTTGTTGCGCCTCCTTTATTTGAGTAGTAAGGTTATTATGAATCATTATATTCATAGATTTTACTCGAATGGGTTCTCTATCCTTCCTGCTCAAGGCATCGGCTACCACATTTGCCTTCCCCGGGTGGTAACGAATCTCAAAGTCGTAATCATTCAACAATTCAATCCACCTACGCTGCCTCATATTCAGTTGTTTCTGATTAAATATGTGTTGAAGACTTTTGTGGTCGGTATATATAATACTTTTGACCCCATATAAGTAGTGCCTCCAAGTCTTTAATGCAAAAACAATCGCGCCTAATTCCAAATCATGCGTCGTATAATTTTGTTCGTGAATCTTCAATTGTCTAGACGCATAAGCAATCACCTTCGTTCGTTGCATTATTACACAACCGAGACCTTGCTTTGATGCGTCACAATAAATCACAAAATCATCATTCCCTTCAGGCAATGACAATATAGGTGCCGTAGTTAGCTTTTTCTTCAATAACTGAAATGCTTTCTCTTGTTCATCATTCCATTCAAATTTCTTCCCTTTATGCGTTAATGCAGTCAAGGGTTTTGCTATTCTGGAAAAGTTTTGGATGAACCTTCTGTAGTAACCAGCTAGTCCTAAAAACTGGCGTATGTGTTTCGGAGTTTTCGGGGTTTTCCACTTTTCAATAGTTTCTATCTTTGCCGGATCCACCTTAATACCTTCTTTGTTCACTATGTGACCGAGGAATTGAACTTCTTTCAACCAAAATGCACACTTTGAAAACTTAGCGTACAATTCTTCCTTCCTCAATACTTCTAACACCTTTTTCAAATGTTCACCGTGTTCTTGGTCATTCTTTGAGTAAATAAGTATGTCATCAATGAAAACAATGACAAACTTGTCAAGGTATAGTCCACACACTCGGTTCATAAGGTCCATGAACACAGCTGGTGCATTAGTTAAACCAAACGGCATGACCATAAACTCGTAATGACCGTAACATGTTCTGAAATTAGTCTTTGGAATATCATCTTCTTTCACCCGCATTTGATGATACCCGGAACGTAAGTCAATCTTTGAATAAACAGACGAGCCTTGTAGTTGATCAAATAAGTCGTCGGTTCTCGGTAGTGGGTAGCGGTTCTTGATGGTAAGTTTGTTCAACTCTCGGTAGTCGATACACAACCTGAATGTACCATCTTTCTTCTTGACAAACAAAATAGGAGCTCCCCACGGTGATGTGCTTGGTCGAATGAAACCACGCTCTAAAAGTTCTTGTAATTGGCTTTGCAGTTCTTTCATCTCGCTGGGTGCGAGTCTGTGAGGAGCACAAGCTATTGGTGCAGCTCCTGGTACAAGATCTATTTGAAATTCAACGGATCGCTGTGGGGGTAATCCCGGTAATTCTTTTGGAAATACATCGGAAAATTCTTTTGCAATGGGAACATCATTGATGCTCTTTTCTTCAGTTTGTACTTTCTCGACGTGTGCTAGAACAGCATAGCAACCTTTTCTTATTAGTTTTTTGTGCCTTCAAATTACTAATAATATGTAGCTTCGTGTTGCCCTTTTCTCCGTACACCATTAAGGGTTTTCCTTTTTCTCGTATAATGCGAATTGCATTTTTGTAACAAACGATCTCTGCTTTCACTTCTTTCAACCAGTCCATACCGATTATCACATCAAAACTCCCTAACTCTACTGGTATCAAATCAATCTTAAATGTTTCGCTAACCAGTTTAATTTCTCGATTCCGACATATATTATCTGCTGAAATTAATTTACCATTTGCTAATTCGAGTAAAAATTTACTATCCAAAGGCGTCAATGGACAACTTAATTTAGCACAAAAATCTCTACTCATATAGCTTCTATTCGCACCCGAATCAAATAAAACGTAAGCAGATTTATTGTCAATAAGAAATGTACCCGTAACAAGCTCCGTGTCTTCCTGTGCCTCTGCCGCATTAATATTGAAAACTCTTCCGCGGCCTTGTCCATTCGTGTTCTCCTGGTTCGGGCAATTTCTAATAATGTGGCCTGATTTTCCACATTTATAACAAACTACATTGGCATAACTTGCTCCGACACTACTTGCTCCGCCATTACTCGTTCTGACACCATTTGTTCCTTTTGTTCTATTAACCCCTGGTCCGTAGACCTCACACTTCGCCGCGCTATGACCATTTCTTTTACACTTGTTGCAAAATTTGGTGCAGAACCCCGAGTGATACTTTTCACACCTTTGGCATAGCTGCTTCTGATTGTTGTTGTTGTTGTTGCGGTTATTATTGTTGTTGGGATGATTGTTGTAGTTGCTGTTGTTGTTGTTGTTGTTGTTGTTGTTAGGCCGTTTGTTGTAGTTGCGATTGATGTTGCGATTGTTGGGATAATTGTTGCGATTATTGTTGTAATTGCTGTTGTTGTTGTATTGGTGATTCTTATCACCGTTTTCCTCCCACTTTCTTTTGACTTGCTTCACATTGGCCTCTTCAGCAGTCTGTTCTTTAATTATTTCTTCAATCTGGTTCACTAGTTTGTGAGCCATTCTACATGCCTGTTGTATGGAGGCGGGCTCGTGTGAACTTATATCTTCTTGGATTCTTTCCGGTAATCCTTTCACAAACGCGTCGATCTTCTCTTCCTCATCTTCGAATGCTGCCGGACACAATAGGCACAATTCTGTGAATCATCTTTCGTACGTGGTAATATCAAATCCTTGGGTTCGTAACCCTCTAAGTTCTGTCTTGAGCTTATTGACCTCGGTTCTGGGACGGTACTTCTCGTTCATCAAGTGCTTGAATGCTGACCACGGTAGTGCGTACGCATCATCTTGTCCCACTTGCTCTAGATAGGTATTCCACCATGTTAACGCAGAACCTGTGAAGGTATGCGTAGCGTACTTCACTTTGTCCTCTTCAGTACACTTACTTATGGCAAACACCGATTCGACCTTCTCGGTCCACCGTTTCAATCCGATCGGTCCTTCGGTTCCATCAAATTCCAAAGGTTTGCAGGCAGTGAATTCTTTGTAGGTGCATCCTACACGATTTCCTGTACTGCCAGATCCAAGGTTATTGTTGGTATGTAGCGCAGCCTGTACTGCGGCTATGTTTGAAGCTAGAAAAGTACGGAATTCCTCTTCATTCATATTCACGGTGTGTCGAGTAGTCGGTGCCATTTCCTTCAAAATAGTCAAATGGAACAAGTTAATCATACAGAATATTAAGAGTAGTTAATAGTATTTCGTAGCATAATATGAACTCATTTATAAAAGCTTTTTCTTCATATTAGCGTTTTATAAGTTTAAATTCGGGTAGTACCTACCCGTTAAGTTCATACTTAGTAGCTAATATACAATTCAACTACTACAATTCTATATGAAAAACTGATTGTAATAATATTTCGCGTTCAAACTTTTATACAATATTTTACAAAATTACAATACCGCTTATTTTACATAAAGCATGAAATATAGCACACAATAACTTTGATACAAGATAGTTGTGAAGATAATTCTAGCTAGTACACAAGTCGTTCAGCAAAGGCAATAAAGACACGTAATTCATACGTCCAGAAACAAGTCATGCATTCTGGTTTTACTAGGACTACTTCCCATCCTTGGTCTTGTGGAACATAACCGTTATGGCCGTTGATAAGACAGCGTATTGTAACGTCGTCAAAGGGACGAGGGTTACGTAATGACCAACAGTCTCGTAATAACCTAAAAACCTCATTTCTTACCCCAATTACCGACTCCGTCACTTGTGGGAACGTTTTGTTTAATAGTTGTAGCCCGATGTTCTTGTTCTCACTTTGGTGAGAAGCGAACATTATTAACCCGTAAGAATAACATGCTTCTTTATGTTGCATGTTAGCCGCTTTTTCTAAATCACGAAGTCCTATATTCGGATATACTGAGTCAAAATAACTTCTTAACCCGTTGCGTAAAATAGCATTTGGGTTCCCCGCAATATATGCTTCAAAGTAAACACATCGTAACTTATGGATTTCCCAATGTGATATCCCCCATCTTTCGAACGAACGCCTTTTATAAACCAAGGAATTCTTGGAACATTCTTCGAATGTCTTACAAACTGATCTCGCCTTAAATAGTTGTGCTGAGGAATTCTGACCGACTCTAGACAAGATTTCATCAATCATGTCTCCGGGTAGGTCTCTTAAAATATTGGGTTGTCTATCCATTTTGTGTTTTTATACTGTAAAATAGACAAGAGTTAGATTCATAAAAAAAATACTTATTAATACAAGCAATTTTTACATATATCATAAAGCATAAGCACACTATATTACATATATTACACCACACGAATACAACTATCTTATTCCGACTCGCTCGTTTCTTCTTGTTCGGTTTTGGTTCGTTTTGCCAAGTTTCTAGGGATATATGATGTTCCCCTAATACGAGCCGTCGTTGTCCACATTGGTTTAGAAAAATCTGGTAAGGTTCCCGGGTCATTGTTACAACTTAAGGACTTCGGGGGTTGACGATACATATAAAGTTCATCGGGGTTGGAATTTGATTTCTCTATTTTTATGCCCTTTCCCTTATTATTTTCTTTTGCCTTTTTAAATTCAGTTGGGGTAATTTCTATAACATCATCGGAATTCTCGTCGGAATCCGATTCATCGGAGAATTGGTAATCCTCCCAATATTTTGCTTCCTTGGCGGAAACACCATTGACCATAATTAACCTTGGTCGGTTGGTTGAGGATTATCTTTTACTTAACCGTTTTATTATTTCCCCCACCGGTTCTATTTCTTCTTCCGTTTCCGATTCTTCTTCCGGTTCCGATTCTTCTTCCGGTTCCGACTCTTCTTCCGGTTCCTCTTCGGGAACTTGTGAATCAGTCCACGAATCATTCCAATTTACATTTGACTCATCATTATTATTAGGTTAGTCAATGGGACTTGTTCTAGAGGTAGACATCTATCACATAATATCAAACACGTTAAGAGATTAATATATCACATAATATTCATATGTTAAAAATATATAGTTTCCAACAAAAATGTTAAGCAATCATTTTTAAAGAAAACACGGTCGAAGTCCAGACTCACTAATGCATCCTAACAAACTCGATAAGACACACTAATGCAAATTTTCTGGTTTTCTAAGACCAACGCTCGGATACCAACTGAAATGTCCCGTTCTTATTGATTAAAACGTTCCATATTAATTGATTTCGTTGCGAGGTTTTGACCTCTATATGAGACGTTTTTCAAAGACTGCATTCATTTTAAAACAAACCATAACCTTTATTTCATCAATAAAGGTTTAAAAAGCTTTACGTAGATTATCAAATAATGATAATCTAAAATATCCTGTTTACACACGACCATTACATAATGGTTTACAATACAAATATGTTACAACAAAATAAGTTTCTTGAATGCAGTTTTTACACAATATCATACAAGCATGGACTCCAAATCTCGTCCTTATTTAAGTATGCGACAGCGGAAGCTCTTAATAATCACCTGAGAATAAACATGCTTAAAACGTCAACAAAAATGTTGGTGAGTTATAGGTTTAACCTATATATATCAAATCGTAACAATAGACCACAAGATTTCATATTTCAATACACATCCCATACATAGAGATAAAAATCATTCATATGGTGAACACCTGGTAACCGACATTAACAAGATGCATATATATAAGAATATCCCCATCATTCCGGGACACCCTTCGGATATGATATAAATTTCAAAGTACTAAAGCATCCGGTACTTTGGATAGGGTTTGTTAGGCCCAATAGATCTATCTTTAGGATTTACGTCAATTAGGGTGTCTGTTCCCTAATTCTTAGATTACCAGACTTAATAAAAAGGGGCATATTCGATTTCGATAATTCAACCATAGAATGTAGTTTCACGTACTTGTGTCTATTTTGTAAATCATTTATAAAACCTGCATGTATTCTCATCCCAAAAATATTAGATTTTAAAAGTGGGACTATAACTCACTTTCACAGATTTTTACTTCGTCGGGAAGTAAGACTTGGCCACTGGTTGATTCACGAACCTATAACAATATATACATATATATCAAAGTATGTTTAAAATATATTTACAACACTTTTAATATATTTTGATGTTTTAAGTTTATTAAGTCAGCTGTCCTCGTTAGTAACCTACAACTAGTTGTCCACAGTTAGATGTACAGAAATAAATCGATAAATATTATCTTGAATCAATCCACGACCCAGTGTATACGTATCTCAGTATTGATCACAACTCAAACTATATATATTTTGGAATCAACCTCAACCCTGTATAGCTAACTCCAACATTCACATATAGAGTGTCTATGGTTGTTCCGAAATATATATAGATGTGTCGACATGATAGGTCGAAACATTGTATACGTGTCTATGGTATCTCAAGATTACATAATATACAATACAAATTGATTAAGTTATGGTTGGAATAGATTTGTTACCAATTTTCACGTGGCTAAAATGAGAAAAATTATCCAATCTTGTTTTACCCATAACTTCTTCATTTTAAATCCGTTTTGAGTGAATCAAATTGCTATGGTTTCATATTGAACTCTATTTTATGAATCTAAACAGAAAAGTATAGGTTTATAGTCAGAAAAATAAGTTACAAGTCGTTTTTGTAAAGGTAGTTATTTCAGTCGAAAGAACGACGTCTAGATGACCATTTTAGAAAACATACTTCCACTTTGAGTTTAACCATAATTTTTGGATATAGTTTCATGTTCATAATAAAAATTATTTTCTCAGAATAACAACTTTTAAATCAAAGTTTATCATAGTTTTTAATTAACTAACCCAAAACAGCCCGAGGTGTTACTACGACGGCGTAAATCCGGTTTTACGGTGTTTTTCGTGTTTCCAGGTTTTAAATCATTAAGTTAGCATATCATATAGATATAGAACAGGTGTGTAGTTAATTTTAAAAGTCAAGTTAGAAGGATTAACTTTTGTTTGCGAACAAGTTTAGAATTAACTAAACTATGTTCTAGTGATTACGAGTTTAAACCTTCGAATAAGATAGTTTTATATATATGAATCGAATGATGTTATGAACAACATTACTACCTCAAGTTTAGTTGGTAAACCTACTGGAAGTGACAAGAAATGATCTAGCTTGAAAGGATCTTGGATGGCTTGAAAGTTCTTGAAGTAGGATCATGACACAAAAACAAGTTCAAGTAAGATTTTTACTCGAATTAAGATAGTTTATAGTTATAGAAATTGAATCAAAGTTTGAATATGAATATTACCTTGAATAAGAAAGATAACCTACTGTATATAACAAAGGTTTCTTGATCTTAGATGATTAATTGGAATGGATTAGAAAGCTTGGAAGTAAATTAGTAAACTTGAAGGGATTTTTGAAGTGTTCTTGAAGTGTTCTTCCTATGATGATTATAGCTTGATTCTTGAATTGATTTTTGATGAAGATGATGATTAACTACTGGAAAAATACGTTCATAATAGTGTGTGTGTGTGTGTTGAGAGAGAATTAGAAAGAGAATTGGAAGTGAAATGGAGTGAATGATGAGTGGTAATTGGTGAGTGGTGAGTGGGGTTAAAAGGAGTTCTAGTTAGTTGACTAGCTCATGGTAGAAGTTAAAATTGATTAGTCATACATGACATAATCAAGAGTGGAATCCCATGCTAGTTCCTATTGGTATATACTCATAGTAAGTACGTTTTGAAGCTGTGTATAATACGAGTAAGAATACGACTAGAATTCTTGATGAAAGAAAAGAATGGAAAAGTAACTGTAACCATTTTCGTTAAGTATGAGTGTTTTGATATATGTCTTGAAGTCTTCCAAAAGTATTTTAATACATCTAAATACACTACATGTTTATACATTTTAACTGAGTCGTTAAGTCATCATTAGTCGTTACATGTAAGTGTTGTTTTGAAACCTTTAAGTTAACGATCTCAATTAATGTTGTTAACCCATTGTTTATTATATCTAATGAGATGTTAAATTATTATATTATCATGATATTATGATATATTAATATATCTTAATATGATATATATACATTTAAATGTCGTTACAACGATAATCGTTACATATATGTCTCGTTTCGAAATCCTTAAGTTAGTAGTCTTGTTTATATGTATATAACTCATTGTTAATATACTTATGGAGATACTTACTTATCATAATCTCATGTTAACCATATGTATATCCATATATATATCGTCATGTCGTTTTTACAAGTTTTAACGTTCGTGAATCGCCGGTCAACTTGGGTGGTCAATTGTCTATATGAAACATATTTCAATTAATCAAGTCTTAACAAGTTTGATTGCTTAACATATTGGAAACATTTAATCATGTAAATATCAATCTCAATTAATATATATAAACATAGAAAAGTTCGGGTCACTATAACCCGGAGCTTGTTACGGGTACGTTTCTTATTGACAATAAATCTGCTTACGTTTTATTTGATTCGGGTGCGGATAGAAGCTATATGAGTAGAGATTTTTGTGCTAAATTAAGTTGTCCATTGACGCCTTTGGATAGTAAATTTTTACTCGAATTAGCAAATAGTAAATTAATTTCAGCAGATAATATATGTCGGAATCGAGAAATTAAACTGGTTAGCGAAACATTTAAGATTGATTTGATACCAGTAGAGTTAGGGAGTTTTGATGTGATAATTGTTGGGATTTAACAAGTTCATAATATACTTAAACCATTTTAAGAATTAAGAAAGCGGAAGCATGTTAATTACCAATTTTAGACTTGTTAAACTTTAACCAATTAAAGTTAAATCCCAATTAGGATCAAGTTGTGAAACATACTTACAAACTACAAGATAGATAAGAGATTATACCTTCTCCAAGCTATGTAGTTGATGATGAAGATGATGATGAAGAATAGAGCTTCAAATGGATGAAACCTCAAGTAGTTATACCCCAAACTTATGCACCAACACCTAGCCTTAGTTAGGATTTATAAACACTTGAATTATACTTGCAAAAACCAAACTTTGAACCCTCTTTTCTTCCCTAAAAGTCACTGCTGGACAGCAGCATTTGGGAGGAGTTTGGTGCAGTTTTTTTTGAAGTATATTGCATGTATGTTGTTCCAAGAAGTCAAGGAACATGTATATGGATATATGGAAAAGCATGACCAAAGGAATGGCATCTCTAGCATGTGTATGCACAACTCCAAGGCCACTACTAATATTATATAAAATGGATTTATTTTATAAAATTACATTTTATAAAACTTAATTTATAAAATACATTTTATAAAACTTCCATTTTATTTATTATGTTTACATCATTTATAAAACCTATTTTATAAAATGTAACATAATTAATTAATTATTTAACCTATAAATAATTAAATCCATATCATATAAATTATTCCATGATTCATATAAATATACATCAAGTAATAATTTAAGAAAGCCATTTTCTTAAAGTTCAAGTGTCGCGTATTTAATCAACGATCCAATCGCTAAGATTAAATACATATAAGGTGTCGGTAAGCTTGTTATTGGGTATGACCCGACTTGGATCATAACACATTAGCCACATTAATTTAATATGTCTCTCGGGCATACGAAGAACCTTCAATCTGCCACTTGCACGAGAAACATAAGAAATTAATGCAAGTGATGGATACCACCTAACGACCGTCCATCACCCCCAATATGCTATGACTTTGTGCCATTCAATAACATCATCCCTTTCGAGTTCCCACCTCGAATATGAATAGGTGAATCTTTCATTATTTCCTTTCATCCTAGATGTCATGTTAAATCCAAGAGATACAGAGTGATCACTCTCTTTTAGATTTAACTTTATCAGGCCTTAGACATCTGACTCTCAACGAATAAGAGGGACAAATTCCATCTTGACTACATACGTCCTAAATATGTACCTTGCATTATACCTGAGCTCTTCCTTGTGAGCTACCATATTTCAGAATAGCGAAGGAAATAATCAAGGTACAATACTTGGTAAATATCCGAACCCAATATGTATCTCAGGTCAGAGGATACAATGATATTCGCCTTTACTCAAGATTACAAGTGATCAACCACAAAGGCTCTATTTAGTAAGTCTTGAGAGCGGGTCTTCCAATATTTGTGTCCCACAAATATCTTTGAACCTTGGTTGCAACCTTGCCCCCACATTCATCCCGTGAATGTATACCAATCCAAGTTCATAATAGTCTAAACCTCACACTTGTTCCCACGAATGTGATCGACTATGGAATTTTAGAATAATTACTTATTCATGGATAAAATATGCAAAATAGGAACATGACTCAAAATAAATTAATACCATAATTATATTAATGAGTTTGAACAATTTCGTTCCGTTATAATACTTAAACAGATCATGACCAATCACTAGAATATCGAAGCCCTAATGCACAAACATGTCCAGTATGTTTTGCTCCATGTAAGAGCTTCGTGAGAGGATCCGCTATATTAAGATCTGTGTGAACTTACGAATACATATCTTTCCTTTTTCAACTTCATCCCTTATGTAGTTGAATCTCCGCTCAATGTGACGGGTCTTTTGGAGAGCACGAGGTTCCTTGATTTGAGCAATCGCACCCTCGTTGTCACAAAAGATCTCAAGAGGGTCCTGAATGGAAGGGACTACTCCTAAGTCGTCGATGAATTTCTTCATCCATGCAGCTTCCTGAGCTGCCAATGATGCGGCGATGTACTCCGACTCTGTAGTGGATAAAGCAACAACATCCTGTTTTGAACTCTTCCAAGAGACTGCACCTCCATTTAACGTGAAGACATAACCGGATTGTGATCGAGAATCATCTCGATCAGTTTGGAAACTCGCGTCCACGTAACCTTTTACAGCGAGTTCCTCCTCACCAGACCCGTATATAAGAAACATATCTTTAGTCCTCCTAAGGTATTTCAATATACTTTTAACCGCAATCCAATGACTGTTTCCTGGGTTATTCTGGTATCTACTTGTCAGGCTAAGAGCGCATGACACATCCGGTCTAGTGCATATCATTGCATACATGATTGACCCAATAGCAGACGCATATGGGACTTTCTTCATTCTCTCCTGTTCATCTTTCGTGGTGGGACACTGAGATGAACTAAGGAGTGTTCCTCTTTGAATAGGTACTAAACCTTTCTTAGAGTTCTCCATCTTGAACCTTTTCAAGATCTTTTCAATATATGCACTTTGATTCAAACCTATCAATTTCTTGGATCTATCCCTGTAGATCCCAATCCCCAAGACATATTGTGCTTCTCCAAGATCCTTAATGGAGAAGCATTTACTTAGCCAAGTTTTAACACTTTGCATTTCCGGGATATCATTTCCAAATAACAATATATCATCCACATATAGTACAAGGAACATGATTGTGCTCCCAATAGCCTTCTTGTATACACAAGCTTCATCACCATTTTTAATGAAGCCAAATTTCTTGGCTTCCTCATTAAAACGATGATTCCACATTCTAGATGCTTGTTTCAATCCGTAGATTGACTTCTTTAACTTGCATACCCTTTTAGGACACTTCGGATCAACAAAACCTTCAGGCTGAACCATATAGACATCTTCCTCAAGATGTCCATTTAGGAAAGCGGTCTTGACATCCATTTGCCATATTTCATAATCATAATGAGCAGCAATGGCAAGTAATATCCTAATAGACTTTAGCATTGCCACAGGCGAAAAAGTTTCATCATAGTCAACCCCTTGAGTTTGAGTGAAACCTTTTGCTACAAGTCTAGCTTTATATGTATCCAAATTTCCATGTATGTCGGTTTTCATTTTGAAAAGCCATTTACAATCAACTAGCCTTGAGCCAGTAGGTTGTTCAACAAGTTCCCAAACTTGGTTGTCATACATGGATTGCATCTCAGCGTTCATGGCTTCCTGCCATTTATCCTTATCAATCCTTGATAAAGCATCATGGTAGTTTGTTGGCTCATCCAAATCAACCACATAGCAACCATCCATGAGAAACCCATATCTCTCAGGAGGATTACTAATCCTACCAGATCTGCGAACGTCTTGTGTATTTTGATCATCCATTTGATCACTCTCAACATTTTCATGTTGAGTGCTAGTGTCAGCCAATTGTGTATCATCTACTTGATCTTGAACCTCCTCAAGATCTATCTTCCTTTCACTATTTCCTTCCATTAGGAACTTAGTTTCAAGGAATTCCGCCTTCCGAGCAACAAATACATTCTGCTCGGATGGATCATAGAAATAATATCCCATATCATCCTTGGGATATCCTATGAAGATACACTTCGTGGATCGAGCATTCAACTTATTAGGGACGTAACGCTTAGGGTAAGCTTCACATCCCCATACCTTTAAGTATGATAGAGATGGAGGTTTTCCAAACCACATCTCATGAGGTGTTCGTTCCACTTTCTTGGTTGGGGCCATATTTAAAATACGAGCCGCGGAGCATAGACAATAACCCCAAAATGATAGAGGTAACGAGCTTCTAGCCATCATAGATCGAACCATATCCATTAGGGTTCGGTTCCTCCTTTCGGAAACTCCATTTAGTTGAGGTGTTCCAGGAGGAGTGAGTTGTGAGATAATCCCACAACTTCTAAGATGATCTTGGAAAGCATCGCTTAGGTATTCACCTCCTCTATCGGTACGAAGTACCTTGATTGTCTTATTGAGTTGATTTTGTACTTCATTTTGATACTCTTTGAATGCTTCAAAAGTTTCGTCCTTATGTTTTAACAAGTAGACATATACGAAATGGCTGAAGTCATCAATGAAAGTAACGAAGTATCTTTCACCATTCCTAGTTATGGGCTTAAAGGGTCCACATACATCCGAATGTATTAATCCCAATAAGTCCTTAGCCCTTTCATAGGTCCCTTTGAAAGGTGATTTAGTCATTTTGCCTTGTAAACAAGACTCACATACATCAAACGAGTCTAGTTCATTTGATTTCAAAAGTCCATTCTTTTGAAGTGTATGCATTCGGTTCTTGTTTATGTGACCAAGGCGACAATGCCATAAGTAGGAATCACTCAAATCCCTTTTGAGTTTCTTGGTGCTAGTATGGTATATTGAGCTACTAGATGATGTGTCATCACGAACCAATTCATAAATTCCATTTGAAGGCGAAGCCTTAAAATAGAATACATTATCTAAATAAACGTGGATATCATCATTAACAAAATTAAGATAAAAACCACATTGTTTTAAACGGGAAACTGAAATAATGTTTCGACATAAATCCGGTGCATACAAAACATTGTTCAAAATAAGTTCCAAACCACTTGGAAGCTTTAATACAAAGTCTCCTTGAGCCTTCACTTGCACTTTGGCTCCATTACCCATAAAGAGACTTGATGTTCCCGCTTGCTTGCTACTTCTTTTGAACCCCTGCAAAGAATTGCAAATGTGAGTTCCACATCCAGTGTCTAATACCCATGTATTAGAAGAAGTAATACTAAGCTCTATATATACCATATATATATTACCTGAGGTTTGCCCCGCATCCCTCTTTTCCTTCAACTCCTTAAGGTAGACCGGGCAGTTGCGTTTCCAGTGACCCATTTCACCGCAACCGAAGCACGGGTCTTCCTTGGGGTTTGCTTGTCCGGCAACCTTTTGCTTCTTGTTCTTGTTTTTGGTTGGGGTAACCATCCTCCCCTTTCCCTTGCCTTGATGGGCGGGTCCTTTCCTCTTAGCCACCTTTGGCTTAGAGGTGTTATTACCTTTGGACCCACCATCATTGACCATTAGCACGGGTAAAGCCCTCTTACCCATGCTAGTTTCCACCGTTCTAAGCATGCCATGAAGTTCGCCAATGGTCTTATCCATCCCATTCATATTGTAATTAATTACAAATTGGTCAAACCTCTTTGACAAGGAGTTTAGGATAAGATCCGTGGCAAGCTCATTAGATATGTTTAGATTAAGACGGTTTGCGCGATCAATGAGGCTTTTCATCTTAAGGACATAAGATGAAACGGATTGGGAGTCGTCCATACGACATGCATGAAGCGCTCGGACCGTTTCAAAGCGCTCGACACGAGCTTGTTGAAGGAACATCTCCTTCAATTGCGTGATCATGTCGTATGCAGTATGATGCTCGAAATCCTTTTGGAGTTCAGGTATCATAGTCCCAAGCATTAGGCAAGCGACTTGCACCGAATCGGCGCAATACTTATCCCAATAAGCCATGCCTTCCGTATCATCCTCATCGGGCTGATCGGGAATGGGGTCTTCCAACACATACGCCTTATCCTCAAGTTTGAGGACAATCCTAAGATTGCGGAACCAATCCATAAAGTTCGTATGGTTGAGTTTGTCTTTCTCGAGGAGAGACCTTAACGATAGGTTGTTCAAGTTAATAGGTGCGTTTTGCATGTTGTTGTTATTGGTGGCCATCTACAAAATTTAACAAAGTTCATTTAAGTATCGATTTTAAATTTAACAATCAATACCCTTTAAATCCAATTGATATATATATTAAATTTTAGAATCCAACGGTAAACCAAATTTCGGTTAGGTGACCTTTATCCCGTCATTTGATTTAGCTAGGTAGTCATTATATGACAATTGCAATCCTTTTGCAACTTCTAAATTATGGGATCATGCAATCCTTTTGCATGGCATATTTATCCCATCAACGCCTATTTGTTCCTCATGCTTCGGTGACCCTAAGTTCATGATTCCCAAATCAAGTCGTCCTACTTGTGTAAACATGTAAAATTAACATACAAGTGGTTAGGTGACCTTTATCCCACAAGCATGCGAATTTTACCTTAACCATATTAGTTAGCTCATAACGGTTAGGTGACCTTTATCCCATTTATGAGTTCCCTACTATGTTTAAGTGTCCCACAAAAGGATGGCGTTAAACTTGTTTACCTTGTCGATTAAGGGATTTTAAGTTTTCGTTAATTCTAGTTTAAGAAAACATTTATGCCATACACCAACATGCATTTAGTGTATGGTTCATTTGAAATCCATTTTCAAGTCTTGTAATTTTAGCCAATTACTTGATATAAACCATTTTATATATATATGATCCTTATCATGTTCTTAATAACCGATTATTAATGTCCTTTTAGCCATTTTTAATTTAACCATTTAAATTGACGTTTTGCATGTCGTTAATAATGTTATAATTTAACCAATTAAATTGCCATTTTCTAGTTGTCGACTTGTGTGATTAACTTGTAGCATACAAACATACAATCCACATAATCATACAAAACAACCAAGCATGCAAAACAACATGTTCACAATCAAGCCTTTTGTAAGCATTTTGTTTAGCCGAAAACAAAACGCCACCGGGTAAGGGGTAATTACACAAAGTAGGAGATTTCAAATCTCCCACTTAACCTTGCATCCAAATGCTTCTTCATGTGTTCTACAAGTCTTCATCATTCTTCATCATTTTACAAAATATATCCTAATACATTTTGTCTAAAAAATGAAATTACAACCTAATCTATTTTACATACCAAATATAAAATAAATTACATAACCAAATGAATTATTACATGCCAAATGAATAAATATTATTACAAACCAATTGAATAAATATCAATCAACCATGCATGCAACCAAACACAAGGTCAAGGCTTAGATTGTGAACTTTAACTACATAAGAGATAGGCAATACAGAATCACAAGTGATTGGCAGTACAGAATCACAAGTGATCGGCAGTACAGAATCACAAGTGATTGGCAGTACAGAATCACAAGTGATCGGCAGTACAGAATCACAAGTGATCGGCAGTACAGAATCACAAGTGATTGGCAGTACAGAATCACAAGTGATTGACAATACAGAATGCAGAATCACAAGTGATTTTGGCCAAAATGACAAACCACCCAAAACCGAAAATTTTACATTCTACTTCATGCATGTTCATAGAATGCAAAATTATAGTGGGTTTAATAAATCATCTCGAAGCATATTCCATCAACTTCGGCTCTAGATACCATTGTTGGGATTTAACAAGTTCATAATATACTTAAACCATTTTAAGAATTAAGAAAGCGGAAGCATGTTAATTACCAATTTTAGACTTGTTAAACTTTAACCAATTAAAGTTAAATCCCAATTAGGATCAAGTTGTGAAACATACTTACAAACTACAAGATAGATAAGAGATTATACCTTCTCCAAGCTATGTAGATGATGATGAAGATGATGATGAAGAATAGAGCTTCAAATGGATGAAACCTCAAGTAGTTATACCCCAAACTTATGCACCAACACCTAGCCTTAGTTAGGATTTATAAACACTTGAATTATACTTGCAAAAACCAAACTTTGAACCCTCTTTTCTTCCCTAAAAGTCACTGCTGGACAGCAGCATTTGGGAGGAGTTTGGTGCAGTTTTTTTTGAAGTATATTGCATGTATGTTGTTCCAAGAAGTCAAGGAACATGTATATGGATATATGGAAAAGCATGACCAAAGGAATGGCATCTCTAGCATGTGTATGCACAACTCCAAGGCCACTACTAATATTAAATAAAATGGATTTATTTTATAAAATTACATTTTATAAAACTTAATTTATAAAATACATTTTATAAAACTTCCATTTTATTTATTATGTTTACATCATTTATAAAACCTATTTTATAAAATGTAACATAATTAATTAATTATTTAACCTATAAATAATTAAATCCATATCATATAAATTATTCCATGATTCATATAAATATACATCAAGTAATAATTTAAGAAAGTCATTTTCTTAAAGTTCAAGTGTCGCGTATTTAATCAACGATCCAATCGCTAAGATTAAATACATATAAGGTGTCGGTAAGCTTGTTATTGGGTATGACCCGACTTGGATCATAACACATTAGCCACATTAATTTAATATGTCTCTCGGGCATACGAAGAACCTTCAATAATCGGTATGGACTGGTTGAAAGAAGTGAAAGTAGAGATCGTTTGTTACAAAAATGCAATTCACATTATACGAGAAAAAGGAAAACCCTTAATGGTGTACGGAGAAAAGGGCAACACGAAGCTACATCTTATTAGTAATTTGAAGGCACAAAAACTAATAAGAAAAGGTTGCTATGCTGTTCTAGCACACGTCGAGAAAGTACAAACTGAAGAAAAGAGCACCAATGATGTTCCTATTGCAAAAGAATTTCCCGATGTATTTCCGAAAGAATTACCGGGATTACCCCCACATCGATCCGTTGAATTTCAAATAGATCTTGTACCAGGAGCTGCACCAATAGCTCGTGCTCCTTGTAGTGACCCAAACTTTTCCATGTTTATATATATTAATTGAGATTGATATTTACATGATTAAATGTTTCCAACATGTTAAGCAATCAAACTTGTTAAGACTTGATTAATTGAAATATGTTTCATATAGACAATTGACCACCCAAGTTGACCGGCGATTCACGAACGTTAAAACTTGTAAAAATGACATGACGATATATATATATGGATATACATATGGTTAACATGAGATTATGATAAGTAAGTATCTCCATAAGTATATTAACAATGAGTTATATACATATAAACAAGACTACTAACTTAAGGATTTCGAAACGAGACATATATGTAACGATTATCGTTGTAAAGGCATTTAAATGTATATATATCATATTAAGATATATTAATATATCATAATATCATGATAATATAATAATATAATAATTTAACATCTCATTAGATATAATAAACAATGGGTTAACAACATTAATTGAGATCGTTAACTTAAAGGTTTCAAAACAACACTTACATGTAACGACTAACGATGACTTAACGACTCAGTTAAAATGTATATACATGTAGTGTATTTAGATGTATTAAAATACTTTTGGAAGACTTCAAGACATATATCAAAATACTCATACTTAACAAAAATGGTTACAGTTACTTTTCCATTCTTTTCTTTCATCAAGAATTCTAGTCGTATTCTTACTCGTATTATACACAGCTTCAAAACGTACTTACTATGAGTATATACCAATAGGAACTAGCATGGGATTCCACTCTTGATTATGTCATGTATGACTAATCAATTTTAACTTCTACCATGAGCTAGTCAACTAACTAGAACTTCTTTTAACCCCACTCACCACTCACCAATTACCACTCATCATTCACTCCATTTCACTTCCAATTCTCTTTCTAATTCTCTCTCAACACACACACACACTATTATGAACGTATTTTTCTAGTAGTTAATCATCATCTTCATCAAAAATCACTTCAAGAATCAAGCTATAATCATCATAGGAAGAACACTTCAAGAACACTTCAAAAATCCCTTCAAGTTTACTAATTTACTTCCAAGCTTTCTAATCCATTCCAAGTAATCATCTAAGATCAAGAAACCTTTGTTATATACAGTAGGTTATCTTTCTTATTCAAGGTAATATTCATATTCAAACTTTGATTCAATTTCTATAACTATAAACTATCTTAATTCGAGTAAAAATCTTACTTGAACTTGTTTTTGTGTCATGATCCTACTTCAAGAACTTTCAAGCCATCCAAGATCCTTTGAAGCTAGATCATTTCTTGTCACTTCCAGTAGGTTTACCTACTAAACTTGAGGTAGTAATGATGTTCATAACATCATTCGATTCATATATATAAAACTATCTTATTCGAAGGTTTAAACTCGTAATCACTAGAACATAGTTTAGTTAATTCTAAACTTGTTCGCAAAAAAAAGTTAATCCTTCTAACCTGACTTTTAAAATTAACTACACACCTGTTCTATATCTATATGATATGCTAACTTAATGATTTAAAACCTGGAAACACGAAAAACACCGTAAAACCGGATTTACGCCGTCGTAGTAACACCGCGGGCTGTTTTGGGTTAGTTAATTAAAAACTATGATAAACTTTGATTTAAAAGTTGTTATTCTGAGAAAATGATTTTTATTATGAACATGAAACTATATCCAAAAATTATGGTTAAACTCAAAGTGGAAGTATGTTTTCTAAAATGGTCATCTAGACGTCCTTCTTTCGACTGAAATGACTACCTTTACAAAAACGACTTGTAACTTATTTTTCCGACTATAAACCTATACTTTTCTGTTTAGATTCATAAAATATAGTTCAATATGAAACCATAGCAATTTGATTCACTCAAAACGGATTTAAAATGAAGAAGTTATGGGTAAAACAAGATTGGATAATTTTTCTCATTTTAGCTACGTGAAAATTGGTAACAAATCTATTCCAACCATAACTTAATCAACTTGTATTATATATTATGTAATCTTGAGATACCATAGACACGTATACAATGTTTCGACCTATCATGTCGACACATCTATATATATTTCGGAACAACCATAGACACTCTATATGTGAATGTTGGAGTTAGCTATACAGGGTTGAGGTTGATTCCAAAATATATATAGTTTGATTTGTGATCAATACTGAGATACGTATACACTAGGTCGTGGATTGATTCAAGATAATATTTATCGATTTATTTCTGTACATCTAACTGTGGACAACTAGTTGTAGGTTACTAACGAGGACAGCTGACTTAATAAACTTAAAACATCAAAATATATTAAAAGTGTTGTAAATATATTTTAAACATACTTTGATATATATGTATATATTGTTATAGGTTCGTGAATCAACCAGTGGCCAAGTCTAACTTCCCGACGAAGTAAAAATCTGTGAAAGTGAGTTAAAGTCCCACTTTTAAAATCTAATATTTTTGGGATGAGAATACATGCAGGTTTTATAAATGATTTACAAAAGAGACACAAGTACGTGAAACTACATTCTATGGTTGAATTATCGAAATCGAATATGCCCCTTTTTATTAAGTCTGGTAATCTAAGAATTAGGGAACAGACACCCTAATTGACGCGAATCCTAAAGATAGATCTATTGGGCCTAACAAACCCCATCCAAAGTACCGGATGCTTTAGTACTTCGAAATTTATATCATATCCGAAGGGTGTCCCGGAATGATGGGGATATTCTTATATATATGCATCTTGTTAATGTCGGTTACCTGGTGTTCACCATATGAATGATTTTTATCTCTATGTATGGGATGTGTATTGAAATATGAAATCTTGTGGTCTATTGTTACGATTTGATATATATAGGTTAAACCTATAACTCACCAACATTTTTGTTGACGTTTTAAGCATGTTTATTCTCAGGTGATTATTAAGAGCTTCCGCTGTCGCATACTTAAATAAGGACGAGATTTGAAGTCCATGCTTGTATGATATTGTGTAAAAACTGCATTCAAGAAACTTATTTTGTTGTAACATATTTGTATTGTAAACCATTATGTAATGGTCGTGTGTAAACAGGATATTTTAGATTATCATTATTTGATAATCTACGTAAAGCTTTTTAAACCTTTATTGATGAAATAAAGGTTATGGTTTGTTTTAAAATGAATGCAGTCTTTGAAAAACGTCTCATATAGAGGTCAAAACCTCGCAACGAAATCAATTAATATGGAACGTTTTTAATCAATAAGAACGGGACATTTCAGTTGGTATCCGAGCGTTGGTCTTAGAGAACCAGAAAATTTGCATTAGTGTGTCTTATCGAGTTTGTTAGGATGCATTAGTGAGTCTGGACTTCGACAGTGTTTTCTTTAAAAATGATTGCTTAACATTTTTGTTGGAAACTATATATTTTTAACATATGAATATTATGTGATATATTAATCTCTTAACGTGTTTGATATTATGTGATAGATGTCTACCTCTAGAACAAGTCCCATTGACTCACCTAATAATAATGAAGAGTCAAATGTAAATTGGAATGATTCGTGGACTGATTCACAAGTTCCCGAAGAGGAACCGGAAGAAGAGTCGGAACCGGAAGAAGAATCGGAACCGGAAGAAGAATCGGAACCGGAAGAAGAAATAGAACCGGTGGGGGAAATAATAAAACAGTTAAGTAAAAGAGAATCCTCAACCAACCGACCAAGGTTAATTATGGTCAATGGTGTTTCCGCCAAGGAAGCAAAATATTGGGAGGATTACCAATTCTCCGATGAATCGGATTCCGACGAGAATTCCGATGATGTTATAGAAATTACCCCAACTGAATTTAAAAAGGCAAAAGAAAATAATAAGGGAAAGGGCATAAAAATAGAGAAATCTAATTCCAACCCCGATGAACTTTATATGTATCGTCAACCCTCGAAGTCCTTAAGTTGTAACAATGACCCGGGAACCTCTAAACCACCAGGTTTTTCTAAACCAATGTGGACAACGACGGCTCGTATTAGGGGAACATCATATATCCCTAGAAACTTGGCAAAACGATCCAAAACCGAACAAGAAGAAACGAGCGAGTCGGAATAAGATAGTTGTATTCGTGTGGTGTAATATATGTAATATAGTGTGCTTATGCTTTATGATATATGTAAAAATTGCTTGTATTAATAAGTATTTTTTTTATGAATCTAACTCTTGTCTATTTTACAGTATAAAAACACAAAATGGATAGACAACCCAATATTTTAAGAGACCTACCCGGAGACATGATTGATGAAATCTTGTCTAGAGTCGGTCAGAATTCCTCGGCACAACTATTTAAGGCGAGATCAGTTTGTAAGACATTTGAAGAACGTTCCAAGAATTCCTTGGTTTATAAAAGGCTTTCGTTCGAAAGATGGGGGATATCACATTGGGAAATCCATAAGTTACGATGTGTTTACTTTGACGAATATATTGCGGGGAACCCAAATGCTATTTTACGCAACGGGTTAAGAAATTATTTTGACTCAGTATATCCGAATATAGGACTTCGTGATTTAGAAAAAGCGGCTAACATGCAACATAAAGAAGCATGTTATGCCTACAGGTTAATAATGTTCGCTTCTCACCAAAGTGAGAACAAGAACATTGGGCTACAACTATTAAACAAAACGTTCCCACAAGTGACGGAGTCGGTAATTGGGGTAAGAAATGAGGTTTTTAGGTTATTACGAGACTGTTGGTCATTACGTAACCCTCGTCCCTTTGACGACGTTACAACACGTTGTCTTATCAACGGCCATAACGGTTATGTTCCACAAGACCAAGGATGGGAAGTAGTCCTAGTAAAACCAGAATGCATGACTTGTTTCTGGACGTATGAATTACGTGTCTTTATTGCCTTTGCTGAACGACTTGTGTACTAGCTAGAATTATCTTCACAACTATCTTGTATCAAAGTTATTGTGTGCTATATTTCATGCTTTATGTAAAATAAGCGGTATTGTAAGTTTGTAAAATATTGTATAAAAGTTTGAACGCAAAATATTATTACAATCAGTTTTTCATATAGAATTGTAGTAGTTGAATTGTATATTAGCTACTAAGTATGAACTTAACAGGTAGGTACTACCCGAATTTAAACTTATAAAACGCTAATATGAAGAAAAAGCTTTTATAAATGAGTTCATATTATGCTACGAAATACTATTAACTACTCTTAATATTCTGTATGATTAACTTGTTCCATTTGACTATTTTGAAGGAAATGGCACCGACTACTCGATACACCGTGAATATGAATGAAGAGGAATTCCGTACTTTTCTAGCTTCAAACATAGCCGCAGTACAGGCTGTGCTACATACCAACAATAACCTTGGATCTGGCAGTACAGGAAATCGTGTAGGATGCACCTACAAAGAATTCACTGCCTGCAAACCTTTAGAATTTGATGGAACCGAAGGACCGATCGGATTGAAACGGTGGACCGAGAAGGTCGAATCGGTGTTTGCCATAAGTAAGTGTACTGAAGAGGACAAAGTGAAGTACGCTACGCATACCTTCACAGGTTCTGCGTTAATATGGTGGAATACCTATCTAGAGCAAGTGGGACAAGATGATGCGTGCGCACTACCGTGGTCAGCATTCAAGCACTTGATGAACGAGAAGTACCGTCCCAGAACCGAGGTCAATAAGCTCAAGAAAGAACTTAGAGGGTTACGAACCCAAGGATTTGATATTACCACGTACGAAAGACGATTCACAGAATTGTGCCTATTGTGTCCGGGAGCATTCGAAGATGAGGAAGAGAAGATCGACGCGTTTGTGAAAGGATTACCGGAAAGAATCCAAGAAGATATAAGTTCACACGAGCCCGCCTCCATACAACAGGCATGTAGAATGGCTCACAAACTATTGAACCAGATTGAAGAAAGAATTAAAGAACAGACTGCTGAAGAGGCCAATGTGAAGCAAGTCAAAAGAAAGTGGGAGGAAAACGGTGATAAGAATCACCAATACAACAACAACAGCAATTACAACAATAATCGCAACAATTATCCCAACAATCGCAACATCAATCGCAACTACAACAAACGGCCTAACAACAACAACAACAACAACAACAACAACAACAACAGCAACTACAACAATCATCCCAACAACAATAATAACCGCAACAACAACAACAATCAGAAGCAGCTATGCCAAAGGTGTGAAAAGTATCACTCGGGGTTCTGCACCAAATTTTGCAACAAGTGTAAAAGAAATGGTCATAGCGCGGCGAAGTGTGAGGTCTACGGACCAGGGGTTAATAGAACGAAAGGAACAAATGGTGTCGGAACGAGTAATGGCAGAGCAAGTAGTGTCGGTGCAAGTTATGCCAATGTAGTTAGTTATAAATGTGGAAAACCGGGCCACATTATTAGAAATTGCCCGAACCAGGAGAACACGAATGGACAAGGCCGCGAAAGAGTTTTCAATATTAATGCGGCAGAGGCACAGGAAGACCCGGAGCTTGTTACGGGTACGTTTCTTATTGACAATAAATCTGCTTACGTTTTATTTGATTCGAGTGCGGATAGAAGCTATATGAGTAGAGATTTTTGTGCTAAATTAAGTTGTCCATTGACGCCTTTGGATAGTAAATTTTTACTCGAATTAGCAAATGGTAAATTAATTTCAGCAGATAATATATGTCGGAATCGAGAAATTAAACTGGTTAGCGAAACATTTAAGATTGATTTGATACCAGTAGAGTTAGGGAGTTTTGATGTGATAATCGGTATGGACTGGTAGAAAGAAGTGAAAGCAGAGATCATTTATTACAAAAATGCAATTCGCATTATACGAGAAAAAGGAAAACCCTTAATGGTGTACGGAGAAAAGGGCAACACGAAGCTACATATTATTAGTAATTTGAAGGCACAAAAACTAATAAGAAAAGGTTGCTATGCTGTTCTAGCACACGTCGAGAAAGTACAAACTGAAGAAAAGAGCATCAATGATGTTCCCATTGCAAAAGAATTTCCCGATGTATTTCCGAAAGAATTACCGGGATTACCCCCACAGCGATCCGTTGAATTTCAAATAGATCTTGTACCAGGAGCTGCACCAATAGCTCGTGCTCCTTACAGACTTGCACCCAGCGAGATGAAAGAACTGCAAAGCCAATTACAAGAACTTTTAGAGCGTGGTTTCATTCGACCAAGCACATCACCGTGGGGAGCTCCTGTTTTGTTTGTCAAGAAGAAAGATGGTACATTCAGGTTGTGTATCGACTACCGAGAGTTGAACAAACTTACCATCAAGAACCGCTACCCACTACCGAGAATCGACGACTTATTTGATCAACTACAAGGCTCGTCTGTTTATTCAAAGATTGACTTATGTTCCGGGTATCATCAAATGCGGGTGAAAGAAGATGATATTCCAAAGACTGCTTTCAGAACACGTTACGGTCATTACGAGTTTATGGTTATGCCGTTTGGTTTAACTAATGCACCAGCTGTGTTCATGGACCTTATGAACCGAGTGTGTGGACCATACCTTGACAAGTTTGTCATTGTTTTCATTGATGACATACTTATTTACTCAAAGAATGACCAAGAACACGGTGAACATTTGAGAAAGGTGTTAGAAGTATTGAGGAAGGAAGAATTGTACACTAAGTTTTCAAAGTGTGCATTTTGGTTGGAAGAAGTTCAATTCCTCGGTCACATAGTGAACAAAGAAGGTATTAAGGTGGATCCGGCAAAGATAGAAACTGTTGAAAAGTGGGAAACCCCGAAAACTCCGAAACACATACGCCAGTTTTTAGGACTAGCTGGTTACTACAGAAGGTTCATCCAAGACTTTTCCAGAATAGCAAAACCCTTGACTGCATTAACGCATAAAGGAAAGAAATTTGAATGGAATGATGAACAAGAGAAAGCGTTTCAGTTATTGAAGAAAAAGCTAACTACGGCACCTATATTGTCATTGCCTGAAGGGAATGATGATTTTGTGATTTATTGTGACACATCAAAGCAAGGTCTTGGTTGTGTATTAATGCAACGAACGAAGGTGATTGCTTATGCGTCTAGACAATTGAAGATTCACGAACAAAATTATACGACGCATGATTTGGAATTAGGCGCGGTTGTTTTCGCATTAAAGACTTGGAGGCACTACTTATATGGGGTCAAAAGTATTATATATACCGACCACAAAAGTCTTCAACACATATTTAATCAGAAACAACTGAAAATGAGGCAGCGTAGGTGGATTGAATTATTGAATGATTACGACTTTGAGATTCGTTACCACCCGGGGAAGGCAAATGTGGTAGCCGATGCCTTGAGCAGGAAGGACAGAGAACCCATTCGAGTAAAATCTATGAATATAATGATTCATAATAACATTACTACTCAAATAAAGGAGGCGCAACAAGGAGTTTTAAAAGAGGGAAATTTAAAGGATGAAATACCCAAAGGATCGGAGAAGCATCTTAATATTCGGGAAGACGGAACCCGGTATAGGGCTGAAAGGATTTGGGTACCAAAATTTGGAGATATGAGAGAAATGGTACTTAGAGAAGCTCATAAAACCAGATACTCAATACATCCTGGAACGGGGAAGATGTACAAGGATTTCAAGAAACATTTTTGGTGGCCGGGTATGAAAGCCGATGCTGCTAAATACGTAGGAGAATGTTTGATGTGTTCTAAGGTCAAAGCTGAGCATCAGAAACCAACAGGTCTACTTCAACAACCTGAAATCCCGGAATGGAAATGGGAAAACATTACCATGGATTTCATCACTAAATTGCCAAGGACTGCAAGTGGTTTTGATACTATTTGGGTAATAGTTGATCGTCTCACCAAATCAGCACACTTCCTGCCAATAAGAGAAGATGACAAGATGGAGAAGTTAGCACGACTGTATTTGAAGGAAGTCGTCTCCAGACATGGAATACCAATCTCTATTATCTCTGATAGGGATGGCAGATTTATTTCAAGATTCTGGCAGACATTACAGCAAACATTAGGAACTCGTCTAGACATGAGTACTGCCTATCATCCACAAACTGATGGGCAGAGCGAAAGGACGATACAAGCGCTTGAAGACATGCTACGAGCATGTGTTATTGATTTCGGAAACAGTTGGGATCGACATCTACCATTAGCAGAATTTTTCTACAACAACAGCTACCATTCAAGCATTGAGATGGCGCCGTTTGAAGCACTTTATGGTAGAAAGTGCAGGTCTCCAATTTGTTGGAGTGAAGTGGGGGATAGACAGATTACGGGTCCGGAGATTATACAAGAAACTACCGAGAAGATCATCCAAATTCAACAACGGTTGAAAATCGCCCAAAGTCGACAAAAGAGCTACGCTGACATTAAAAGAAAAGATATAGAATTTGAAATTTGAGAGATGGTCATGCTTAAAGTTGCACCTTGGAAAGGCGTTGTTCGATTTGGTAAACGAGGGAAATTAAATCCAAGGTATATTGGACCATTCAAGATTATTGATCATGTCGGACCAGTAGCTTACCGACTTGAGTTACCTCAACAACTCGCGGCTGTACATAACACTTTCCACGTCTCGAATTTGAAGAAATGTTTTGCTAAAGAAGATCTCACTATTCCGTTAGATGAAATCTAAATCAACGAAAAACTCCAATTCATCGAAGAACCCGTCGAAATAATGGATCGTGAGGTTAAAAGACTTAAGCAAAACAAGATACCAATTGTTAAGGTTCGATGGAATGCTCGTAGAGGATCCGAGTTCACCTGGGAGCGTGAAGATCAGATGAAGAAGAAATACCCGCATCTATTTCCAGAAGATTCGTCAACACCTTCAACAGCTTAAAATTTCGGGACGAAATTTATTTAACGGGTAGGTACTGTAGTGACCCGAACTTTTCCATGTTTATATATATTAATTGAGATTGATATTTACATGATTAAATGTTTCCAACATGTTAAGCAATCAAACTTGTTAAGACTTGATTAATTGAAATATGTTTCATATAGACAATTGACCACCCAAGTTGACCGGCGATTCACGAACGTTAAAACTTGTAAAAACGACATGACGATATATATATGGATATACATATGGTTAACATGAGATTATGATAAGTAAGTATCTCCATAAGTATATTAACAATGAGTTATATACATATAAACAAGACTACTAACTTAAGGATTTCGAAACGAGACATATATGTAACGATTATCGTTGTAACGACAATTAAATATATATATATCATATTAAGATATATTAATATATCATAATATCATGATAATATAATAATTTAACATCTCATTAGATATAATAAACAATGGGTTAACAACATTAATTGAGATCGTTAACTTAAAGGTTTCAAAACAACACTTACATGTAACGACTAACGATGACTTAACGACTCAGTTAAAATGTATATACATGTAGTGTATTTAGATGTATTAAAATACTTTTGGAAGACTTCAAGACATATATCAAAACACTCATACTTAACAAAAATGGTTACAGTTACTTTTCCATTCTTTTCTTTCATCAAGAATTCTAGTCGTATTCTTACTCGTATTATACACAGCTTCAAAACGTACTTACTATGAGTATATACCAATAGGAACTAGCATGGGATTCCACTATTGATTATGTCATGTATGACTAATCAATTTTAACTTCTACCATGAGCTAGTCAACTAACTAGAACTCCTTTTAACCCCACTCACCACTCACCAATTACCACTCATCATTCACTCCATTTCACTTCCAATTCTCTTTTTAATTCTCTCTCAACACACACACACTATTATGAACGTATTTTTCTAGTAGTTAATCATCATCTTCATCAAAAATCACTTCAAGAATCAAGCTATAATCATCATAGGAAGAACACTTCAAGAACACTTCAAAAATCCCTTCAAGTTTACTAATTTACTTCCAAGCTTTCTAATCCATTCCAAGTAATCATCTAAGATCAAGAAACCTTTGTTATATACAGTAGGTTATCTTTCTTATTCAAGGTAATATTCATATTCAAACTTTGATTCAATTTCTATAACTATAAACTATCTTAATTCGAGTAAAAATCTTACTTGAACTTGTTTTTGTGTCATGATCCTACTTCAAGAACTTTCAAGCCATCCAAGATCCTTTGAAGCTAGATCATTTCTTGTCACTTCCAGTAGGTTTACCTACTAAACTTGAGGTAGTAATGATGTTCATAACATCATTCGATTCATATATATAAAACTATCTTATTCGAAGGTTTAAACTCGTAATCACTATAACATAGTTTAGTTAATTCTAAACTTGTTCGCAAACAAAAGTTAATCCTTCTAACCTGACTTTTAAAATTAACTACACACCTGTTCTATATCTATATGATATGCTAACTTAATGATTTAAAACCTGGAAACACGAAAAACACCGTAAAACCGGATTTACGCCGTCGTAGTAACACCGCGGGCTGTTTTGGGTTAGTTAATTAAAAACTATGATAAACTTTGATTTAAAAGTTGTTATTCTGAGAAAATGATTTTTATTATGAACATGAAACTATATCCAAAAATTATGGTTAAACTCAAAGTGGAAGTATGTTTTCTAAAATGGTCATCTAGACGTCGTTCTTTCGACTGAAATGACTACCTTTACAAAAATGACTTGTAACTTATTTTTCCAGCTATAAACCTATACTTTTCTGTTTAGATTCATAAAATATAGTTCAATATGAAACCATAGCAATTTGATTCACTCAAAACGGATTTAAAATGAAGAAGTTATGGGTAAAACAAGATTGGATAATTTTTCTCATTTTAGCTACGTGAAAATTGGTAACAAATCTATTCCAACCATAACTTAATCAACTTGTATTGTATATTATGTAATCTTGAGATACCATAGACACGTATACAATGTTTTGACCTATCATGTCGACACATCTACATATATTTCGGAACAACCATAGACACTCTATATGTGAATGTTGGAGTTAGCTATACAGGGTTGAGGTTGATTCCAAAATATATATAGTTTGAGTTGTGATCAATACTGAGATACGTATACACTGGGTCGTGGATTGATTCAAGATAATATTTATCGATTTATTTCTGTACATCTAACTGTGGACAACTAGTTGTAGGTTACTAACGAGGACAGCTGACTTAATAAACTTAAAACATCAAAATATATTAAAAGTATTGTAAATATATTTTAAACATACTTTGATATATATGTATATATTGTTATAGGTTCGTGAATCAACCAGTGGCCAAGTCTTACTTCCCGACGAAGTAAAAATCTGTGAAAGTGAGTTATAGTCCCACTTTTAAAATCTAATATTTTTGGGATGAGAATACATGCAGGTTTTATAAATAATTTACAAAATAGACACAAGTACGTGAAACTACATTCTATGGTTGAATTATCGAAATCGAATATGCCCCTTTTTATTAAGTCTGGTAATCTAAGAATTAGGGAACAGACACCCTAATTGATGCGAATCCTAAAGATAGATCTATTGGGCCTAACAAATCCCATCCAAAGTACCGGATGCTTTAGTACTTTGAAATTTATATCATATCCGAAGGGTGTCCCGGAATGATGGGGATATTCTTATATATATGCATCTTGTTAATGTCGGTTACCAGGTGTTCACCATATGAATGATTTTTATCTCTATGTATGGGATGTGTATTGAAATATGAAATCTTGTGGTCTATTGTTACGATTTGATATATATAGGTTAAACCTATAACTCACCAACATTTTTGTTGACGTTTTAAGCATGTTTATTCTCAGGTGATTATTAAGAGCTTTCGCTGTCGCATACTTAAATAAGGACAAGATTTGGAGTCCATGCTTGTATGATATTGTGTAAAAACTGCATTCAAGAAACTTATTTTGTAGTAACATATTTGTATTGTAAACCATTATGTAATGGTCATGTGTAAACATGATATTTTAGATTATCATTATTTGATAATCTACGTAAAGCTTTTTAAACCTTTATTGATGAAATAAAGGTTATGGTTTGTTTTAAAATGAATGCAGTCTTTGAAAAACGTCTCATATAGAGGTCAAAACCTCGCAACGAAATCAATTAATATGGAACGTTTTTAATCAATAAGAACGGGACATTTCACTCCTTACAGACTCGCACCCAGTGAGATGAAAGAACTGCAAAGCCAATTACAAGAACTTTTAGAGCGTGGTTTCATTCGACCAAGCACATCACCGTGGGGAGCTCCTGTTTTGTTTGTCAAGAAGAAAGATGGTACATTCAGGTTGTGTATCGACTACCGAGAGTTGAACAAACTTACCATCAAGAACCGCTACCCACTACCGAGAATCGACGACTTATTTGATTAACTACAAGGCTCGTCTGTTTATTCAAAGATTGACTTACGTTCCGGGTATCATCAAATGCGGGTGAAAGAAGATGATATTCCAAAGACTGCTTTCAGAACACGTTACGGTCATTACGATTTTATGGTCATGCCGTTTGGTTTAACTAATGCACCAGCTGTGTTCATGGACCTTATGAACCGAGTGTGTGGACCATACCTTGACAAGTTTGTCATTGTTTTCATTGATGACATACTTATTTACTCAAAGAATGACCAAGAACACGGTGAACATTTGAGAAATGTGTTAGAAGTATTGAGGAAGGAAGAATTGTACGCTAAGTTTTCAAAGTGTGCATTTTGGTTGGAAGAAGTTCAATTCCTCGGTCACATAGTGAACAAAGAAGGTATTAAGGTGGATCCGGCAAAGATAGAAACTGTTGAAAAGTGGGAAACCCCGAAAACTCCGAAACACATACGCCAGTTTTTAGGACTAGCTGGTTACTACAGAAGGTTCATCCAAGACTTTTCCAGAATAGCAAAACCCTTGACTGCATTAACGCATAAATGAAAGAAATTTGAATGGAATGATGAACAAGAGAAAGCGTTTCAGTTATTGAAGAAAAAGCTGACTACGGCACCTATATTGTCATTGCCTGAAGGGAATGATGATTTTGTGATTTATTGTGACGCATCAAAGCAAGGTCTTGGTTGTGTATTAATGCAACGAACGAAGGTGATTGCTTATGCGTCTAGACAATTGAAGATTCACGAACAAAATTATACGACGCATGATTTAGAATTAGGCGCGGTTGTTTTCGCATTAAAGACTTGGAGGCACTACTTATATGGGGTCAAAAGTATTATATATACCGACCACAAAAGTCTTCAACACAGATTTAATCAGAAACAACTGAAAATGAGGCAGCGTAGGTGGATTGAATTATTGAATGATTACGACTTTGAGATTCGTTACCACCCGGGGAAGGCAAATGTGGTAGCCGATGCCTTGAGCAGGAAGGACAGAGAACCCATTCGAGTAAAATCTATGAATATAATGATTCATAATAACATTACTACTCAAATAAAGGAGGCGCAACAAGGAGTTTTAAAAGAGGGAAATTTAAAGGATGAAATACCCAAAGGATCGGAGAAGCATCTTAATATTCGGGAAGATGGAACCCGGTATAGGGCTGAAAGGATTTGGGTACCAAAATTTGTAGATATGAGAGAAATGGTACTTAGAGAAGCTCATAAAACCAGATACTCAATACATCCTGGAACGGGGAAGATGTACAAGGATCTCAAGAAACATTTTTGGTGGCCGGGTATGAAAGCCGATGTTGCTAAATACGTAGGAGAATGTTTGATGTGTTCTAAGGTCAAAGCTGAGCATCAGAAACCATCAGGTCTACTTCAACAACCTGAAATCCCGGAATGGAAATGGGAAAACATTACCATAGATTTCATCACTAAATTGCCAAGGACTGCAAGTGGTTTTGATACTATTTGGGTAATAGTTGATCGTCTCACCAAATCAGCACACTTCCTGCCAATAAGAGAAGATGACAAGATGGAGAAGTTAGCACGACTGTATTTGAAGGAAGTCGTCTCCAGACATGGAATACCAATCTCTATTATCTCTGATAGGGATGGCAGATTTATTTCAAGATTCTGGCAGACATTACAGCAAGCATTAGGAACTCGTCTAGACATGAGTACTGCCTATCATCCACAAACTGATGAGCAGAGCGAAAGGACGATACAAACGCTTGAAGACATGCTACGAGCATGTGTTATTGATTTTGGAAACAGTTGGGATCGACATCTACCGTTAGCAGAATTTTCCTACAACAACAGCTACCATTCAAGCATTGAGATGGCACCGTTTGAAGCACTTTATGGTAGAAAGTGCAGGTCTCCGATTTGTTGGAGTGAAGTGGGGGATAGATAGATTACAGGTCCGGAGATTATACAAGAAACTACCGAGAAGATCATCCAAATTCAACAACGGTTGAAAACCGCCCAAAGTCGACAAAAGAGCTATGCTGACATTAAAAGAAAAGATATAGAATTTGAAATTGGAGAGATGGTCATGCTTAAAGTTGCACCTTGGAAAGGTGTTGTTCGATTTGGTAAACGAGGGAAATTAAATCCAAGGTATATTGGACCATTCAAGATTATTGATCGTGTCGGACCAGTAGCTTACCGACTTGAGTTACCTCAACAACTCGCGGCTGTACATAACACTTTCCACGTCTCGAATTTGAAGAAATGTTTTGCTAAAGAAGATCTCACTATTCCGTTATATGAAATCCAAATCAACGAAAAACTTCAATTCATCGAAGAACCCGTCGAAATAATGGATCGTGAGGTTAAAAGACTTAAGCAAAACAAGATACCAATTGTTAAGGTTCGATGGAATGCTCGTAGAGGACCCGAGTTCACCTGGGAGCGTGAAGATCAGATGAAGAAGAAATACCCGCATCTATTTCCAGAAGATTCGTCAACACCTTCAACAGTTTAAAATTTCGGGACGAAATTTATTTAACGGGTAGGTACTGTAGTGACCCGAACTTTTCCATGTTTATATATATTAATTGAGATTGATATTTACATGATTAAATGTTTCCAACATGTTAAGCAATCAAACTTGTTAAGACTTGATTAATTGAAATATGTTTCATATAGACAATTGACCACCCAAGTTGACCGGTGATTCACGAACGTTAAAACTTGTAAAAACTATATGATGACATATATATGGATATATATATAGTTAACATGATACTATGATAAGTAAACATATCATTAAGTATATTAACAATGAACTACATATGTAAAAACAAGACTACTAACTTAATGATTTTTAAACGAGACATATATGTAACGATTATCGTTGTAAAGACATTTAATGTATATATATCATATTAAGAGATATTCATACATGATAATATCATGATAATATAATAATTTAAAATCTCATTTGATATTATAAACATTGGGTTAACAACATTTAACAAGATCGTTAACCTAAAGGTTTCAAAACAACACTTACATGTAACGACTAACGATGACTTAACGACTCAGTTAAAATGTATATACATGTAGTGTTTTAATATGTATTTATACACTTTTTAAAGACTTCAATACACTTATCAAAATACTTCTACTTAACAAAAATGCTTACAATTACATCCTCGTTCAGTTTCATCAACAATTCTACTCGTATGCACCCGTATTCGTACTCATACAATACACAGCTTTTAGATGTATGTACTATTGGTATATACACTCCAATGATTAGCTCTTAGCAGCCCATGTGAGTCACCTAACACATGTGGGAACCATCATTTGGCAACTAGCATGAAATATCTCATAAAATTACAAAAATATGAGTAATCATTCATGACTTATTTACATGAAAACAAAATTACATATCCTTTATATCTAATCCATACACCAACGACCAAAAACACCTAAAAACACTTTCATTCTTCAATTTTCTTCATCTAATTGATCTCTCTCAAGTTCTATCTTCAAGTTCTAAGTGTTCTTCATAAATTCTACAAGTTCTAGTTACATAAAATCAAGAATACTTTCAAGTTTGCTAGCTCACTTCCAATCTTGTAAGGTGATCATCCAACCTCAAGAAATCTTTGTTTCTTACAGTAGGTTATCATTCTAATACAAGGTAATAATCATATTCAAACTTTGGTTCAATTTCTATAACTATAACAATCTTATTTCAAGTGATGATCTTACTTGAACTTGTTTTCGTGTCATGATTCTGCTTCAAGAACTTCGAGCCATCCAAGGATCCGTTGAAGCTAGATCCATTTTTCTCTTTTCCAGTAGGTTTATCCAAGGAACTTAAGGTAGTAATGATGTTCATAACATCATTCGATTCATACATATAAAGCTATCTTATTCGAAGGTTTAAACTTGTAATCACTAGAACATAGTTTAGTTAATTCTAAACTTGTTCGCAAACAAAAGTTAATCCTTCTAAATTGACTTTTAAAATCAGCTAAACACATGTTCTATATCTATATGATATGCTAACTTAATGATTTAAAACCTGGAAACACGAAAAACACCGTAAAACCGGATTTACGCCGTCGTAGTAACACCGCGGGCTGTTTTGGGTTAGTTAATTAAAAACTATGATAAACTTTGATTTAAAAGTTGTTATTCTGAGAAAATGATTTTTATTATGAACATGAAACTATATCCAAAAATTATGGTTAAACTCAAAGTGGAAGTATGTTTTCTAAAATGGTCATCTAGACGTCGTTCTTTCGACTGAAATGACTACTTTTACAAAAACGACTTGTAACTTATTTTTCTGACTATAAACCTATAATTTTTCTGTTTAGATTCATAAAATATAGTTCAATATGAAACCATAACAATTTGATTCACTCAAAACGGATTTAAAATGAAGAAGTTATGGGTAAAACAAGATTGGATAATTTTTCTCATTTTAGCTACGTGAAAATTGGTAACAAATCTATTCCAACCATAACTTAATCAACTTGTATTGTATATTATGTAATCTTGAGATACCATAGACACGTATACAATGTTTCGACCTATCATGTCGACACATCTATATATATTTCGGAACAACCATAGACACTCTATATGTGAATGTTGGAGTTAGCTATACAGGGTTGAGGTTGATTCCAAAATATATATAGTTTGAGTTGTGATCAATACTGAGATACGTATACACTGGGTCGTGGATTGATTCAAGATAATATTTATCGATTTATTTCTGTACATCTAACTGTGGACAACTAGTTGTAGGTTACTAACGAGGACAGCTGACTTAATAAACTTAAAACATCAAAATATATTAAAAGTGTTGTAAATATATTTTAAACATACTTTGATATATATGTATATATTGTTATAGGTTCGTAAATCAACCAGTGGCCAAGTCTTACTTCTCGACGAAGTAAAAATCTGTGAAAGTGAGTTATAGTCCCACTTTTAAAATCTAATATTTTTGGGATGAGAATACATGCAGGTTTTATAAATGATTTACAAAATAGACACAAGTACGTGAAACTACATTCTATGGTTGAATTATCAAAATCGAATATGCCCCTTTTTATTAAGTCTGGTAATCTAAGAATTAGGGAACAGACACCCTAATTGACGCGAATCCTAAAGATAGATCTATTGGGCCTAACAAACCCCATCCAAAGTACCGGATGCTTTAGTACTTTGAAATTTATATCATATCCGAAGGGTGTCCCGGAATGATGGGGATATTCTTATATATGCATCTTGTTAATGTCGCTTACCAGGTGTTCACCATATGAATGATTTTTATCTCTATGTATGGGATGTGTATTGAAATATGAAATCTTGTGGTCTATTGTTACGATTTGATATATATAGGTTAAACCTATAACTCACCAACATTTTTGTTGATGTTTAAAGCATGTTTATTCTCAGGTGAATACTAAGAGCTTTCGCTGTTGCATACTAAAATAAGGACAAGATTTGGAGTCCATGTTTGTATGATATTGTGTAAAAACTGCATTCAAGAAACTGATTTCGATGTAACATATTTGTATTGTAAACTATTATGTAATGGTCGTGTGTAAACAGGATATTTTAGATTATCATTATTTGATAATCTACATAAAGCTTTTTAAACCTTTATTTATGAAATAAAGGTTATGGTTTGTTTTAAAATGAATGCAGTCTTTGAAAAACGACTCATATAGAGGTCAAAACCTCGCAACGAAATCAATTAATATGGAACGTTTTTAATCAATAAGAACGGGACATTTCATAATACACATCCTAAACCATGGCGCGAAGCGTCACAATAGATCACGAAATCATCATTTCCTTCCGGTAATGACAAAATGGGTGCAGACGTTAACTTCTTCTTTAATAACTGGAATGAGGATTCCTGTTCCGTGGACCAATCATACTTCTTTCCCTTTTGAGTCAATGCAGTTAAGGGTTTGGCGATTCTAGAGAAATCTTGAATGAATCTTCGGTAGTAACCAGCAAGACCTAAGAATTGGCTAATTTGTGTTGGAGTCTTCGGTGTTTCCCATTTACTAATGGCTTCGATCTTGGCAGGGTCAACTTTAATTCCATGTTTACTGACAACATGGCCCAAAAATTGTACTTCTTGTAACCAGAAATCACACTTCGAAAATTTTGCGTACAATTCTTCTTTCTTGAGTATCTCTAGTACCAGTCTTAAGTGTTGCTCATGTTCTTCATTGTTCTTCGAGTAAATCAATATGTCGTCGATAAAAACAATGACAAATTTGTCTTAATACGGTCTACAGATGCGATTCATTAGATCCATGAATACTGCTGGAGCATTAGTTAATCCAAAAGGCATGACTAGAAACTCATAGTGACCGTAACGGGTTCTGAACGCGGTTTTAGGAACATCTTCTTCCTTCCGGAGAGTAGATCAATCTTGGAATAAACACTTGATCCTTGCAATTGATCAAACAAATCATCAATCCTCGGTCATTTGTACCGATTCTTGATCGTTAATTTGTTTAATTCTCGATAATCTATGCACATTCTCATAGATCCATCCTTCTTCTTGACGAACAGAATAGGAGCACCCCAAGGTGAAAAACTGGGACGAATAAATCCACGGTCTGATAATTCTTGCAACTGGTCTTGTAATTCTTGCATTTCTGAAGGTGCAAGTCTATATGGGGATCGGGCTACAGGTGCGGCTCCTGGTATGAGATCAATCTGGAATTCTACACATCTGTGTGGAGGTAGCCCCGGTAATTCTTCTGGAAATACTCCGGGATATTCTCTTACAACCGGCATGTCATCAATGCTTCTCTCTTCAGTATCGATCTTCTTTACGTGTGCCAGAATAGCATAACAACCTTTTCTTATAAGTTTCTGGGCCTTCATACAGCTGATAAAGTTCAGCTTTGAGTTGCTCTTCTCCCCATAAATCATTAATGACGTTTCATCCTTACGAGGGATGCGGATTGCTTTCTCAGCACAAACAACTTCCGTTCTTGTTTTGGACATCCAGTCCATGCCAACGATTACGTCAAAACTTCCTAATTCTACGGGTATCAAATCGATTTTGAAGGTTTCACCAGCGAGATTTATTTCGCAACCATGGCAAATTTTATCGGCTTTTATCAGTTTACCATTAGCTAATTCAATAGTATATTTATCGTCTAGAGGCAATGATGAACATTTTAGTTTAGAACTAAAGTCTTTACACATATAACTTCTATCAGCACCCGTATCAAACATAATAGAAGCTAGTTGATTATTAACGGTAAACGTACCCGTAACAAGATTAGGATCCTCACGTGCTTCACTGGTACTAACATTAAATGCCCTCCCACGTGCGGGTTCTTTATTCTTCTCCTTATCAGGTCATTGATTTATAAACTGACCAGACTTCTCGCATCCAAAACATTTTTTAACATCGGTCGATTTTGTCTTTACTTCAGAAACGGTGGCATAACAATCTTTCGCCACATGTCCTTTCTTGTTGCACTTATTACAGACCACTTGGCAATAACCTGCATGATGTGTGTAACATCTTTTGCAGAACGGATGGGTCCCTTATAGTTTGGACTTGCAGTTGCCCCATCTTGTTTACCTTTAAAAGTTTCTTTTTTCTTCAGGTGAGTACTTTTGCCCTTATAGTCTTCCCATTTCCTCTTTCCTTCAGTTGTCTTGACTTCGGTAATTGGTGCCTTAATCGAACTCTCTGTGATCTGGTCCATGAGTTGGTGTGCCATTGTCATGGCTTCCTGCATCGTATTCGGTTTGGACGATGTAACATTTCCTTTGATATTGATCGATAAACCGTCAATATACATTTCTATCTTTTGTTTCTCATTTGGCACCAATTCGGGACACAACAAGGCTAGTTCCATGAAACGCTTTTCATAGTTATTGAGATTCACGCCGATAACCTTCAGATTACGTAACTCAGATTCCATTTTTCTGATCTCGTTTTGAGGACAGTACTCCTCGATTAGCATCTTTTTCAGTTCTTCCCAAGAGATATCATATGCCGTATCTATTCCTTCTGCTTTAGCATAATTGTTCCACCAAGTAAGTGCACCATCTTGCAATGTGCACGAAGCATACTTTGACTTGTCTCCGTTTGCACAATTACTGATTTTGAAAACGGACTCCATCTTTTCAAACCATCGGGTTAGACCGACTGGTCCCTCAGTTCCACTAAACGTCTGTGGTTTGCATCCTTGAAAAGTTTTGTATGAGCATCCGTTTCGTGAGTTTGTGTTTACGGCTGCTGCTTTGGCTGCTGCTTCGGCTGTTGCTTTTGCTGCCTCGGCTGCAGCAATTCTTTCATTCACACGTTTCTCGACTAGTTGCTCAAACTCAGCATCCGACATTTGAGACATGTTTCTTCAATAAACACAACAGATATAATTTAATCATATAGAATATTATAGGTAAAATGAGTTGTCAATAGTTAATCATATCATATTAATAATATGAACCAATTATTATAAAAGCCTTTTCTTCTTATTAGCATTTTATAATTATTTCTAGGATATTACCTACCCGTTAAGTTCATACATAATAGCTAGTACAAGGAATTAACTACTAAAATCCTAATAATATTCCACTATGAAAAATTATTGCGAGTTACTACATTATTATGTAATAATAATAATAATAAGAAGTAGTAATAATACAAATAATCATTCCATGCATTTATTATTAATAAACCAAAATAATACAATACCATACAATACTGATATTTTACATATGCTTATTTTACATAACAAGATAGAGTAGCACACATAAGCAATAGAATAGCGCATGGAAGATTTATGGTTTCGAGGTCGTTTATTCAGAACTATCAAAAACTTCTTCCCATTTGGTTCTCTCTGCCAATTGTTTGTGTGCACATGGTCCGACAGACATTCTGGCAGTGTATTTTATTTTTAGTTGGGGTTTTGAGGTACCCGTTACCTCAGTGGGTTTAATACAATAAGGGTGGTTACGGATCGAATGGTCATGTTCCTTTTTAATAATTAAGGACTTTTTATTATTGTGGTTGTTTTTATTATCTATAGCAAGTTGGAATTTCTCCTTAGTGATCTCTTTTATTTCATTAGCGAAATCCTTCTCCTTACTGATTTCGTCTGATGACGAACTGTCTGAGTCATGTGTAGGAGAATATGATGACGAACTGCGAGAATATGTACCGGTGGTCATGAACCGAAATATGCCAGGCGTAATCGGCACAACCCGCCCGTCGGCGGTATATCTGGACCAATGTCCATATTCGTTTAGAAATGGATGATCCTCGTTTACTCCAGGGATCATGGGTCCATACCAACGATACTGTGGCTCCGAAAAACTAGAGTTGGGTGGAGCTGGAACCTCCTCTGGGTTTACCGGGAGTTGAGATTCCCCGGCTAACACAATTTCTTCTTTAATAGGTATTGGAACGCCCTTTTCAGTTGTGGATATAATAGATTCAGTGTCCGATTCCGAGTCGTACAAAATGATAGGATTATAAGAAGTCATCTATCACATAATTGAAACAACAATTACGTTAGCATATAAATATATCACATATAATGTTTTTGACCAAATAATAAGCAAACATCAGTAAAAACAGATATGGTCATAGTCCAGACTCACTAATGCATCCTAACAATTACCAGTTAAACACACTAATGTAATTTCTGGTTCCCTATAACCTCAAGCTCGAATACCAACTGTAACGACCTGTCAAAATCGCTATTGACGCGGCACGTTAATCATTGATTCCACAGTGAGGTTTTGACCTCTATATGATACGTTTTGATAAAATATTGCATTCATTAAAATAAGTGACTTTCTAAACATAGAAAGTTATAAACATGTGGGCGAGTGCTTAGGTATAAGCAAAACCCCGAAATACATAAGTCTTTAATTTACAGGTTGACATCACAGTCCAATTATTTATTACACAACGCAGTTTTATTTTGAATGCAATAAACTTTGTACAAAGCATGAGAGACTCCATGCAGGCAACAAGCACATCACAGCGGAAGCATTCTAAGGACCTGAGAATAAAACATGCTAAAAAGTCAACACGAATGTTGGTGAGTTATAGGTTTAATTGCTCGAGTCATAAACATATATAAAGATAGACCACAAGATTTCATCAAAAGTTTATCAATAGATTCTACGTAACAGAGCACCCTGGTAACTAAACTTAACGCTATAGTGATAATTACCCCATTCGTTTTAATACACGCAAACCAATGTGTCTTAAACTCAAATAACATACGTCCGTTAAAAGGCTAGCGCTCTAGCTCGGACGGGGATGTCAAGCCCTATGGATCCATATACAATTATTCGCGCCCACCAGTCCATATCCTATGTACTGGCAGCTACTAGTTACCAAAGCTAAGGGATTTTCGGTTTAACTCAGTGTAGAATTTAGTATGTACTTGTGTCTTATCGCGTTTAAAATAAATTGCATGTATTCTCAGCCCAAAAATATTTAAAGTATTTAAAAAGGGAGACTATAACTCACAGTTCAATATTGAGACTCAATATTGTAGGTAAATTGCGTAGACGTAATGATGGTAGATGACTGTATGGTTGGCCTTGGATTCAAGAACAATACCCCGAACAATACCCAATATTTCCTTAGCTTAAAGCGGTTTGAAACCCGAATTAAAACACCCTCGTATATACCTTATTATTATTAAACTTAAGTTATAATTAAAATTATAATTATAAATATTGTTTACAAAAAAAAAGAGTGTGAGATTTTACGTCGAACAAGCTGGCCTTTTATAGGCATATTTCCTGAATTTAGTCCCCATGCGATCGCATGGGTTTTCAGTGCTTTTGCCATGCGATCGCATGGCCGCCTGAACCCCTTTTGTTTGCTAGTTTGTCGACATCAAATAGTGTTTTACTGTAGCCCATGCGATCGCATGGGTTTTCAGTGTTTTTGCCATGCGATCGCATGGCCGCCTTATCCGTTTTTGTTTGCTAGTTCGTCGACATCAAATAGTGTACTGTAGCAAATAGTGTTTACTGTAGCAAATAGTGTTTACTGCAGCAAATAGTGTTTACTGCAGCAAATAGTGTTACTGTAGCAAATCACTGTAGCAAGGTCGTTTCACTGTAGCACTGTAGCAAAATACGGTTTCACTGTAGCAAATAGTATTTTACTGTAGCAAATAGTGTTTTACTGTAGCAAAGTCGTTTTTACAGTAGCAATTAGTGTTTTACTTGTACATCTTATAATATATATATATATATATATATATATATATTAAATCATATAGAGAATTGGTTTAAATTAGTCGAAATTTTCCGAGTCATTACAGTACCTCCCCGTTAAAGAAAATTTCGTCCCGAAATTTTGAGTAGTACCTGTTTTATGAGCGATATCAGTGAACAAATGTGGATACTTTTGCTTCATTTGATCCTCACGTTCCCAAGTAAACTCGGGTCCTCGTCTAGCGTTCCAACGAACTCTAACTATCGGTATTTTGCTTTGTTTTAATTGTTTGACCTCACGGTCCATGATTTCAACAGGTTCTTCGATAAAATGGAGTTTATCATTGATTTGTATTTCGTCAAGAGGAATTACGACATCCTCTTCAGCTAAACATTTCTTCAAATTTGACACGTGAAATGTGTCGTGAACACTACTAAGTTCTTGCGGTAGCTTTAATCGATAAGCAACTGCTCCAATTCTTTCGGCGATTTCAAAGGGTCCTACGTACCTAGGACTTAGCTTTCCTCGTTTACCGAATCGTACAACGCCTTTCCAGGGTGACACTTTCAACATGACTTTGTCGCCCACTTGAAATTCTAGCGGTTTTATTCTTACATCAGCATAACTCTTTTGGCGACTCATGGCCGTTTTCAATCGCTGTTGTATTTGAATGATCTTTTCGGTGGTTTCGTGAATAATTTCTGGTCCAGTAAGTTATCTTTCTCCTACTTCACTCCAACATATAGGAGATCTGCACTTTCTACCGTAAAGTGCTTCAAATGGCGCTGCGTTGATGCTCGTATGATAGCTGTTATTGTATGAAAATTCTGCTAACGGTAAGTGTCGATCCCAACTGGTTCCAAAGTCAATCACGCATGCCCGTAACATGTCTTCCAATGTTTGTATTGTTCTTTCACTTTGACCATCTGTCTGTGGGTGATAAGCGGTGCTCATATCTAATCGAGTTCCCAATGCTTTTTGTAATGACTGCCAAAAACGTGATGTGAATCGGGTGTCGCGATCAGATATGATGGAGATAGGTACACCATGCCTGGAAACTACTTCCTTCAAATATAGGCGTGCTAATTTCTCCATACTGTCTGTCTCCTTTATTGGTAGAAAGTGAGCTGATTTAGTTAGACGATCAACTATCACCCAAATAGTATCATGACTACTTGCAGTTCTTGGCAATTTCGTAATGAAATCCATGGTTATTCTTTCCCATTTCCACTGCGGAATTTCCGGTTGTTGCAGTAATCCTGACGGCTTTTGGTGCTCAGCTTTGACCTTTGCACACGTCAAACATTTGCTTACATAAGTAGCAATTTCTGTCTTCATATTAGGCCACCAATAGAACTTCTTGAGATCGTGGTACATTTTCCCGTTTCCTGGATGAATTGAGTACCTCATTTTGTGTGCTTCATCCAGTACTAGTTACCTTAGGTTACCATGTTTTGGTACCCATATCCTACCACCAAAATACAGGGTTCCATCGGTTTTTACTTCAAGTTGTTTTTCTAATCATTTGCTCATTTCACCTTTTTCATTTTCTTCTTTTAAAGCTTCTAACTGTGCTGGTTGAATTTGCTTTGTGAGATCGGTACGAATTGTAATATTCAAAGCTCGGACCCTAAGAGGTTTTACTCTTTCTTTTCGACTTAGGGCATCAGCTACAACATTAGCCTTTCCGGGGTGATAACGGATTTCAGAATCGTAATCGTTTAACAACTCTACCCAGCGACGTTGCCTCATATTGAGTTGTTTTTGATCAAAAATATGCTGAAGACTCTTATGGTCGGTGTACACTGTACACTTGGTGCCATATAGATAGTGTCTCCATATTTTGAGTGCAAAAACTACTGCTCCAAGTTCCAAATCGTGCGTCGTATAGTTCTTTTCATGAATTTTTAGTTGTCGTGAGGCATATGCGATAATTTTTGTGCGTTGCATTAATACACATCCTAAACCATGGCGCGAAGCGTCACAATAGATCACGAAATCATCATTTCCTTCCGGTAATGACAAAATGGGTGCAGACGTTAACTTCTTCTTTAATAACTGGAATGAGGATTCCTGTTCCGTGGACCAATCATACTTCTTTCCCTTTTGAGTCAATGCAGTTAAGGGTTTGGCGATTCTAGAGAAATCTTGAATGAATCTTCGGTAGTAACCAGCAAGACCTAAGAATTGGCGAATTTGTGTTGGAGTCTTCGGTGTTTCCCATTTACTAATGGCTTCGATCTTGGCAGGGTCAACTTTAATTCCATGTTTACTGACAACATGGCCCAAAAATTGTACTTCTTGTAACCAGAAATCACACTTCGAAAATTTTGCGTACAATTCTTCTTTCTTGAGTATCTCTAGTACCAGTCTTAAGTGTTGCTCATGTTTTTGTTCTTCGAGTAAATCAATATGTCGTCGATAAAAACAATGATAAATTTGTCTAAATACGGTCTACAGATGCGATTCATTAGATCCATGAATACTGCTGGAGCATTAGTTAATCCAAAAAGCATGACTAGAAACTCATAGTGACCGTAACGGGTTCTGAACGCGGTTTTAGGAACATCTTCTTCCTTCACTCTCAGCTGAAGTGTTTACTGTAGCCCATGTTTGCTAGAAATTCATGTTTGCTAGTTTGTCGACATCAAATAGTGTTTTACTGTAGCCCATGCGATCGCATGGGTTTTCAGTATTTTTGCCATGCGATCGCATGGCCGCCTTATCCGTTTTTGTTTGCTAGGTCGTCGACATCAAATAGTGTACTGTAGCAAATAGTGTTTACTGTAGCAAATAGTGTTTACTGTAGCAAATAGTGTTTACTGCAGCAAATAGTATTTTACTATAGCAAATAGTGTTTTACTGTAGCAAAGTCGTTTTTACAGTAGCAATTAGTGTTTTACTTGTATATCTTATAATATATATATATATATATATATATATATATATACATACATATATATATATATACATATATATATATATACATACATATATATATATATATACATATATATATATATACATATATATATATATATATATATATATATATATATATATATATATATATATTTACATATTATTAAATCATATAGAGAATTGGTTTAAATTAGTCGAAATTTTTCGAGTCATTACACGTCCAAATCCCTTTAGACGTAGTACACCATTCATCGATTTCATTGCGAGGTATTTGACATCTATATGATACGTTTTATAAACATTGCATTCATTTCAAAAGACGCGCTTTCTAAACAAAGAAAGTTTTTAAAATCTGTATACATTTCTAATATATATATAAACAAATGTTTTCGACATATGACGAAATTTACATAAACACAGTCCCCATAAATAATTGTTTTCATAAATAAACATCCATGATGATATAATCAATATAATAAATGATGTCTGTTGAATGCAATTTTCCTTGAATAAACAATGCACGACTCCATGCACATAGCAGTTAAACAGCGAAAGCTTCTTTAATTTCTGAGAATAAACATGCTTAAAAGTGTCAATCAAAATGTTGGTGAGTTCATTGGTTTATCATAAAAATGATTTTCAATAATTTTAATAGACCACAAGATTTTATTTTTCATATTTAACTGTATACATATCCCGTGTACCGAAAACCATACACGTATCCCGTGTATAAAATCATTCTAACGTTGAGTGCATGGTAACCAACATTAACATAACGTTAAGTAATATCCCTTAGTATACAGACGCTACATGTATACAAAATCAAAGTACTAAAGCATCCGTAACCCGGATGGGTTGTCAAACCCAATAGATCTATCTTTAGGATTCGTGCTTATTATGTCCAGTTCACTAATAACTAAGTTACCAAGCAATAAAGGGAATATCCGGTATAACAATCTCAATCGTAGAATTTATTTTCAAGTACATGTGTCTATTTCGTAAAACATCTATAAAAATAGCACATATATTCTCATCCCAAAATATATATATAGCAAAAGCTTGTAAAAAGGGGACTATGAAAACTCACGTATCAATATTGTGGTTCAATATTGCAAGAATAGTATGTAGACGCAACGATAATAACAAACTCAAGTTTGGCCTTTGATTCACGAACAATACCCGCGAACAATACCCATAATATCCTTAGCTTTAACCATCTGAAAACCCGAATTAAAAACACTCGCGTATAACCTTGTTGTAGTATATTTTATTGGTATCTTAGCATTAATACTAATAAAAATAAAATAATTCAAAGTAATATAGATATTTGGGAATGGTGAGTACTTTTACTCAGATATACACGACCTAACAGGTTTATTCCATGTTTGTTTTCAACACTTTTTCCCTGGCCACCCGAAGTTATGTTGATAGTGATGTTTGAACCCAAGACTTCTGCATATCTTTGAAGCTTGTTTACTTTCCATTTAATGATCAGTAAGGGGGTGTTTGGATTTGCGTTTTGAAAATTGATTATGCGTTTTAGATAATTAGAATCAAATCATTAGTTGTATCAAAACGTGATTTAATTTAATGGTGTTTGGATTTAATTATGCTGTTTGATATCGCAATAATTAGATAATCAGTTTTCTAAGTGTTTGAGAAAATTATATTATTTGATAACTTAACATGTAAATTTACCAAAAGGACATTCCGTTATTAGATGTTAGTCAAAATATAACAGGACGATAATATCATATGATGGTCAGAATTAATGATAATATCACATCAATCACATTAACTATATTATTATATAATTTCAATCAGCATTATTAACTATCATATAAGAATCATATAGCTTAAACAATAAAAATATAAAAATCGTAAACAATGAAAAAATTAATCAATCGTACTGGAATTATAGTACACAATTGAAGAATTCATTAATTATCCATATGATTATTTATTATATTATAAATTATAATTATAAATATACAATAAAAAAAAGGCAAAGATGCTAACAAATGTATTGTTGGAGTATTATGTACGTACAAGAAATTCTGTGACCATCGTTGAGTACATAAGAAATTTAGAAGAGGAGTCTTTACATGTAGCTAGACACGAAGTAAAAGAAGTAACAGTGGTTTGAGAAATAAAGTGGAATAATGGCAGGGTTTAGGGGTGGTCAGTATTTGGTTTGAAATCGTGGAACCCGAAAACAAAACCGAAACAAAACCGAAACCAAACCGGAAAAAAATCAAACCGAATTTGAAAAACGGTTTTCGGATCGAGTCAAACCGAAACCGAATTTGAATTCGGTTTTCGGTTCGGTTTTTGGTTTTGAAAATTCTGAATTCGGTTTAACCGAAAACCGAATTCAAAATCGAATTCAATGTTTTTATATATTTAATTCGTATATTTATGTTTTAATGTCATTAAAATTTGGGATTCAATCAATAAAATATATTCTCACCCATATGACGATTTGGTAACTCACAATATAATTATGTTACTCAAATTATTATGTTCTTCTTCTTAATTACAGAAGCGGTAAACGTCATAATTAAGCTGTAAATATTAATAAATTATCGAATTCTTTGTAATTTAATAGTACATCATTGTTTTAGGATATAAATAACTAAGACATCAGTAACACCATAATTAAACTACCATCGTTCTCAGTTTTTTCATAATATTCGGTTTTAACCGAAAACCGAACCAAATTCGAAATTGAATTCGGTTTTCGGTTCGGTTCGGTTTTAACTTTGAATTCGGTTTTCGGTTCGGTTTTCGGTTTTGTCCAAAAAAATTCAAAACCGAATACACCGAACCGAATAAACCGAACAAACCGAAAACCGAACTGATGAACACCATTAAATTAAGAGGCAAATGGAAACAGGACTTAATACAGAAAAAAAATAAACATAACAGCCAGTATGATATGATAAGGTATTTTGCAAAAACCCACTGTGCAAGTTTTAGACTAATCGCGTGAGTTTTGGGTGGCAAGGTATTAGTGTCTGACTAGGTTTCTAATTTGTTAGCTTCTACGGAGTATATGTTAAAGCCTAACAGTTTTTGTAAACCTTGTAACTACAATAATAATGAAAGGGATTGTTGCATGGTTTTGTTTTTCTTCTTGTTTATTTATCTTGTTGCATAATTGAATATGTTTTCTCCAATTATATTTCAATGTAAGCTTGTTTCAGTTCTAACTTATCTCTATATGAATAACCAGGCAAGCCGTTCACCAGTGTTTAAAGCCATGCTTGAAACCGAAATGGAAGAAAGCCTTAGTGACACAATCAAGCTCAGTGATGTTTCACATGGAGCCCTATGTGCTTTTGTCGACTTCCTCTACACAGCTGAAGCACCTCTTGATGATGACATGGCATGTGATCTTTTAGTTTTAGCCAACAAATACGAAATAAATCATCTAAAAAACTATGGTGAGAATTTCTTGATATCGAAACTTAACTGGGAAAGTTCACTTAAGAACTACTCATTTGCTCATCAGCATAATGCAAAAACCTTGCTTGATGATGCATTATCATTAATTTTGGACACTATGGATAACCTAAACGAGCGTGAAGAGTATTTAGAGCTTGTAGAAAAAGATCCTCGGCTTGTTGTGAATATTTATGAAGCTTACTATTCTAAAACAGGTAGATGTTGCCGTTGCCACCAGTCATGATAACACCTAGATATTGTGCTTTAGTTCCATGCTATTTTTAAGTATCTTTAGCAGCGTTTTTGCAAATGGTAGCTACATTATTGATGTGTTTGCAACTTTCCCATCTACTTTATCCATTTGAAGATCGAATCTAAATTTGATTTACCCGGATGTTTATGGTAATCTCTTTTAGTTATACTCCCTATATATTTTGTATAATCGTGTGTATTTAATCATAAAAATAGAAGATTTTTACAATCAAAACAGACGAATCGGAAGGGTCAGGGTAACAAGTTTAAATAGGTTCAAATCAAAATGGTAATTTCTTAGAACAGATCAACCATGCCGGCAGAACTTATATGCAAAACACACGCACACACATACACGATATGGTACGGGTTTGCAGATTCGAAGAAACAAAAATATCAATACAAATGCAGAATAATAGAAGTTGTTAAAGGAGAATTGTGTGGCCTTTAACTTTAAATTCGCACTTTAGAATATCTAAACCTGTATTAAGTTGATATTTAAGTTTTTAAGTTAAATATATGAAATCATAAGAGCAACTACACCTATAACCTCTGATCAAATAAGTCTGTTTGATGATCCTTTCATATATTGTGTTCTCGGGTTTCCTCACCAACCACATAGCAATTTTCAGATACACTTAGGCTAGACGAGTGAAGGTGTCTACGTTTTTCAACTAGATGTTATGAAGTTTTCCTGTCCTCCTTTGCCTTCACAAAATCATGCTAATAAAAGTGTCACAATCGACACTTAACTACGATAGGTAGTGTAAAGTCAAAGCAAACATCAGCCAAAGGTTTGGCGTAGCTTGACATTGAGTTTGTGGGACCAAATGTATTTTTGATTGTACTGTGTTTGATAAATTGTACTGTACATATTTTATTTTTCGGGTATAATTATGGGTAATATTTAGTAAAAGATATGGAGGGTTAAGTTAAAGGAATGTTAAAGTGGTCGGTACTGATTTGAAGGAGAGAAGTTCAGTTAAAAGAGGCTAGAATAGAGAATGATCCAAGTATAACGACCTTTAAGGAATTCCATGCTTCCCCACTTTCAAGTAAAGTTGGGATTTTTGTGTAAAGTTTCGCTCTCAAGCGTTAATGCGATACCAGCTTCCCACTTTCATGCACTATCGAGGCTACCTAGGGTTCTATGGTCGGTCCGTGACCCCAGGATGCCGAAGGCGTCCTTGGGGTAATCTTGTAGCTCCTACGGGGTGGAGATGATGGGGTCAGTCCATGGATTTTCCTTCCTTTTGCCGCATTTCGCTCAAAGGGTGGAAGCTAATTGCTGCTAGCTAGTCAGTAGCCGGCGGCTACTATAAGACTTTTTTTAATGGGTGTTGCACTAACAATCAACGACAAACACCCTCAACTTCAGTCATATCAAGACTTCACAACATTACAACCTCAAAGACTACGACATGAAAGAAGAAAGACTTTTTTGCTTTGTTGGTCCTTTCGTTTTACCCCGTTTTACAATAATAATGTTGTTCACCAAAAGGGCAATTGGCCTAGCGGTATCGTTTGAACCCCTCCAACCAAGAGGTTGTGGGTTCAAGTCTAGGGTTGGAAAATTGTGTTGGGTGTGTGAGTTTGCCTCTAAAAAAATAATAATCATGTTGTTGCTGTGTAAATAACATACATGAACTTGAAGCCATAGCAAAAAGGCTCAAATATAATAAGAGGTTCAATAGTATATCTTTTAGAAAATAAAGAAAAAAATACAGAGTATTCATAAAACATAAGATGTAAACTGGATAATACTACCTTAAACATATTGTTCACTTAAGTTGTGCACCATTTAACAGCCCTTCATACCGGTCCTTTTTCCTCCCTTGAATGCTTTTATGCAAGTTCCCTAAACACCCATCAAATGATAAAAAAGGAAACCGACTGAAAATGTAACCAAGTGGAATTGTGAGGATACTGCATAAGAAGTTAACAAAATCCTTCTTAACAACTGCATATAAAGCTACATTATTGACTTTCTCAAAGATGAGTTTTATATGAATGTTGCTCCATATCTTGATCCAATAGTCCTTAACATTTAGAGAAGGATTCATGCCTTTTACACCACGTTTCATGCAAAGCGATTCACCGTTGTTGTTAGTTGGTTTTAGGAATGTATCCGTTAAAGGCGTACTTGATGTTAACGAACGTTTAAGCAGTTTCAGAACCTATGAAATGAAACATAAAAAATCAGAAAGAAAATGAACTAAACTAATATTAGCAAAATATCTTGCTTCCAAGTAAACAATTTAGTCACCTCAATTTCTCCTATCATGATAACCCTCTCTTCTATTTTCCCATATTTTGCAAGCTCGGTAAGAACGGTTAAATATACAATGTCAGCAACAGCCATCACATTGAATTCATCAGTAATTATGAATCGTGCAGTTGATTTCAGAAAACTACCTTCCTCTTCAGGAAATAACCTTTCATGGGGTGAGATATTCAGCTTGTTCTTTATGTCAAAACTACACTGACAATTGCCAATGTTATAATAACTTATCACCCAGCAATTAACATTCTCACATACATAGAAACAACCGCTTCCAATTAGATTCAGTTTAAGGTTCTGACAGTAAATATCAGCTGCACTTCGAGGACGAAGCAGCGTATTTTGGAACATTTCGTCTTGAAAATAGTTGGTCTTGAGATTTTCAACACTTATATATAGGTTATTCAAACAACCAATTGTTGGTTATTAATGGCCAAAACACAACTTATGTCTATACTACTAATAACATATGAACCTATAGGGTCACACACAAAGAGCAATTATCTACCAAGTATATATTCAAATGTGATTTATATATATATGATCAACCATAATTTGTATGATAACATTATTATTTGGATAAAATAATTATGTGTAGTGAAGTATCAATATATGCACATAGTCTAGTAATGTTCCATGTAACATTTAAGAGTGTATGTTATATTTGTTTGACAAATATATGGGACAAATGAATGGATTAAGTTAAAGAGGTGGTCATGTCATAAACACCTTTACACATCATCTTTGCATATGGAGTTGATGGAAGAATAAACTTTATGATATCATTTTGTCTAGCATTTGTTGTTAGCTTTTGCTTTATGTATTTTAAGTGTAGTGACACTTATTAAAAAGCTAATCAACTTACATATGCAATATACATATACGTGCACTTAAAATGAAATAAAGCAAGCATTTTCTTTCATACTTCTTACATATAAATTACTTTCATATAACTCTTTTAAGTTACTAAAGTGTTAGTAGTTCAAGTAAGATAATTAAAAGTAAAAGGATAGTAGATTGTTCTTCATCTTTTTTCTTATTAGCGGTTGAGAAGGACTAGCATCCATTTGGTATTGGAACTTTGCTCAAGTGTGGATTACCGATAGAGGGAGGCTACTTTGGTTCCTAAATTCTTAGCATCCATAACTTCTCAAGTTCAAAGTCTTCAAAGGTTGTAGTCTTTAAACTCACTATTTATTATTTAGTTTTCTTAACGACATGCAATTGGATCCTTAGTGGGGAGTTTTTGAAAGGTTTAAAAATTGTTGTACATGCTTCCGCTGCTAAATAGTTTAATGAAATTTCATACAAACCCCTTCACCAATATCTCCTGGTAACCATTTACGGCTGTTTCTAACAACACTTGCAATCGGCATCAGCATAAAACTAAAAAGTACTTCTATGAAATCTTTATCTGACTTTGCCATTATTACTTTATTTTCTTCTTTTGCCACTAAAATTTCAAGACTGAAGCTTTTTGCTGAGTAGTCCCCCACGGTCTCAACAGGATTTCTTTGCAATGGATGATTCCACTACAAAAATAAAGGACCAACAAATGAAAATCTTATTTTTCATGTTTTGTTTAATTTTGAGATGTAAAAGTATTAGTGTAGACTTGTATATTTTATCTATAAAAATGTAACAAGACATGAAGAAAATTCAAGATGGAGTTCTAAGCAATTTTGGAGCCATGTGCAACACCAAATGTTGACTAGGCAAGTAGGAGCTTCAAGACATCACAATGGAGCATGGATATTTAATATGTCCTAAGATTGACCTGGTCCCTTCGTTTGGCTCACGAAAACCGATTAGGAAAAGGCTTGGCTATGCACCTATTAATTGTTGTGTTTATGTTTGTATGTTGCATGTTTAAATATAGGATATTTGCATGCTAGAAAATATTTTTTTTTAAACAAATCAAACACAAATAAGAGTTTGGTAAATTTATATATAATTTTGAAAATGGTTTTTCGTAAAAGTATAAAATGAGTTTTAATAAAAAGGAGTTTTACATAAAGCTCAAAGTTAACATTGAAATTATGAATTTTAATAAATTATGAATTTAATAAATTTAAACCAAACTCTTGTATAGAGTTTTAAATAAAATGAGTTTTATTAGAAACTAAAATTGGTCTTAAGTTAGCGCACTCAATATATACATATTAATATAGGATATTAGTTTAAAATTGGACACGCCGTGAGTGACTAAAATAGAGATTCTATAAACTCAAGACCAACATATAAAATATGATTTTATCTAAAGTATACGTATAATATATTGTTGAATGCATGCAACAATTATTATACGAAATGTTTTGTCAAATTGAAATAATACAATACACAAAATCCCTTTTAAAATGTAAGTTTATGCCATCATTTTTAAGACACTCGCTTGTCATTTGTACGTCGTTGTGGAGAGAGCATCAGCCAACCACCACGGTCGTCTTGTGATTACCGAGATGGTGTTTCGCGATTTCCATGACAGTCTTGGGCCGAACATCATAAGTTTTAAATAGGACAACTTAATTGGTGGTTCTTATGGAGAGAGCATCAGCCAAACACAAGATGCCCAAGGCATAGATGGGATTAAACATACCAGTTGACAATTGTTGTTAAGGATCCCATTAAGATATAGAAATTGTATTAGACTTGCAATTGGTAATCGCTACCTACCTTGTTGATTTAAACTTAGTGGAGAAAGCATCAGCCAACCACTCAAGGTTAAATGTAACTTGGATTCTAGCCTTTAACAAATTAATTTTTCATAAGAAAGTTAGGGTAATCAATTATTAAAGGATCAAATATTAAAATACTAAAAGAACTTTGTTAATTTTGTAGATGTCACCCAATGCAACTACACCCGTTCACCACCTTTCTCTAAGATCTGTCTTAGAGAAGGAAAAACTCAATGATACGAACTTCTTAGGCTGGTATCGTAATTTGAGAATTGTTCTCAAAGTCAAAAAGAAGTCGTATATACTTGATGGACCCGTTCCCGAGGAACCCCCTGCTAATGCCACTAAGAGCATCCGAGATGCTTGGACTAAGCATGTGGATGACTCCACAGAGGTAGCATGCCTCATGTTAGCCACCATGATTCCTGTAGCGACCCGACCAAATCATGTTTGACGGCGCCGTCTACTTAGGTCCCGTTACGTGGTCATAAGTCTTTAAACAACGTTTGACCAAAAGATATGTCGCATTCATTTCAAATGTAAAGATTGTTCAAAGTTTACGAGAATAGTTCCACCACAAGTTACGTTACAAAGTTATAAGTACAAATGAAACTTATGCGACACAATTTAAAAGTAGCCAAAAGACGCTCCATGTATGCATATATACTCGACATCCAATGCAAGTATCAAAATAATGAGCGGAAGCATGTATCATGTATCGTTCAAGGACCTGAGAAAAACATAGAAATCTGTCAACGAAAATGTTGGTGAAATCATAGGTTTAAGTAAGTAAGTACAAATGAACCACAAGATTTGCATCAATGAAATAATAGTAATACATTCCAAAAGTTTGTTTCACGAGCACCCAATTATCAATGCTTAACATTCCTTCCATTGAACCCCATCACTTAGTGCTAGAACATACACTGTTTCTCGAAAATATATTTCATTCGTAAACGGTAGCGAACCGTTTGAATGAGGGTTTGTCAAACCCATATGGATCCATACAACATAAGTTCTCGCTTACACTCGGCAAGTGTAACTAATGATAATCGAATTGAGGATTTTGTTCTAAACTCGTATGTAGAATGTTTGTTTTCCTGTACTTGTGTTCACTTAGTAAAGAAATGTTTATGTTTTCTCATCCCAAATGTAAGTTCAAAAAGAGTAAAAGTGGGACTATGATCTCACCTTGAGTGCACGAGTAGTAAAGTACTTCAACAAGTAAACGTGTGCAAAGAACAATGCTAGTCTTGACCTAAACAATAGGTTGTATCAATAACGGTAAACACGATAGGTCAAAGATGTTCAATTAGTCCTATGGCTCGTTAAGACTCGATCATAATAGCATGTGAATCAAATTGTCATGTTTCACGCAAGGTACAAGTATAAAAGCATGTTAGAACGATTGCACAAACAATTGGTTAAGTTTGATTAAAAGTCAACTTGGTCGGGTCAAAGTCAACGAAAAAGTCAACATGTTCGGGTCGGGTCCCGAACTATTTTTCTGAGGTTTTTAATCATATATGAGCATGTTAGAACAAGTTTCATGTGAATCGGAGGTCCGTAGTATGCCAAACATTTTTCGTATTTTGGACATGGAGGTCAGAACCTGACCACAGCATATGCCGCGCCGCGGCCAGAGGTGTCGCGCCTCGACATTAGGCGTGGCCTGGTACCTGGTCAGTTTCAAATGTTCAAGTCTTGGTCAAAACTTCAAACAACCATAAAACGCAAACCGTAAACAACTAGAAGGCGTATCTTATACCGTTGGAAAGCTCTTTTGACAAGGAACACAACTAAACATGTATCATCAATCAAAAACATCATTTTCAACAACCGATTTCTCGTCAAGTGATCAATAAAAGTCTATTTTCAAATTTTCAAGTTCATCAAATGCATTTTGAGTTTCGGGAATCCAATTCTCACATATGATATGCCGTTTTGAAGGTAATGAGGCATACATTACAACTAAACACTAACAATTAACATTCCATGGCATTCAAGCATCCAAAAATTCATGTCAAGAACCATCAAACCCTAGTCAAATATCTCAAAATCAATAATCATGCTTTTGAAGTTTTCTTAATCAACCTACACATCAAATTGAAGCTAGTGATACTAGGAACACAATTAGAACATGAACTTTTAACATCTAACAACATATGATCATCCTAAATTCAAGAACAACACACCAAAAGTCAAGTTCATGCTAGTTATACTAAAACAACGAGATCGAGCATACAAATTACATACACGACATCACAATGAGCCATAGACACTAACTAACACCATTTCAAGTCAAAAACACGAATTTAGAGAAATCTAGAGTTTTAGAAATGTTACCCAAACGAGATGAAGTTGGTACCAAAATGAAGAGGATGAAGAGAGGATCACGAATATGTAATTTATTTTGTTGTAAGCCTCCTAGATCGAATTTAGATGATGATTGAATGAATTTGGTAAATGGGTGTGTGTTCTTGCTAGAGAGAAAGAGAGAGAGATGGAGATGATAATGAATGGGTGAAAGGGGTTTGACCCTTTGACCTAGTCAAGGGTTTGATCCCTTGTCAAGTTTAGTCACTCAACTTTCGTTCGGGTGCGTGAATTACCTAAACGAGATAATTTAAAACGCGTATTAACGGGAGATGTTATAAACATATAACGGAGTTTAAATTAGTATAACGTAAAAGTAAATGGAAAAAGGCGGGATGTTACAATTCCAGACTTGCAAAAAGGACCTGGAACATCATGATTCCTTTGAGATGCTTAAGCAACTAAAGGAAATGTTCCAGCAACAAGCTAGGCAACTACGCTTTGAAACTGTCAGAGCGTTACACGCATGCAAGATGACAGAGGGGACATCTGTAAGCTCTTATGTTCTAAAAATGAAGAGCTACATAGATCAACTTGAGAGGCTTGGATCTTCCATTGGTCCTGAGTTGGCAATAGACTTGATCCTCAACTCACTACCAAAGGCATATGACCAGTTCGTCTTGAACTACAATATGAACAATTTGGAGAAATCTATCTCGGAGTTGCATTTAATGCTTAAGACTGCCGAGAAGAATATTCCATCCAAAACCTCTGAAGTCTTCATGATTCAGGAAGAAAAAATCAAGAAATCACAAGCCAAAAGTAAAGGTAAAGGCAAACCTAAGAGTCAAGGCAACTACAAAGGCAAAAAGTTTGTCCCAAAGGATTCTGTCAAGAAGAAAGAAAAACCTGCCAAATATGCCACTTGTTTCCATTGTGAAGAAATTTGTCATTGGAAGCGAAACTGCCCGACTTACCTTGCAGAGCTGAAGAAGACAAAGGCTAGCAATGCTAGCACCTCAGGTATCTATATGATAGAACTATTTACTTTCTCTAGTAATTCATGGGTATTTGATACTGGTTGTGGAACTCACATTTGTAATAATGTGCAGGGACTAAGAAAGATTAAGCAGCTAAAACCAGGCGATTTGGTATTGCATGTTGGCAACGGAACACATGTTGCGGTCGTAGCAATAGGCATTTATGAACTTTTATTACCAAATGGCTTGTACTTAATATTAAATAATTGTTATTATGTACCTAGTTTAACTAGGAACATCATTTCAGCTGCACGATTGTATGAATCTGGTTACTCGTATGCTTTTTCTAATGGTAATATTTCAGTTTTCAATAAAGATGTTTTTTATTTTGAGGCACGCCCTCACAATGGCATATATGAAGTTGACATACAAGATTCATCCAATAATAGTTCTATGTATAACATTAACACCAAAAGATCTAAGTATGACTTGAATCAAACTTATCTATGGCATTGTCGTCTTGGTCACATAAACAAGAAACGCATAACTAAACTCCAATCTGATGGAATTTTAAAATCAACTAACTCTGAGTCATTTGATGTATGTGAATCTTGTTTAAGCGGGAAGATGACAAAGGTGCCTTTCTTCGGTTCCGGAGAAAGAGCAAAGGATCTTTTGGGAGTTATACATTCCAATGTATGCGGTCCTTTTAGAACTATGTCAAGAAATGGTGAAAGATACTTCATTACATTTACTGATGATTTTAGTAGATTTGGTTATGTTTACTTATTCAAATATAAGCATGAGGCATTTGAAACGTTCAAAGTGTTTCAAAATGAGGTTCAAAATCAGCTCGGCAAAACGATAAAGGTTCTTTGATTGGATCGAGGAGGTGAGTACTTATATCAAGAGTTTGACGATCATCTAAAGAATTGTGGAATTATTTCACAACGCACTCCACCCAAAACACCACAACATAATGGTGTTTCTGAGAGGAGGAACCGAACATTACTTGATATGGTTCGATCTATGATGAATAATACTACACTTCCTCCATCCTTCTGGACATATGCCTTATTATCTGCTGCTCGCATATTAAATATTGTACCAACCAAAAAGGTGAATAAGACACCATACGAGTTATGGCATGGAAAAGTTCCAAATTTATCTTATTTGAAAGTTTGGGGTTGCGAAGCTCATGTTCGACAAGAAACTTCCAACAGACTTGATCCCAGGTCTATCAAATGCATTTTTGTGGGATACCCAAAGGATTCTATGGGATATTACTTCTACAATCCTACCGAGAACAAAGTGTTTGTTTTTAGACACACTACTTTTCTAGAAAAAGAGTTTCTATTAAATAAAGCAAGTGGGAGTAATGTAGAACTTGAAGAAATTCAAGAACCACAAAATATCACACCTGAGGTTGGCACTAGCTATCAACAAACTATTGAAGAACCTGAACAATTGGTTGCTCAGGAACCTGAAGTAACACAAGACATTCGTAGACCTAGTAGACCTCGTCATAGTCCCGAAAGATATGACGAAATTTTCTTGGTGGATGAAAGTGAGTCCACTAACTACAAAGATGCTACATTAGATCCTGAATCTAAGAAATGGCATGAATCCATGAATGACGAGATGCAGTCCATGTATGACAACGAAGTATGGGACTTAGTTGATCTACCTCCTGACAGCAAGGCTGTTGGGAGCAAATGGATTTTCAAGAAGAAAACCAATATGGACGGAAATGTACATACATTTAAGGCAAGACTAGTGGCGAAAGGTGTGACGATCGCTCCAAATCCATATGGACAATACGTCATTTATTGATTTCATTGCGAGGTATTTGACCTCTATATGATATGTTTTGTAAACATTGCATTCTTTTGAAAAGGCACACCATAAATGAATATTTAAATCAAAGGTTTTCGACATCTGATGATTTCTACATATAGACAATCACTGTAAATAATAGTTTACAATAGTACTTCCATTGACAATGCAGTCAAAATAAGATACATGGTGATGATTTGGTGAATGCAAAGTTTCCTTGAAAAATATGCCATGTATGACTCCATGCACATATCTTGTCTAACATATAAGCAAACAGTGAAAGACTTCTAGGAAACCTGAGAATAAACATGCTAACAAGTGTCAACACAAAGGTTGGTGAGTTCATAGTTTTAGTGTTTCGCATAATCTGTATATAAAAGTGGATCACAAGATTTCAGTTGTTTCATCCAGAAACGTTTATCAATAGATTATATAAAAATGGATCACAAGATTTCAGTTATTTCATCCAGAAACGTTTATCAATAGATTCTACATAACAGAGCACCCTGGTAACTAAACTTTAACGTTATAATGATAAATACCCCATTCGTTTTAATACACGCAAACCAACATGTCCTAAACTCAAATAACACACGTCCGTTAAAAGGCTAGCGCTCTAGCTCGGACGGGGATGTCAAGCCCTATGGATCCATATACTATTATTCACGCCCACCAGTCCACATCCTATGTACTGGCAGTTACTAGTTACCAAAGCTAAGGGATTTTCGGTTTAAACTCAGTGTAGAATTAAGTATGTACTTGTATCCATTGCGTTTAAAATAAATTGCATGTATTCTCAGCCCAAAAATGTATATTGCAAAAGCAATTAAAAAAGGAGCAAATGAAACTCACAGTTTAATATTGATATACAATATTGCAGGAAAGCACGTAGACGCATCGGAGATGATAAACACGAGGTTTGATTCACAAAAATACCCCCGAACATTACCCATAATTTCCTTGGCAATAACCCATATTTTCCTTAACTCTAGCTCGCTCGGAAACTCGTTTTGAAAATTACTTGGACAGCACTCCGTCGTAATATTTTATGTACATTATTATTTTTGTATCGCAAAAATAATAACACTAATAATAAAAAAATAATACGATTAATAATAATCTTATTAATAATAATAATCTTATTAATAATAATAATAATAATAATAATAATAAATAAATAAATAAATAAATAATATTACGGAGTATATATATTTGTGTATGTGTGTGATTTTAATCGAGCGAAAACACTGGAATTTATAGATGTGGCCTGACAAACACTGCCATGCGATCGCATGGGTTTGAAGGCATGTGGCCATGCGATCGCATGGCCTCCCCTTCCAGCTCACATATTGTTTGTCATCAAGCTTGTCGACATATTTTAAAAATAATATATATTATATATAATTTATATTAATTATATATATAATATATTATATTCACGTGCATAGTTGACTTGTAATTTTCGTTCCGATAAGTCGTACGTCGTCACTCGACTTATGTTCCGGTTTCGATTTTTCGAACGTCCTATCGTATACTGAGAAAACTTGTACTTTACATTTCGTGAATCGTACATTTGTCAAAATATAGTCTTAAATCATCCATATACTATACCACTGTAGCAAGTTACTGTAGCAATTCACTGTAGCAAAGTCAATTTCACTGTAGCAAATAGTGATTTTCGAAAGCACTGTAGCATTTTGGGTACTGTAGCAATTTGAAAATGTTACTATCGTTTACTAAATAACTTGAAATTATATATATGTATATATCTTTTTAATATACATAAATCAGTTTTTAAATACACATTGGAAGTTATTTAAAAATAAATTTTAATAATAAATATTTCAACTTATCATATATATTCAAATAGATATTTAAACCAATAAGTTTAATGTACGGTATCAAATAATTAATACATTGTTACCTTTTCAAGTTATAGTATATATGTATCTATTTACATATAATTGTTCGCGAATCGTCGAAAATAACCGAAGGGTATTTAAATATATAAAAGTAGTTCAAAAATTTTGAGATTCAGTTTTACAGACTTTGCTTATCGTGTCGGAAATGTTAATCATACAAAGATTAAGTTTAAATTTGGTCAGAAATTTCCGGGTCATCACAAAAGGTTTCACTCAAACTCATGGTATTGACTATGACGAAACTTTCTCTCCGGTAGCCATGCTAAAATCAATTTGAATACTCATTGCCATAGCCGCATATTATGACTATGAGATATGGCAAATGGATGTCAAAACCGCATTCCTTAATAGACACTTAAGTGAAGATGTCTATATGGAACAACCAGAAGGTTTTGTAAATCCTAAGTATCCTAATAAAGTGTGTAAGCTTAAAAGAGCCATTTACGGATTAAAGCAAGTATCTAGAAGCTGGAATCTTCGTTTTGATGAGAAAATAAAAGAGTTTGATTTTATCAAAAATGAAGATGAGCCATGTGTTTACAAAAGGGCTGGTGGGAGCATAGTAGTATTTTTAATCGTATATGTAGATGATATACTACTTATTGGAAATGACATCCCAACTTTACAAAATGTAAAGTCTTGGCTTGGGAAGTGTTTTCAAATGAAAGACCTTAGCGATGCTGCTTATATTCTAGGAATAAAAATTCATAGAGATAGATCAAAGCGGCTAATCGGTTTGAGCCAAAGTGCATATATTGAAAAGATTATAAAAAGATTCAAGATGCAAGATTCCAAACGCGGATTTTTGCCAATGTCACATGGTACGATATTGAGCAAGTCTCAAAGTTCTAGCACAAATGATGAGCTTAGACGAATAAATGGAACACCATATGCTTCTGCAATTGGATCCATTATGTATGCCATGTTATGCACAAGACCAGAAGTATCGTATGCTTTGAGCATGACGAGTAGATACCAACAAAATCTGGGTGAAAGCCACTGGATGGCTGTCAAGAACATCCTAAAGTACTTGAGAAGGACTAAAGATATGTTCTTGATTTATGGTGGTGTGGAAGAAGATATTACTGTAAAGTGCTACACAGATGCTAGCTTCCAAACTGATAGAGATGATTCACGATCACAATCTGGATATGTATTTATCTTGAATGGAGGAGCTATAACTTGAAAAAGTTCTAAGCAGAAAGTAGTTGCACAATCTACTACAGAAGCTGAATACATTGCTGCATCGGAGGCAGCACAAGAGGCTGCGTGGATGAAAAAGTTCATTGTTGATTTAGGGGTGATGCCAAGCATAGAAGACCCCATAAAAATATTTTGCGACAACAATGGTGCTATTGCTCAAGTAAAAGAACCTAGATCGCATCACAGCACCAAACATATCCTTAGGAGATTCCACTACATACGTCACATAGTGGGAAACGGAGATGTTTGTATTCGTAAAGTTCACACAGATCAAAACCTTGCTGATCCTTTTACAAAGGCTTTGGCACAATCAAAACACGAGGGTCATGCTCGGTGCATAAGGCTTCGTAATGTTAATGATTGGAATGATTTGTAATTTATGTATTTGAATATTTGGAACATATAAGCGACATTTATCTTAAATGATATGATGTATTCGGATATAATCATCCTCATTAATAATTGTTGTGTTCCTTATTAGTATGTTTAAATCCTTGAATAACATTGTTATTCTAAAACGTCCATAGTCGATCACAATTATGGGAATAATTATGAGTTAAGACTAATGTGAATAAGTTGGTTGACTTTCATGAAGATGAAAGTAGAGCAAGGGAGTTGCAACCAAATTCACCTATGTTTATTAGAGAATAAACATTAGACATGACCCGCTTTCAAGATCACTTCATGGATCGATATCATAAGTGATTCTTGAAAATGGTAATATCTTTATATCCTTAGACCGTAGATACATATTGGGCCTTAAGTGTGAGGATTGTTATACTTTGACATAGTCAAACGTTGTTCTTTAGCCAGGCAATTATAAAAGCTATTGTTAAGAATAATATGAGACACATGAGAGACGTGTGTAGTCTAGACGGGATTTGTTCCTCTCATCTGGATGAGAGATTGACATCTATGGGCCCCTCGATGATTTAAATTGATTAAGATGCGTGGCCACGCTCAAACTATATTGATGTATTCAATGGTGTTTGTTTTATCACTTTCAATCTTGATCGAGTAACATAATGTATGAGCTAAATATGAGATTGATTACTATCCATGCCTCATGCTCAACAAGATGTCAGTAACAAAGAGATAACTGATACCTTACCTATATATTGATTTGAAGTTTTAACTTGAGAATCAATGGATGCTCGGAATGACACATTTTCATGTGTTGTTAGGGGCAGTGGCATGTTGCTAGACGTTTACCACTTTCTGTGTTGGCATATGTTGAATCTTGTGCAAGTGGGAGATTGTTGATTATTAATGCCCAAGACACAACTTATGTCTACACTACTAATAACATATGAACATATAGGGTCACACACAAAGAGCAATTATCTACCAAGTATATATACAAATGTGATTTATATATATGATCAACCATAATTTGTATGATAATATTATTATTTGGATAAAATAATTATGTGTAGTGAAGTATCAATATATGCACATAGTCTAGTAATGTTCCATGTAACATTTAAGAGTGTATGTTATATTTGTTTGACAAATATATGGGACAAATGAATGGATTAAGTTAAAGAGGTGGTCATGTCATAAACACCTTTACACACCATCTTTGCATATGGAGTTGATGGAAGAAGAAACTTTATGATATCATTTTGTCTAGCATTTGTTGTTAGCTTTTGCTTTATGTATTTTAAGTGTAGTGACACTTATTAAAAGGCTAATCAACTTACATATGCAATATACATATACGTGCACTTAAAATGAAATAAAGCAAGCATTTTCTTTCATACTTCTTACATACAAATTACTTTCATATAACTCTTTTAAGTTACTAAAGTGTTAGTAGTTCAAGTAAGATAATTAAAAGTAAAAGGATAGTAGATTGTTCTTCATCCTTTTTCTTATTAGCGGTTGAGAAGGACTAGCATCCATTTGGTATTGGAACTTTGCTCAAGTGTGGATTATCGATAGAGGGAGGCTACTTTGGTTCCTAAATTCTTAGCATCCATAACTTCTCAAGTTCAAAGTCTTCAAAGGTTGTAGTCTTTAAACTCACTATTTATTATTTAGTTTTCTTAACGACATGCAATTGGATCCTTAGTGGGGAGTTTTTGAAAGGTTTAAAAATTGTTGTACATGCTTCCGCTGCTAAATAGTTTAATGAAATTTCATACAAACCCCTTCACCAATATCTCCTGGTAACCATTTACGGCTGTTTCTAACAACACTTGCAATCGGCATCAGCATAAAACTAAAAAGTACTTCTATGAAATCTTTATCTGACTTTGCCATTATTACTTTATTTTCTTCTTTTGCCACTAAAATTTCAAGACTGAAGCTTTTTGCTGAGTAGTCCCCCACGGTCTCAACAGGATTTCTTTGCAATGGATGATTCCACTACAAAAATAAAGGACCAACAAATGAAAATCTTCTGCGCATAAAAATTGCAGATAACGATTCATATCATAACTATCTGTTATATAATCTGATATAGAAAACAAACAACAGTTATGTCAATTGAAACTTGCAAGTCAACTAGTCAACTACGTACACTTACTGCTATGGCTTAGTTGACTGATTATGCAGCTCTAGTGATGCTTTAATACCCTGAAATCTGTGTTCGCCTTAGAAAATGGAGTGTCACAAATGCACTAATTAAAAATTGGTTTATTCTAAATGTAGTCGTTAACATGCATAAAACTATTGAACAAACAGGTTACTTATTCAAGGTTCCAAGCTATTTTTTATTTTTATTTTTTACCATTTCTTTTCCCTATTACTCTGAACACGAACTTAAACACTGAACCACTCCTAAACTATTTCAGCATCAAGGTTCCTGCAAAACCTTGAGATGAACGTCGGGATTCGGTGTCACCGCTTCTCGTGCTCTCAGGACTACGTTCATAAAAATTCTTAAAAGCTTTACAGAAATAAGTTGTGGCTAATCACTTTTTATCAAATTATTATCTTTGAAAAACATATAATTAACAAATGAGTGCTAAACCCTCTACATCCATCAGATTAATCCATAATTTTATAGAGAGGAATATTAGAAAAAGGTCATGGATATTCCAAAAATTATCGATGTAGGTAACTGAAGTTCGTTTTGCACGTTTAAAAGGATTGTAGGTTCAATTCTTTCGATAAAATCACATGATCGTAAAAAAAACCTAATCAGAACAGTAAACATCAATGGCCAAGCCATAAAATGTTTCCACAAAAACTCACACAACAAAAAGATATAGATTATAAAATAATGAAAAAAGAATAACAAAAATCGGAAGTAAAATGTGTAGAAATTGGGCAGAAATGAAAGTAACTTGGTGTACGTGCAAGGAGGAAAGAAGTGATCAAATGCAGTGGTGCTATAGCTTTACAAAATTCCAAGGGATTTGCCTTTTGCTTTTCCACTAAAAAGGCGAAATTATACTGAATTAGGTAGTATTAATCACGTAATAGATCGTACTTAATGAATATAATAACGTTTTTTTAACTGTTAAAATCTTTATAAATAGGGTGAACGAACGGAAATGCGCCCGCGGCAACCAAATGATTTCGTTATATACGTTAAAATACAATTTTATTTTTTTATCGTTACAATACACAAATTAGCGAGATATATATATATATATATATATATATATATATATATAGGGGCAGGATCAATGGAGAAGTAACCAATCGGGGGGGAAGCGGGGGGAAGCAAAAAAAAAAATTTGAAATTTTTTTTTTTCGGCATCAAGATCACACGAAAATATGAACATTTAGAAGAGACACTTCGTGATAAATGTTATTATTTAGTTAGGCAGGAAAACGATCGACAAAAATAACATTCAAGATAATATTGTTCGTGAAGAATATGAACGTTTTTTTTCATGTTTTGTGAAGTAAAATTTAGCCCGATTTAGAGTTTAGGGTTTAGGGTTTGGTGTTTTGGGTTTATTCCATAAATCCAAAACACCAAACCCTAAACCCTAAACCCTAAACCCTAAACTCTAAACCGTTCGTGTTAAAAACTCAATCTAAATCCTAAATCTAAACCCTAAATTTCTAAACCCTAATATCTAAACCCTATAAACCCTAATATCTAAACCCTAATATCTAAACCCTAATATCTAAACCCCAATAGCTAAAACCTCAAAATACGTTCGAAAAACACGATAATTGTTATATATTACTTATTCGAGCGTTTTCCCGTCAAAATAAAAATATTTATCACAAAGTGTCTCTACTAAATGTTCATATTTTCATCTCATCTATAATGTTCGTGAACAAAGTTTTTTCAAAAAAAAAAAATAAAAATAAAAATTTGCTTCCCCCCGAATGGTTACTTCCCTCTTGATCCTACCACTATATATATATATATATATATATATATATATATATATATATATATATATATATATATATAGGGGCAGGATCAATGGGAAGTAACCAATCGGGGGAAGCAAAAAAAAAAAAAAAATCGTATTTTTTGGAATTTTTTTTCCGGTATCAAGATCACACGAAAATATGAACATTTAGAAGAGACACTTCGTGATGAATGTTATTATTTAAGCGGGAAAACGATCGACAAAAATAACATTCAAGATAATATTGTTCGTGAAGAATATGAACGTTTTTTTTTTTTTTTCATGTTTTGTGAAATAAAATTTAGCCCGATTTAGAGTTTAGTGTTTAGGGTTTGGTGTTTGGGTCGTGTTAAAAACTCAATCTAAATCCTAAATCTAAACCCTAAACCCTAAATTTCTAAACGCTAATATCTAAACCCTAATATCTAAACCTCAATAGCTAAAACCTCAAAATACGCTCGGAAAACACGATAATTGTTATATATTACTTCTTCGAGCGTTTTCCCGCCAAAATAAAAACATTTATCACAAAGTGTCTCTACTAAATGTTCATATTTTCATCCCATCTATAATGTTCGTGAACAAAGTTTTTTTAAAAAACGAAAAGAAAAAAAAGTTTTTGATTCCCCCCACTTCCCCCGATTGGTTACTCCCCTCTTGATCCTACCACTATATATATATATATACATATACATATATATACATTCTAAAGATCGGGTACCATCAGGGCCGTGTTTGCTAGTGGGCTAAGTGGACAACGCCCCAAGGCACCATCAGGGATAAGGGGCACCATTTTCAAATAGCCCATATAGTATACTAGGTTCATTACTATGTGCAACTATAATATTAATAATGATCATCATTTAGTCCGAAAAAATATATACAATCAGTTAATCGGCCCAAAAGTTTACAAACTGATTTTTTTTAAACAACACCAACATCAATGTCATTTGGTTGTAAACTAACTCTAACAAATTAGGAGTTCCTCATATTGTAAAATTTGCATTTAATAATAAAAATCGACATGGGGATGAGTCGCATAGCTTGACTAAGCTCCAACCTCAAAAATTTAATGTTATTTGTTTAAAAGGGGGCGTTTTTTCCCGACTCGCCCAGGGCATCAGATTACATAGGAACGGCCCTGGGTACCATTATGCATCCATGAGTTTCTAAAAAAAGTGTGTATATATGTGTTTTCACTAATATAATTTTCATGAATATCATATAACACAAATAAAAATATATTCATTCAAATTTGACAAAGAGAACACTGAAAAGTCAATAATGAACACTTATAGTGGGACGGAAGATGTACTTTAATTTTGTTCAAATACAAGTAGTATTTAACCAAAGGTCGAGCTCATCGATTTTAAAGAAGTGAGTTCGAGTTTTGTCGTGGACAAATAGAGAGTGTGTTTTTGCTGTTAAAAAAAAATATAATAGTAATTAGCTTCTTAACCCTTTTCAATAATTATGAAACATATTAATTTAAATAACCTACAAAATTATTTTCAAATAATTATAATTTATTTATTTTAGCATTCTCTAGTTCTAAAAATGTAGAACAATGGTTTGAACTTTAGAACATTCAGCTTTAGATTCACTTCACTTCCATTTGCAAGATTCACCTCAAAACAAGGTTGATTTCACGCATAAACAAATATTTCATTTACACGATGACATTCCATTTAGTTACGTGCAGCATGGGTTGACAACAGTTTCACTACATGCATCATAAGTAAAGCATCCCACTAAAGAGCATTGATAACCATAGAAATGATCCATCATAAAAGGATTGTTACTATTAACCTTTTTAATTTTGACATAGGAAGTCATAACCCATTACACATACCATCACAAGTAACCAAAAGGAGTTTAATTACCAGGGAGCAGTATACCAAAACCTGATACTGTACCTTTTTTTTCATACTATCTGACCAAAAAAATCACAAAAGGCAATCGAGTTTTAAAAGAAGCGTAACAAATTCATTAAGATCCTACAATCTACACAAACCAAACAACATGATATGCCTATGTTGAAGGCTTGTCTTTTGGCATGTCTGTATTCAGAGTCAGATTTCTCGTAAGGTTGATCAGAGACGAAGCTGGATCCAAAGAGCCTTTTGTGCTCATACATCCTTCTCCTAATTTTGAATTCTTCTGCAAATACAAAAATTCAAAATTTAAAAGATAAAGGGAGTACCAGTAAAATAAAGACATGAATAGCAGCAACAGGGCCAAAATGAATATTTAATAAATAAAACCTCCCAAGCATTTTATACGAAAGGATATAATATAAGCAATTTCAGAAAGTGCACCTCAGTTTGGAAAGCAAGTTTGCTGATCCTTCGGGCTTTAAGCGACTTCTCACGATCCTCATAAAAGCTCAAGTCATCAAGCAATGATGCCTTTGAGGGATGACTCTTAAAAATGTCGAGCATCTCTAAACCCTGCTGTAATCCAACCTGAACATAAAAAGAACCCCAGATATGACACACCTATTTTTCTAATAATTATAAAATATAATATAATTATACAAATAATAAACAAAGGTTCATGATAAAGATACCTCTTGGGTGTCCCTGGTGTATGTAACAGGGCGATTATCATTATTTTCAAGTATAATATGTCTCAACTGTGAGTTGGGTATGTCTTTAATGATATGCCACTTCACTGGGAAAAAGCCACTCCATTTATCAAGCTGCCAAAAATCCATATCTTTTTCATAAACAACTGACCCTGTCATTTCAGCCACACCCACAAACTGTCCGCTCCCATTCACCTGCATAATCTCAACCGTCACATTACATACAATGGAGAAAACACAGCTCGATACAACTCAACTAAATATAAATGGGTTAATTCCAGTTATGTTTTATCTCTATTAGCCAACATAAAACAGACAAAACGGGTCGGAAGTCAATTAAACTGTATTTTTTATGCATAATAATATCTAAATCAGGATACTTTAGAAAAAAATGATCTTTTATTGAAATGTAGATAATTCGTGTGTTCTTATTTAACACTTTTTGATAAAAAGTAATATGGAACTTAAATGCAAAATCCGTTTTCATTCGCAACCTGTTCTGATCCATTTTGACAAGCCATTCAATCAGTCCAACCCACCCATTTTGCCACCTCCAACATTCACTTACTGAGAAGAAGAGAAAAACTGGGCATTTTGACCCTGTCTCTTTAACTTTTTCTTCAGCCTCACGGTAAGCATCGTCTAACTTCTTGTTCCCATTTGGAGTACTGGACCAAACATCATATTTGACACACTTGTGAACATCATCTTCACTGTAAGATTTAATAATGTAGAACTTAGCTTGTTCGTATTTTGTCTGAAACCCATCAAGATTATATCGATCACTTTTAGTGGAACTCTCAGACTCTCCATTGTTGAAAATGCTGGTTTGAGCCCTGGGACCACACGTTAGTTCGTCAGATTCTTTCAATTTGGGCGATTGGATCACCGAATAGTTTGCAAAAAGGCCTTGGTTTTTGTAAGCAAGTGACGACAAGTTAGAACATGGTTGATAGCAACTTGAAGCACCACCAGAGCGGCTAGCAGCACCCAACTACAACAAATAAGAAACTCAAGATTTGGCATTTTATCAAAAAAAAATATAATCAGCCATACATATACATATGATTATTGTATTTTTGCACCATTTTATACCACAATTGTGTAACAACTGTTTGTGTAATTCAGATAGTCTAATCACTTTCAAAAATGCATAACAAAACATGTATAAATTTTGACCGAGTTGTCCCCATATGCATCTTTTTTTTTTTTTTCCTGATAGATTCCAAAACAAATCTACCTATTTGCCCACAAGATATGTGTTACATTAATTTTAGACATACCTGGCAATCAAGACCCATGCACCAAAAATTGGGTTCATTGGGTCAACCATTTGGGTCCATTGGCTCTCGAAAAAGCAAAGGGAATGGGTCCAATATGGACCCATCTTTAGTCCTTCGATATGTTAGAAGGTCCATATAGACCCGTTGAAACCCATTTCCAACCCATTTACGAGAAAATTAAAGAACTAAATAAATAAATAAAAAACATAGAAAACTAGAAAATTTTAAAAAATAATAAATAATATTAACAAATATAATTTAAATTTATTTTTTCAAAAAGTAAACTTTTTTTAAAAACGTAGTAAAAAATAACAAAAATTCTAAAAATTAAAAATTTTAAAAAAAAAATTTTAAAAAATTGTAAGAAAATGGGACCCGACTGTTTGAATTTTAAGACCCGTCCAACCCATGAACCATTTTGACCCAAACCCATTTGGATCTCAACCCAACCCAACCCGTTTTCCAGACTTAGTTTTAGTCCATGAACTTTATTTTGTATTATCAAGATCACTCCTGGATGAAAGAATTATAATGGAAAATAAGAAAACAAACCTTGTTCAGAGAAGAGATATGTGGAGACTGCAGACCCAACCGAGAGATATTAAAAGTTGATTCTTGTGACTGCATGTCAAATTGGTAATTTGGGTATCCTTCATTAGATATAGTCATCATGCTTTTTCGGGAGTTAACACCATTCGGGTTTGATGAACCATTAGAACCGGTACCAGATCTCACCCCCCAATACGTAGGATTTTGGTATATTGCATCATTGGTATAAGCAGAAGATGAAAGATGGGGATTTTGCCCATCAACACCTAAGAAAGTTTGTGAACCATATGGATTGCAGCCAGACATATAATAAAGTGAAGCCTCATCCATGTAGGAGGGCCCACCATAACTTGAATGGCAAGAGCCATCTGACTGATGGTAGGTCCCGTTAAGTCCTGTAACAAAAATGTAAGAGCTTACTTTTTGAATTACCAACAATACTAAAGGTCGCTACTTTGATCCATTTTGCGTGTGACTAGGTCAATCTGAGTTGTCTTCTATTTCAGACCGTTACAATATAAATTTTATCTAAAAGGTGGATCGAATTAAACTAGCACGGGTAAGAGTGATTAAAAGTCTCCCATAACATGTTTATTATTGCACACAACTTCCGAACACGTACATTCAATTATATATATAAAAAATTTAATCATATATAGAACATTCATTATTCACACAACAATTTTAGAAAAATGAAAAAATGTGTTAAAAGCTTGACAAGGCCCGTTTCTACCCGTAGTCAATAATGAGATCAATCAAGCCAAACCCATTTTGAGTCATTACCAGCAGACCAGACCCACCCATCTTGCCACATCTGTGGCTCTACATAAAACAGATGCAACATTCCAATAGCAACAAACTCAACAATATCCTAAGACATATTCTCGACATAAAATATATTATTATGAGCATATCGAATCACCAATACTTATATTATGAGCTGTGGCTGGTCATATAAGATGATAGATGCATAACATAAATTTGAACCTGGAAAATGATGATCATAACATGTTGTTGAAGGATAACGAACACTATGCTTGCCAGCCCCGCTATTAACCGAAGACGCTACATTCGCCGAATACGGTAAATTCATATCCGAAGGTATGCCAGCTCCTCCAGAGATCTAAACAATAAAAGTTAGAACCAAATACCAAATGAGTTAAACTACATATATAGTAACAAAATGTTGGTTTTCTAAGCCTACAATGATAAAGCTACTAAAAAAACATGTACTACTCGATACACGTAAATTTTGTTCTTTTATTAGTTTCAAATATATACTAATTCTGATTCTGATATATGCATTTGTTCACCAAATTTAAATCTACAACCACAACGATTGTTATCAACTCGAAAACGCAGAAACAGAACCGCGATGTTACCATCAACTTAGAAAACTTGACATACCACATTTTGAGCTGTCAAGTAAGCACAAGCATCAGACTTCAGTCCTGGAGCTGACATTCACGTTAAGTAGTAACCAAACTGTTGATTTATTGATATATTTCAAAAATCATAATCATAACAGAGTTTGAAATTAATATCCAACTATGAAAAACTCAATAAATTATTTCTTTAAATTACTCCATCCCCTTTATGCTACTAATAATATAATAAGTGACTAAGGGTGTATTTGGCGCGTAGCTTATTGGAGCTTATGGAAGCTTATGAAAGCTTGAGCTTATGATTTTAATAAGCTCCAAGTCATAAGCTTCGTTTGGTAGACAAAAAAAGTAGAGCTTCATATAAAAGAAAAACACCAGAAAAAGGATACAATTGGCAAGTCTTTTATCCCCGGGCATTCTAAATCTTCAGGAAATAATTATAATTACCTGCAACAAGTAACCAACTATCATCCAAGCTTTAATTAATAGAGGTTAAACTCGCATCAAATTGCTAATCATTAACAATTTTTTTTCTAAGGGAAATTTAATTTATACCAAAGTCGTTATCATTTTATTCTCTGCGAATATGTGACAGCTCAGTTATTTCATAATAATACCATACAAAAATCAAAACAACAATAGGATATCTAAAAAATGATTCTTCCTGTGTGGATATAAACTCAAGATTCTGTTAACTCAAAGGGAAAAAAAAAAGATCATCATCTGTGAGTGAAATTTTGTAAAAAAATAAAATAAAAAATTATTCCTATGAATACAATTAATCATTTTTATTTTATCGTCACCTCAGAAGTATCCAGAACGAAATTATCAACTAATATAAAAAAGTTATATTAAAGGGTAAAATTAAACATAAAAGGGAGGACTATTCTAGGGTTTGTAAGATGAATAACTAATAAGACAAATGCAACGAAAATTATGAACATCAATGCAATAAATTAGACGGAAACTGAACTAGAAACGCGATCGGAGATGATAAATTACCGGAACGGTAACCGAAGCGGTGAACGGTTTTCGTAGGTAAACCGGGTTTAGTGAAAAGACGAAAGCGGTTTTTAGGAGAGAAGGGCGGTGAAGGGAAGAAAGGTGTGAGGGAGTGAGTGCGTGCGTGTGTGAAATTACAGAAGGTACAGAAAGTGCGTGAGTTTAGTGTCTATGTATGCATGTATCTATAGGTGGGACCCATTTAGAAGATTGAAATGGAGAAACGATCTTACGGTTGTTATTTGGTTTGTGGGTTTAAGAGGGAATTTATTTGGACCATCAGATGGATGCTTCATCTGTTTTGTCTTTATCTGCTTTCTGTTCACCGGCTTATCTATAGTTTCTATTAAAATCTTAAAATGATATGTATTTATTAGGCTAATTTCTTTGTCAATAAAAAATTAAAAATAAAAAAAATTAAGAATGGTAGGTAATGTCATTAATTTAAATATTTTGAATTAAAAATAAATCTTATTAACTAATTATTATTATTAAATCTTATTAATAATTATTTTAATTATTAAAATTAAATAATTTTGAATTATTTTAATTAATTATTTTGAATTGAGTAAGAAAATGTATAAAAGCTAGGCAGAAGGAAACCAATTCTAAATTTATATTTTAATTTACACTTTTAAAATAAAATGACAATCGATATTATCTCTTATGATTGAATGTGGATTGTTTAATATGCATTTTAGGTGTTTGATGAAATGTTCAGCTGACGTGTTTCTTAGTCGGAATCTGTAGTTCCACGGGTCATTAAACTAAAAAACTTTAGCATTTACGTTCACTTAATACTTAAAACATATTAGTAAACTGTTTCGTTTAAACAAACTCGTGGTTCCACGGGTCATTTCACTAGTTTTTCTTTTATACTCTACTAGAACTAGAATATTGTTTTATTTTACCATTTTACCTTGAATCTAATTAATAAAAAATAAAAAAATTCCTTATTTGAAGAAGAGTAGAAAAATTCTAAAACTATAATAATAATAATGTACATTATAAAATTGCATTATTTATTAATCGTACATTATAAAATTGTATTAGAATTAGAATGTTGGCGGTTATCTCTTTATATGCTCTCTATTTGGTTACACGTTTCTATTAGGTGCTAGGATCTTAACTACATTGATTGACATGTTTGTTGCCCTGAGCGTCGAAACAATGGAACATTGCTTCTTTGCTTGTGAGGTGGTTTGTTCTATCTAGCCTTGCATTAGGTTGTGGAGTGATACGGATAACCAATGTCCGCCTTCTAGTCAGAGTGTGTCACTTGTTTAGAAGATTAGCGCGGGTCTCCCCAAGTTAATTAAGGGTCGTTTCTATGTTATCATGGTGGTTTCTTTTTGTGTTTTCGGAAGTTTTGCAATAATTGTTACTTTCAACTCTAATACGATGAAGTAATCTTATTTATTTGATCTTATTCTTTTACTTTCGTTTAATTATATAAAAATTGTAAGTTGGAACATATGTGTGAGAAGCTAATGTGAAGGTTAAATCGATGATCTAATTCATAATATTGTATACATATGTATTCTGTGATTTCCCTATTCTAACTTAACTCATTATGTTGAATATAAAGGAATGATACAAATTATAAATTGACACTATTTGCAAACTAAAATTGCAGTAGAAAGAGACAGTTACCTATCAACATATCAACAGGACCTGCGATAAGATGCTACAAAACAACGACAATAGATCATAACATGTGCATCTATTTTCCTTTAAGTTGTTAATATATCATAACATGTGCATCTATTTTCATTAAAGAAATTTTTTAATCTCAGCTATCAAATTAATTACTCCAATATGTAAATAACAGGTGCATCTATTTTTCATGAAGTTAATATACAAATCACTAACCGAATATTTCATCATTTTCCAGCAGCCTTTCATTGACTTGATCATAAGTCACAACTCAAAATATGTTGGTTTGGAATTCAAACACAGCAGCCTTTAATGGATTACATCACCTTTGCGGTTTTATAAATCATAATCTTTAATGGATTACATCCTTTTCGATCCCAGCCCTAATCTTATTACCCTACAATGATTTTGAAAGCATTAAAAATATAACCATAATTTAATTTAGATATGTTATTTTACATACATACAAATACAAAGCAACAAACCTCTTTGTCGATCAATACCATTTCAAGAGATGATGGAACAGATGGATTGGAGAAAAAGAACTTCTTTCAAACATTGTGTGCCTTCACTTCAATTTTGAAGTCATTTTTTTATTTGGTCAGTTGATTGAGTGGGGTGGCTGCAGAAACATTAGCCATTGACGTTTATTCTTTAAGTTTTTTTAGAGTGTTGAACTGGTTTGTGAATAATGATTTGTGAAATGTGGACCCCTATAACACCCCGCCAAATTTCCATATGACGGCGTGTTAATCAAGGTCCCACAGTTAACAGTTACGCTCTCTATATGAGACGTTTCAAAGCAATCGCATTTAATTTTATTAAAAAGTTGACTTTCAAAACACAAGTCAATAAATCCAAAATAAGAATACTATTGTGATCGTAACCACAAGCCAATAGTATTAAACAGTTGTAAAAGTTTTAAATGCGATAATAAATAATGTCTTTAATAATCATGCTGACTCCACGGCCAGACCAAGCTTCAAAACACAGCGGAAGTCTACCTCTTAAGGACCTGAGAATCAAACACGCAAAACAGGTCAACAATAATGTTGGTGAATCTACAAGTTTAAAATAATGTAAACAGTATCCGAAAAACAGTTATCAGAAAATAGTTTAAGTTCCTTGACCACGAGATTTTTCAAGTACAACTCCAAGTTGCGAAACGTTTACATAATCTATGAGCACCTGAATACTAGCAATGACCAGAGTATAGAATCCACTATACTCCATTTACCCCATAAAGATGTTATACACTTGTACGAGTGTATCTAATGTTCAAAGTAAATGCGCCACGGTTAATATTATTTGGGCAAGGTTGTCTAACCTAACGGATCCGTCCATCTAAATTGTGTTTACCCGAAGGTAATAAAAGTATTCAAGCTAGGGGCTTTGTGTACAAACTCAATATGTATATATAGTACTCGTGTCAACATAAAAGCATTTGAAAATGTAAGTACAACAGCGTGTATTCTCATCCCTAAAAACATGTAAAAAGCGGGACTGTAGACTCACCTTAGAATAGTTCGGATGAAAGACAAATGACTTGTGCGATTTAGTACCGAGAAGTGCAACCTAAGTTTACGTATTTAGGTTGGTCAACATATATGTTTTAAACAAGTGTGGTTTCATAGAGTAAGTTGTCTTATTGCTCGACTCAACGCGTTTCAAAGTAAAAGTCAACATATAGTCAACTAGTTCATGCAAGTCAAACAAAGTCAACCAAAGTCAAATCAAAAGTCAAACTTGGTCAAAGTAGTCAACTAAAGTCAACATCTGTAGGTTCATGTCAAATGTTGGTCAACATGTCAAACCTAAGTCAAACAACACATTTTAGGTCATAAATGGTCAATTACACGATCACAGTTTATCGTCATACAAAACGTTTATGTACATATAGCAAACTTTGCATAATAGCTCATAACACAAAAATTCATGATAACATGGAAAACTCCAAATCATAATTAGACTCAAAATTGATTCCAGAAAGTCCGGTCAGGGTCTCATACGAGGTCTACAAGTCGGGAATCAGAAGGGGTACATTCATGGTCTGCCAAATCAGTTTCTGACCGCGCACTGATTTCGTATTGGCTATAACCGGAGCTAGGGACATGAAAATCAAGCTATGTCAGTGTACATGGTTCAAGGACAAGTCAAACTATCATCTATCCAAAAATGATCAACTTTTGTTTAGCCAATTAGTACAGTTCATTCATTAAAGTTGGATGTCCTGTTTCAGCTCATTTCAGCAATTACCAAAACTATGGCCCTAGTGTGCACAATTCATAAGGTTTCAGAGGTTGCAACAAACTAAACATATATCACATAACATATAAAGATTAATTTTACAGAAGCATTCATGCTAATTCTCAAAACACAAACCACAAAGTACAAATCAGAGAGCAAGTTGCAGTTTCGATCCTAGTTTAGCTAGTCACTTTCGCATGTGATTATCAGAAGATCTAGATACAATTAGACCATGATATCTCCATGGAAAGTGAAGTACTTTTAGTATGGATTACAGATATGAAAATCTCTCATCAGGGAAATCAATACATTTTAGCATACAAGTCTGTTTTCATGCATGTGCTGGAAAATCTACATTTTCATTCAATTAGGCATATCATGAGTTTTACTTAAGCAAATGACATGATATCCTAGTGTAACCTGAGTATTTTTGAATTATCTATCCAATGGTAATCACTTCAAAATCCAATTCATGACCCATCAATACCAGTTTTCTGATCAAGCAAATAAAACACAACGATAATTCAAACGGTCATAACTTAATCATACGAAAACGAAATCAAGCGAATGCAAAGCCTAAAATCAATAGTTTTTCATGAGGATTATAAATACATCATAATAATTAACATTTAGCAAAGTCAAGTTTCTGTACACACAAAGAACAAATTCAGTTTTAACCCCAAATGCATCAAACGATCAAATTAACAACACCAATCAACAATAACACGTATAGACTTGAGCAATTGACAACATAAACTACAAAACATCAACAAAATCAGATTTTAAAAGTTAGAGTTTATGCAATTATACCTTTGATCGTGAAAATAACAATACCAACGCGTAGAGCACGAAGGGAATTGCAACTTTGATGTTGAATGTTTAATCTAATTGTGAAAAATTGACGGGGTTGTGTTGGAGATGATAGGTGACGATGGGAGGGAGGAGAAGCAGATGAAAAAGTCGACTGGAATTGTGAAGTGGGTATTAGGGTAGTATTAGGTTTACTAGTAGTATTACACTTGGACCCTAATTGCTCACAATTTACACTTAAGTCCACCAAGTTTATCAAATTAGGGGAGGGGGCATGGGGTTCGGCCGAACATGGCCCACCATGGTGCCCCAGGCTCTCGTTTTACAAAAGTGTGATATCGTGGTCCGTTTCAAGTGTCGTTTAGACATACTGAAGGCCCGGAACGCTAAACTGATCGTTAAAACACAACCAAACGTTTAATTTATTAAAAATCCAATAAATTAAATATTTTTAAAAAGTTAATAATTATTAAAATAAACCCGAGCGTTTCGTTACTAAAAACGCAGTTATTCAAACCGTATCATTTTTATCGTATTTCTTTATCCGAAATATATTTTCAAATTAATATTAACCCATATTAATTATTGTAAGCCTCCAAGGATCAAGTATGCATTTATTACACATAAACACATAAATGTCAAGTAATCGTCGTTAAATAAACTAACAGAAAGTTAACGGAAGTGACGAAAAAAGCAGGGTTGTTACATTACCCACCTGTTATTGAAAATTTCATCCTGAAATTTTAGTGAGCGTCTGCTAAAGTAGTTTCCTCCGAAAACAGTTGCAGGTACTTTTGTCTCATTTGATCTTCACGCTCCCACGTGAACTCTGGTCCTCTTCTCGCATTCCACCGAACCTTAACGATAAGAATTCTGCTTTGTTTTACCTGTTTGACCCCCCGGCCCAAGACTTCAATAGGTTCTTCAATGAAATGAAGTTTGTCATCGATACGCAGTTCCTCTAAAGGAATAATCAAATTCTCGTCAGCTAAGTACTTCTTCAGGTTAGATACGTTAAAAGTGTCGTGTATACCACTGAGTGCTTGTGGCAGTTTCAATCTGTAAGCCACTGGTCCAACCCTTTCAGTTATCTCGAACGGTCCCATATATCTAGGACTCAATTTACCTCGTTTCCCGAACCGTATAACACCCTTCCAAGGTGATACTTTAAGCATGACTTTATCGCCAACTTGGAATTCTAAATCCTTCTGTCTAACATCGGCGTAACTCTTTTGATGACTTTGAGCCATTCTCAATCGTTCTTGAATTTGTAGGACTTTCTCAGTCGTCTCTTGAATAATCTCAGGTCCTGTCAACTGACTATCCCCCAATTCGCTCCAACACACGGGAGACCTACGCTTCCTTCCATACAACGCTTCGAAAGGTGCAACTTTAATGCTCGTATGGTAGCTGTTATTGTATGAGAACTCAGCTAGTGGTAAGTACTTATCCCATCCGTTTATGAAATCAATGACACATGCTCGCAACATGTCTTCTAAAGTTTGAATAGTACGTTCACTTTGTCCATCTGTCTGGAGGTGATATGCTGTACTCATATCTAAACGAGTCCCTATTGCTTGTTGTAGTGACTGCCAAAATCTGGAACAGAAACTGCTGTCGCGATCGGATATAATGGATATAGGTACTCTGTGTCTAGAAATGACTTCTTTAATGTAGACTTGAGCCAACTTATCCATTTTATCAGTTTCCCTTATTGGTAAGAAGTGTGCAGACTTAGTGAGATGATCTACGATAACCCAGATAGTATCGTAACCTCCCACAGTCTTTGGCAGTTTTGTGATGAAGTCCATGGTAATACCTTCCCATTTCCACTGGGGAATCTCTGGTTGAGTTAATAACCATGATGGCTTCTGATGTTCAGCCTTGACCTTGGCACAAGTCAAGCACTTTTTGACATAGGTAGCAATGTCGGCTTTCAAATTTGGCCACCAATAAAACGCCTTCAAATCTTGGTACATTTTATCTGATCCCGGATGAATTGAGTACCTTGACTTGTGTGCTTCCTCCAACACTAGTTCTCTCAATCCACCAAACCTTGGTACCCAAATTCGATTAGCAAAATACCGTGTTCCATCCTTTTTTATGTCAAATTTCTTATCCATCCCTCTGATAAATTCAACATCAACATTCTCTTGTTTCACGGCCTCCTGTTGCTCTTCGCGGATCTGTGATGTGAGATTCGAACGAACAACTATATTAAGAGCTTTAACTCTGAGAGGGTTCTCTCTCTCTTTTCAGATCAAAGCATCCGCCACAACATTCGCTTTGCCATGATGATATTGGAGTTCACAATTATAATCGTTAAGTAATTCCATCCAACGTCATTGTCTCATGTTGAGCTGTTTCTGATCGAATATGTGCTATAGGCTCTTATGGTTGGTGAAGATAGTAAACTTGGTTCCGTATAGGTAGTGTCTCCACATTTTGAGTGCAAAGACTACAGCTCCTAGTTCAAGGTCATGCGTGGTATAGTTCTGCTCGTGAATCTTTAACTGACGTGATCCATAAGCAATAACTTTATTTCGTTGCATGAGCACACAACCCATTCCTTGACGCGAGGCATCACAATAAACAACAAAATCTTCACTTTCCTCGGGTAGAGACAATATCAGTGCAGTTGTTAGCTTCTCTTTCAACAACTGAAATGCAGATTCTTGCGGTTCTGACCACTCATATTTCTTGCCCTTATGAGTCAACGTAGTTAATGGTCCGGCAATCTTGAAGAATCCTTCAATGAATTTCCTGTAGTAACCAGCTAGACCCAAAAATTGCCGGATCTGAGTTGGTGTCTTCGGGGTTTCCCAATTCTTAACTGTCTCGATCTTTGCTGGATCGACCTGTATTCCCTTGGCCCCTACAACATGACCAAGAAATTGTACCTCTGGCAACCAAAAGTCACACTTAGAGAATTTTGCATACAACTGCTCTTCTCTAAGCGTAGTCAATATCGAACGTAGATGTTGTTCGTGCTCTTCTTTATTCTTGGAATACACCAATATATCATCAATAAACACAATGATGAATTTATCTAGGTATGGCTTACACACACGGTTCATGAGATCCATGAACACTGCTAGTGCGTTCGTCAAACCAAACGGCATCACTGTAAACTCATAATGTCCATATCTTGTTTTAAACGTCGTCTTCGGGACATCCGCTTCTTTGACTCTTAATTGGTGATATCCGGATCTCAAATCAATCTTCGAGTAACAACTAGATCCCTGTAGTTGATCAAATAAGTCATCAATCCTCGGTAGCGGATACTGATGTGTGAAATCTAGTATATAATTTATCTTGGAAAATACCGGTTTAAAGATTACTACACACTAACGGGCAGTGTACCCGATCGTGCAATAGTATAAAGTTGGTAATTCCGAAATCGTTCCAAGGACAGTTTTAAATGTGAGAATTAAGATTACAACTAATAAAATAAACTAAGTTAATCTATGAAAATTGAAAGTACGAGATAATTTGTTTTGTGGCTATTTAACGATTAGCCAAATCAAAGATCGATTAAAAGTAAAAGACAATATTTTTGTGTTTTTAAGTTCATAAGAAATAAATGCAGACTCAATGAAAAGTAAAGATATTTGAATTCAATAGATAAAAGAATGTTCGCCTAGATCTCCTATTCACAGTGTCGGATGATTTGTGATTAAGCTCTAGTTCAATTTATCAATACATGCAACTACATAGTCGGTTTACCCAGAGTTCTCTTTTAGCAAACACGTCAAACTTGGATTTATTGGCTTAGGGTTCCCTTTCACCAAAGACCTCTTTCGTTTGTGACTTAGTAATTAACTTATTATAAGATTAAGATTCAATTAGTTACGCGTTCGCTCCACACAATTCACCCCTATTTTGTTCAATCTATGTTACCCGGTTTACCCCCTTGGTCTAGTAAGCACCCAATTGGTTAAGATAAATCAATTAAAAACTAGTGTACTAAATTGAAACAAGGTTCCCTTTGTTCAAACAAGATCACTAATCAACCTAGTAACAATAATCAACACCCACAAGAATGGTTCTTAATCAAAACTCATAATTACCATGCATTAATCAAATCAAACATTAAAGTATCATCCAAACACATACAAATATTCAATCTAGACAAACATTTAAGTACTTAGCCAACCATGGCTAAAACCAAAATCACAAATAAACAATTAAGAGTATTCATAATGATGATAAGAATTAAACCTAATGAAAATTGTGTTCTTGAATGATGAACGGATGGAGACGCATTTCCAGAATGATTGATGTGTTAGAATGATCTTGGGGTTCCCCAAAAATCACCCTTTTTCGTCAAAAAGCTGCTGGAATTCGTCTGGATGCAATAATGATTAATTAGGGTAAAAATTCAGCCTTTAAATAGGTAAATTCTGAAACCGACTGAAGGTGGAGCGGCGCTCCATATAACTGAAAACTGGTTCCCGGCCATTTGAAAGCTCTCGACATGAAAAACCTGCCTACTGGAGCGGCGCTTCATGTTTTGGAGTTGCGCTCCAGACTCTTTTTGCTGAATCCGGATTGTAAAACTTATAAAGTCACTCATTTTTTGAACCAAACTCAAATCGAACCAATCTCTTTCACTCGTTTCCATAGTATAACGACCCGGCTTTTTCGACTTGCTTTTGTGCTTTGTGCTTTCACGAAACTGCGTACATGTGCGTACTGAGCTAGCTTATGCTCTGGGATCTTATTTAATGATTAATTACTTTCATTAATATCTTACAACGTGCTATTAAGTGTGTAATCACTTAACTTGATCCTCGAAAGCTTTTACGGCCGTTAGTGTCACTTAACGTTTGAAACGAGCTATGTACTTGGTACACGTTTAACTTTGGTCATAATCGGAATATTATGACTACGTAATACTAATTGTTATTTTATAATAACAATTACTTGGGTTTTTGGATGCTTAATTATGCTTAGTAATTTACTAAAACACACTAGTTAGTCTTGTTGGACTTTCTACCTTGTTGGACTTTAGCCCACCCTACACTAGTTAGTGGACCATTTAATTAGCCCAATTATAAGTAACTAGTGACCCATTAATATGTAAGACAAATGCCCATTTATTAGAGGGAACATGCTAGCATTTTTGTCAAGTATTATCCTTAATGTTGCATGGGGTCCTAACATAAGCACCAACTTTAGACAACCATTAATCAAAAAGCAAAAGTTTGTCCCCCTTGTCCCCCATATGTTCCTACAGTTTTGATACCCCATGTAACACCTCATTCACCTATAAATACAAGCCTTATTCCATCCATTTTACACTTGCTCTCATTTGTATTTCACATACACTTACTCTCTTATTTCCTCTCTAGTCTTTCTCACTCTAAAACTTGTAAGTTTTTGATTTTCTTCTTCTTCTTCTTCCCTTCATCATTCATGAATCATCATCATCATCATTTAAAGGATCAAGCTTTTTAGCTTTGATCTTGATTACATCTTGTAGATTCAAACATGGATTTGAATCCTTCAAGAACATGGAAGATTCAAGCTTTCTAGCTTTGAATCTTCACCTACTTTGTAGATCTAAATCTTTTTACTTTAGTCTTGTTATTTTGTTATAAAGATTCAAACTTGTGTTTGTAATCTTCATGTAACTTAAAGATCCAAGCTTTATGCTTCAAGATCTTCAAGAACAACCAAGATGCAAGCTTTCTAGCTTGAATCTTCATATCTTTTGTTGGATCTAAGTTTTATAACTTATGATCTCAATAATTTGTTATAAAGATCAAAACTTATGTTTATGGTCTTCATGTAACTTAAAGATCTAAGCTTTATGCTTCAAGGTCTTCAAGAACACCAAAGGTTCAAGCTTTCTAGCTTGGTAATCTTGTAACTTGTGTGAAAAGGATCCAAGCTCTCTAGCTTAGGGTTCCATCACTTCATTTGACTTAGATTATGTTCATACTTGTTTGATTGAAGTAAAGTTTGTAGCTTTAGTTGTAAATGGAACTTGTAATTGTGTTAAGACTAAGAATATGATGTAACCTTGGTTCATTATCCATTTAAGACTCTTAAATGAGTTGTGTTCTTACTTGGTCTTAATATATTGTGTGTCGATGGTATAATCTTGGTCAAGGTGATGCTAACCCATCAACGAGTTGTACACTTGAGGCTACAAGCATCAAGGATGAGAACCGTGATGAGCATCAAGTACTAAGAACCTCATCGGAGCACCTTGCTTACTGTTTTCAGGATCTGATAAGGCTCCTGGGCTACTGTAAAAGTTGATTTTCAGATATCCTGGTTCGAGTAGATGACTTTCCGTTTAAGACTCGTCTTAATCCGAGTTACGCTTTGGGATTTGTGGCCTTTTCAAAATCACTACACCTTTGTAACGTTGTGCTGAAAATTCGGACCTACTCGCACTTAAACCTTTGCCACGGTCAAACGAAGACGAGTTTGAGTCTAGAAACTGGTCAGCAACTATAGGACTCCCATACGGAGCCATGGCCACTGATTTCGTGTCTTTTTGATTTACGTAGAGGCTGTAGCAGCTGATCAAAGTTAGTCTATTGTTTCGACCTCTATACTTGTTAAACTTATTTAGCTTTTACGATGATGAATGATGATGATGATGACACTTAAACTTATTTTATACACTATTAGAACTTATGGGAATAACATACTAACCTAGTAACCTTTGACTTAGGTTGACGACCTTACGGACCGACTTACTACTTGCACACTTTCATATCGACTTTTACTGCTTATACACTGTGAGTTATAGCATCCCTTTTTACTTTAATTATTTTGCGACTGAGAATACATGCGCTTTTTACGTTTTATATACTAGGCATGAGTACTTAAACTTTTTATATGTGTGGGTTATACAACGGCATAAACTTTCTCTTTAGCTCGGTAACGTTTAGTCATTGGTTTTTGAACCGGTGAACGCGAATCTTAGATATGGATCCATAGGGTTTGACATCCCCACTCGGGCTAGTCGCACTAGCATTTAACGAGTTTTTAATACTTCGTAAACATACGCACTTGCCAAGTGTAATTTTAGGGGGTTATAAACGTTAAGTTAGTTACCAAGTGCCCACGGTTAAACATATACTTTTTATACTGTTTTGAAACGCTGTTTGAAGCACTGAAATCTCGTGGCCTACCTTACATTACTGTTAGATTTAAACTATAGCTCACCAACCTTTGTGTTGACGTTTTTAAGCATGTTTTTCTCAGGTGCTTAAGGTTTGCTTGCTTCCGCTGTAGTTATCATGCTGATTAGACTTCCGCTGCCTTTGATAGAGATGTTACCGCATGAAACATTTATTTTGCATTCAAACTATGTTACTTTTGAAACGATGTATTCGTAACGACCATTGGGTCACGTACTATTATTAATTGCTTCTATTCATAGAAGCATACTTTCGTTGTAAAACATTTGATGTTGGTTAAGACATCACCTTTTCTTATGAATGCAAACTTATTTTAAAACAGCATATAGTGGTTGACCTTGTAATGATCCTGTTGTTGATGATCCGTACACGTTGATTTTGTACGGGGCGTCACATTTGGTATCAGAGCATTGGTTGTAGGGAATTAGGTTGCATTAGTGAGTCTAGACCAGGTCGAGTAGGATTCGCTAATAGGACTAATCTACAACTTGTTTGTTTACTTGTTTCTACGGAACTTACTGCATGCTACTGTTTACTTTTACTGCTGTATGAACTTGCTGCATGCTACTGTTTCCTTTTACTGCTATGTAAACTTGCTGTATGCTTTTGCTTATTCTCGCTACTGCATGCTACTATCTGCTTTTTGCATGATACTTCTGTCCATACTGTTATTACTGCCGTGCTATGTACTGCTGTAGACGATCTACGCTACTGTAGTTATTATGCCTGATTACGCTCTCGCTACCCGTCTGCTATCCGCTGTACCGACTTGGAAAAACTTATCTTTCCTAGTTCAGACGTTTTTCTGAACCCTTTTCCCACTCGTCTAACCCTAAGGACTAGTATTGTAATCCACCTGTTACCGCCATTCCACTGTTCCAAAGATCGAAACATTACTTCACGCAATCTAGGAGGAGTACCCCTTGGATTACACGCCCACTAAAGTTGATCCTCGGAGAAGGAGATATGTGAGGACTTGTCGGAGTAACCACACCCCGGAGCTCACTCTAATTAGCCACGTACAACGTATGAACATTAGAAGGTTGTTCAGTTTCCGAAAGTGACCCGTATCCCGTACGTTTCCATGACCGTCACTTATCTCTTTCATTCTTCACCACTACTCGACGATCTAACGACACTTCTGGACTTAAATCCCTAACACTCTTAGGCATTGGAGAAATCAGGAAGGACATCTCCTTTCACAAGGTCTTAGTGTTTTCTACTGATGCTCAGCCATACCCAAAGACTTGGGAGTCGCCTCAAGACGTATCGTATTACTACTTGCTACACGTACAACTCGACGCAAGACCCAGAAAGGAACCTAACGACGTTACCCGAACCCGAACATTTTGAAGAAATTTCGGGACAATTAGGCATTGATGCATGACCTACGAAACCTACGCACCCACACCGAGAAACCGTGAGATTAATTATGTAGACTTGTTTTGAAATAGCATAGATAAAGCACCGTTAGATAAAATTGAGTAGAACTTGAAGTGATCATGTTACGTTGACCATATGGAGTGGTTGGAATGAACGTACGATTTAGTACAATATAATGACGCCAGGCCAGCGTGGTTATATTGAAGTAAATCATGCAGAAGTCCTAATGTTACTACATAAGGAATATGAAGTGATTCGGAGAAAATTTTGGTAGGAACCACTTGAGTATACGCATTATGGTCTATTAGAGGTAGGAATAACCACTAAGCCCAAATACTGTACAAGAAGGGCCTTGATTGAAGAATTGATAACCCGAAAATCTGTTATAGATATAGACACCCTGGATACTTAAGGAAAAAGTTCTCAAATAGGAAAAACTTTGGACTTACTTGCGATAGAGCAATTTTTATCTCAGCCATGGAGACTCGCATGGATCCTGATCATAGTTAGGGTACGTTTCGTCACAACGATTTATTGTCTCGAAGTTGTTTAATACTAGAGCAATAGAAACCTTATATCTAAGAACATTAGTGTTATGACTAATAAGCCATTAACAACCATGAGAGTTAAGTATTCTATAGGACAAGCTAATGGTAAGCTGGCAGAGATAGGGGAATAATTTAAGGTAGTGCCTTAAAATTAACAGGTGGGTCATTTGGAGATGACCTCATGTCAACAAAACTTGGAAGTTTAAAGTAGTAGTTGGAAAGGACTAGTTACCTACGCACAATCAGATGTTATCTGAGAAGATTGATAGAATTTTTCAAGGTAATATAGTAAGATTTGGTTGGAATGAACCTTAAGATTTGTGATGACCCGGGAATTTCTGACCAAATTTAAATTTAATCTTTATATGATTTCAATACGATGAGCAAAGTCTTTTAGGTTGAGTCTCAATAATTTAGAACCATTTCATAGATTCAATTGACCTTCGACTGTTCCCGAGGATTCACGAACAATTGTTTGTAAATATATATGTATATATAAATGCAAGTGTATATATTAGTTTGAAATTATAAATTATAATTTAAACATTTGAGTTAATTATGTAAAACAAGACATAATGTAATTAAGTGTAATTTAAATTGAAGCTTTATATAAATATGTATGGTTATTATAATTTTGTATTATATAAAATGTATAAATAATAAATCTTTAATAAAAGTTATTATATAATATATGATTACTAAATATTACATAAGTAATAATATATATATATAAAACAAATTTAAATATAGTTGTTATAATAATATTTTTACTTTCATTATTATTATTAATAATATTATGATATAAATATGAAATTTGGTATGTACACGTATTATTATTAATATTATTGATATTATTACCATTATTATCTCTATTATTATTATTAATTAATAGTTTCATTATTATTAGTAAAATCAATATTGAATATGAATGGTTATATAATTAATATTATTATGTTCTTTATATAGGTAACATGCAAATATAAATATATATTCGATATATAATGATACGAATACGGATATATAAATAAATATATATAACTTGTTATATCTTAATTATTATTTATATTATTATTAGATATTATTATTACTTTTATAATTAAAAATCATTATTTACATTATCAATAATAATATCATTGTTATCATCTAATATTATTATCATTAGTTATTGGTATTATTGTTAAAATAATTAACAATATTAGTAATTGTATTATTATTATTGTTGTATTTGAGATTGATCTATAAATATGATTATATAAATATTATAGATATACAAGTAGGGATATAAAATTAAAAATAAAAATAGATATAGATATATATGTACATTGCTATATACAAATATATATTAGGATATTAGTATTAATATTATAAATATAATTATTATTAATATTATTAATACATTTATTAATAATACTTATTAAATTCAAATAATTACAAAATCAGTTGAATATCATTGTCCATCCAGTACATGTCGAGCTAATGGATTCCATATCACAGATTATAAGTCAGGATGAAGCCAAAATCTGTTGAGAGTCAACATCGAGTTTTTATTTTATATTTTTTTTTGTACGAATGTTTCCTGTCAAATTCATGTGAACACCTTAATCCTTATATAACAATTGACAACTTGTGACTTTATTGAACTCAATCAATTTAGTTTCAACAATTAGCAATTATAACTGAAAAATTAAACATTTTTTTTTAAAAAAAGCTTGATATCCTCTGTCATTACTCAAAACAACAAAAACCCGAATTCATATTAGATTTTAAAATGTAAAAATGCAGAAGTGTTGAGAATCTTGTACTCAAACTATCTGCAAAGTTTCAATCTTTAATTCATTGAATTGAAATCGAATTCTTGAGTCAAAGTTTTGTTTCAAAAAGTCAAACGTTTGAATATTGATCAAATTCGAGTTCGTATGGAGGTTTTAAGTTTAATTGACGATTCCACAAGTTTTTAGGATTGATTTGTAACATATTTCGTTTTATAATCCTTGTCAATTATGTGCTCAAGAGTGAAATCAAAATTTTTTTTTATATTAAACAGCGACGGCAGTTAGGGAGTCTTCTTCATATATATATATATTTTTTCTTTTCCTCCAATCTATTTAATCATCCATTATTTGTTCTTAGATTGTTTGTAAGTCATAAAACCAAACAAATTAGTATTTGTTATGAATTAGTGAGATATCCAATCGATTGTGTTTGAGGTGATGAAGAAGAAAAAGGTAAACAGATTGGTACGGTTAATTACATATGGCTGGGTATTAATTCAGAAAAAGAAGGAACAGAGCCAGGGTCTTAGGTGTTTGTGAATAAGCGGGAGGTCGCGGGTTCGACTCCCGTTCGTGGCAATTTTCTTTTTAAGGCATTTTTTTGAGGTAGTTTTCATATCAAAATTATTATTATTATTATTATTATTATTATTATTATTATTATTATTATTATTATTATTATTATTATTATTATTATTATTATTATTATTATTATTATTATTATTATTATTATTATTATTATTATTATTAAGGTTATTATTAAATGTTGTTATGTTAATATTAGTAAAAAGACTACTATCATTATCATTTCTAGTTATTACTAAGTAGTGACATTAAAGTTTTAAAATTATTATTACTATCATTATACTTATTCTAATATTATTATAACTAATATGTTGATGTTGATTTTCTATATAAAAATATATTTAAAACATATATAATGAATATATAATGAAATATATAACTATTAATATAAAAATCATATTACTAATAATAATATATACAAATATTCGATTACGATTATATGTTTTAATATATATAAGATTGATATAGGTTCCTGAATCCGATACCAACCCTGCATTGTTCGGTTATTCAATTTTGTCATATATATTTTTACTACAAAATACATTAGGTGAGTTTCATTTACTCCCTTTTTAAATGCTTTTGCAATATATATTTTTGGAACTGAGAATACATGCGCTGCTTTATAAATGTTTTACGAAATAGACACAAGTACGTGAAACTACGTTCTATGGTTGAATTATCGAAATCGAATATGCCCCTTTTTATTAAATCTGGTAATCTAAGAATTAGGGAACAGACACCCTAATTGACGCGAACTCTAAAGATAGATCTATCGGGCCCAACAAGCCCCATCCAAAGTACCGGATGCTTTAGTACTTCGAAATTTATATCATGTCCGAAGGAGGATCCCGGAATGATGGGGATATTCTTATATGCATATTGTGAATGTCGATTACCAGGTGTTCAATCTATATGAATGATATTTTTGTCTCTATGCATGGGACGTATGTTTACGAGAAATGGAAATATGAAATCTTGTGGTCTATTAAAATTTATGAAATGACTATTTATATTAAACTATTGAACTTACCAACCGTTTGGTTGACATTTGAAAGCATGTTTATTCTCATGTATGAAAGAAACCTTCCGTTGTGCATTTGCTCATCTTAGAGATATTACTTGGAGTCATACATGACATATTTCAAAAGACGTTGCATTCGAGTCGTTGAGATCATCAAGATTATTATTAAGTCAATTATAGTTAGATATATTATGAAATGGTATACATGCCGTCAACTTTCGATGTAATGAAAGATTGTCTTTTCAAAAACGAATGCAATGTTTGTAAAATGTATCATATAGAGGTCAAGTACCTCGCGATGTAATCAACTGTTGTGAATCGTTTATAATCGATATGGACTCCGTCTGGATGGATTAGGACGGGTCCTTTCAGTTGGTATCAGAGCGGTGGTCTTAGCGAACCAGGTCTGCATTAGTGTGTCTAACTGAAAAGTCGATAGGATGCATTAGTGAGTCTGAACTTCGACCGTTTCTGCATGTCAAAAGTTTTGCTTATCATTTCTAGTCGGAAATCATCTGCTTATCCTCCTTAGGAAATTACCTGCTTATCATTCTTAGTATAGACACATCTTACTGCATTGATTGCATAGATAGTGTATAGACAAAACTCATATCTTAGCGTATCCGCTAATTCATATCTTAGCATATCTATTACTGTAAACTCTGCCTGATATATTCCGTATATTCCTCCGTAACTTATGGGATTTTAGTATTATATATGCATATGAAAATTATGTATTGCAGGTTACTAATCTACATCCTATAATCTATTTCTTATCGAAAATCCTTCATCTGATTGTACGAGATGAATCCCTCAACCAGTTCGAGTCCCTCAGATTTTGATAGCTATTCCGATAGTTATTCCAACATTTATTCCGACATGGATTTTCACCTAAGCTCTGGAGGCAACGTCACCAGAATGAATCAACCAATCAACCATCCCCAATTCATCTGATGGGTTCGTAGTTGACTTAACCGATGGAGACGAGAGGAAGGCGATCCTTTCCAGCCACCAACCGAATTTACCTCTTGGCAATGAACCGGGAGCACTTACCGACGAATCTATCCGAAACACCATTTTCAGCCTCATTTCTAGAGTAGTTCGACACAATTATATTCTATCCACAATTCTAAACCTTATTCATCCGCTTGTACCGACCGACAATCAATCCGGAATAATGGAAGAAGTCAACAAGCTTCGCGCCTGAGTTATAGCCTTGGAAAATATGGTGCAAAATGTACCAGCTTCAGCAACATCATCGGCACCAACAGTACCCCAACATCAATACCAGTACCACCAACAACCCAAGTTCAACATCACACACCTCAACATCTCATTATGTACCTCGAGCATAATCATCAATCTGCGATTCGTTCTACATCATTTATCTTCGTTTGACATGGCAATTATGTAATCTCTAATGTTTTAGAGATTATATATTCTTGTTCTAATGGTAAATCAAATGATTTTAATATCATATTGACTCATTAAATCCATGATTACATCGGAAGGAAATATATATGTATATATGTTTTCATAAAGATTGTAATTAAAAATTCTTTCGTACAAAACTGTTAATGATGAAAATATTTTAACGGGTAGGTAATACCCAAGGAATATTTAGATTTCACCATAATAAGTTACACTATACATTCTTCAAAGCTGATTTAACACTCATTTACTATCCTACTTACAACCACTGATATACGTATCCGTTCACCGCAGAATAACCCTTTTCATTCAATTTCATATTTGGATTTTGATCTATCAGAATCCAACAAGTGGCATAATGAAGAAAACATTTGACAAAATAAAATTTGTTAGAAACAAACAAATTAACTATGAGAAATTTTGTTAAGAATCCTAGCTAACTGTTCCTAGCTAACTGATTACATTTTATTTATCGCAATTTATTTATCGCAATTTAAATTCTCGCAATTTTATTTATCGTCATTTAATTTCTGTTATTTACTTTACGCACTTTATTTATCGTCATTTAATTTCTGTTATTTACTTTACACACTTTATTTATCGTCATTTAATTTCTGTTATTTATTTTACGCACTTTAAATATCGGGACACGTATACAAGGTTTTGACATATCATATCGACGCATCTATATATATTATTTGGAATCACCATAGACACTCTATATGCACTAATGATCGAGTTCTCTATACAGGGTTGAGGTTGATTCTATAATAATATATATACTTTGAGTTGTGATCGAGTCTGAGACATGTACACGGGTCACGATATGTATTAATTAATTCGAATATTATAAAGTATATATGAATTATTGAATTGCTAACTGTGGACTATCAATTATGGACTATCAACATTGGACAATTAAAATGAATTAAAATATTGACTATAACATATGAAACTAAACAATTCTTCAAGTTTGCCACTAGAATTCATCTTAAACCTCATTTGTATCTCGACGATTACAATCTGCGTTCAAACCTTTCATAATTCTTGGAAACACCTCAATCGAGAGGATGAAGCAACTGCATCTCATCTACGGAAGAAAAGATTGATGTATATAGTTATGCACCTGAAAAACACTCGGAACCTGAGTAAAACGTTTAACCCGTATCTGTGTTAGCTCCTTTAGCATTATTATTACCCAAAATAACTTGGTAATCCCTTTCAAAGTAGCAAATTTTGTCACAACTTCAGCAAATCAACTTCGACTTTTCGTTCGAAACAACCTTATTATCACCTTGATTTATATGTATGCTCTTTTATTGTTACCGGGGAACCTTTTATATTCCACCATATTACCGTCAGCGTTTAATCATCTAAAAACACAATTCTCTTGAAATCACCTCGGATCGATAACCAATGATTCAGATATGGTAGAAGTAAATGTAGAGGAATCGGCAATTAGTACTTTGAAAACTCACAGCATATCTACATCAACAGTTATATGTATAAAATTTATCTCTTAGAATAATGATCTTCCATTCTGAAATTTTGAAAACGCACCCAGTTTACGAATTGATACTCTGAATGTTGAAAAAGCTGAATGAAGCAGCAGAAACTGTAGGTAACCGTAAATCACCTCAGTCGTCGGAAGTTTGATAATAAAGAATAATATGTTGGAAAAGCTCAGAAATGTTGGAACTGGAAAACGGATAGAGTTAACCATGAAGGAGACCAAGGACAAATACAAGGACCATACCCTATATTCAAAGAATCCAGATAATTCTGGATCCGTTGAAATCTATAGAGAATATCTTGCTCCGAAGTCATGTTAAAATCTTACGAAAAATCTTTCTCCATCAACTATTGAACTTAGAAATTCCAAAATATCATCATCAATATCTTCGATATTTCTGAAGATATTTTCATAAATATTCTCGTCCGAAATTATATACCTCCTCGTGCTTCCTGTGTATCATTATATTGGAAACATTCAATAGAAAATTTAGTACCAAAAAGTGGATTATGCGAAACTATGAAGGAAGCCGTGGACAAATCACAAGGAATAAGTTTGACTTCAAAGAATCCAAATGATTCTGTTTCTGATGAAATCTTTAGCGAATACCTTGCTTTCGAATCTAAAACCCTTACGGATAAATCTTCTTCATCATCCATCGATATTAGAAATTCCAAGATATCATCGTATATCCATTTATAAATATCCTCCATATTTCTGAAGATATTTTCATAACTATTCTTATCTGAAATCATTTATCTCTTTGTGCTATCAGTGTTACATCATATAGAAACTGTTAGTTTCTATATTCTGTAAACTTTCAAGCTTAAAATATGAATGTTTTTGAAGTAATGTTGGGAACTGATGCATGAGTTAGTATAATATAATGACACTTGATCAACGTGATTATATTACAGTAAGTCATGCTGAGTTTCTAAATGGAACATGATGATTCACAGATTATAACGTCATCATGTGCCATGTTACATAACTCTTTCATTCAAATTAACGTCTGAACATATCAAGAAAATATATTCTTGATAGTTCTATTCTCAGTGATTCTGGTAATTCGACAAATCAAATCGTGCCATTACGATTTCCTTCCTGGAACATTAACAATGTTCATTCTGAAGTTTATATCTGCGAATTCTGAACCATTACAAGCGGTGTTTAATCGCAAGAAGAAGAAACGAAGGGACAAAGCTCCAAAATATAAGAGAAAATATAAAGCCCAATAACAACACGGAGGTTACAAACCGTGGATATTAATACGAATAACAATATAAAGACATGGAATAATTACGAATAGTATAACCCGAAGGTAATAGTAGGAGTAAAAAGATTCTTCTGGTGGAAGATTGGAAAGAAGGATGACAGAAATGATGATTTAGAAAACATCAAGGATTAGAATGGGATTAAGCATTTCACAATCTTTTGGATGTATGGACTAAGAAAGAAAGTATAGGAATGGTGAGAATAATGAAACGGAAGAGTTTGATTTATAATGGAAAAATCAGACAGAGTAATCGAGGCAGATCACGGTATTTAATTATAGAGATCTTATTTTCCTTATTCGCCGTAGAATCAAATCTTTTAGATTTCGAAGATTTTCTTTAATCCCTTGAATTCCGGAATTCAATTACAACAACGTCAAAAGCTAAGACGCATCTTATTTTCTAGAACTCAACCATGACTAGTCAAAAGTTATGATGAAACTTGTCTATCCCATTTCATTATTAACTGATAGCTTCACTCGTACTCTTCGAATAATCGAATTATTTTTATCCATATTACTCAATGATGATAAAACTAAATTTATCAACTCATATTTGTCATGAAAAAAAAAATTATTGTTAGCCATGACCACGTCACTCAAATTTCAGGACGAAATTTCTTTAACGGGTAGGTACTGTGATGACCCTGGAATTTCCGACCAAATTTAAATTTAATCTTTATATGATTTCAATACGATGAGCAAAGTCTTTTAGGTTGAGTCTCAATAATTTAGAACTATTTCATAGATTCAATTGACCTTCGACTGTTCCCGAGGATTCACGAACAATTGTTTGTAAATATATATGTATATATAAATGCAAGTGTATATATTAGTTTGAAATTATAAATTATAATTTAAACATTTGAGTTAATTATGTAAAACAAGACATAATGTAATTAAGTGTAATTTAAATTGAAGCTTTATATAAATATGTATGGTTATTATAATTTTGTATTATATAAAATGTATAAATAATAAATCTTTAATAAAAGTTATTATATAATATATGATTACTAAATATTACATAAGTAATAATATATATATAAAACAAATTTAAATATAGTTGTTATAATAATATTTTTACTTTCATTATTATTATTAATAATATTATGATATTAATATGAAATTTGGTATGTACATGTATTATTATTAATATTATTGATATTATTATCATTATTATCTCTGTTATTATTATTATTATTAATAGTTTCATTATTATTAGTAAAATCAATATTGAATATGAATGGTTATATAATTAATATTATTATCTTCTTTATATAGTTAACATGCAAATATAAATATATATTCGATATATAATAATACGAATACGGATATATAAATAAATATATATAACTTGTTATATCTTAATTATTATTTATATTATTATTAGATATTATTATTACTTTTATAATTAAAAATCATTATTTACATTATCAATAATAATATCATTGTTATCATCTAATATTATTATCATTAGTTATTGGTATTATTGTTAAAATAATTAACAATATTAGTAATTGTATTATTATTATTGTTGTATTTGAGATTGATCTATAAATATGATTATATAAATATTATAGATATACAAGTAGGGATATAAAAATAAAAATAAAAATAGATATAGATATATATGTACATTGCTATATACAAATATATATTAGGATATTAGTATTAATATTATAAATATAATTATTATTAATATTATTAATACATTTATTAATAATACTTATTAAATTCAAATAATTATAAAATCAGTTGAATATCATTGTCCATCCAGTACATGTCGAGCTAATGGATTCCATATCACAGATTATAAGTTAGGATGAAGCCAAAATCTGTTGAGAGTCAACATCGAGTTTTTATTTTATATTTTTTTTTGTACGAATGTTTCCTGTCAAATTCATGTGAACACCTTAATCCTTATATAACAATTGACAACTTGTGACTTTATTGAACTCAATTAATTTATTTTCAATAATTAGCAATTATAACTGAAAAATTAAACAATTTTTTTTTAAAAAGCTCGATATCCTCTGTCATTACTCAAAACAACAAAAACCCGAATTCATATTAGATTTTAAAATGTAAAAATGCAGAAGTGTTGAGAATCTTGTACTCAAACTATCTGCAAAGTTTCAATCTTTAATTCATTGAATTGAAATCGAATTCTTGAGTCAAAGTTTTGTTTCAAAAAGTCAAACGTTTGAATATTGATCAAATTCGAGTTCGTATGGAGGTTTTAAGTTTAACTGACGATTCCACAAGTTTTTAGGATTGATTTGCAACATATTTCGTTTTATAATCCTTGTCAATTATGTGCTCAAGAGTGAAATCAAAATTTTTTTTTTTATATTAAACAGCGACGGCAGTTAGGGAGTCTTCTTCATATATATATATTTTTTCTTTTCCTCCAATCTATTTAATCATCCATTATTTGTTCTTAGATTGTTTGTAAGTCATAAAACCAAACAAATTAGTATTTGTTATGAATTAGTGAGATATCCAATCGATTGTGTTTGAGGTGATGAAGAAGAAAAAGGTAAACAGATTGGTACGGTTAATTACATATGGCTGGGTATTAATTCATAAAAAGAAGGAACAGAGCCAGGGTCTTAGGTGTTTGTGAATAAGCGGGAGGTCGCGGGTTCGACTCCCGTTCGTGGCAGTTTTCTTTTTAAGGCATTTTTTTGAGGTAGTTTTCATATCAAAATTATTATTATTATTATTATTATTATTATTATTATTATTATTATTATTATTATTATTATTATTATTATTATTATTATTATTATTATTATTATTATTATTATGGTTATTATTAAATGTTGTTATGTTAATATTAGTAAAAAGACTACTATCATTATCATTTCTAGTTATTACTAAGTAGTGATATTAAAGTTTTAAAATTATTATTACTATCATTATACTTATTCTAATATTATTATAACTAATATGTTGATGTTGATTTTCTATATAAAAATATATTAAAAACATATAAAATGAATATATAATGAAATATATAACTATTAATATAAAAATCATATCACTAATAATAATATATACAAATGTTCGATTACGATTATATGTTTTAATATATATACGAATGATATAGGTTCGTGAATCCGAGGCTAACCCTGCATTGTTCGGTTATTCAATTTTGTCATATGTATTTTTACTACAAAATACATTAGGTGAGTTTCATTTACTCCCTTTTAAATGCTTTTGCAATATATATTTTTGGGACTGAGAATACATGTGCTGCTTTATAAATGTTTTACAAAATAGACACAAGTACGTGAAACTACGTTCTATGGTTGAATTATCGAAATCGAATATGCCCCTTTTTATTAAGTCTGGTAAAATAAGAATTAGGGAACAGACACCCTAATTGACGCGAACTCTAAAGATAGATCTATCGGGCCCAACAAGCCCCATCCAAAGTACCGGATGCTTTAGTACTTCGAAATTTATATCATGTCCGAAGGAGGATCCCGGAATGATAGGGATATTCTTATATGCATATTGTGAATGTCGGTTACCAGGTGTTCAATCCATATGAATGATATTTTTGTCTCTATGCATGGGACGTATGTTTACGAGAAATGGAAATATGAAATCTTGTGGTCTATTAAAATTTATGAAATGATTATTTATGTTAAACTATTGAACTCACCAACCGTTTGATTGACATTTGAAAGCATGTTTATTCTCAGGTATGAAAGAAACCTTCCGTTGTGCATTTGCTCATCTTAGAGATATTACTTGGAGTCATACATGACATATTTCAAAAGACGTTGCATTCTAGTTGTTGAGATCATCAAGATTATTATTAAGTCAATTATAGTTAGATATATTATGAAATGGTATACATGCCGTCAACTTTCGATGTAATGAAAGATTGTCTTTTCAAAAACGAATGCAATGTTTGTAAAATGTATCATATAGAGGTCAAGTACCTCGCGATGTAATCAACTGTTGTGAATCATTTATAATCGATATGGACTTCGTCTGGATGGATTAGGACGTGTCCTTTCAAGATTAACCTAACACCCATCAATGTGGGAAGCTTGATGTAAAAGTTGGAATGGACTTAAGGGTTAACCTAATACTCATCAAGTTATGAAGCTTTGATGAAATAGTTTGAATGGACTAATTTTCATGGATGAAAGTGAAAGTTATTTATAGATAGAAAATTTTTCGTATACCTCGAAAGAATGGTGATCCAAAAGCCATCTGGGTTACTTCAACAACCCAAAATCCCCCAATGGAAAAGGGAAGGAATAACAATGGATTTTATCAAGAAGCTACTGAAAACGGCATGCAGTTATGACACTACCTGGGTTATTATTGACCATCTCACCAAATCTGCTCACTTTCTAACCATGAAAGAAACCGATACAATGGACAAACTTACACGACGATACATAAAGGAAATTGTATCCTGTCACTTCGGCGATTCAAATTCTATCTTAAGGACTAGCCAGGAATCTTATTTGATACTCATTCTTACGCAACTCTAAATCCTAACTTATTCTGAGAGATTCCCTGTTCGATGATAATCACAACATTTTCCCTTCTTACGTCAATATTAGGCATACCAGTTCGAAATTTCCAAAATCAATGGGTAGTTAATTCCCATCCTCACACTCTCCCATTCGTATCTCACTTATAAGCAACAACTTCATACTTAAGCATTTTTGGTCAAAGGACTTTTGCCTTACTATTAGTCATCAACCACATTTAAATTCAACAGTTTTCATTACCTCGTAACATTTTTGCTCAAATATCACCCGAAAGTTTCAAAAAGTCTTTTACTCGATTCTCATCAATCTTTTTCCAACTTGTAACCTCCGAAATATGAAAAATTTGTTTGCCAAAATTTTACTTACACTATTTTACTGTGCGATTCTCTCAAAACTCAATAAAAATAAATTTATTTGCCATTCGTGCAAATTTTTGAAATCGTACATGTTATATAAAATAAAGTAAATGATTACTTATTTTTGGTAAATACATATGAAATTTTTACAAACTAAATCTTTTATTCAAAAGATATTTTACTTTGAATGGTACGGGTTGTACATAACCCTAGATTACTAAGAACTTCGTTCTTTTCTTACATTGTCACCTAAACGATTTCCATAAAATTTTCGTTGCCTGTCATATAAAATTTTTCGTTGCTTATTCGTATCCAAGTCATCATGAAGACTCTACAACTGTCGAAATTGAGAGATTCATGTGTGTGTATGTGATGAAGGCACTTACTACCACGTCATACAGAGCCTTCGGGCATCCACTAACACTTAAACCATTTAAAATTACTGCGCTACCCCAGGAATCTTATTTGTCACACCTGTCGGAGCGATGCTCTTTCTTACATAACTCGGAATCCTGACTTATTCCAATAGATTCTCATCTAGCGATATTAACACCATCAGTATTCCGACTTTAATATTAGTCATAACTTGTTTGGCATTTTGCAAAGTCAAGAAGCGATTAACTTCTCCTCCTCATGCTATATCCTTCATACACTTTTTAGCAACGGCTTCGCACGTGAACATTTTTGGTCCAAAGACTTGTGTCCTGATAAATATCAAAACTACATTTAATTCATTAGTTTTCATTACTTAGTAACATGTCAACCGATGATTCAAAGATTTTTCACTCGATCTTTTTCAACTCGTAACCTTTGCAATACAAAAAACTATGTTTATCAAAACTTTTACAAGATGTTTATTTGTGCGGTCCTCACAAGATTTATGGATAATGAAAGTAATAAAAATTTTTTTGTCACTTATGCGATTTATAAAATTATATATGTATGTATGTAATTAAGTTAATAAATTTACCCTTACTTATTTTGGTTAGTACATACTAAATACCTTCAAATTATTTAAAAATCGCTCCTTTATTGAGTTGTTTAACTTAAGTCAAATAGTTTTTGTACAAAATGGTTCACGTTGTACATACTTCTAAATTTACAAAGAACTTCTTTCCGTTTATGTTATCACATCAAACGTTTAAAGGTTTTTCAAAACTTCCTTGGTTGATTTTACTAAAGGTTTTCGTATTATACTACACCATGTATGGATCACACTTCTTCTCGCCCTCCGTTAGGGATGAAACTTACTATTAAAATCTTTGTTAAAAATGCTTGAGCCACTTTGGGTGGCAGATTTATAAAATTTGTTAAAAGATCTTTACGCTCGTAAAATGTTCCTTTTAAGGTTAGACATGGCAAAAACGTGGGCCGATGAACATGTTTTTCGAGGAACACTCAGTGATCACCCTATCGTGGGAAAGGCACTATGCGAGTTTCTACACTAAATGTTTCACGATTAATCGCAACACCCTTATAAACATCATCTCTATAAATCAGTAAGTTGAGGTACAAGGAATCGTTTTTGGAGATTCTTTTCACTTAGAGTAAACTATTCTTTAGGACCAAGGGTTCACGTATCTTCTCATCCGCGCATTCCCTTAAGTATAAGGATAAATTCAAAACAAACCGCTCGAAGAGTTCACCCTGGTTCAAAGATTACACCTTTCATGCGATTTTCTTTCGGAAATGTAATATAAATTACTTTAGAAATCTAAGAATCATATTATCCTTTTGGAAGGGACTGCTTAAAACGTCTGTAATACTGATATGGTTACTCTACGTATCCTTCCTTCGTTGGTTGCAACTATATGTTGTTCTACTTAACCATAACTTCAACATGTAACTGAAAGGATAAAGTTACATTATGGAACTGTGCTTTAATTCCATCCAAGGATAAGTTCACATGCAGTATGTTGTGATCACCATGTTTTCCATTCTATCTGTCTGCTTCATATTGCGACACGAGCGCTCAATGTTTTAGATGAGTTTAATAACATTCATAATGTATTTCATACATCCAGCTTACTGAAGATGCCTGTAGGGCTAACAACATCATCTTTCCTTTTGTGGGTATATATTCGGATGACATACTCAAGTTAACCAGAAACGAAATCAATTTGTTGATCTCTTAGGACAAGAGACTTAGTTAATGGCATATACCTATTCTTACGCCCAAGTACCTTTCAAGGTAAATAGCTCACTTCTGAGACCACGAGTCTCTCAGAACTTTGATACACTCCTTCTTATTCAAATACTGTACGATTGTTGGTCACTCCTCAAAATTTCGGGACGAAATTTTCTTTAACAGGTGGGTAATGTAACGACCTGGCTTTTTTGACTTGCTTTTGTGCTTTCACGAAACTACGTACATGTGCGTACTGAGCTAGCTTATGCTATGGGATCTTATTTAATGATTAATTACTTTCATTAATATTTTACAACGTGCTATTAAGTGTGTTATCACTTAACTTGATCCTCGAAAGCTTTTACGACCGTTAGTGTCACTTAACGTTTGAAACGAGCTATGTACTTGGTACACGTTTAACTTTGGTCATAATCGGAATATTATGACTACGTAATACTAATTGTTATTTTATAATAACAATTACTTGGGTTTTTGGATGCTTAATTACGCTTAGTAATTTACTAGAACACACTAGTTAGTCTTGTTGGACTTTCTACCTTGTTGGACTTTAGCCCACCCTACACTAGTTAGTGGACCATTTAATTAGCCCAATTATAAGTAACTAGTGACCCATTAATATGTAAGACAAATGCCCATTTATTAGAGGGAACATGCTAGCATTTTTGTCAAGTATTATCCTTAATGTTGCATCGGATCCTAACATAAGCACCAACTTTAGAAAACCATTAACCAAAAAGCAAAAGTTTGTCCCCCTTGTCCCCCATATGTACCTACGGTTTTGATACCCCATGTATCACCTCATTCACCTATTAATACAAGCCTTATTCCATCTATTTTACACTTGCTCTCATTTGTATTTCACACACACTTACTCTCTTATTTCCTCTCTAGTCTTTCTCACTCTAAAACTTGTAAGTTTTTGATTTTCTTCTTCTTCTTCCCTTCATCATTCACGAATCATCATCATCATTTAAAGGATCAAGCTTTTTAGCTTTGATCTTGATTCCATCTTGTAGATTCAAACATGGATTTGAATCCTTCAAGAACATGGAAGATTCAAGCTTTCTAGCTTTGAATCTTCACCTACTTTGTAGATCTAAATCTTTTTACTTTTGTGACGACCCGGGAATTTTCAACCAAATTTAAACTTAATCTTTATATGTGTTCGACACGATAAGCAAAGTCTGTAATGTTGAGTCTTAAAAATCTTTGAACTGTTTCATGTAATCATTTGACCCTGACCAAATCCTGACGATTCACGAACAACTATTTGCAAACAAATATATATATATATATATATATATATATATATATATATATATATATATATATATATATATATATATATATATATATATATATATGTATATGTATCATAATATATATATATATATATATGTATCATAATTTGTACTATAATTTAAAATAATATAAGATTTAATTATTAAAAATAAATATGCAAAATAAAATAAGATATAAGGAAATCTGTTATGAATCTATGTATATGTATATATAAAGTATATACGAGACATAATTATTAAATAACTTTAATACTCGTTTGTCATCTTGTTTGATATTAAACAAGTTAAATATGAACTTAATAAGCGAATAATTATATATAAATAATTGTAGATATCATATTATACTATACTATAAGTTCTATACATAACTACTATAGGTATATTGTAAGTTATAGACATTGTATGTAAAATTTACGATATCTATTTTTTTTAGTTATGATATGTATATTATTATTATTATTATTCTTATTTTGATTGTTATTATAAATTAATATTGTTATTGTTATTATCATAATTATTATTAATACGATTATTATTTCTATTGACATTATTATCATTAATATTATTACTATTATTATTATTAATTTCATAATTCTTAATAAATAAAAAAAAATTTAATATAATTGGTACGAGTTTGTTTTCCATATGCATTGAACTATATCTGAATCTTGATTCTTGTCTCCTATACTGTACAAAAATTCCAAATCAAACACAAGTATCCAAAATCTATTACCTATTGTTATCACTTTTCATTTTTTTATTATTTATTTGTTTGTACGATTGAATTATTTGATCGATTTTTTTTTCCCATAAACATACAAATTAACTTATGATATTAAAGAGAATTCATTCAGTATTTTCATTATCAGTATCACATAACAATTAAAACCATATTATCGATAAGATTGCAACCAGAGAGAGACAAGAACACACGTACCCTGTTCTTGAGTAATGGAAATCAAAAACTCGATTTTGTAATTAGTTTTCAAGATATATAAATGCAATCATGTTAGGAACTCCTTGTACAAACTATCTGTAAAATTTCTTATCCCAATTCCTAATTTCATGTAAAAAAATTCGAAGTCAAAGTTTAGTTTAAAAAGTCAAACGATTTCATTTAGAACAAATTCGAGTTAACCATTATGTTTCAAGTGCAATTGATGGTACAGAAAGTTTCTAAGAGATAAATGCAACCGTTTTCATGTAGAAATCGCGAGCTCAAAAGGTCTTTATTTCAAGAATCAATCTTGTGTTCATGTGGTTTTTTTTTAAAAAAAAAAAAAACTGTACGATGTATTTTTCTAAAAATTTGTTGTTCTAATTTAATTTAAACATTCTTATGGGTCGTCTCTGTTTCAATTTAACATCGTAAACCAAATTCTATACTCGCTATTTTGATTAATAAATTGTCACTGGACGATTTGATTTAAGAAGAAGAAGAAGAAAAAGGATTAGAACAATAAATAATTAAAGATATAACAAACTTGAATATAAGCAGATAAATTGATATGGAGTAATGGTCTTGGGTGTTAACTGGGTACAGAGGGATCGTGGGTTCGAGACTGAACTGCAGCATGTTTCTTTTTACCATTTCATGGAGGTAGTTATCTATATACTTATCTATTATCATTTTTATTATTATTATTATTATTATTATTATTATTATTATTATTATTATTATTATTATTATTATTATTATTATTATTATTATTATTATTATTATTATTATTATTATGATTATTATTATTATTATTATGATTATTATTATTATTATTATTATTATTATTATTATTATTATTATTATTATTATTATTATTAGTAGTAGTATTATTGTTATTAATATTATTATGATCAAGATTATTATTATTATTGTAAGTATTATAATTACTATTAGTTTTGTAATTATCATTATCAATACTAGTATAATTTAAAAATTTATTAGTAATAGCATTACTACAAATATTATTGTTATTAGTATTATTATTATTATCGTTATTATTACTTTTAAACATTTTTATTATTATTAACATTTTTATTATCTTTAATTATTATTATTATTTCATCAAAACTATTATTATTTTGGTATTATTTTAACAAACGAATGATATATATATATATATATATATATATATATATATATATATATATATATATATATATATATATTACAAATAAACTAATACTACATAATAATATGTTTTAACATACTAACTAACATATTAGTATTCATATTAATATAACATAAAATATATAGCGTATATGTATATATTCTAACAAATCATAAGTAATAATGTAACTAATTATATATGAAGATATAAATCTTAACACATTATAAAATATAATTAAAGTTAGTTGATTAAATATTATACGTGTTAACATATATATATATATATATATATATATATATATATATATATATATATATATAAATGATATAGGTTCGTGAATTCGAGGCCAACCCTACACTTGTTCAATGTCGTCATATGTATTTTTACTACAAAATACAGTATGGTGAGTTTCATTTGCTCCCTTTTTAATTGCTTTCGCAATATATATTTTTGGGCTGAGAATACATGCGTTGTTTTTATGTTTGACAAAATAGACACAAGTACTTAAAAATATATTCTACGTTGAGTTGTACCACTGGAATACTTCCCTGTAGCTTGGTAACTACTATTTACATGGGTATTGTAAACGCGAATCCTGTTGATAGATCTATCGGGCCTGACAACCCCAACCGGACTGGACGACCAGTATTCAACGGTTGCACAGTACTTCGTTTTGTAGGCTACACTTGGTACAGTGTAGTGAGATTTCATAATAAAGGGAATATGCGACGTTGATTAATAGTTAAGTATGGTTACCAAGTGCTCAACCACTTAGAATGCTTTACATACACTTGCGAGTGTATTATGTTTATGATTATGAAATCTTGTGGTCTATTAAAATATTGAAATGATTGTTATGATAAACATATGAACTCACCAACCTTTTGGTTGACACTTTAAAGCATGTTTATTCTCAGGTACAAATTAAGTCTTCCACTGTGCATTTGCTCAATTGAAAGATATTATTTGGAGTCATTCATGGCATATTTAGATCAGTACCTCGCAATTGGACCAGATGTTGATGACTTCGTCCAGGGGGATAAGGACGGGTTCTCACAACTTTAGTCTTGTTATTTTGTTATAAAGATTCAAACTTGTGTTTGTAATCTTCATGTAACTTAATGATCCAAGCTTTATGCTTCAAGATCTTCAAGAACAACCAAGATTCAAGCTTTCTAGCTTGAATCTTCATATCTTTTGTTGGATCTAAGTTTTCTAACTTATGATCACAATACTTTGTTATAAAGATCAAAACTTGTGTTTATGGTCTTCATGTAACTTAAAGATCTAAGCTTTATGCTTCAAGGTCTTCAAGAACACCAAAGGTTCAAGCTTTCTAGCTTGGAAATCTTGTAACTTGTGTGAAAAAGATCCAAGCTCTCTAGCTTAGGGTTCCATCACTTCATTTGACTTAGATTATGTTCATACTTGTTTGATTGAAGTAAAGTTTGTAGCTTTAGTTGTAAATAGAACTTGTAATTGTGTTAAGAATAAGAATATGATGTAACCTTGGTTCATCATCCATTTAAGACTCTTAAATGAGTTGTGTTCTTATTTGGTCTTAACATATTTTGTGTTGATGGTAGAATCTTAGTCAAGGTGATGCTAACCCATCAACGAGTTGTACACTTGAGGCTACAAGCATCAAGGATGAGAACCATGATGAGCATCAAGTACTAAGAACCCCACTGGAGCACCTTGCTTACTGTTTTTGTGATCTGATCAGGCTCCTGGGCTACTGGAAAATTTTATTTTCAGATATCCTGGTACGATTAGATGACTTTCCGTTTAAGACTCGTCTAAATCCGAGTTACGGTTTGGGATTTATGGCCTTTTCAAAATCACTACACCTTTGTAACGTTGTGCTGAAAATTCGAACCTACTCGCACTTAAACCGTCGCCACGGTCAAACGAAGACGAGTTTGAGTCTAGAAATTGGTCAAAAACTATAGGACTCCCATACGGAGAAATGGCCACTGATTTCGCGTCTTTTCGATTTATGTAGAGGCCGTACCAGCTGATCAAAGTCAGCCTATTGTTTCGACCTCTATACTTGTTAAACTTATTTAGCTTTTACGATGATGAATGATGATGATGATGACACTTAAACTTATTTTATACACTATTAGAACTTATAGGAATAACATACTGACCTAGTAACCTTTGACTTTGGTTGACGACCTTACGGACTTACTACTTGCACACTATCGTATCGACTTTTACTGCTTATACACTGTGAGTTATAGCATCCCTTTTTACTTTAATTATTTTGGGACTGAGAATACATGTGCTTTTTACATTTTACATACTAGGCACAAGTACTTAAACTTTATATATGTGTGGGTTATACAACGGCATAAACTTTCCCCTTAGCTCGGTAACGTTTAGTCATTGGTTTTTGAACCGGTGAACGCGAATCTTAGATATGGATCCATAGGGTTTGACATCCCCACTCGGGCTAGTCGCGCTAGCATTTAACGGGTGTTTAATACTTCGTAAACATACGCACTCTCCAAGTGTACTTTTAGGGGGTTATAAACGTTAAGTTAGTTACCAAGTGCCCACGGTTAAACATATACTTTTCATACTATTTTGAAATGCTGTTTGAAGCATTGAAATCTCGTGGCCTACCTTACATTACTGTTACATTTAAACTATATCTCACCAACCTTTGTGTTGACGTTTTTAAGCATGTTTTTCTCAGGTGCTTAAGGTTTGCTTGTTTCTGCTGTAGTTGTCATGCTGATTAGACTTTCGCTGCCTTTGATAGAGATGTCACCGCATGAAACATTTATTTTGCATTCAAACTATGTTACTTTTGAAACGATGTATTCGTAACGACCATTGGGTCACGTACTATTATTAATTGCTTCTATTCATAGAAGCATACTTTTGTTGTAAAACATTTGATGTTGGTTAAGACATCACCTTTTCTTATGAATGCAAACTTATTTTAAAACAGCATATAGTGGTTGACCTTGTAATTGTAGTGACCCGAACTTTTCCATGTTTATATATATTAATTGAGATTGATATTTACATGACTAAATGTTTTCAACGTGTTAAGCAATCAAACTTGTTAAGACTTGATTAAATGAAATAAGTTTCATATAGACAATTGATCACCCAAGTTGACCGGCGATTCACGAACGTTACAAAATTGTAAAAACTACATGTTGTGGTATATATATATATATATATATATATATATATATATATATATATATATATATATATATATATATATATATATATATATATATATATATATATATATATATATGGTTGACATAAGATTATGATGAGTAAGTATCTCACTAAATATATTAACATTGTGTGATATACATAAGAAATGAGATTACTAAGTTAAGAAACTTGAAATGATATATATAACGATTATCGTTATGATAACGTCTACTAAATACATATGTATCATATTAAGATATTAATAAACTATATTTAACATGATAAAATGATATTTAAATATATCATTAAGTGTGTTAACAATGAACTACATATGTAAAAACAAGACTACTAACTCAAGAATTTCGAAACGAGACTTATATGTAACGATTATCGTTGTAATGATTATCTTTGTAACGATATTTTAATGTATATATCATATTAAAAGATATTCATACATCATAATATCATGATAATATAATAATTTAACATCTCATTTGATATAATAAACATTGGGTTAACAACATTAATTGAGATCGTTAACTTAAAGGTTTCAAAACAACTCTTACATGTAACGACTAACGAAGACTTAACAACTCCATTAGAATGTATATACATGTTGTGTTTTGATATGTATTCTTACACTTTTGAAAGACTTCGAGACACATATCAAAGTACTTCTACTTAACAAAAATGCTTACAATTACATCCTCGTTCAGTTTCATCAACAATTCTTACACAGCTTTTAGATGTATGTACTATTGGTATATACACTCCAATGATCAGCTCTTAGCAGCCCATGTGAGTCACCTAACACATGTGGCAACCATCATTTGGCAACTAGCATGAAATATCTCAAAAAATTACAAAAATATTAGTAATCATTCATGACTTATTTACATGAAAACAAAATTACATATCCTTTATATCTAATCCATATACCAACGACCAAAAACACCTACAAACACTTTCATTCTTCAATTTTCTTCATCTAATTGATCTCTCTCAAGTTCCATCTTCAAGTTCTAAGTGTTCTTCATAAATTCCATAAGTATAGTTTCATAAAAATCAAGAATACTACCAAGTTTACAAGTTTACTTCCAAGCTTTCTAATCCATTCCAAGTAATCATCTAAGATCAAGGAAACTTTGTTATTTATAGTAGGCTATCTTTCTAATTCAAGGTAATATTCATATTTAAACTTTGATTCAATTTCTACAACTATAACAATCTTATTTCGAGTGAAAATCTTACTTGAACTGTTTTCGTGTCATGATTCTGCTTCAAGAACTTTCAAGCCATCCAAGGATCCTTTGAAGCTAGATCCATTTTTCTCATTTCTAGTAGTTTTATCCAGAAAACTTGAGGTAGTAATAATGTTCATAACATCATTTGATTCATACATATAAAGCTATCTTATTCGAAGGTTTAAACTTGTAATCACTAGAACATAGTTTAGTTAATTCCAAACTTGTTCGCAAACAAAAGTTAATCCTTCTAACTTGACTTTTAAAATCAACTAAACACATGTTCTATATCTATATGATATGCTAACTTAATGACTTAAAACCTGGAAACACGATGAACACCATAAAATCGGATATACGCCGTCGTAGTGAAACCGTGGGCTGTTTTGGTTTGGATAATTAAAAACTATGATAAACTTTGAATTAAAAGTTATTCTTCTGGAAAAATGATTTTTCATATGAACATGAAACTATATCCAAAATTCTTGGTTAAACTCAAAGCGAAAGTATGTTTTTCAAAATGGTCATCAAGATGTCGTTCTTTCGACGGAAATGACTACCTCTTTAGTAATTGACATGTAACTTAAATTTCCAACTATAAAACTATACTTTTTCTGTTTGGATTCTTAAATTAGAGTTCAATATAAAACCATAGCAATTTGATTCACTTAAAATGGATTTAAAATGAAGAAGTTATGGGTAAAACAAGATTGGATATTTTTGATCTTTTTAGCTACGGGAAATGTTTAACAAATCTATACAAATCATATCCTAGCTAACTTATATTGTATTATACATGTATTCTAATATATTATGTAATCTTGGGATACTATAGACACGTATGCAAATATTTTGACATATCATATCGACCCATGTATATATATTATTTGGAACAACCATAGACACTCTATATGCAGTAATGTTGGAGTTAGCTATACAGGGTTGAGGTTGATTCAAAAAATATATATACTTTGAGTTGTGATCTAGCCTGAGACGTGTATACACTGGGTCGTGGATTGATTCAAGATAATATATATCGATTTATTTCTGTCCATCTAACTGTGGACAACTAGTTGTATGTTACTAACGAGGACAGCTGACTTAATACACTCAAATCTTTAAAACATAATAAAAACGGTTGTAATTATATTTTGATCATACTTTGATATATATGTACATATTTGTATCGGTTCGTGAATCGATCCGTGGCCAAGTCTTATTTCCGAGGAAGGAAATATCTGTGAAAGTGAGTTATAGTCCCACTTTTAAAATCTAATATTTTTGGGATGAGAATACATGCAGGTTTTATAAATGATTTACAAAATAGATACAAGTACGTGAAACTACATTCTATGGTTGAATTATCAAAATCAAATATGCCCCTTTTTATTAAGTCTGGTAATCTAAGAATTAGGGAACAGACACCCTAATTGACACGAATCCTAAAGATAGATCTATTGGGCCTAACAAACCCCATCCAAAGTATCGGATGCTTTAGTACTTTGAAATTTATATCATATCCGAAGGGTGTCCTGGAATGATGGGGATATTTTTATATATATGCATCTTGTTAATGTCGGTTACCAGGTGTTCACCATATGAATGATTTTTATCTCTATGTATGGGATGTGTATTGAAATATGAAATCTTGTGGTCTATTGTTACGATTTGATATATATAGGTTAAACCTATAACTCACCAACATTTTTGTTGACGTTTAAAGCATGTTTATTCTCAGGTGAATATTAAGAGCTTCCGCTGTTGCATACTAAAATAAGGACAAGATTTGGAGTCCATGTTTGTATGATATTGTGTAAAAACTGCATTCAAGAAACATATGTCGATGTAATATATTTCTATTGTAAACCATTATGTAATGGTCGTGTGTAAACAGTATATTTTAGATTATCATTATTTGATAATCTACGTAATGTTTTTAAAACCTTTATTGATAAAATAAAGGTTATGGTTGTTTTAAAAATGAATGCAGTCTTTGAAAAACGTCTCATATAGAGGTCAAAACATCGCAACAAAATCAATTAATATGGAACGTTTATAATCAATATGAACGAGACATTTCAGTTGGTATCCGAGCGTTGGTCTTAGAGAACCAGAAAAATTTGCATTAGTGTGTCTTATCGAGTTTGTTAGGATGCATTAGTGAGTCTGGACTTCGACTGTGTTTTCTTTAAAAATGATTGCTTAACATTTTTGTTGGAAACTATGTATTATTAACATGTAAATATTATGTGATATATTAATCTCTTAACATGTTTGATATTGTGTGATAGATGTCTACCTCTAGCACAAATCCCATTGACTCACCTAATAATAACGAAGAGTCGAATATATATTGGCAAGATTCACAAGTTCCCGAAGAACCGGAAGAAGAGGAAACGGAACCGGAAGAAGAGGAACCGGAAGAAGAGGAACCAGAAGAAGAGGAACCGGAAGAAGAGGAATCGGAAGAAGAAGAGGTTCCGGAGGGGGGAATAGTAGGAACCACAGAAAACCGGTCAAATAAAAGAAAATCCTCAACCAATGGACCAAAGTTAATAATGGTCAATGGTGTTTCCGCTAAGGAAGCAAAATATTGGGAAAATTACCAATTTTCCGATGAATCGGATCCTGGTGAGGATTCCGATGATGTTATAGAAATTACCCCGACCTAATTTAATGAGGCAAAAGAAAATAATAAGGGAAAAGGCATCAAAATAGAGAAATCTGATTCCGACCCCGATGAACTTTATATGTACCGTCAACACCCGTATTTTCAATATCGTGACAATAACTCGGGAACCTCTAAACCATCAGGTTTTTCTAAACCAATGTGGAAAATGACGACTCGTATTAGAGGAACATCATATATCCCTAGAAGATTAGGAAAGAGAACCAAGTCCGAAGAAGAAGAAACCAGTGATTCGGATTAGAGGGGTGTGAGCATGTTGTGTAATAAATGTATCGTAGTGTGCTTGTACTTTTATGTTCTATGTAAAAATTGCTTGTATTGTTTGTTATTACGAATCTAATCCTTATCTAGTTTACAGTATAAAAACAAAATGGACGTTAAGGGTAGACAACCGAATATTTTAGAAGACCTGCCAGAGGATATGATTGAGGAAATCTTGTCTAGAGTTGGTCAGAATTCATCAGCACATTTAGTTATGGCGAAATTAACTTGTCAAACATTTGAAAGACTTTCCAGAAATGCCTTAGTTTACAAAAGGCTTTCTTTTGATAGGTGGGGTATATCACATTGGGGAGACTTTAAGTTACGCCGTGTTTTCTTTAAAGCGTTAAATGCGGGGAACCCAAATGCAATTTTACGCTACGGGTTAAGAACCTATTTTCACTCAACATATCCCAACATAGGATTTCGTGAATTAGAAAGAGCTTCTAACATGCAACATAAAGAAGCATGTTATGCTTACGGGTTAGTGATGTTCGCTTCTTACCAAAGTGAGAAAAAGAACATCGGATTGCAGCTTTTAAATAAAACTTTCCCACAAGTGACGGATTTAGTAGTTGGGGTGAGAAACAAGGTTTTTAGATTATTACGGGGCTGTTAGACATTACGAAACCCTCGTCCTTTTGACGACATTACAACATGCTGCCTAGCTAATGGTCATAACGGTTATTTTCCATAAGACGAAGGATAGGAAGTCGTCTTAGTAAAACCAAAATGCATGACTTGTTTCTGGACTTATGAATTACGTGTCTTTATTTTCTTTGCTGAACAACTTGCGTATTAACTAGATTTATCTTCAAAACTGTCAATCCTCAAGCAATCAAATATGAACAAAGTAGCTAATTAAAGTCTCGAATAGCGTACCAAATAAAATGAGGCAAAGAATCTCGAACCATAATTTAAGTCTTCAAAGGAACCGGGAATCAAGTGGGAGCCAAAAACCAAAGATATGACAATCGAACGCACGGGCTACCCCGCAATTGGTCATGCCAATGCCTCCCACAGTACCTAACATCGTGAGATGTCAGTAAGAAAATAATGTGCTTAGAAGGATACACATTACGTCCGGATATCATCGATAATTATGAGGTAATCATCTAATCCGTTAAGTCAACCATAAAGATTGAGGTTCATCAGGCTTAAAAGCTGATATCTTACCTTTCTGGAGGTTATCCACTGGGAATCTGATCAATCACTGACATTTTGTGTATCATGGTGCGCTTCCCATTTGGCTAGCAAATCTCCCTCATTGAGATAAACTTTGACTACCTGTTTCCCTGTTTAACATTGAGGCCTGGTAGATTTCCAGTCAATTTTAGCAATGACTTTTCAAGATTTTTGGTCACCCTACAACTGGTCTGGACTACAACTTCTGAAACAAATTAGCAAGTGTGTCGTTCGAGAGACTTGACTCCCTTTAGGATTTAATAGATACATCCTGTGTGGTTAAATAAAGTGGTCGGGTGCAACATTGTCCTTGTTAGGAGAAACAATGAGGATCGCCCTGTTAAAGTTTTTGATCTAGCGCATGGCCCGGTTTCGACCACACGCTACTATCACCGTTCATACGGTTGACACTCGCCTTGGTGCAAGTGACCTACGTATGAATTTTAATGTTCATGTAGGATTTCACATTCAAAATAATGAACATGTTTTGAAAGTTCAAGACTTTAACCTCTAACAGTACCTCATCGTGAAATGATGGGTAATGAAATGGTACAGCTTAAGAGGTATACGTACTAAGTGAAATGATCAGAAGACTTTACTTCCTTAATGAGTGGATCTGAGTCACTTGGAAGTGCCAATCTATTTCAATTGACACTCGGTTTAAATCCCAGAAACCTTTGGGTGCCATAGCTTTTAACTATGGGTTGTGTTGTCTAAGCAAACACAAGCACGTAGCTATTGTTCCTAAAAAAGATAACACTGATGAAGCTCTAGACTCCTCTTCTCACAGTATCACACCATTAAATGATGTAATAATAAAATGATATAGTTTCGGAAGTCTGCTATACCAAGTAACCAAAGGTTTTTGATCTGGCACGTGATTCGGTCACAATCACGCTATGCAATCACCGCTCTCTCACGATTTACACTCGTTTTCGTACAGGTGACCTACTATTGAGTTTTCCGAACTCGTAGAATTTCATGTCCAAGATAATGAACATGTGGGACAATTTTGGCTTCTTTGAAATCACTAAATATGCCATAAAATACCAAGCCAATTTTCATAATAAAAGTTTTGGCCGAATTTTCAATTGTTTTTCTACTTTTTTTTTTAATTTTAAGCTAACTTTTCTATTTTTTTTATTTTACCCCTAATTTTTTCATTTTTTTTACGACCAAAACCCGTGAAACGTCAAGTCTTTTTAAATCAAAACTAATATGATGATGATTCCATTAACAACCAACCCGAGAGATTTTACATCCCCCACCCCACACTTGAGATCAAGTAATGTCCCCATCACTTCAGATCAAAATTAGATAAAAATTGAAAGGGTTATGTGAGAAAGAAAATATAAAAACTTATCGAGCTTAACCACTGATCGCGGAATACCAGTGATAGATGGCGCTGAACTGACTGCCAGCATAAGAATATCGTCCATTCCCGATCATCACACTAATATCATCAATCATGCAGTTTTGCTGAACTTAATGCCAGAATTTTAAAATTGTTTCACCAACAAACCTAAGAAAAGAAAACCAAACGAACTACATAACAGGACAAGGTGGCACCACCCGATGCCGAAACGCCTTGTCCCTCAAATAAGTTTCAAAGTACACAAGCAGAGAATATAATTATTCAAGTACAGACCACATGAAAAGTAAATAGTTTCAAACAAATACAACATGACATGCTCAACAATCAATCATTCCTCGGCCACAAGTCTCTGAACGGGTCCCAATCCACACCATAAGTATCCTGACAAGCTCGATACGGGTCATATGAAGGATCTGGCCTTGGGGGAGTAACTGATGTATAATCAGGGATCGTAGTACGCGTCGGAATATAAGCCTCCGGGTTCTGACGCATCTGTCCCTGAATTTGTCTCTGATGAACCTCCCACTGATTGTGGGCCCGAATCCCTCTCACATCATACTCTACCCTGTCAACTCGCTCACCCAAACGACCCATCTCCGTTCCGAACTTTCCCAGCGCCGTGTTAATCGCACCATAACTATTCTGGTGCCAGGCCCTCATATCCTCGTTATGCCTGCGCTGCTCCTCTAACATCCGCTGATTATGCTCAACCTGAGAATCATACGCTGATCGGCTGTCCCTAAACTCCAGATGAATACCGTCTACACTGTTAACCAACGAATTCCAACTCTCTTCACCAAGTGTCCACGTACCCTGTACGTTCGCAGCACTCGAGCTACCTGCCTCATACGTGGATCGACTAACACCACGTCCACGACCACGTCTAGCCCCATCTCCTGGTTGTTGTTGTTGCTCATCATCCACCAAAACCCAACCTTGTGGACCTCTTCGGGTAAACTCAGCTTTTGAGAAAAACAGAATATTAGTGGGCATCGCCTCAATCCCCAACATACTACACCTATTAGTCGGGACTGAAAACACCCGAGCAAATCTAGTCACCAAGTGCCCACCTAACAACGGGTGTTCTGTTTGTTTATCTGTACCAATCTCTTGAAACCATGCTCCTAACATACAAGGGATGTCAATTCGCTCTCGCAATTTAATCTACTGAAGAATCTAAAGATCTCTTCGCTGAATCTTATTTGCATTTCCTCTAGCCATGAACATAGTAGCAATCATCTTAAAAATAATTCGGTCCTCCGGAAGTCGAAGCATTGACTGAATACTTCGACTTGAACTAAACGGACCCGCATCACCTTTTGCCACTGTTGGCCAATAATCACTTTCACTAAACGGTTCCTGCCCAAACGCATTCCCCTGTATAAAAAACCACTTTAAATCATTGTCATTTAACTCGGGATATAAATCCAACGCCCAAGCTACCCCAATCTTACTCAAGCTGCGCTCCAACCCTCCCAACCTGAATGTCAAGAAATCTGCCTCAGTCGGAGAGGCTCGCGGTCTACAACTAACAGTGGAAAAGAACTCTATAGTTAATGGCTCAAAGATATCCTCATTAATTTCAAATAACTGTTCGTACGGCCTCATTTCTTCACCCGCATATGTCACCCACAAAAACCTACGCAATCTCCTAACAATATTGTTACCCAAAGCTGTGAGTTACGTCCAATCCAAATAATAAGTACGTTCGATCGGACGGGCGCTATTAATCGTGAATCGTTCTTCCAAATTCTCATCATTATAGATTTGTGACAACCATAGCTCCAGATTATTTGGTGTTTGTCTTGGTTGTTCGGTGTTGCCTCGCGATCTCTACACACATGAGACAAATAAAGAAACCAAAACACCAAACTCAAAAGTTAGTGTTAGTCAAAATAATAAGCACCAAAGTCCCAACACAACCAAAACATGTTACATGCTAAGTCACTTTAAAGACAATCACCAAGTAATCCGAGTAACACATGTAAACATGCCAAGAACTCAAATCTATACATATCAAATTATCCCTTAAAAACATAGCACACATCAACCATACCAAAACATGTCAAACATGACTACTCATAACACTTTTAACTTTCTCAAATCCAATAAATTCATCATGTTTGCTAACTTTTTACCAATTCAAAAAACTACTATCAAACTACTCATCTCATCACAAAACACAAGTTATGTCTCTTCTAGCATGGCATCATAAATAATTAAACCCAATATAGCACAAGTCAATCAAACCAACATGACCCGCCCATATGAACACAACCCCACACTAGTGCAAAAACATATCATCAATTCAAGAACAAAAACAATTTCAAGCAAGTAACTCCTTTATCGCATACAAATTCGGATTCTCAAATACACAAACCCTAAGTTCAAGTATAACTTCTAAAAACACAAGATTAATCATGAATTCAAAGCATACAATGATAATCTAACAAAACCCATTACTAATTAGAACACAAAACCCCAATTGAACAAACCCCACACTAATTCATCATGTAAATCAAAGATTAAGCAAGTAAATACACACAATTAGATGAAATTAGTAAGATAGAAAACAAATTCGGACCTTAGGGGGAGCCATTCTTTCAAGATGTGAAGTAATTAGACAAGAAATTGAAGTTTAAGAATTTAGGGTTTTTAGATCTAAGGATTTGTAGGTGAAGAAAAGATAAAGAGAGTGAAATAGAAATACTTGTTTGGGTGTAAAAAGGTTGTGAATCCGTAACCCCTTTGTGTGGTTGTAAATCTTGGGTTTTTTTTATGTTAAAAAGCAAACAGCCCCTGCCCGTCAGCAAATGGAGCGGCGCTCCACATATTGCGCGGCGCTCCGAAAGGTTGCGCGGCACTCCAATAGGCATGAAATCCATGTCGAGGGGTTTTAAACATCTGGTACATCAGGTACGTACCATCAGAGCGGCGCTCAATGGTATGGAGCGGCGCTCCAGGTGCTGATAATCCATAATTTTGCATTGTTAAGCCATTTTAACCCATTTACTCAACCTAAAATCAAACAAACAACCCAAACAAAAAGCCGAGCACGATCATATTGCACATATCATCAAACAAGCATAAAAACATACAAACTCTACAACAATGTGAAGTTTATTACCGAGTCATTCACAAGACTCGTTACCAACTTCAAGTGACGTTAGGATCGAGTTCAACGTGAACCACGTCATCAATCTCCAACGGACCATCGAAATATTTCTTCACTCGATGTCCGTTAACCTTAAAGGTAGTACCACTCGCATTTTTCAACTCAATCGCACCGTATGGGTATACCTTAACAACCTCAAATGGTCCCGTCCACCGGGACTTAAGTTTTCCCGGTAAAAGCTTCAATCTAGAGTTAAACAAGAGCACTCAATCGCCCTCATTAAACTCTTTCGGACCCTTTAACCTTTTATCATGCCATTGCTTGGTTTTTTCTTTATAAATCAATGAATTCTCATACGCATCAAGGTGTAATTCATCAAGCTCGTTCAATTGCCCCGACCTTAGGCGTCCGGCTTCCTTCAAATCCAAATTGCACTTTTTAAATGCCCACATCGCCTTATGCTCAATCTCCAATGGAAGATGGCACGCTTTTCCATAAACCAACCGATAAGGAGTGGTACCAATTGGCGTTTTGTAGGCGGTTCGAAATGCCCACAAAGCTTCATCGAGCTTGTTCGCCCACTCCTTCGGATTCGACCCCACAGTTTTCTCAAGAATTCCTTTAAAAGCTCGATTGGTATTCTCAACTTGTCCGCTCGTTTGGGGATGGTACGAAGTAGAAACTTTATGGAGAACTCCATATTGCTTCAACACCTTCTCTATTTGGGCGTTACAAAAATGAGTACCCCTATCGCTAATCAAAGCTTTAGGAGTTCCAAATCGAGAGAATAAACGTTGAAGGAAAGAAATCACAACTCGTGCATCGTTTGTAGCCAAAGCTTGCGTTTCGGCCCATTTAGACACGTAGTCAATGGCAACGAGTATATAACTATAATTCTGAGATTTCGGAAATGGCCCCATAAAGTCAATCCCCCAAACGTCAAATACTTCGCAAACTTGGATGCTTTGTTGAGGCATCTCGTCCCGTTTGGTGACTTTGCCGGCCCTTTGACAAGAATCGCACGATTTGCAAATCCGGTGGGCATCCTTGAAAATTGTCGGCCAAAAGAAGCCGGCATCATAGACTTTATGCCCCGTGATTTGGGGTCCAAAATGCCCACCGGTAGGCCCACTATGGCACTCGGTCAAAATACGCATACACTCTTCACCGGAAACACACCGGCGGATAACTCCATCGGGACAACAACGAAAAAGATAGGGGGCCTCCCAGAAATAGTACTTAAGGTCACTGAAGAATTTCTTCCTCTTTTGATGTGACCACCCTTTTTCCAAGAATCCCCCAACGAGATAATTAGCAATGTCCACGTACCATGGCTCGTCCACCTTGTCCATCGCCATGAGATATTCATCGAGAAAATCATCATGGATACTCGACTCGTGAAGGACTTCGAGATTTGGATTCTTGAGTCTAGACAAGTGGTCAGCTGTGACGACCCGAAAATTTTCGACCAAATTTAAACTTTAATCTTTATATTATTCCGAAACGATAAGCAAAGTTTGTTAAGTTAAATCTCAAGAATTTTAAACTGTGTTCATACATTCATTATAACCTCGACCAAATTCCGACGATTCACGAACCGTTATATATAAATAGATATGTTATGTATATATATATATTATAACTTGAGAATATTAATAAAGTATTAAACGTATAATACTTTACGCGAACGTATTTGTTTCAATATGATTTTCCACGAAATTAAAAAAAATATATATATTAAATGATTGAATTATCAGAAACATTGAATTATGATTACAAGTCTCTGTTGAGAGGTCCACTATGATTTGAGAAAATCTATTCCTCTTAACGATATTCAGAATAATTTGTAAAGCTATTTATAAATAAAAACAAAAAGTGTCATTTACGAAAGTTAGACAAAAGTTAGTGGAGAATTGGTTTCCATAATATTCTATTAATCTATTTTCAAACGTACAAAGACGTTTTCAGTTTAAAAAGAACTTTATTATTAAAACGTATATAACTTTTATAAATATCTAGAATCACTTTTGACAACTCATTACTTAACCAGTATAATAAATATAACGATATTTATATTTTATTTCATTAAATATATATAACGATTTAAATTAATATTATATATATTTATACACGTATTATACATACATATTTTTTTATACTTTTACTATACTTTAACTTTACCTTTACTTTACTTTTACTTTACTTTAACTTTAATAATTCATACTTTAATAATTCACTTTAATAATTCATACTTTAATAATTCACTTTAATAATTCATGCTTTAATAATTCATACTTTAATAATTCACTTTAATAATTCATACTTTAATAATTCACTTTAATAATTCATACTTTAATAATTCACTTTAATAATTCATACTTTAATAATTCAATTTAATAATTCAAAAATCTATTATAAATAGAATTCAATAGGTTTCATTATTTCATAGAAACTTGAAAATATATTCCTCTAAACTCTCTCAATCGATTTATATATATATATATATATATATATATATATATATATATATATATATATATATATATATATATATATATATATTTGCTCTGTATTATTTCAAGATATTATTAGTATACATAAAATATTACGACGGAGTACTGTCCGAGTGATTTCAAAATAGTTTTTTTGAATGAGTCGAAGCTAAGGAAATTATGGGTTATAGCTATGGAGGTGATGGGTATGGTTCATGGGTATGCTCGTGAGGTTAATCTAGTGTTTATCATCTCCGTTGCGTCTACGTACTTTCCTGCAATATTGAATCTCAATATTGATACGTTGGTGAATCCGAGGCCAACCTTGCACTTGTTAAATGACGTTATATGTATTTTTACTACGAAATACAGTATTGTGAGTTTCATTTGCTCCCTTTTATATATATTTTTGGGACTGAGAATACATGCGCTGTTTTTATTAATGTTTTACGAAATAGGCACAAGTACTAAAACTAATTCTACGTGGGTTTAAACCAGTAATATACCCTTAGCTTGGTAACATTAAACTACTTGTCTATGTACGGTAGGCACGAACCCTAAAGATAGATCTATTGGGCCTGACAAACCCCATCCTGACTATGGGATGCTTTAGTACTTCGAGGTTATTTTAAACACACCTGATCTGGTGTACTTCAGAGGGTAAAACATGAATGTTAAGGCTTGTTACCGGGTGCCTACAACTTATAGAATACTTTTATACACTTGCGAGTGTACATATATTTATAAACGGAAATCTTATGGTCTATTAATATATTGAAATGATTGTTATGATAAACCTATGAACTCACCAACCTTTTGGTTGACATTTTAAAGCATGTTTATTCTCAGGTATTAAAGAAATCTTTCGCTGTGCATTAGCTCATTTTAAGGATATTACTTGGAGTCATTCATGGCATATTTTGAAAGACGTTGCATTCGAGTTATTGAGTTCATCAAGATTATTATTAAGCCAATTATAGTTGGATGTATTATGAAATGGTGTGCATGCCGTCAAATTTCGTTGTAAAGAAAGTTTGTCTTTTAAAAACGAATGCAATGTTTGTAAAATGTATCATATAGAGGTCAAATACCTGGCGATGTAATCAACTATTGTGAATCGTTTATAATGTATATGAACGGGTCCTTTCATCAGCCGCTAGATTTTCAGCACCCTTCTTATCCCGGATCTCGATATCGAATTCTTGCAAAGCAAGATCCATCTAAGCAGTCGAGGTTTTGCATCCGTTTTCAAAAATAGGTACTTAAGAGCAGAATGGTCCGTAAAGACTATAGTCTTAGACAAGACTAAGTAGGATCGGAACTTATAAAATGAAAAGACCACCGCCAGGAGCTCTTTTTCAGTGGTAGTATAATTCAATTGCGCTCCTTGTAAGGTCTTACTTGCATAATAAATGGGTCAGAAATGTTTCTCGACCCTTTGACCCAGAACAGAGCCAACGGCAAAATCAGAAGCATCGCACATAAGCTCGAATGGAAGGGACCAATTCGGAGCAATGATGATGGGTGCATTGATGAGTTTCTCCTTAAGAAGATCGAATGCCTTTTGGCACTCGTCGGAGAAATTCCAAGGCGTGTCCTTTTCAAGGAGTTTGTTCATCGGGTTAACGATTTTAGAAAAATCCTTAATGAACCGCCGGTAAAAACCGGCGTGCCCGAGAAAACTCCGAACACCCTTAACATCGGTAGGAGGTGGAAGGTTCTTAATAGCTGTTACCTTCGCGGGATCCACCTCAATACCATTCTTAGAAATCTTGTGTCCGAGAAATATGCCCCCTTGAACCATGAAATGGCACTTTTCCCAATTGAGCACAAGATTAGACTTTTCACACCTTTCCAACATCCGTTCTAAATTAAGAAGGCATGAATCAAAAGTGTCATCGAAGATCGAAAAGTCATCCATGAACACCTCCATGCAATCCTCTATCATATCATGGAATATGGCCATCATGCACCTTTGAAAAGTAGCCGGAGCATTGCAAAGGCCAAAGGGCATGCATCGGTATGAAAATGTGCCATACGGGCACGTGAAGGTAGTTTTCTCCTGGTCCTCGGGCGAGATAGGAATTTGGAAATAGCTCGAAAATCCATCAAGAAAACAATAAAAGCTGTTTCCCGCTAACCTCTCTAGCATTTGATCCATGAAAGGTAACGGGAAGTGGTCTTTGCGTGTGGCGTCGTTCAACTTACGATAGTCTATACAAACACGCCACCTCGTGACAGTTCAAGTGGAAATTAAATCATTTTTATCATTAGTGGTAACAGTCATACCACCTTTCTTAGGTACACAGTGTACCGGGCTAATCCACGGACTGTCAGAAATCGGGTAAATCAGACCTGCATCGAGGAGCTTAATGATCTCTTTCTTCACGACATCTTGCATGTGCGGGTTCAACCTCCTTTGTCTTTGCACCACAGGATTGGATTTATCCTCCATTAAGATTTTGTGGGTGCAATAGGAGGGACTAATACCCTTAATGTCGTGATTTTTCCATGCAATGGCCAGTTTATGGGCCTGCAGCATGGTTACAAGCTCAGTTTTCTAACCTGTAGTAGGAGAAGAAGAAATAATTACCGGGAGCTTAGATTCCTCCTGCAAATAAGCGTAATTCCAAATGATCTGGAAGTGGCTTCAATTCGGGAGGTTCTTCAATTGAAGACTTGATCCGGTAATCCGCATCACGTTTGAGTTCTTTGAACTCCTCCTCAGTCGGCTCCTAGCCATTTTTCATCAAGGTGGTCAAAATATCCACCTCCTCAACCTGCAACTCTTCATCAATTTCAACCAATGAACATTCTCCTGAACCCTGTAACTCTGGGAATTCCTGCAAAAACTCAGACTGGACATTCACAGTGTTAAGAAAATAACATGTATCACCAGTGTAGGCAGGGTATTTTAAAGCATGGTCGATTGAGAAAGTTGCATGCAAATCATCTATCCTAAGGGTCAACTGTTGGCCATAAACATCAATGATACATCTAGCCGTATTTAAAAATGGCCAACCCAAATCAGTGGAATCCTCTCATCCACTTCCATATCCAACACCACGAAATCGGCCGGGAAAACCAATGACCCGGTCTTAACTAGCATATTCTTGATAATGTCATAACCCGTCCTTAACCATAAGAACGTGTTAGATAACGTATGATTTCATTGCGAGGTATTGACCTCTATATGCGACATTTTTAAAAAGGAAAACTGCATATATTATACATTACAAACCAAACCATTATTTTTGTTACAAGCTTTAGACAATAAAAAGATGATTATCGTTTAACGATAATCTTCGACTTACAAACTTTACAAATGATAATAACAACACGATTTCTAGCATATTTTACAACACACGTCCTCGGATATGCAGTTTTATTTTTGACACAAATATGAGTACGCATGATCCTGCTTAGATTCAACATAATGCAGCGGAAGCTTTAATTATCACCTGAGAATAAACATGTTTAAAAACGTCAACATAAAGTTGGTGAGATATAGGTTTAGTGCGCAGCAATATATATATATAGACCACAAGATTTCGTATATAAACATTTCAATAAAAATATTCTAAGTGGTTGAGCACTTGGTAACCATACTTAACATTTTCACGTCGCATATTCCCTTTAATATGAAATCTTACTACACCGTACCAAGTGTAGTCACAAAACGAAGTACTGTGCAACCGTTGAATACTGGTCGTCCAGTCCGATTGGGGTTGTCAGGCCCGATAGATCTATCAACAGGATTCGCGTTTACAATACCGCTGTAAATATTAGTTACCAAGCTACAGGGAAGTATGCCAGTGGTACAACTCAACGTAGAATATATTTTTCAGTTACTTGTGTCCATATCGTAAAACATAAAATACATGTATTCTCATCCCGAAATATTTAGAGTTTAAAAGTGGGACTATATACTCACTCTTGTCTTGATGATATATATATTTTGACTCGGTCTTCCGGTTGATATCACGAACCTATCCATATATAATATATCAATATGTTTTCATTTTAAAACAAACGTTATATATATATATACTTGTTATACTTTTAATATTTTGAATATTTCCTTAGTCCGTAGTTAGCATTCCGATGTTAGTAATTCAATTTTTAATGGTTCATTTTTAGATGTTTAATATACCCGCAATAAACAAAACCCCCAACGAAATAAATAAAACCCCATCGTATATGTATTGGTCGAGATTAATCTTGACCCATGGTACCGGTGTTGTCAAATGACGTGTTGCGTACATAAAGTACCGGTGTTGTCAAATGACGTGTTGCGTACAATCATGGGATCTTATGATTAATCTTCTCGTGTTGTTTACGGGTGATCCTGAACCATATAAAATTGAATTATAAGTACATATATATAAAATATCATGTTATCTTAGAAATATGTGATTTATATCATTTTTTTCCAATTGATCCCGTAGTTGAAATGATCTAGGATAACCAATTTTGTTTCGGTCATAGTTTCTTCGTTACAAATCCGTTTTCGTTGATTCAAATTGCCATCTTCTTGGATCGAGTTCTTCTTTAAGACTATGAACTGTAAATACCTTGGTTTGTATTCAAAATCATACGGCATAAGTGAAACATTAGTGAAACATATGAAGTTAAACATTTTTGTTACAACAAAATCATTTAATGACCATTTTTCTAAAAATACTTATACTTTGAAAAACCAAGTTTTACCTTGTTAAATTAGCATATACATAAGTTATATTACAGGTCTTGAAGTATTTTAAAAGTTAAGTTAGAAGGATCTATTTAGTTTGCAAACAAGTTTGAAAACATTCAAACTATGTTCTTGTTGTTAAACTTTTGTACCACAAAATAAGATAGCTATATATATATGAATCGAATAAGGTTATGAACATAGATTCTACCTCAAGTTCCTTGGATAAGTTTGCTGTAAAAGAGGAGTAAGAAGCTAGAATCAAAAGGGTGATAGAAGTGGATGAAAGATTGGAAGTAAGTTGGTGTTCTTGGAAGGTTTTCTTGAAGTGTTTTTGTATGGTTTTCTTATGGTGTTTTAGTATGGTTTTTGAAGCTAGATCTTTATGGAACTTTGCTGGATTGTTATGGAGTTTAGAGAGTAAGAAAGAGTGTGTGTTTTTAGTTAAGAGATTGAAGTAAAAATGAATCAAAAATGATGATACATATATACTCCTAAAAATGTGATCTTTAAGGATAACATGACAAAATTCTAGTTTGTATTTTTGTAATTAGTCTTGAAATGATTCAAAAGTAATTACCTTATACATAAGGCATGAATAAGGGCTGGTTAGGTGGTGATTTGATGTGTATATACCAATAGTAAATACGTATAGAAGCTTGGTATGATACGAGTACAAATACTCTAGGTATACGTATAGAAATTTTGTGAAAAATGGAATGAGGATTCAAATATAGCTATCTTTTGTGAATACACTTATATGATTTTATGTATTTAAGTTCTTAAAAGTGATTAAATACATTACTTATACAATATATGTATAAACATTATATGTCTTAAGTATTTATGTCAAATAACGTTACGTATAGTTATCGTTTTGAAAACTTAAGTTAGTAGTTTCAAAATACACATATAACTTGTTGTTATTAATATAAAATGAGGTATTAAAACATTCCTTAATCATGTTAAATATGTATATATACATATATATACACAAACGTATAATTATCCTATATTGTATGGTTCGTGATATCATCGGTCAAACTAGACGGTCAAACGTTGTGTAAAACTCTTTTCGGAAATATCAGTCTCGACAATTTGGATTGCTTATCATGTTGGCAAGGTTTAATTTATGTAAATATTAATCTTATAAGTATAGAATGATCGAAAAAGTGCGGGTCGTTACATTACCTCCCCGTTAAATAAATTTCGTCCCGAAATTTTAAAATTGTACCTATTTTGCGTCATCGAGAAACAAGTGTGGATACTTTTGCTTCATCTGATCCTCTCGTTCCCAAGTAAACTCGGGACCTCTTCTAGCATTCCAACGAACCTTAACAATCGGTATATTGCTCTGTTTGAGCTTTTTAACTTCACGGTCCATGATTTCGATTGGTTCTTCGACGAATTGTAGTTTCTCGTCGACATGGATTTCTTCAAGAGGAATGGTAAGGTCTTCCTTTGCAAGACACTTCTTAAGGTTCGAGATGTGAAAGGTATTATGTACTCCGGCGAGTTGTTGCGGTAACTCGAGTCGATAAGCTACCGGTCCAATGCGTTCGATGATCTTGAACGGGCCTACGTACCTTGGGTTCAGTTTACCCCTTTTGCCGAAACGTATTACACCTTTCCAAGGTGACACCTTTAGCATAACCATGTCCCCAACCTGAAACTCTAATGGTTTCCTTCGAACATCGGCGTAGCTCTTTTGGCGACTACGGGATGTTTTCAATCTCTCCTTGATTTGTACTATCTTCTCGGTCGTTTCGTGTATGATCTCGGGACCAGTTAAATGTCGATCTCCTACTTCATTCCAACAGATAGGAGATCTACACTTCCTTCCGTACAATGCTTCGAATGGCGCAGCTCCAATGCTCGCATGATAACTATTATTATACGAGAATTCTGCTAACGGTAGATATTTATCCCATCCGTTTCCAAAATCGATCACACATGCCCTGAGCATGTCTTCGAGAGTCTGAATCGTTCTCTCACTCTGTCCATCGGTTTGTGGATGATATGCGGTACTCATATCCAACCGAGTTCCTAGTGCCTCCTGTAGTGATTGCCAGAATTTTGAGGTAAATCTACTATCACGATCGGATATAATGGAAATAGGTATTCCATGCCTTGAAACAACTTCCTTTATATACAATCGTAATAGTTTCTCCATTCTATCCGTTTCCTTTATAGGCAAGAAATGTGCAGATTTGGTAAGACGATCAACAATTACCCAAATGGTGTCGTATCCCCAGGCAGTCTTTGGTAACTTCGTGATGAAATCCATGGTAATACCATCCCATTTCCATTCTGGGATTTCTGGTTGTTGAAGTAACCCTGACGGCTTTTGGTGTTCTGCTTTGACTTTGGAACAAGTTAAACATTCCCCAACATATGTTGCAACGTCTGTCTTCAAATTAGGCCACCAATAATGCGTCTTAAGATCTTGGTACATCTTTCCAACTCCAGGATGTATCGAATATCTTGTCTTATGTGCCTCATTCAATATCAACTTCCTTAATCCACCCAACTTCGGTACCCAAATACGATTTGCAAAATATCGAATTCCATCTTCCCGCATAACGAGTTGCTTCTCATACTTCTTCATTATTTCATTTCCTATATTTTCTTTAGTAAGTGCTTCTCGTTGAACTTCTTTGATTTGTGAGTTGAGATTCATGCGAATTTTTATGTTCATCGCTCGTACTCGAATTGGTTCTCGTTCCTTTCTGCTTAGAGCATCGGCCACCACGTTCGCCTTCCCGGGATGATAACGAATTTCACAATCATAGTCGTTTATCAGCTCGACCCACCTACGTTGCCTCATGTTCAGCTGTTTTTGATCGAAAATATGTTGAAGGCTTTTATGATCAGTAAACACAGTGAATTTAACCCCATACAAGTAGTGTCTCCACATCTTCAATGCAAACACGACTGCTCCTAATTCTAGATCATGCGTCGTATAATTTCGCTCATGAATCTTCAATTGTCGGGATGCGAATGCAATAACTTTCTTCCGTTGCATAAGAACACAACCAAAACCTTGTCGCGAAGCGTCACAATATATTTCGAAATCATCGTTCCCTTCTGGTAACGATAATATAGGTGCCGTAGTTAACTTCTTCTTCAGTATTTGAAATGCGTTCTCCTGCTCCGAGGTCCATTCGTATTTCTTCCCTTTTTGCGTTAATGCTGTCAACGGCTTAGCTATTCGAGAAAAATCTTGAATAAACCTTCTATAATAACCGGCTAAACCCAAAAATTGGCGTATCTGCATTGGTGTCTTAGGAGTCTCCCATTTTTCAATGGCTTCAATTTTTGCTGGATCAACCTGAATTCCTTTGCTACTAACAACGTGGCCAAGAAATTGTACTTCTTTCAACCAGAAAGCACACTTAGAAAATTTAGCATATAGCTGTTCTTTTCTCAACAACTCTAATATCAACCTTAAATGCTCTTCATGCTCTTGCTCACTCTTGGAATAGATAAGAATATCATCAATGAAAACGATAACAAACTTATCTAAATACGGACTACAAACTCGATTCATGAGGTCCATGAATACAGCTGGCGCATTCGTCAATCCAAACGGCATAACCAAAAATTCGTAATGACCATAACGTGTCCGAAAAGCAGTTTTCGGAATGTCCTCTTCTTTGACGCGTAGTTGATGATAGCCTGATCTTAAGTCGATTTTCGAATACACACATGATCCTTGCAATTGATCAAATAAGTCATCAATTCTCGGTAGTGGATACCGATTCTTGATAGTTAACTTATTTAATTCACGATAGTCTATACACATCCTAAAAGATCCATCTTTCTTCTTAACAAACAAAATTGGAGCTCCCCACGGTGAAGTACTCGGTCGTATGAATCCACGGTCCAGTAATTCTTTTAACTGACTTTGAAGTTTTTTTAACTCGGACGGTGCAAGTCTATATGGAGCACGAGCCACTGGTGCAGCTCCTGGTACTAAATCTATTTGAAATTCTACCGATCTAAATGGAGGTAATCCCGGCAATTCTTCCGGAAAAACTTCAGGAAAATCTCTTGCCACAGGCACGTCGTTGATGCACTTTTCTTTCTTTTCGACTTATTAACATGTGCTAAAATAGCGTAACATCCCTTTTCTAAACACTTCTTGGCTTTCAAACAGCTAATGAGTTTTAGCTTTGAATCACCATTCTCTCCGTAAATCATCACCGGCATTTTATCCTTACCAGGAATACGAATTGCCTTCTTGGCACAAACAACTTCCGCTCCTATTTTGGACATCCAGTCCATGCCAACTATTACATCAAAACCTCCTAATTCTACGGGTATTAAGTCGATTTTAAACGTTTCTCCGGCTAGATTTATTTCACAATCACGACAAATTTTATCGGCTTTAATTAGCTTACCATTAGCTAACTCAATCAAGTACTTAGCATCTAGAGGTAATGATGAACAATTCAATTTAGTGTAAAAATTTATACACACGTAACTTCTATCGGCGCCAGTATCAAATAAAATAGATGCTGATAAGTTATTAATGGTAAACGTACCCGTAACAAGTTCCGGGTCTTCTCGTGCCTCTCTAGCATTAATAACAAACGCTCTTCCACGTGCAGGTCCGCCATTCTGATTCGGGCACTGGCTCTTATAATGACCTTGTTTTCCACACCCAAAACAAGTAATGTTAGCCAAAGCAGTTCTATTTGCGTTGGTGGCAGGAGTCTTGTTACCATTTGCATTTGTAACGAGAGCCTTACAATCTTCAGCAAGATGTCCCTGTCTATTGCATTTAGTGCACAACACACTACAGTAACCAAAATGATGTTTGTGACAACGGTTGCATAAAGGACTTTGTCCTTTGTAACCAAAGCCTGAACCGCTACCCGCACCTTTCGTGGTTTCTTGTTTCTTATAAGGTTGTTGTTGGTTACCTTGATCATAACCTCCATTCCACTTTTTCTTGTTCCCCAATACCTTCACCTCAGTATTGAATGCTTTCTTGTCCAAAATGACCTGATCCATTAGCTCGTTTGCCATGGTTATAGCTTCATGAATTGTCTTAGGTTTCGATGCTGTAACGTTTGCCTTGACCTTTTTGGGCAAACCACCTTTGTACATTTCAATCTTCCGTGCTTCGGTTGGAACCAATTCAGGACATAGCAAAACTAATTCCATGAATCGCTGGTTGTAGTTGGTGATTTCAGTACCAACCACCTTCAAACTTCGTAACTCATCTTCTAACTTAATAACCTCATTCCTTGGACAATACTCGGTGATTATCATTGCTTTGAATTCTTCCCATGGAGTATCATAAGCTACATCTCCTCCTACCGCCTTCACATAATTCTTCCACCATGTGAGTGCACTATCTTGTAAAGTGCACGATGCAAACTTGGTCATGTCTTTTTCATCACAACCGCTGATTTTGAACACCGTCTCCATCTTTTCTATCCATCGGGTTAAACCGATAGGTCCTTCCGTTCCACTGAATGATGATGGCTTGCAAGCTTGAAATGTCTTGTAGGAGCATCCTACACGAGGATTTGGATTAACTGCAGCAGCTCTTGCAGCCTCAACCCATAACATTCTGTCGTTCACTCGCTGGTTGATGAGTTCCTCGAGTTCTTGTTCCGTCATTCGATTCAATCGCGCCATTTCCTAATGAAAGAAAATAATTATTCACATGGATTATTATAGATGTAGTGTGTATTTATAGTACATTATAGCTTATTAATAATATGAACTAGGTATTATTATAAAAGCCTTTTCTTCTTATTAGCGTTTTATAATTATATCTTGGGTAGTACCTACCCGTTAATGTTCATACTTAATAGCTTAGTACAGAATCAATTACTACAATCTAAATAATACTTAACCATGGAAAATTATTGCATTTCATACTTCAATATTTTACATATGCTTATCTTACATCGAACATTAAGCAAACCACACTATTAATATTATACAAAACATTATTCGGTTCCATGGTTTGACACAGCAGCGCATCGTTTGATCTATTTTCTAGGACGTTTAGACACAAAGATTTGCTTAACGCTTATCCTAACTGTCTGCCTATATTTTGGCTGTGGGACTGAAGAACTGGATGCCGGGACAGAACGAATAGGAATAGCGGGGATAGGGGTGGTAGTGTTGAGTGGAATTGGTGCCACATCATTCTCATTAAACTCGGGATTTGGATTTTCTAATTCATTAGCCTTTCGTTTCTTTCCTAGTTCGAACTCGTCTTTTGTAATTTCCTGTATTTCTTCCTCGGGTTCACTTTCCTCCTCGGGTTCACTTTCCTCCTCGGGTTCACTTTCCGATATTTCTATAGTTGGTTCATCCGGAAATTGTGAGTCTTCCCCAAGGATATCATTTTCGTCATCGGACAGGTTAATGACTGGAACGCCATCTGAAGATTCTGATTCGGAGTCGTTGATTGTGATAACAATTTTTGAGCTCGACATCTATCACACAACAACTAACCCATTAGTACTTATATAATATTTACATATAAATTTTAACCAACAGTGATAAGCAATGGTTTTTTTTTTTTTTTTAAATCAGACCCGGTCAAAGTCCAGACTTACTAATGTATCCTAACGGCTTCTCGGTTAGACACACTAATGCAGACCTGGTTCGCTAAGACCAACGCTCTGATACCACATGTCATAACCCGTCCTTAACCATAAGAACGTGTTAGATAACGTATGATTTCATTGCGAGGTATTGACCTCTATATGCGACATTTTTAAAAAGGAAAACTGCATATATTATACATTACAAACCAAACCATTATTTTTGTTACAAGCTTTAGACAATAAAAAGATGATTATCGTTTAACGATAATCTTCGACTTACAAACTTTACAAATGATAATAACAACACGATTTCTAGCATATTTTACAACACACGTCCTCGGATATGCAGTTTTATTTTTGACACAAATATGAGTACGCATGATCCTGCTTAGATTCAACATAATGCAGCGGAAGCTTTAATTATCACCTGAGAATAAACATGTTTAAAAACGTCAACATAAAGTTGGTGAGATATAGGTTTAGTGCGCAGCAATATATATATATATAGACCACAAGATTTCGTATATAAACATTTCAATAAAAATATTCTAAGTGGTTGAGCACTTGGTAACCATACTTAACATTTTCACGTCGCATATTCCCTTTAATATGAAATCTTACTACACCGTACCAAGTGTAGTCACAAAACGAAGTACTGTGCAACCGTTGAATACTGGTCGTCCAGTCCGATTGGGGTTGTCAGGCCCGATAGATCTATCAACAGGATTCGCGTTTACAATACCGCTGTAAATATTAGTTACCAAGCTACAGGGAAGTATGCCAGTGGTACAACTCAACGTAGAATATATTTTTCAGTTACTTGTGTCCATATCGTAAAACATAAAATACATGTATTCTCATCCCGAAATATTTAGAGTTTAAAAGTGGGACTATATACTCACTCTTGTCTTGATGATATATATATTTTGACTCGGTCTTCCGGTTGATATCACGAACCTATCCATATATAATATATCAATATGTTTTCATTTTAAAACAAACGTTATATATATATATACTTGTTATACTTTTAATATTTTGAATATTTCCTTAGTCCGTAGTTAGCATTCCGATGTTAGTAATTCAATTTTTAATGGTTCATTTTTAGATGTTTAATATACCCGCAATAAACAAAACCCCCAACGAAATAAATAAAACCCCATCGTATATGTATTGGTCGAGATTAATCTTGACCCATGGTACCGGTGTTGTCAAATGACGTGTTGCGTACATAAAGTACCGGTGTTGTCAAATGACGTGTTGCGTACAATCATGGGATCTTATGATTAATCTTCTCGTGTTGTTTACGGGTGATCCTGAACCATATAAAATTGAATTATAAGTACATATATATAAAATATCATGTTATCTTAGAAATATGTGATTTATATCATTTTTTTCCAATTGATCCCGTAGTTGAAATGATCTAGGATAACCAATTTTGTTTCGGTCATAGTTTCTTCGTTACAAATCCGTTTTCGTTGATTCAAATTGCCATCTTCTTGGATCGAGTTCTTCTTTAAGACTATGAACTGTAAATACCTTGGTTTGTATTCAAAATCATACGGCATAAGTGAAACATTAGTGAAACATATGAAGTTAAACATTTTTGTTACAACAAAATCATTTAATGACCATTTTTCTAAAAATACTTATACTTTGAAAAACCAAGTTTTACCTTGTTAAATTAGCATATACATAAGTTATATTACAGGTCTTGAAGTATTTTAAAAGTTAAGTTAGAAGGATCTATTTAGTTTGCAAACAAGTTTGAAAACATTCAAACTATGTTCTTGTTGTTAAACTTTTGTACCACAAAATAAGATAGCTATATATATATGAATCGAATAAGGTTATGAACATAGATTCTACCTCAAGTTCCTTGGATAAGTTTGCTGTAAAAGAGGAGTAAGAAGCTAGAATCAAAAGGGTGATAGAAGTGGATGAAAGATTGGAAGTAAGTTGGTGTTCTTGGAAGGTTTTCTTGAAGTGTTTTTGTATGGTTTTCTTATGGTGTTTTAGTATGGTTTTTGAAGCTAGATCTTTATGGAACTTTGCTGGATTGTTATGGAGTTTAGAGAGTAAGAAAGAGTGTGTGTTTTTAGTTAAGAGATTGAAGTAAAAATGAATCAAAAATGATGATACATATATACTCCTAAAAATGTGATCTTTAAGGATAACATGACAAAATTCTAGTTTGTATTTTTGTAATTAGTCTTGAAATGATTCAAAAGTAATTACCTTATACATAAGGCATGAATAAGGGCTGGTTAGGTGGTGATTTGATGTGTATATACCAATAGTAAATACGTATAGAAGCTTGGTATGATACGAGTACAAATACTCTAGGTATACGTATAGAAATTTTGTGAAAAATGGAATGAGGATTCAAATATAGCTATCTTTTGTGAATACACTTATATGATTTTATGTATTTAAGTTCTTAAAAGTGATTAAATACATTACTTATACAATATATGTATAAACATTATATGTCTTAAGTATTTATGTCAAATAACGTTACGTATAGTTATCGTTTTGAAAACTTAAGTTAGTAGTTTCAAAATACACATATAACTTGTTGTTATTAATATAAAATGAGGTATTAAAACATTCCTTAATCATGTTAAATATGTATATATACATATATATACACAAACGTATAATTATCCTATATTGTATGGTTCGTGATATCATCGGTCAAACTAGACGGTCAAACGTTGTGTAAAACTCTTTTCGGAAATATCAGTCTCGACAATTTGGATTGCTTATCATGTTGGCAAGGTTTAATTTATGTAAATATTAATCTTATAAGTATAGAATGATCGAAAAAGTGCGGGTCGTTACAGATAATTCCACGAGGGAATTTAATAGAGCAGTCAGCTAGCTGAATAGCCATACGCGTGGGTTTCAACTCCTCGGGGTCTAGCTTTAAGTAAATAGATTAAGGCATTAAATTAACGCAAGCCCCCAAATCTGCCAGTGCCCTCATACAATCTAAATTACCCAGTAAACAAGGGATGGTGAAACTCCCAGGATCCTCAAGCTTCTCGAGAAGCTTGTTTGCTACTACCGCTGAGCATGCGGCATTCAACCTAACTGAAGACACATTCTCCAGCTGCTTCCTGTTAGTTAGCAAGTCCTTAAGAAACCTTGCATACTTGGGCATACCTGCAATCACATCAATAAAAGGCAAATTTATGTTAACTTTTTTAATCAAGTCCATGAACTTGGACTTTTCCGCCTCCAGCTTCTCCAATCTCTACTTCCTTGGGAATGGGAGCGGTGGTTGATAATCTTTAACTACCGGTTTACCAGTAATAGATTTCGGTACCCTCATAACTTTCTCAGTCACCTGTTCCGGCTCCTTATCCCCCTCCGGTTCACTAACAACAACCGGCTTACTATCCTTAACCAACGGCACTCACAAATCATACTCATCTGGCTTTCACGGTGAATCATATGCTAAATCACTTAGGGTGGTGTTAGTATTAACGTGCCCATTCTTCGGGTTATTATATGTCTTAATCGGTAACTCCCCTGGTTTCCTCTCATTATTCTGATTAGCAAGTTGACCAATTTGTTTCTCCAAATTCTGAATAGCCGCTTGTTGATTTCGAAACATTTGATCATTCTTCTCGTTGTTCTGAGTAACAGTAGTAACAAGCTGAGTTTGAGACATCAAAAGCTTTTCGATCATCGCTTCAAGGTTGGACTTTTTCTCTTCGGCTTGGGGTTTCTGAAAATACCTGGGAGCTTCCTGTTGATATCCTCCACTAGAACATGGCTGGAACCTCGAACCTTGATTACCTTGAGGATTGTAGGGATTGTTGAAATTCCTATTAAACTGCGCACGTCCCTGAAACTGATTGTTGTTCTGTTGACTAATATAAGCGATCTCTTCTTTCTGGTTCATAGTCAAACCCGCATCACAATCTTTTCCTAAGTGTAATCCCCCGCAAAATTCACAACCAACCTTAATACCATGCATGTCCTTCTCCAACTTCTCCAAGTGTCTACCAAATTTGTCTAACTTAGCATTAATAGACCCAAAATCATCATACGCACCAGTGGTTTTGGTTCTCTTAACTGAAGCTGAACGAGTTGACTCATGATCTTGATGCCCTTCGTGAGTGTAAGCAGCTTGCTTTTCAATAATCTCTAGTGCCTCTTCTTCGGTTTTATCCATTAAAGTTCCACCTGCTGCTTGATCAATACTCTGACGAGTTGGTATGTCATACTGCTTATAGAAAATCTGGACCTTTTGTAAATCATTCAACTCGTGTTGCAGACACGAGCGTAAAATATTAGAATAACGGTCCCAATCATCAAACAATATCTCACTGCTCTTTTGTCTGAATTGCGAAATATCTGCTTGAAGTCTAGCAGCTCGAGACGCAGGGAAAAACTTTGCTAAAAACTTATGCACCAAAACTTCCCAAGAGGTAATCTCTCCCTCTGGCTCCTTATCTAACCATCTTTTAGCTTCTCCCTTAAGAGTCCGGGGAAAAAGCCTCATTTTGATCGAAGTATCGGCAACCTCATGCAGCTTGAAAAGGTTGCAAACATCATTGAATATACGAAGATGCTCGTTAGCATCCTCACTATCCTTACCATGAAATTGGCAGTCAGAAGAAATCAAACTTAGAATCGGACCTGAAAAGGCTGAATGATGTTTGGTTGAGTAATCGAATTGCCTTGGCCAGCTCGGGTAGCCTTCAACTTTTCAGCCATAGTCTGAGGACGATTTGGTTGATCAGCTTGGTCAGCTATATCTTCAGTCTCGAAAAGATCTAATGAAATGTAAGATTCTTCTTCTTCTCTGATTTCAGGTGGTGTATCGGGCACCACAGTCTCAGAACTACTACCCAAATTAATTATATTAGCACTCGAAGAAAAAGATGAATCCACCGTAGACTGTTGCTCTTGACTTAACGCTCTGAATAACTCTCTTTCGGGTTCGTCAAACGGTTGAAGAATCAGAGAATTAGAAGAACGCGTATGCGGCATGCACTACCTGTTATCTGTGAAATCACAACTAATAACTAATTAAACGCACCGATTCAACTGAGAATAAACAAAAAGAAATAATAGACTATAACTAAAACTAAACTAAGAAAAATTAGATAACAATCTTAATTTTCGACACAACTGTCCCCGGAAGCGGCGCTAAAAACTTGATGTGTAAAATCTAGTATATAATTTATCTTGGAAAATGCTGGTTTAAAGATTACTACACACTAACGGGCAGTGTACCCGATCGTGCAATAGTATAAAGTTGGTAATTCCGAAATCGTTCCAAGGACAATTTTAAACGTGAGAATTAAGATTGCAACTAATAAAATAAACTAAGTTAATCTATGAAAATTGAAAGTACGAGATAATTTGTTTTGTGGCTATTTAACGATTAGCCAAATCAAAGATTGATTAAAAGTAAAAGACAATATTTTTGTGTTTTTAAGTTTATAAGAAATAAATGCAGACTTAACGAAAAGTAAAGATATTTGAATTCAATAGATAAAAGAATGTTCGCCTAGATCTCCTATTCGCAGTGTCGGATGATTTATGATTAAGCTCTAGTTCAATTTATCAATATATGTAACTACATAGTCGGTTTACCCAGAGTTCTCTATTAGCAAACACGTCAAACTTGGATTTATTGGCTTAGGGTTCCCTTTCACCAAAGACCTCTTTCATTTGTGACTTAGTAATTAACTAATTATAAGATTAAGATTCAATTAGTTACGCGTTCACTCCACACAATTCACCCCTATTTTGTTCAATCTATGTTACCCGGTTTACCCCCTTGGTCCAGTAAGCATCCAATTGGTTAAGACAAATCAATTGAAAACTAGTGTACTAAATTGAAACAGGTTTCCCTTTGTTCAAACAAGATCACTAATCAACCTAGTAACAATTATCAACACCCACAAGAATATCAAAACTCATAATTATCATGCATTAATCAAATCAAACATTAAAGTATCATCCAAACACATACGAATATTCAATCTAGACAAACATTTAAGTACTTAGCCAACCATGGCTAAAACCAAAATCACAAATAAACAATTAAGAGTATTCATAATGATGATAAAAATTAAACCTAATGAAAATTGTGTTCTTGAATGATGAACGGATCGAGACGCATTTCCGGAATGATTGATGTGTTAGAATGATCTTGGGGTTCCCCAAAAATCACCCTTTTTTGTCAAAAAGCTATTGGAATTCGTCTGGATGCAATAATGATTAATTAGGGTAAAAATTCGACCTTTAAATAGGTAAATTCTGAAACCGACTGAAGGTGGAGCGGCGCTCCAAATATGGAGCGGCGCTCCATATAACTGAAAATTGGTTCCTGGCCATTTGAAAGCTCTCGACATGAAAAACCTGCCTACTGGAGCGGCGCTCCAGACCCTTTTTGCTGAATCCGGATTGTAAAACTTATAAAATCACTCGTTTTTCGAACCAAACTCGAATCTAACCAATATCTTTCACTCGTTTCCATAGACAATCAATAAAACCATCAAATAACTTCAAATTTCATCTCCTTGGTCTTAGAACTCGAACTTTCACAACACTTATCGAAATAACACCAAATCGTATCCAAAAGGACCAAAATGTGCCCGATATCGCTAGGGAAAATGCATACGAAATATGCGATATCAGATACCGATTCTTGATTGTCAATGTAACATCCTGCATTTTTCCGTTAATTCATTTTAACGCCCGTCTTTTTTTAATAATACCTTTCATCATCTACATTCGTTCCTTTCGTTAAATAACGTTCTTAACATTTTCGTTATTGGATTATAACATCTCCCGTTTACTCTCGCGTATTAAAATAATTCGTTCGGTTAATTTTCGCACCCGACTACAAACTTGAGGGACTAATCTTGTCATTTGGCCAATTTGGGTCAACTAGTCACCACCTCCCACCACTCACCTCTCATTTTCTCTTTTATCTCTTCTTTCTTACTTTCATTTTTTCTCTCATTTCTTCAAACAAAGATTCATCATCCATTTCCAATCTAGCAATCAAACATCAAAATGAATTGTACTTTTGTGATCTTTACATCATCCTCTTCAATTTGGTACCAATTTCACTACTTGGGGTAAAATTTCTAAAAACTCTAGATTTCTCTAATTCATTTTATAGACATAAAATGGTGTTAGTTCTTGTCTATGGCTCGCTAGGTTCTTATATATGTGATTTGTTTGCTCGATTTGTTGTTATAAATGACTAACATGAACACTTGAAATGGGTGTGCTTAATCTTTGATTTTGGTTGATTGAATGTTGTTAGATGTTAAAGTTCATGTGTTAATTGTGTTACTAGCTTCATATGCTTCGATTTGGTATGTTGGATGACATGAAAACCTTACATTAACATGATTAGCGATTTTGTGATTCTTGGTTAGGGTTTGATAGATTTTAAAACGAACTTTTGATGCATTAAATGCTTTTCAATGTTATTTGTAAGTGTTTAGTTGTATTGTATTCGTAATTACCTTCAAAACGCATATTGTATGTGTAAATTGAGTTCCCGAATCATGAAATGCGTTTTACGAACTTGAAACTTGAATAATGAACTTTTAATGATCATTCGATGAGGTTTTGTTGTTGTAAATGATTAACTTGATTGATGAAATATGTTTAGTTGTTTCTCTTGTCAAAATACCTTTCCAACGATATAAGATACATGTTTTAAGTGTTTTCGGTTCACAAATTGTGTTTAAAAGTGTTTGGTTCGAGACTTGTCAAATTTGCAGCAACTGCAATCTGTAACTCATTTGGATGCCGTCCCACACCTTGGACCCCGTCCAGTCCTTCACTGTTGGACGCCGTCCAGTCATTTTGGACTTCGTCCAGATGGCCTGTCAGGGGCAGTCCAAATTTGCGTTTTCACGTTTAATTCTAACTATGCTACGCACCTCCGATTAACATGAAACTTGGCCAACATGTTCATATATGATTACTAATTGAAGAAAAATTGTCGGATACCCGACCCAACCCCGTTGACTTTGACTTTAACCAAGTTTGACGTTTAGTCAAACTTGACCAAACACTTATGCAATCGTTCTAACGTGCTTTTATACTTATATCTTGCATGAAACTTGACAACGTGATTCACATGCCATATAATCGAGTCGTAACAAGCCATAGGACTAATTGAACACATTTCGCCCGACCTTGTGTCGTAACCGATAATTGATACAACTTATTTGTTTACGTCAAGGCTAAGCAACTTTCATTTGCACAACGTTTAATTACAAGTACTTTGGCATGCAACTACGATGAGATCATAGTCCCACTTTTACTCTTTTATACTTATATTTAGGATGAGAAAACATAAACGTTTCATTTTACAAATTGAACACAAGTACAAAAACAAACATTCCACGAACGAGTTTGAACAAAAATCCTCAATTCAATTATCATTAGTTACACTTGAATGGTGTAAGCGAGAACTTATGCTGTCTGGATCCATACGGGTTTGACCAACCCTCATTCGGACGATTCGCTACCATTATTCGGATGAAATATATTCTTTGCGGTGTATGTTCTAACACTATTATGCAGAGGTAAATGATACAGTTAAGCTTTGATAATTGGGTGCTCAATAAACAACAATATCTATGGAATTCAAACGATTGGAAAAATTGACTTATACTAAACTTGTGGTTCAACTTACTTACTTACTCACTTACTAAACCTATGATTTCACCAACATTTTTCGTTGATAGTTTTCTATATATTTTCTCAGGTTCTTGTTTGACTACTTGATACATGCTTCCGCACACTTTGATTACTTGCTTAGAGTCAACCATGCATGCATACACTAGGGATAGCACATTTGGATTTAAACTTAGCATACCTACTTACGTTATTTATAGCAACCGTGATTTTAAACTAATTATGTCGCAAGTTATTTCATTTATACTTTATAACTTTTGTAAACTTAAACTTATTGTCGAACCGTTGGGTAAACTAAACTTTGTAAGTCATGCACGTTTCAAATGAATACGACATAATTTTGGTCAAACGCATCTCATTTAGGGACTATGACCACGTAACGGGACCTAAGTTAACGGCGCCGTCAATGACGATTTTGTCGGGTAGCTACAGATGGTATCAGAGCGTTGGTTGTAGGGAACTAGGATATGAATTAGTGTGTCTGACATAGTCGTTAGGACGCATTAGTGAATCTAGACTACAACCAGATAGTTAATCATTGCATTCTGACTTGAATTTGCTATAGATAGCACTTACTTGACTACTTGAGCATTTATACTTGAATCATTCTTAGGCAAACTTCTTAATGGTACCAAATTTTCATCATACAAACTCGTACTCTGCTACTTTCTGATAACAAACGTAAATTCAAGATTCGTACGCGCAAGGATGACGACAACTTCATTAGTCACACTAGTCTGGGAACTCTGTCTCCCAGATTGTTATTCACCACCATCTCGGCTTACTATCCACAAGTGCTGTAAAGTTTCCACCACTATGGCAATCATTAGCCACTACCGACGTTACACCGGTGTTCTTCACTATCTACCACTTCTTGTTACTACCCCCATTACTCTAGGAGAGTATCGTCATCAATACTTATCACTACGGTTGCGTACTACTCGTTATCATAATTTGTTACTCTTTTCGTGCCTAAAGACATTATTGTTAGACTTGAACCGCATTGACGTGAACAATCATTTATACACTTCCCTCGGGAAACGCTTCTTCAGAGTTGCACTAATTCTTTCGATTTAATAAGAGTCACGTTAGAGATGCCGTTACGCTTTATTCATTTTAAATCTTCACAATTACACGAATTTGATTCTATGGAGTGATGTGGGAATGGAGGTATGAGTTAGCATAATATAACGACACTCGATCAACATAGTTATATTATGGTAAGTCATACCAAAGTTCTAATGACTCGTGATGGTGATTGGACTCGATCAACCTAATCACCATCATGTGCCATGTACATGACTTTATTTTCCTTGTTGCCATCCAAAAACTTCGAGAATATTGATAACAACCATACCAGGGATGCATCTTGATAATACCAAATCCTATTTATGCTTCTGAACGAATGACCAATTCTTTCAACTTCAAAACATATGTTACACGTGTATACTATCTCGTCTTCGCACACTTTTATCGACGAACTACGAAACGCTTGATATGCTCACATCGAGGCAGAAACTTCTCTCGCACTACACTCGTACTTGGGGTAAAGTTTCTAAAAACTCTAAATTTCTCTAATTCGATTTATAGACTTGAAATGGTGTTAGTTAGTATCTATGGCTCGAGTCTAACATGAGTATGTGATTTATTTACTCGATCTTGTTGTTTTGCATAAACTAGCATGAACTTGAAATGGGTGTATTTAATCTTGAGTTTTGGATGATTAAATGTTGTTTAAATGTTAAAGTTCATGCATTAAAAGTGTTACTAGCATCGTTAGCTTCGTTTTGGTATGTTGGATGACATGAAAACCTTACATTAACATGATTATTGATTTTGTGATTCTTGATTAGGGTTTGATAGATCTTAAAATGAACTTTTGATGCATTAAATGCTTTGCAATGTTATTTGTAAGTGTTTAGTTGTATTGTATGCATAATTACCTACGAAACGGCATATTGTATGTGTAAATTGGGTTCCCGAATCATGAAATGCGTTTTACGAACTTGAAACTTGAATAATGAACTTTTAACGATCATTCGAAGAGGTTTTGTTGTTGTAAATGATTAACTTGATTGATGAAATATGTTTAGTTATTTCCCTCGTCAAAATACCTTTCCAACGATATAAGATACATGTTTTAAGTGTTTTCGGTTCACAAATTGTGTTTAAAAGTGTTTGGTTCGAGACTTGTCAAATGTGCAGCAACAGCAATCTGTAACTCATTTAGACGTTGTCCCACACCTTGGACGCCGTCCAGTCCTTCACTGTTAGACGCCGTCCAGTCATTTTGGACGCCGTCCAGATGGCCTGTCAGGGGCTGTCCAAATTTGCGTTTCCACGTTTAATTCTAACTATGCTACGCACCTCCGATTAACATGAAACTTGGCCAACATGTTCATATATGATTATTAATTGAAGAAAAATTGTCGGATACCCGACCCGACCCCGTTGACTTTGAATTTGACCAAGTTTGACTTTTAGTCAAACTTGACCAAACACTTATGCAATCGTTCTAACGTGCTTTTATACTTATATCTTGCATGAAACTTTACAACGTGATTCACATGCTATATAATTGAGTCGTAACGATCCATAGGACTAATTGAACACATTTCACCCAATCTTGTGTCGTAACCGATAATTGATACAACTTATTTGTTTAGGTCAAGTCTAAGCAACTTTCATTTGCACAACGTTTAATTACAAGTACTTTGGCATGCAACTACGGTGAGATCATAGTCCACTTTTACTCTTTTATACTTATATTTGGGATGAGAAAACATAAACGTTTCGTTTTACAAATTGAACACAAGTACAAAAACAAACATTACATGAACGAGTTTGAACAAAAATCATCAATTCAATTATCATTAGTTACACTTGAATGGTGTAAGCGAGAACTTATGTTGTGTGGATCCATACGGGTTTGACTAACCCTCATTCGGACGGTTCGCTACCGTTATTCTGATGAAATATATTCTTTACGGTGTATGTTCTAACACTATTATGCAGAGGTAAATGATACAGTTAAGCTTTGATAACTGGGTGCTCGATAAACAATAATATCTATGGAATTCAAATGATTGGAAAAATCGACTTATACTAAACTTGTGGTTCAACTTACTTACTTACTCACTTACTAAACCTATGATTTCACCAACATTTTTCGTTGAAAGTTTTCTATATGTTTTCTCAGGTTCTTGTTTGGCTACTTGATACATGCTTCCGCACAATTTGATTACTTGTTTGGGGTCAACCATGCATGCATACGCTAGGGATAGCACATTTGGATTTAAACTTAGCATACCTACTTACGCTATTTATAGCAACCGTGATTTTAAACTAATTATGTCGCAACTTATTTCATTTATACTTTATAACTTTTGTAAACTTAAACTTGTTGTCAAACCGTTGGGTAAACTAAACTTTGTAAGTCTTGCACGTTTCAAATGAATGCGGCATAATTTTGGTCAAACGCGTCTCATTTAGGGACTATGACGACGTAACGGGACCTAAGTTAACGGCACCGTCAATGACGATTTTGTCGGGTCGCTACAGTAAACTTGTTCAATTCTCTGTAGTCGATACACAATCTCATCGACCCATCCTTCTTTTTAACAAACAAGACCGGAGCTCCCCAAGGTGAAGAACTTGGTCAAATAAATCCTTTGTCTAACAACTCTTGCAATTGACTAGGCAACTCTTGAAGTTCTGGGGGTGCAATTCTGTATGGTGCGCGAGCCACCGGTGCCGCTCCGGGCACTAAGTCTATCTGAAACTCAACTTCTCGATGCGGTGGAAGACCAGGTAATTCCTCCAGAAAAACTTCAAGAAATTCCTTAACTATAGGAACATCTTCGGGTCTCCTTTCTTCAGATGCAACTTGGCTTACGTGAGCCATAAATGCAATACATCCCTTTCTCACATACTTCTGAACTTCAAAGCAGTTAATGAGATGCAATTATGAGCCGTTCTTTTCTCCATAAATCATCATAGGTTCACCGTTAGCAATAGGAATATGAATAGTCTTTAGGTCACAAACCACCTCGGCTTTGTTATCAGCTAACCAGTCCATTCCAACCACAAGGTCAAAACTTCCCAGTTTAATAAGTATCACATCAATGCTAAAAGGCTTACCCTTTAACTTCAAAGTACAACCGCGATAAATCTTATCGGCTCTCATCAAGTTACCATTCCCTAGTTCTATGGAATACACGTTATCTAAGGGAGAAACATGGTTCTTAACATTATGACAAATATCCTTAGATATAAAACTTCTATCAGCACCAGTGTCAAACAAAATGTAAACATGTTGATCATTGAGTTAAAACGTACCCGTGACTAGTTTCAGATTATCACGAGCCTCCGCATAGTTGATGTTGAATGCCCTGCCTCGAGCATTCCCATTGTTGTTGTTCTTAGGACAGTCTCTCTTGAAATGACCCGGCTGTCCGCAACCAAAACAGTTCTTAGCATTACCAGCATTATTCGCATTGCTTGCAGTGTTGTTGTTGGTATTTCTGTTGAGGTTAACCTTACAATCCCTTGCCAAATGGACATACTTCTTACACCGGTTATAAATCATAGCAGTACAGGTTCCGGTGTGATGCTTGCCACACTTTAGACATTGTGGCTTATTACCCTTATACCTAGAGTTAGTTCAAGTGACCCCAGTGTCATTGTGGTAAGTATCTTGCTTCTTGAACGGCTGTTGGTTATGTAAGTACCCGTCCTAATCCATCCGGACGAAGTCCACATCGATTTTAAACGTTTCACAACAGTTGATTTCATCGCGAGGTACTTGACCTCTATATGATACATTTTACAAACATTGCATTCATTTTTAAAAGACAACTTTCATTTCATCGTAAGTTGACAGACATGCATACCATTTCATAATATATCTAAACTATAAATAACTTGATAATATTCTTGATGAACTCAATGACTCGAATGCAACGTCTTTTGAAATATGTCATGAATGACTCCAATTAATATCTCTAAGATGAGCAAAAGCACAGCGGAAGATTTCTTTCGTACCTGAGAATAAACATGCTTTAAAGTGTCAACCAAAAGGTTGGTGAGTTCATTAGTTTAACATAAATAATCATTTCATAATTTTAATAGACCACAAGATTTCATATATCCGTTTCTCATAATCATACATCTCATGCATAGAGACAAAAATCATTCATATGGATTGAACACCTGGTAACCGACATTCACAATATGTATATAAGAATATCCCCATCATTCCGGGATCCTCCTTCGGACATGATATAAATTTCGAAGTACTAAAGCATCTGGTACTTTGGATGGGGCTTGTTGGGCCCGATAGATCTATCTTTAGAGTTCACGTCAATTAGGGTGTCTGTTCCCTAATTCTTAGATTACCAGACTATATAAAAAGGGGCATATTCGATTTCGATCATTCAACCATATAATGTCATTTTAATTACTTGTGTCTATTTTGTAAAACAGTTATAAAAGTTGTGCATGTATTCTCAGTCCCAAAAATGTAAAGAGTAAAAAGGGGATCAAAGGAACTCACCATACTGTATTTTGTAGTAAAAATACATACGACGTCATTGAACAAAAGTAGGGTTGGCCTCGGATTCACGAACCTATATTGTTCATATATATATTAAAACATATAATTAACATGTAATAATAATCAAACCAGTTTATGTAAATATTATTTATTTAGTTTAGTCATATATTAGTTATTATAAAAGTTGTATATATATTTATTTTATATTTTAATATTTATACCTATAATTCTATTAATATAAACATTTATATATATAGTGTAAATCAATAATTTGTTATATAAAAATAATACAAATTATGATAAAGATCATGATAACTCTAATAATATTATTACTAATGTTAATAAGAATGAAAATACTTTTAATATTAATAATAAAGACAATATTACTAAAAATAAATAAAAAGTCATATGTTAATAATAATAATCATATTTGTGATAATATTGTTAATGACATTAATAATAATAATAATAATACTTTTTCCAATAATAATAATAATAATAATAATAATAATAATAATAATAATAATAATAATAATAATAATAATGTTAAATAAACTACCTTAAAAGCTTTTCCTAAAAAAATGCATTAGGCCGGGCTCGAACCCACGACCTCTCGGTCAAGCACAACAACACCAACCACTCCTCTGTTTCCATTTTTCCTTATCATAACAGTTTCTACTTAAATATAACATGTGTCGACTGGATCATATTGGCCCAACAAACACTTGATCTCGGCCCATCACTCCAACTGAATTAACTCGACCCAAGTTTGGAATTCTAGCCCAACAACTGGCCCACTTCTGACAGCATTTATTGTTGATAAAAAAATGTACGTTGTAGCCTGGTTTCGAACACTCGACCTTTCGCTTAACAGACAACCTACTGACCATCGCTCCGCTTGTTTCTTTTTTTTTGAAATCCTTCGTACGTTCATTTATTTAACCTATCGAACTGTTTATCATCTTTCTTACCAACAATATCATTGTACATTTTCATTAACCATCATCATCGTATCTCTTTATCATAATCATAAACGATTATTATCATAATTAAATCATCATCCTTATCGTGATTCGCGTATTATCATCATACTACCATAGTCACCATCGTTATCTTCAACATCGATCACCATCATCCTCATATCATTATCAATCTTCAATTAATAAGATATAGAAACAAACCAAAAAAAATAATAAAAAAAAAACAAATATCGTTATTGTGACATCACCACATCATCATCTTTACGTGCATCTTGTTTCATCGATTCACTATTTGATACAGTTTTCATGTGTGTTCTCGTCACTGTAATCTAATCGACAGAATCGAAAGGAAACAGCAGTCCTAGTATCTCCTTTGTCTTCTTCGTTTACAAAAGAAAGCAAAAAAAGAAAGAAAAAAAATAAATAAATAAATGGTAGTCATCGCTAGTTGCAGTGGAAGAAAAAAAAATGTAACGGTAACGATTAGAATATAACACTGAATTATGGTTTGTTGATTGGTTATCTTCTTTGACAGAATTAGAAGTGGGTTAAACAATTAAGTAGATGAAGTTGTTTATTAAAGGTATTGTAATGGTGAAGGTGATGTTCATGAAGGGTTTCATGAGAGAGAAGAGAGAGAACGTGATGGATGGTTGAAGGAAAGTGGTCTTATGGTGGCGGTGTAGGACGGTGCAGGGTGGAGGATGGTGTGGTTTGGTTGGTGAAGGGTGACGTTTTTAATGTGGTCATTGTTTAACTGAATCCGGGAGATAAGGGAGAGATTGATGACGGTTATTTCATATCTCTGTATAAGTGTTATCATATACTACATATATGTTTATATATAAGATAGTGGAATGACAATTGAGTTGTTGGGTTGTCAGGAAAAGCAAAAAAAAAGTGAACAACTTTTTAATCCCGTGAATCTCCCTTGACTATATCCTACCGACATTTCCATGGACTATTATATCGTGCCCCGTTGTTCACTCAGTGGCGAATAAAAAGTCTCCAGAAAAATCCCAAATTTTTATATTAAGTTTCTTTAATTATTTCAGTAGTTATGGTATAAAATTTGGTTATTAAATGTTAAATAAAAATTACATTAATCCTTCACTCCCAAACCCAAGTAAAATATAAAAGGTTTTAAAATTCAATAAATAGTTCCTAAACATATTTTTAATAAACCTAAAATTTATATTACTCATTTTCGGATCACCGTTTATTTTAAAATAATATAAGTCCATTTTTAATTCGTTTACTATCAATTAAATGACAAATGAGCGTTACAATCGTTTTCTAAATAAATTCGAAATTACCTATATATGTATAATATACTTTATTTATTCATTTTTATAATAAATTTTATTATATCTTATATTAATTTACATATTTATTTATAATAGCAATTATATATAATAGTTTATTAATATTCTTATACATTATTATTTATATTTACTTATTTATATATATTTAACTATTTACAATTAATGGTTCGTGAATCGTCAGAAATGGTCGAGGTCAATTGAATATATGAACCTAGTTTCAAAGTTTTCGAGACTCAACATTACAGATTTTTCTTATCGTGTCGAAAACATATAAAGATTAAGTTTAAATTTGGTCAAAAATTCCCGGGTCATCACAGTACCTACCCGTTAAAGAAATTTCGTCCCGAAATTTGAGTGAGGTGGTCATGGCTTACAATAAAAATGTTTTCATGACCAATATGAGTTGATAATTAGAGGTTTATCATTATTGAATAATAATGATAAAATAATTCAATTATTCTAAGAATACGAGTGAAGCTATCGCAAAAGAGTGAATTGAAGAAAATAAAGTTTTCCTTAGCTTTTGACATAAACAGGGTTGAATTCCGGAATTCAAGGGATTTAAAGAAAATCTTCGAAGTCTAAAAGATTTGATTCTTCATGGAATAAGGAAATTAAGATCTCTATAATTAAATACGGTGATCTGCCTCGATTACACTGTCTGATATTTCCATTATAAATGAACTTCTTCCATTCCATTATTCTCACCATTCCTATAATTTCTTTCTTAATTCATACATCCAAAAGATTATGAAAATGTTTAATCCAGTTATAATCCTTAATATCTTCTTGATTATCGTATCAATCACTCTTCTTTTTCAACTACCACCAGAGGAATCTATTCCTTTCTACTATTACCTTGGGGTGATACTATTCTTAACTATATCGTGTCTTTATATTGTTATTCATACAAATATCCACGGTTTGTAACCTCTACGTTGTTGTTGGGTTTTATATCTTCCCTTATGTTTCGGAGCTCCTTGCCTTTTTATTCTCCTTTCGATTGCTTAGTAAAACGAGTAACGGTCCAGAATTCATAGGTATGAAGTTTCGAATGAACTTGATGTTCCAAGCAGGAAAGAACGTAATTGCACGATTTGATTTGTCAAATTACCAGAATCACTGAGAATAGAACTATCAAGAATATATTTTCTTGATATGTTCAGAAGTTAATTTAAATAAAAGAGTTATGTAACATGGCACGTGATGACGGTATGATCTATGAATCATCACGTTCCATTAGAAACACAGCATGACTTACTATAATATAATCACGTTGATCAAGTGTCATTATATTATACTAACTCATGCATCAATTCCCAACATTACTTCAATAACATTTATATTTTGAGCTCGAAAGTTTACAAAATATAGAAACTAACAGTTTCTATACGATGTAATACTGATAGCACGAAGAGATTAATGATTTCAGATAAGAATAGTTATAGAAATATCTCCAGAAATATGGAGGATATTTATAATGAGAGATACGATGATATCTTGGAATTTCTATTATCGATGGTTGATGAAGAAGATTTATCCGTAAGGGTTTAGATTCGGAAGCAAGGTATTCACTAAAGATTTCATCAGAAACAGAATCATTTTGGTTCTTTGAAGTCAAACTTATCCTTTGTGATTTGTCCACGGCTTCCTTCATAGCTTCGCATAATCTGCTTTTCGATACTAAATTTTCTATTGAATGTTTCCAATATAATGATACACAGGAGGCACGAAGAGGTATATAATTTCGAACGAGAATATTTATGAAAATATCCTTAGAAATATCGAAGATATTGATGATGATATTTTGGAATTTCTAAGTTCGATGGTTGATGGAGAAAGATTTTTTTTTGCAAGATTTTAACATGACTTCGGAGCAAGATATTCTCTAAAGATTTCAACGGATCCAGAATTACATGAATCCTTTGAATATAGGGTTTGGTCCTTGTATTTGTCCTTGGTCTCCTTCATGGTTTGCTCAATCTGTTTTTCAGTACCAAATTTTCTATCGAGCGTTCCCAACACTCTCTTCTTTATCATCAAACTTTTGACCGTTTAGACCATCTACAATTTTTTTTTCTGCATTTAATGCTACGATATCTGAATCATCGGTTATCATTCCGAACTGGTTTCAAGAGAATTGTGTTTTTAGATGATTAACGCTGATGGTAACATGGTGGAATATGAATGGTTCCCCGGTAACAATAAAAGAGCACGCATATATGTCAAAGTTATAATAAGGTTGTTTCAAACGAAGAGTCGAAGTTGATTTGCTGGAGCTGTGACGAAATTGGCTAATTTGGAGAGGGGTTGTAAAATTATTTTTGGTAATAACAACGCCAAAGGAGCTATCGCAGATACGTGTTAAACGTTTACTCAGGTTCTGAGAGTTTTCAAGTGTATAACTATATGCATCAATCTCTTCTTACGTAGATGAAATGCGGTTGGTTCATCCTCTCGATTGAGGTGTTTTCAAGAATCATGAAAGGTTTGAACGCAGATTGTAATTGTGATGATATGAATGGGGTTTAAAATGAAATCAAGTGGCAAACTTGAAGAATTGTTTAGTTTCATATGTTATAATCAATATTTTAATTCATTTTAATTGTCCAGTGTTGGTAGTCTACAGTTGATATTCCACAGTAACAGTCCAGTAATTCATATATAGTTTAATATATAATATTCGAATTGATTAATAAATATCGTGACTCGTGTACATGTCTCAGACTCGATCACAACTCAAAGTATATATATTATTTGAGAATCAACCTCAACCCTGTATAGAGAACTCAATCATTACTGCATATAGAGTGTCTATGGTGATTCCAAATAATATATATAGATGCGTCGATATGATATGTCAAAACCTTGTATACATGTCCCGATATTTAAAGTGCGTAAAATAAATAACAGAAATTAAATGACGATAAATAAAGTGCGTAAAGTAAATAACAGAAATTAAATGACGATAAGTAAAATTGCGAGAATGTAAATTGCGATAAATAAATTGTGATAATTAAATTGCGATAAATAAAATATAATCAGTTAGCTAGGAACAATTAGTTAGGAACAGTTAGCGTGGATTCTTAACAAAATTCCTCATAGTTAATTTGTTTGTTTCTAACAAATTTTATTGTGTCAATTATTTTCTTCGTTATGCCACTTGTTGGATTCTGATAAATCAAAATCCAAATATGAAATTGAATTTGGACGAAAATGGTTATTCTGTGGTAAGCGGATTCGTATATCGGTGAATGTAATTATGATAGTATATGACTGTTGAAACAGATTCGAAGAACGTACAATGTAACTTATAAATGTGAAATTTAAATAGTCCTCGGGTATTACCTACCCGTTAAAATATTTTCACCATTAACAGTTTGTACAAGAGAATTTTTAATTACAATCTTTATGAAAACATATATACATATATATTTTCTTCAGATGTATTCATGGATTTAATGAGTTAATATAATATTAAACTCATTTGTTTTTCGGTTGGAACTAGAATAAATAATCTTTAAAACTTTAGAGATTACATATTCGACATGTCGAACGAAGATCCTACTCAAAGTACAGATGATGATATTGAAGTATGGATTGTTGATGGTACTGGTGCTGTTATTGATTGTACTGTTGGTGCCGGTGATGTTGCTGAAGCTGGTACATTTTGCACCATATCCTCCGAATTGACTATTCGAGCGTGAAGTTCGTTGACTTATTACTCCAGGATGATTGTCGATCGGAACGAGCGGATGAATAAGGTTCAGAATTGTGGATAGAATATAATCTTGTCGAGTTACCCTGGAAATGAGACTGAATATGGTGTCTCGAACAGGTTCGGTAAACGCTTCAGGTTCATTGTGAGGTGAATTCGGTTGGTGGAAGGGATTGCCTTCTGTGCATTTCCATTAATTAAGTCCACTACGAACCCATCAGATGAATTGATAATGGCTGATTGGTTGATTCATGCCGATGACGCTGTTTTCGGAGCTTAGATGAACATCTATGTCGGAATAGCTGTCGGAATAACTATCGGAATAGCTATTGGAATCTGAAGGACTCGAACTGGTTGCAGTATTCATCTCGTACGATCAGATGAAGGATTTTCGATAAGAAATAGATTATAGGATGTAGATTAGTACCCTGCAATACATAATTTACATATGCATATATAATACTAAAATCCCATAAGTTACGGAGGAATCTACGGAAGTTGTCAGGCAAAGTTACAGTAACAGATACGCTAAGATATGAAGTAGCAGATGCGCTAAGATATGAATTTTGTCTATACACTATTCATGCAGTCAATGCAGTAAAATGTGTCTAGACTAAGAATGATAAGCAAATGATTCTCTAAGAATGATAAGCAGGTAATTTTTGACACAAAATGATAAGCAAAACTTTTGACATGCAGACACGGTCGAAGTCCAGACTCACTAATGCATCCTAACGACTTATCAGTTAGACACACTAATGCAGATATGGTTCGCTAAGACCACCGCTCTGATACCAACTATAAGTACCCGTCCTAATCCATCCGGACGAAGTCCACATCGATTTTAAACGTTTCACAACAGTTGATTTCATCGCGAGGTACTTGACCTCTGTATGATACATTTTACAAACATTGCATTCATTTTTAAAAGACAACTTTCATTTCATCGTAAGTTGACAGACATGCATACCATTTCATAATATATCTAAACTATAAATAACTTGATAATATTCTTGATGAACTCAATGACTCGAATGCAACGTCTTTTGAAATATGTCATGAATGACTCCAATTAATATCTCTAAGATGAGCAAAAGCACAGCGGAAGATTTCTTTCGTACCTGAGAATAAACATGCTTTAAAGTGTCAACCAAAAGGTTGGTGAGTTCATTAGTTTAACATAAATAATCATTTCATAATTTTAATAGACCACAAGATTTCATATATCCGTTTCTCATAATCATACATCTCATGCATAGAGACAAAAATCATTCATATGGATTGAACACCTGGTAACCGACATTCACAATATGTATATAAGAATATCCCCATCATTCCGGGATCCTCCTTCGGACATGATATAAATTTCGAAGTACTAAAGTATCTGGTACTTTGGATGGGGCTTGTTGGGCCCGATAGATCTATCTTTAGAGTTCGCGTCAATTAGGGTGTCTGTTCCCTAATTCTTAGATTACCAGACTATATAAAAAGGGCATATTCGATTTCGATCATTCAACCATATAATGTCATTTTAATTACTTGTGTCTATTTTGTAAAACAGTTATAAAAGTTGTGCATGTATTCTCAGTCCCAAAAATGTAAAGAGTAAAAAGGGGATCAAAGGAACTCACCATACTGTATTTTGTAGTAAAAATACATACGACGTCATTGAACAAAAGTAGGGTTGGCCTCGGATTCACGAACCTATATTGTTCATATATATATTAAAACATATAATTAACATGTAATAATAATCAAACCAGTTTATGTAAATATTATTTATTTAGTTTAGTCATATATTAGTTATTATAAAAGTTGTATATATATTTATTTTATATTTTAATATTTATACCTATAATTCTATTAATATAAACATTTATATATATAGTGTAAATCAATAATTTGTTATATAAAAATAATACAAATTATGATAAAGATCATGATAACTCTAATAATATTATTACTAATGTTAATAAGAATGAAAATACTTTTAATATTAATAATAAAGACAATATTACTAAAAATAAATAAAAAGTCATATGTTAATAATAATAATCATATTTGTGATAATATTGTTAATGACATTAATAATAATAATAATAATACTTTTTCCAATAACAATAATAATAATAATAATAATAATAATAATAATAATAATAATAATAATAATAATAATAATAATAATAATAATAATAATAATAATAATAATAATGATGTTAAATAAACTACCTTAAAAGCTTTTCCTAAAAAAATGCATTAGGCCGGGCTCGAACCCACGACCTCTCGGTCAAGCACAACAACACCAACCACTCCTCTGTTTCCATTTTTCCTTATCATAACAGTTTCTACTTAAATATAACATGTGTCGACTGGATCATATTGGCCCAACAAACACTTGATCTCGGCCCATCACTCCAACTGAATTAACTCGACCCAAGTTTGGAATTCTAGCCCAACAACTGGCCCACTTCTGACAGCATTTATTGTTGATAAAAAAAATGTACGTTGTAGCCTGGCTTCGAACACTCGACCTTTCGCTTAACAGACAACCTACTGACCATCGCTCCGCTTGTTTCTTTTTTTTTTGAAATCCTTCGTACGTTCATTTATTTAACCTATCGAACTGTTTATCATCTTTCTTACCAACAATATCATTGTACATTTTCATTAACCATCATCATCGTATCTCTTTATCATAATCATAAACGATTATTATCATAATTAAATCATCATCCTTATCGTGATTCACGTATTATCATCATACTACCATAGTCACCATCGTTATCTTCAACATCGATCACCATCATCCTCATATCATTATCAATCTTCAATTAATAAGATATAGAAACGAACCAAAAAAAATAATAAAAAAAACAACGAATATCGTTATTGTGACATCACCACATCATCATCTTTACGTGCATCTTGTTTCATCGATTCACCATTTGATACAGTTTTCATGCGTGTTCTCGTCACTGTAATATAATCGACAGAATCGAAAGGAAACAGCAGTCCTAGTATCTCCTTTGTCTTCTTCGTTTACAAAAGAAAGCAAAAAAAGAAAGAAAAAAAATAAATAAATAAATGGTAGTCGTCGCTAGTTACAGTGGAAGAAAAAAAAATGTAACGGTAACGATTAGAATATAACACTGAATTATGGTTTGTTGATTGGTTATCTTCTTTGACAGAATTAGAAGTGGGTTAAACAATTAAGTAGATGAAGTTGTTTATTAAAGGTATTGTAATGGTGAAGGTGATGTTCATGAAGGGTTTCATGAGAGAGAAGAGAGAGAACGTGATGGATGGTTGAAGGAAGGTGGTCTTATGGTGGCGGTGTAGGACGGTGTAGGGTGGAGGATGGTGTGGTTTGGTTGGTGAAGGGTGACGTTTTTAATGTGGTCATTGTTTAACTGAATCCGGGAGATAAGGGAGAGATTGATGATGGTTATTTTATATCTCTGTATAAGTGTTATCATATACTACATATATGTTTATATATAAGATAGTGGAATGACAATTGAGTTGTTGGGTTGTCAGGAAAAGCAAAAAAAAGTGAACAACTTTTTAATCCCGTGAATCTCCCTTGACTATATCCTACCGACATTTCCATGGACTATTATATCGTGCCCCGTTGTTCACTCAGTGGCGAATAAAAAGTCTCCAGAAAAATCCCAAATTTTTATATTAAGTTTCTTTAATTATTTCAGTAGTTATGGTATAAAATTTGGTTATTAAATGTTAAATAAAAATTACATTAATCCTTCACTCCCAACCCCAAGTAAAATATAAAAAGTTTTAAAATTCAATAAATAGTTCCTAAACATATTTTTAATAAACCTAAAATTTATATTACTCATTTTCGGATCACCGTTTATTTTAAAATAATATAAGTCCATTTTTAATTCGTTTACTATCAATTAAATGACAAATGAGCGTTACAATAGTTTTCTAAATAAATTCGAAATTACCTATATATGTATAATATACTTTATTTATTCATTTTTATAATAAATTTTATTATATCTTATATTAATTTACATATTTATTTATAATAGCAATTATATATAATAGTTTATTAATATTCTTATACATTATTATTTATATTTACTTATTTATATATATTTAACTATTTACAATTAATGGTTCGTGAATCGTCAGAAATGGTCGAGGTCAATTGAATATATGAACCTAGTTTCAAAGTTTTCGAGACTCAACATTACAGATTTTTCTTATCGTGTCAAAAACATATAAAGATTAAGTTTAAATTTGGTCGAAAATTCCCGGGTCATCACAGGTTATGATTCTTATCTTGACCACCATTCCATTTTCTCTTACCATCACTAGACTTAACCTCATTCATAATAGCACCCTTTCCTCTTTGGGCAATATGATCCAGTAACAAACTCGCCATGTCAATAGCTTCTTGCACAGTTGTGGGTTTAGAAGTAGTGACCCCACCTTGAATACTCTCACTTAAACCCTTGATGTACTGTTCAACCTTACGCCTCTCAGGAGTAACCATTTCTGGACACATTAGTGCTAACTCAAAGAACCTATTATTATAAGCGGTAAGATCACTGCCTACTAACTTCAAGTCACGGAACTCCCATTCCATCTTCTTGATCTCATTCCTTAAACAGTATTCCTCAATCATTCTCTACTTCAATGTTTCCCAGGGTAGGGCATAAGCTTGATCATGACCCAAGGATTGTGCATAGTTGTTCCACCAAGTGAGCGCACTGTCAGACAGTGTGCCCGTAGCAAAACCCACCCTGTCATTATCATTACACCCGCTGATGCGGAAGACAAACTCTAGTTTTTCAAACCAATGATTGAGACCAACTGGTCCCTCGGTTCCATTAAAAGTGTGCGGGTTGCAGCTAGTGAATGTCTTGTAAGAACATCCACCATGGCCTTGAGCGTCGTTCCCGTTATTGTTGCTTGAACCACCACGATCGTTTCTGTTGCGGGTGTTATTGAACTCTCTTAACAACTCAGCCCTCTCGAATGCAATGCCTTCAGCGACAAGTCTCCTGATCTGAGCAGCAATGGATTCCTTCGGAGGCATCTTCAACACAGAAAAATACACCAGGTCAGTGCCAAAACAAAGCTATAAATAAAATATACTAGCAACAAGTGTTGAAGACTAGTAAATAATAATAGTGCGAAAAGATTCATAAGTGGTGAGAAGTAGTGTTAAGTAGTACTAGTAGTGATAGTAGAGACAGAAGTGATAGTAGTGTCACGAGTGGTAGTAGTGGTAGTAGTGACACTAGTGGTGATAATAGTGGCACTAGTGTTATGTAGGGATAGCAGTGGTAGTAGCACTAAGTAGTGACAATAATGTTAATCATAGTAGTATCACATAACACAAGTATTAAAATCATACAACGCTACTAAATAAAGAATATTAACGCATGCAATAAAAGATAAATAATCATTCATAACGTAATCCACCATTATAAAAAAAATAAAATCCCAAAAAGTCATAAACCAAACAGTAAACATCATGTACTAGTAGCCCGGTTTAAAACACCCGGTAAGTCATATATAATCAAATAATTGAAAGAATGGTGGATGAGAAAGAAAAGAAAGCTCGAGGGTGAATGACCCTTCACTTCCTCTTCTATCTGGTACAAGAGGCAGGTCCATCATCCCTAGGCCTATCTCGATCTGCCTCGAGTGCAGCAATCCTGGCAGTCAGGGCTGCTATCAGTCTCTCCTGGTTAAAGAACCTTGCCTCAACCTCGTAACAATAATTGTTTAAGGACGTAACGCTCGAGTCCAACCTGTTAAGATCATCAGGATGTGGGTATGTCCTCGCAACGTCACTTAGAGCATTCACACAATCAACCACATTTCAATTTATGTTGGTGTGGATCAGGTCCATGTCATAGAGATTAACCGGGTGATTGGGTATTTGGTGAGGAGCAGGAGCAGGTGCTGGAGCAGATGCAGGTACATTAGCTACACTTGAGTTGTTGTCATTCTCGGAAGCCTGCGACATCTAACTCACAATACAAGATCACATAGAAAGCAGATTAGTCTAACATATAACGTTAGTCATAGAGTAATCATGTAATGACAAAGTCCCGGTCGTAGTCTAGACTCGCTACAGTGTCCTAATGACCAAATCAGACACACTAATGCAAGTCCTAGTTTCCTTACGAACAATTAGCTCTGATACCATCTATAACACCCAGCCAAATTCCCATCTGACGGCGTGTTAATCAAGGTCCCACAGTTAACAGTTACGCCCTCTATATGAGATGTTTCAAAGCAATCACATTTAATTTTATTAAAAAGTTGGCTTCAAAACACAAGTCAATAAATCCAAAATAAGAATACTATTGTGATCGTAACCACAAGCCAATAGTATTAAATAGTTGTAAAAGTTTTAAATGCGATAATAAATAATGTCTTTAATAATCATGCTGACTCCAAGGCCAGACCAAGCTTCAAAACACAGCGGAAGTCTACCTCTTAAGGACCTGAGAATCAAACACGCAAAACAGGTCAACAATAATGTTGGTGAATCTACAAGTTTAAAATAATGTAAACAGTATCCAAAAAACAGTTATCAGAAAATAGTTTAAGTTCCTTGACCACGAGATTTTTCAAGTACAACTCCAAGTTGCGAAACGTTTACATAATATATGAGCACCTGAATACTAGCAATGACCAGAGTATAGATTCCACTATACTCCATTTACCCCATAAAAATTTTATACACTTGTACGAGTGTATCTAATGTTCAAAGTAAATGCGCCACGGTTAATATTGTTTGGGCAAGGTTGTCTAACCTAACGGATCCGTCCATCTAAATTGTGTTTACCCGAAGGTAATAAAAGTATTCAAGCTAGGGGCTTTGCGTACAAACTCAATATGTATATATAGTACTCGTGTCAACATAAAAGTATTTGAAAATGTAAGTACAACAGCGTGTATTCTCATCCCTGAAAACATGTAAAAAGCGGGACTATAGACTCACCTTAGAACAGTTCGGATGAAAGACAAATGACTTGTACGATTTAGTACCGAGAAGTGCAACCTAAGTATACGTATTTAGGTTAGTCAACATATATGTTTTAAACAAGTGTGGTTTCATAGAGTAAGTTGTCTTATTGCTCGACCAAAGTCAAACCAAAAGTCAAACTTGGTCAAAGTAGTCAACTAAAGTCAACATCAGTAGGTTCATATCAAATGTTGGTCAACATTTCAAACCTAAGTCAAACAACACATTTTAGGTCATAAATGGTCAATTACACGATCATAGTTTTCGTCATACAAAACGTTTATGTACATGTAGCAAACTTCGCATAATAGCTCATAACAAAAAAAATTCATGATAACATGGAAAAATCCAGATCATAATTAGACTCAAAATCAATTCCAGAAAGTCCGGCCAGGGTCTCATACGAGGTATACAAGTCGGGAATCAGAAGGGGTACATTCATGGTCTGCAAAATCAGTTTCTGACCGCGCACTGATTTCGTATTGGCTATAACCGGAGCTAAGGACATGAAAATCAAGCTAGGTCAGTGACCATGGTTCAAGGACAAGTCAAAATATCATATATCCGAAAACAACCAACTTTTGTTTAGCCAATTAGTACAATTCATTCATTAACGTTGGATGTCCTGTTTCAGCTCATTTCCGTAATTACCGAAACTATGGCCCTAGTGTGCACAGTTGATAAGGTTTCAGAGGTTGCAACAAACTAAACATATATCACATAACATATAAAGATTCATTTTCCAGAAACATTCATGCTAGTTTTCAAAACACAAACCACATAGTACAAATCAGAGAGCAAGTTGCAGTTTCGATCATAGTTTAGCTTGTCACTTTCGCGTTCGTTTATCCGAAGATCTAGATACAATTAGACCATGATATCTGCATAAAAAGTGAATTACTTTTTGTATATATTACAGATATGAAAAGCTCTCATCACAAAAATCAATACATTTTAGCATACAAGTCTGTTTTCATGCATGTGCTGGAAAAATCTACATTTTCATTCAATTAGGCATATCATGAGTTTTACTCAAGCAAATGACATGATATCCTAGTGTAACCTGAGTATTTTAAAATTATATATCCAATGGTAATCAATTCATAATCCAATTCGTCACCCATCAATACCAGTTTGATCAAGCAAATAAAACACAACGATAATTCAAATTGTCATAACTTAATCATACGGAAACGAAATCAAGCGAATCCAAAGCCTAAAATCAATAGTTTTTCATGAGGATTCTAAATACATCATAATAATTAACATTAAACAAAGTCAATCTTCTGTACACACAAAGATCAAATTCAGTTTTAACCCTAAATGCATCAAACGATCAAATTAACGACATGTAACACCCCGTTTTTCTAAACAAGGTGCTTGTGGCATCATACGGAGTTTGAGAATATAGTTTGGATGTAATGAATTGACCACGTTTGACTTTGGGATGTTTTAAAAGTGAAATTGGAGTACATCAGGTAAACTGTCGAGTTTGAAGGGGGTTTGTCGCGCTCTGGTGTGTCGCCATCCGTGACAAACAGGGTCAAAATGCGACAACTTCTGATCCATGACTTATGTCCTTTTGTCGCGTTTGAGTGTTGTGTATCGTGTCCTGGTGTCGCGAAACGCGACGAAGTGTCGCGAAACGCGACAATTGTCGCTGTAATGACATCATAACCTATTTTAATGGAATCTTTTGGGGGTGTTTTGGTAATTTCACATATGGCAGATTTTAGAGCCAAAAAACTGATACAACCTTATCCTTACTTCATTTATCACTTCTTCAACTACACACATCCATTTTAGAGAGAGAGAGAGAGAGACAGAGAGAGAGATTGAGTTCTAGTGAGAGAGAGCTCACTTTGGGGAAGAAGAAGACCGAATCTCTCCCGATCCCAAATTCTAAATTTGTTCCCTACGTCTCTAGCTACGTTGTGATAGTGTTGGTAAGTCTTAACTCCGAGTTTTGAGTTTAATTTGATTTATAGCTAGGGTTTGTTCATTTAAGGCTTGTAAGACCCATTTGGGGGTTAAATGGGTAAATTTGGGTTAAATTGGTGTAATGAAACCCTAAGGTTTTGTAATCTAGGGTTGATCTTGTAATTTGGTGTTTGTAAGTATTAATTGTGTTGTAAATCACTAATACACTTGTGAGTTAGAGAAAGGTGGTTAATGGTGAAAGGACCCGTTCATATACATTATAAACGATTCACAATAGTTGATTACATCGCGAGGTATTTGACCTCTATATGATACATTTTACAAACATTGCATTCGTTTTTAAAAGACAAATTTTCTTTACAACGAAAGTTGACGGCATGCACACCATTTCATAATACATCCAACTATAATTGGCTTAATAATAATCTTGATGAACTTAATAACTCGAATGCAACGTCTTTCAAAATATGCCATGAATGACTCCAAGTAATATCCTTAAAATGAGCTAATGCACAGCGGAAGATTTCTTTAATACCTGAGAATAAACATGCTTTAAAGTGTCAACCAAAAGGTTGGTGAGTTCATAGGTTTATCATAACAATCATTTCAATATATTAATAGACCACAAGATTTCCGTTTATAAATATATGTACACTCGCAAGTGTATAAAAGTATTCTATAAGTTGTAGGCACCCGGTAACAAGCCTTAACGTTCATGTTTTACCCTCTGAAGTACACCAGATCAGGTGTGTTTAAAATAACCTCGAAGTACTAAAGCATCCCATAGTCAGGATGGGGTTTGTCAGGCCCAATAGATCTATCTTTAGGATTCGCGCCTACCGTACATAGACAAGTAGTTTAATGTTACCAAGCTAAGGGTATATTTCTGGTTTAAACCCACGTAGAATTAGTTTTAGTACTTGTACCTATTTCGTAAAACATTTATAAAAACAGCGCATGTATTCTCAGTCCCAAAAATATATATAAAAGGGAGCAAATGAAACTCACAATACTGTATTTCGTAGTAAAAATACATATAACGTCATTTAACAAGTGCAAGGTTGGCCTCGGATTCACGAACGTATCAATATTGAGATTCAATATTGCAGGAAAGTACGTAGACGCAACGGAGATGATAAACACTAGATTGACCTCACGAGCATACCCATCACCTCCATAGCTATAACCCATAATTTTCTTAGCTTCGACTCATTCAAAAAAAACTATTTTGAAATCACTCGGACAGCACTCCGTCGTAATATTTTATATATACTAATAATATCTTGAAATAATACAGAGCAAATATATATATATCGATTGAGAGAGTTTAGAGAAATATATTTTCAAGTTTCTATGAAATAATGAAACCTATTGAATTCTATTTATAATAGATTTTTGAATTATTAAAGTGAATTATTAAAGTATGAATTATTAAAGTGAATTATTAAAGTATAAATTATTAAAGTGAATTATTAAAGTATAAATTATTAAAGTGAATTATTAAAGTATGAATTATTAAAGTGAATTATTAAAGTATGAATTATTAAAGTGAATTATTAAAGTATGAATTATTAAAGTGAATTATTAAAGTATGAATTATTAAAGTGAATTATTAAAGTATAAATTATTAAAGTGAATTATTAAAGTATGAATTACTAAAGTGAATTATTAAAGTATGAATTATTAAAGTGAATTATTAAAGTTAAAGTAAAGTAAAAGTAAAGTAAATGTAAAGTTAAAGTATAGTAAAAGTATAAAAACTATGTATGTATAATACGCGTATAAATATATATAATATTAATTTAAATCGTTATATATATTTAATGAAATAAAATATAAATATCGTTATATTTATTATACTGGTTAAGTAATGAGTTGTCAAAAGTGATTCTAGATATTTATAAAAGTTATATACGTTTTAATAATAAAGTTCTTTTTTAAACTGAAAAAGTCTTTGTACGTTTGAAAATAGATTAATAGAATATTATGGAAACCAATTCTCCACTAACTTTTGTCTAACTTTCGTAAATGACACTTTTTGTTTTTATTTATAAATAGCTTTACAAATTATTCTGAATATCGTTAAGAGGAATAGATTTTCTCAAATCATAGTGGACCTCTCAACAGAGACTTGTAATCATAATTCAATGTTTCTGATAATTCAATCATTTAATATATTTTTTTTTAATTTCGTCAAAAATCATATTGAAACAAATGCGTTCATGTAAAGTATTATACGTTTAATACTTTATTAATATTCTCAAGTTATAATATATATATATATATATATATATATATATATACATATACATATCTATTTATATATAACGGTTCATGAATCGTCGGAATTTGGTCGAGGTTATAATGAATGTATGAACACAGTTTAAAATTCTTGAGATTTAACTTAACAAACTTTGCTTATCGTGTCGGAATAATATAAAGATTAAAGTTTAAATTTGGTCGGAAATTTCCGGGTCGTCACAGTACCTACCCGTTAAAGAAATTTCGTCCCCGAAATTTGATAGAGGTCGTCATGGCTAACAATGAGAATGTTATTATAACGATTATAGAGTTTTATCATGTTCAAGAAGAATGTATAAAATAATTCGATTACTCGAAGCGTGTGAGTGAAGTTATCGTAAATGAATGAAATAAGATAATAGTGATTCGTTGTATCTTTTAACGTCATCACGATTGATCTTCGAAAAGAAAATCTTTGTAATCTATATTGGATTTGATTATTCGGCGATTAAGGAAATTATGATCCTCTTCGAATTAATGCGATAATCTATTTTGATTTCTCTGTCGGATATTTCACTATAAATCCACCTCATTTTTTTTCTTACAACTCACACCTTCTCAACTCATATTTTAAAGTATTTGTCAATATGCTTCATCCAGTGCTGATTCTTGATATACTCCTCACTTTCATATCTGTCGCTCTTCTTTTTCATCTGCCTCCGGAAGAATCTATTCACTTCTACTATACTCTTGGTTTTATAGTGTTTTTAGTTCTCCCGTGTCTTTATATTGCTATATGCATTGATATATACGGTTTGTGATTTCTGGGTTGTTGTTGGGTTTTATATCTTCCCTTATATTTCAAAGTCCTTGTTTCTTCTATAATCATTGTCATCCACAGTTAATGCTCTCTTCTATTTGCCATGATTTATACTCCCATTTCTAGTTCGGAGCTTTGTCCTTTCGTTTCTTCTTCTTGCGATTAAGCACCGCTTGTAATGGTCCAGAATTCACAGATATAAATTTCGGAATGAACATTGTTAATGTTCTAGGAAGGAAATTGTAATGACACGATCTTGACTTGTCAAATTACCAGAATACCTCAGAAAAGGCCGAATCATCAAGAAATATTTTCTTGATATTTAGAGATCAAAGAGAATACAAGAGTCATGTAAGATAGCACATGATGACGTTATGATCTGTGAATCATCATGTTCCATTTAGAAACTCAGCATGAATTACTGTAATATAATCACGTTGATCAAGTGTCATTATATTATACTAACTCATGCTTCAGCTCCCAACACTTCTTCAAGAATATTCCTATTTTAAACTCGAATGTTTCAGAATTTAGAAACTAAAATAGTTTCTTTTATGATATAATACAGATAGCGCGAAGAGGTAAATGATTTCAGATAAGAATAATTATAAAAATATCTTCAGAAGTATGGATGATATTTATAATGAAAGATACGATGATATCTTAGAATGTCTAATATCAGAGGATGATGAAGGATATTATCCGCAGGGATTTAGAGTCAGGAGCAAGGTATTCGTTAATGACTTCAGCAAGTACTGAATCATTTGGATTCTTTGAAGGCAGGTTCAGCCTTTGTGATTTGTCCACAGCCTCCTTCATACTTTGCTCAATCCGTTTTCCAGTTCCAAAGCTTCTCTTTTTCTGAGCTTTGCCAATATACTATCCTTTATCATCCAACTTTTTACTGTTAAGGTCGTTTACAGTTTTTACTGCTTCATCAGCATTTTTCAAAATTTTGAGAACTGGTTCGCAGTTTAGGGTGTTTTTCAGAAATTTCTCATTCAAAGAATGTAAGTCTTGGAGGTAGACGTTGTGTGTATATGTAATTGTTGATGTAGACATGCTGCGTGGTTTCAAAATACTGATTGCTGATTCTCAATAATTGGTATGGCAATTCTTGTTATAAGGTACGAATGCGTATATGATAGGGTTTCGATAATTATAATGATTTTTTTTTTGAAAGTCAAAGATCAGTGAAGTTGTTGGTAAGTTTATTGCTAATGTGGTGAATATAAACGATTCCCCGGTAACGTTGGCGAAAGGGCAACGTATCTATTGAGGTTATAATAAGACTGTTTTGATTGAGAAGTCGAAGTTGACTTGCTGGAGATGTGACAAAACTGTCTATTTTGAAACGGAATTGAAAAGTTATTTTAGCTAGTAAATGCCAAAGGGTCTAACACGGATACGTGTCGAACTATGACTTGGGTTTTGAGAGTTTTTTAGGTGTATAACTGTGGGTAACATGTGGTTGGATCATCATCTCGATTGTTCCTTAGTTGAAGTGTCTTCAGGAATTTCGAAGGGTTTGAGCACATATTGTAATCGTTAATACATATGATGTTCTAACACAGTTTTGAAGTCAAAGTATAGCTTTGAAAGATATAGGAATCTAAGAGTGATGATACTGGTTATATTTCAAATTGAATTATGCGATTTCAAAATCAGAATATGTAATTGAATTTGAATGAGTATGATTGTTTTGATTTATATGAAAGAATGGATATTGTTGTGAAAGTAGAGAGTATAGTTGATGATTGCTGAATCAGTTTCAAAAAATGTAATATATTAATTGTGAATTTATATATCTCTCGGGTATTACCTACCCGTTAAAAAAATTTTCACAATTAATATTTTGTACAAAAGAAGTTTATTACAGTCTTTATGAAAATATATGTGTATATTTTCTTTAGATGTAATATAGATTTAATGAGTTAATATTAAATTAAACTCATTTGTTTTATGGTTAGAACTAGAATTGAGTAATCCCTAAAACTTTATAAATTGCATAAGTATTTCTTCAATAATATTGAAATTATGAATCATTACTTTGTTACTTGTTGGTTTTCGTGAAATTCTTGTGAACTTCGCAAGGTACGAATGATGTTATTTGAAAATTTTCGAGTACATCGATGATGAAAGTGTAAAATCAAACATATATTCGAATAATACACTTGATTAATTATGAATTAGATTTTTATTGAATTGAGACAGAGATTGTAATTAACGATGGTTAAGTTGCGGACGAAGGACGTACATCATTGCATATTTGTAATATGAATTAACTGAGTAGTTAAGATTCACACATAATAGCTTAGTACGGGAAGATTTATTATGGTTTAAAAATTTATACATATAAAATATACATATAAATCTTTCGATTGGAAATGAGTTAATACTTCATAACTCGTTGATACAATATATTTGTTGTTGATTCGTAATGATGTCCACAATGATTCTTGAACTGACAGAGTTTGTGATGTTAAGGTGCTGTTGATTCTGTATACTGACGGCACTGACTGTGTTGATGATGCTACGGTCCTGTTGATGCTGTTGGTAAAACAATTCTAGCTTATAAATCGTACACCATTTTCGATCAAAGTTTCTACTCTACCATCTCCGTTCACTCATCCGATTTACGATCAGAATTAAATAATCTCTAAGATTTTGGAGATTACATAACTGCCGCAGAGATATCTCTTCAATGAAGTTTATGAATTAATACTTCATCGTTTGTTGTTGTTGATATTCCTGGATATTTACAGGGCGTATGATGTTGATGTTTGAGATACAGATTGTGATGTTGCGGTATGGGATGTGGATGTTGTTATTGGTGGTGGTGATGGTACTGTTGGTGTTGCTGATGGTGGTACTGTTTATGCTGCTGGTGCTGCTGCTGGTGTTTGTAACCTTTGCACCATATTCTCCAAAGCCACTACCCGAGCGCGAAGCTCGTTGACTTCTTCTATTACACCGGGGTGATTGTCAGTTCGGACGAGCGGATAAATAAAATCTAGAATTTGGTGTAGTATGTAATCGTGACGAGATACTCTAGAAATAAGAGAGAAAATGGTGTTTCGGATAGGTTCGCCGGTAAGTGCTTCAGGTTCTTCGCCAAGAGGACAATGTGGTGGATGGAAGGGATTACCTTCTTCTTGTCTCCAATGATTAAGGAGGCTACGAACCCATCCCCAATTCATCCAGAATAGATGATGACTAATTGGTTGATCTATTCCGGTCACACTGCTTTCGGAACTTGAGTGGGATTCCATTTCGGAATCCGAGGGACTTGAACTAATGACAAATTCCATTTCGTACGATTGAATAAAGAATTTTTCGATATGAAATGATTTTTCAGCTATCGGGTGGTATTCTAATTATATAGAGCAAAAGGTTTCGTAGATTACGGAGGAATTTACGGAATATGTCAGGCAAAGTTTACAATAATAGATACGCTAAGATATGAATTTTGTCTATACACTATTCATGCAATCATTGCAATAAGATGTGTCTAGACTAAGAATGATAAGCAGGTAATTTCTGACAAAAATGATGAGCAAAACTTTTGACATGCAGACACGGTCGAAGTCCAGACTCACTAATGCATCCTAACGACTATCAGTTAGACACATTAATGCAGACCTGGTTCACTAAGACCACCGCTCTGATACCAACTGAAAGGACCCGTTCATATACATTATAAACGATTCACAATAGTTGATTACATCGCGAGGTATTTGACCTCTATATGATACATTTTACAAACATTGCATTCGTTTTTAAAAGACAAATTTTCTTTACAACGAAAGTTGACGGCATGCACACCATTTCATAATACATCCAACTATAATTGGCTTAATAATAATCTTGATGAACTCAATAACTCGAATGCAACGTCTTTCAAAATATGCCATGAATGACTCCAAGTAATATCCTTAAAATGAGCTAATGCACAGCGGAAGATTTCTTTAATACCTGAGAATAAACATGCTTTAAAGTGTCAACCAAAAGGTTGGTGAGTTCATAGGTTTATCATAACAATCATTTCAATATATTAATAGACCACAAGATTTCTGTTTATAAATATATGTACACTCGCAAGTGTATAAAAGTATTCTATAAGTTGTAGGCACCCGGTAACAAGCCTTAACGTTCATGTTTTACCCTCTGAAGTACACCAGATCAGGTGTGTTTAAAATAACCTCGAAGTACTAAAGCATCCCATAGTCAGGATGGGGTTTGTCAGGCCCAATAGATCTATCTTTAGGATTCGCGCCTACCGTACATAGACAAGTAGTTTAATGTTACCAAGCTAAGGGTATATTTCTGGTTTAAACCCACGTAGAATTAGTTTTAGTACTTGTACCTATTTCGTAAAACATTTATAAAAACAGCGCATGTATTCTCAGTCCCAAAAATATATATAAAAGGGAGCAAATGAAACTCACAATACTGTATTTCGTAGTAAAAATACATATAACGTCATTTAACAAGTGCAAGGTTGGCCTCGGATTCACGAACGTATCAATATTGAGATTCAATATTGCAGGAAAGTACGTAGACGCAACGGAGATGATAAACACTAGATTGACCTCACGAGCATACCCATGAACCATACCCATCACCTCCATAGCTATAACCCATAATTTTCTTAGCTTCGACTCATTCAAAAAAAACTATTTTGAAATCACTCGGACAGCACTCCGTCGTAATATTTTATATATACTAATAATATCTTGAAATAATACAGAGCAAATATATATATATATATCGATTGAGAGAGTTTAGAGAAATATATTTTCAAGTTTCTATGAAATAATGAAACCTATTGAATTCTATTTATAATAGATTTTTGAATTATTAAAGTGAATTATTAAAGTATGAATTATTAAAGTGAATTATTAAAGTATAAATTATTAAAGTGAATTATTAAAGTATAAATTATTAAAGTGAATTATTAAAGTATGAATTATTAAAGTGAATTATTAAAGTATGAATTATTAAAGTGAATTATTAAAGTATGAATTATTAAAGTGAATTATTAAAGTATGAATTATTAAAGTGAATTATTAAAGTATAAATTATTAAAGTGAATTATTAAAGTATGAATTACTAAAGTGAATTATTAAAGTATGAATTATTAAAGTGAATTATTAAAGTTAAAGTAAAGTAAAAGTAAAGTAAAGGTAAAGTTAAAGTATAGTAAAAGTATAAAAACTATGTATGTATAATACGCGTATAAATATATATAATATTAATTTAAATCGTTATATATATTTAATGAAATAAAATATAAATATCGTTATATTTATTATACTGGTTAAGTAATGAGTTGTCAAAAGTGATTCTAGATATTTATAAAAGTTATATACGTTTTAATAATAAAGTTCTTTTTTAAACTGAAAACATCTTTGTACGTTTGAAAATAGATTAATAGAATATTATGGAAACCAATTCTCCACTAACTTTTGTCTAACTTTCGTAAATGACACTTTTTGTTTTTATTTATAAATAGCTTTACAAATTATTCTGAATATCGTTAAGAGGAATAGATTTTCTCAAATCATAGTGGACCTCTCAACAGAGACTTGTAATCATAATTCAATGTTTCTGATAATTCAATCATTTAATATATTTTTTTTTAATTTCGTCAAAAATCATATTGAAACAAATGCGTTCATGTAAAGTATTATACGTTTAATACTTTATTAATATTCTCAAGTTATAATATATATATATATATATATATATATATATATATATATATATATATATATATATATATATATATATACATATACATATACATATCTATTTATATATAACGGTTCATGAATCGTCGGAATTTGGTCGAGGTTATAATGAATGTATGAACACAGTTTAAAATTCTTGAGATTTAACTTAACAAACTTTGCTTATCGTGTCGGAATAATATAAAGATTAAAGTTTAAATTTGGTCGGAAATTTCCGGGTCGTCACAGTACCTACCCGTTAAAGAAATTTCGTCCCCGAAATTTGATAGAGGTCGTCATGGCTAACAATGAGAATGTTATTATAACGATTATAGAGTTTTATCATGTTCAAGAAGAATGTATAAAATAATTCGATTACTCGAAGCGTGTGAGTGAAGTTATCGTAAATGAATGAAATAAGATAATAGTGATTCGTTGTATCTTTTAACGTCATCACGATTGATCTTCGAAAAGAAAATCTTTGTAATCTATATTGGATTTGATTATTCGGCGATTAAGGAAATTATGATCCTCTTCGAATTAATGCGATAATCTATTTTGATTTCTCTGTCGGATATTTCACTATAAATCCACCTCATTTTTTTTCTTACAACTCACACCTTCTCAACTCATATTTTAAAGTATTTGTCAATATGCTTCATCCAGTGCTGATTCTTGATATACTCCTCACTTTCATATCTGTCGCTCTTCTTTTTCATCTGCCTCCGGAAGAATCTATTCACTTCTACTATACTCTTGGTTTTATAGTGTTTTTAGTTCTCCCGTGTCTTTATATTGCTATATGCATTGATATATACGGTTTGTGATTTCTGGGTTGTTGTTGGGTTTTATATCTTCCCTTATATTTCAAAGTCCTTGTTTCTTCTATAATCATTGTCATCCACAGTTAATGCTCTCTTCTATTTGCCATGATTTATACTCCCATTTCTAGTTCGGAGCTTTGTCCTTTCGTTTCTTCTTCTTGCGATTAAGCACCGCTTGTAATGGTCCAGAATTCACAGATATAAATTTCGGAATGAACATTGTTAATGTTCTAGGAAGGAAATTGTAATGACACGATCTTGACTTGTCAAATTACCAGAATACCTCAGAAAAGGCCGAATCATCAAGAAATATTTTCTTGATATTTAGAGATCAAAGAGAATACAAGAGTCATGTAAGATAGCACATGATGACGTTATGATCTGTGAATCATCATGTTCCATTTAGAAACTCAGCATGAATTACTGTAATATAATCACGTTGATCAAGTGTCATTATATTATACTAACTCATGCTTCAGCTCCCAACACTTCTTCAAGAATATTCCTATTTTAAACTCGAATGTTTCAGAATTTAGAAACTAAAATAGTTTCTTTTATGATATAATACAGATAGCGCGAAGAGGTAAATGATTTCAGATAAGAATAATTATAAAAATATCTTCAGAAGTATGGATGATATTTATAATGAAAGATACGATGATATCTTAGAATGTCTAATATCAGAGGATGATGAAGGATATTATCCGCAGGGATTTAGAGTCAGGAGCAAGGTATTCGTTAATGACTTCAGCAAGTACTGAATCATTTGGATTCTTTGAAGGCAGGTTCAGCCTTTGTGATTTGTCCACAGCCTCCTTCATACTTTGCTCAATCCGTTTTCCAGTTCCAAAGCTTCTCTTTTTCTGAGCTTTGCCAATATACTATCCTTTATCATCCAACTTTTTACTGTTAAGGTCGTTTACAGTTTTTACTGCTTCATCAGCATTTTTCAAAATTTTGAGAACTGGTTCGCAGTTTAGGGTGTTTTTCAGAAATTTCTCATTCAAAGAATGTAAGTCTTGGAGGTAGACGTTGTGTGTATATGTAATTGTTGATGTAGACATGCTGCGTGGTTTCAAAATACTGATTGCTGATTCTCAATAATTGGTATGACAATTCTTGTTATAAGGTACGAATGCGTATATGATAGGGTTTCGATAATTATAATGATTTTTTTTTTGAAAGTCAAAGATCAGTGAAGTTGTTGGTAAGTTTATTGCTAATGTGGTGAATATAAACGATTCCCCGGTAACGTTGGCGAAAGGGCAACGTATCTATTGAGGTTATAATAAGACTGTTTTGATTGAGAAGTCGAAGTTGACTTGCTGGAGATGTGACAAAACTGTCTATTTTGAAACGGAATTGAAAAGTTATTTTAGCTAGTAAATGCCAAAGGGTCTAACACGGATACGTGTCGAACTATGACTTGGGTTTTGAGAGTTTTTCAGGTGTATAACTGTGGGTAACATGTGGTTGGATCATCATCTCGATTGTTCCTTAGTTGAAGTGTCTTCAGGAATTTCGAAGGGTTTGAGCACATATTGTAATCGTTAATACATATGATGTTCTAACACAGTTTTGAAGTCAAAGTATAGCTTTGAAAGATATAGGAATCTAAGAGTGATGATACTGGTTATATTTCAAATTGAATTATGCGATTTCAAAATCAGAATATGTAATTGAATTTGAATGAGTATGATTGTTTTGATTTATATGAAAGAATGGATATTGTTGTGAAAGTAGAGAGTATAGTTGATGATTGCTGAATCAGTTTCAAAAAATGTAATATATTAATTGTGAATTTATATATCTCTCGGGTATTACCTACCCGTTAAAAAAATTTTCACAATTAATATTTTGTACAAAAGAAGTTTATTACAGTCTTTATGAAAATATATGTGTATATTTTCTTTAGATGTAATATAGATTTAATGAGTTAATATTAAATTAAACTCATTTGTTTTATGGTTGGAACTAGAATTGAGTAATCCCTAAAACTTTATAAATTGCATAAGTATTTCTTCAATAATATTGAAATTATGAATCATTACTTTGTTACTTGTTGGTTTTCGTGAAATTCTTGTGAACTTCGCAAGGTACGAATGATGTTATTTGAAAATTTTCGAGTACATCGATGATGAAAGTGTAAAATCAAACATATATTCGAATAATACACTTGATTAATTATGAATTAGATTTTTATTGAATTGAGACAGAGATTGTAATTAACGATGGTTAAGTTGCGGACGAAGGACGTACATCATTGCATATTTGTAATATGAATTAACTGAGTAGTTAAGATTCACACATAATAGCTTAGTACGGGAAGATTTATTATGGTTTAAAAATTTATACATATAAAATATACATATAAATCTTTCGATTGGAAATGAGTTAATACTTCATAACTCGTTGATACAATATATTTGTTGTTGATTCGTAATGATGTCCACAATGATTCTTGAACTGACAGAGTTTGTGATGTTAAGGTGCTGTTGATTCTGTATACTGACGGCACTGACTGTGTTGATGATGCTACGGTCCTGTTGATGCTGTTGGTAAAACAATTCTAGCTTATAAATCGTACACCATTTTTGATCAAAGTTTCTACTCTACCATCTCCGTTCACTCATCCGATTTACGATCAGAATTAAATAATCTCTAAGATTTTGGAGATTACATAACTGCCGCAGAGATATCTCTTCAATGAAGTTTATGAATTAATACTTCATCGTTTGTTGTTGTTGATATTCCTGGATATTTACAGGGCGTATGATGTTGATGTTTGAGATACAGATTGTGATGTTGCGGTATGGGATGTGGATGTTGTTATTGGTGGTGGTGATGGTACTGTTGGTGTTGCTGATGGTGGTACTGTTTATGCTGCTGGTGCTGCTGCTGGTGTTTGTAACCTTTGCACCATATTCTCCAAAGCCACTACCCGAGCGCGAAGCTCGTTGACTTCTTCTATTACACCGGGGTGATTGTCAGTTCGGACGAGCGGATAAATAAAATCTAGAATTTGGTGTAGTATGTAATCGTGACGAGATACTCTAGAAATAAGAGAGAAAATGGTGTTTCGGATAGGTTCGCCGGTAAGTGCTTCAGGTTCTTCGCCAAGAGGACAATGTGGTGGATGGAAGGGATTACCTTCTTCTTGTCTCCAATGATTAAGGAGGCTACGAACCCATCCCTAATTCATCCAGAATAGATGATGACTAATTGGTTGATCTATTCCGGTCACACTGCTTTCGGAACTTGAGTGGGATTCCATTTCGGAATCCGAGGGACTTGAACTAATGACAAATTCCATTTCGTACGATTGAATAAAGAATTTTTCGATATGAAATGATTTTTCAGCTATCGGGTGGTATTCTAATTATATAGAGCAAAAGGTTTCGTAGATTACGGAGGAATTTACGGAATATGTCAGGCAAAGTTTACAATAATAGATACGCTAAGATATGAATTTTGTCTATACACTATTCATGCAATCATTGCAATAAGATGTGTCTAGACTAAGAATGATAAGCAGGTAATTTCTGACAAAAATGATGAGCAAAACTTTTGACATGCAGACACGGTCGAAGTCCAGACTCACTAATGCATCCTAACGACTATCAGTTAGACACATTAATGCAGACCTGGTTCACTAAGACCACCGCTCTGATACCAACTGAAAGGACCCGTTCATATACATTATAAACGATTCACAATAGTTGATTACATCGCGAGGTATTTGACCTCTATATGATACATTTTACAAACATTGCATTCGTTTTTAAAAGACAAATTTTCTTTACAACGAAAGTTGACGGCATGCACACCATTTCATAATACATCCAACTATAATTGGCTTAATAATAATCTTGATGAACTCAATAACTCGAATGCAACGTCTTTCAAAATATGCCATGAATGACTCCAAGTAATATCCTTAAAATGAGCTAATGCACAGCGGAAGATTTCTTTAATACCTGAGAATAAACATGCTTTAAAGTGTCAACCAAAAGGTTGGTGAGTTCATAGGTTTATCATAACAATCATTTCAATATATTAATAGACCACAAGATTTCCGTTTATAAATATATGTACACTCGCAAGTGTATAAAAGTATTCTATAAGTTGTAGGCACCCGGTAACAAGCCTTAACGTTCATGTTTTACCCTCTGAAGTACACCAGATCAGGTGTGTTTAAAATAACCTCGAAGTACTAAAGCATCCCATAGTCAGGATGGGGTTTGTCAGTCCCAATAGATCTATCTTTAGGATTCGCGCCTACCGTACATAGACAAGTAGTTTAATGTTACCAAGCTAAGGGTATATTTCTGGTTTAAACCCACGTAGAATTAGTTTTAGTACTTGTACCTATTTCGTAAAACATTTATAAAAACAGCGCATGTATTCTCAGTCCCAAAAATATATATAAAAGGGAGCAAATGAAACTCACAATACTGTATTTCGTAGTAAAAATACATATAACGTCATTTAACAAGTGCAAGGTTGGCCTCGGATTCACGAACGTATCAATATTGAGATTCAATATTGCAGGAAAGTACGTAGACGCAACGGAGATGATAAACACTAGATTGACCTCACGAGCATACCCATGAACCATACCCATCACCTCCATAGCTATAACCCATAATTTTCTTAGCTTCGACTCATTCAAAAAAAACTATTTTGAAATCACTCGGACAGCACTCCGTCGTAATATTTTATATATACTAATAATATCTTGAAATAATACAGAGCAAATATATATATATATCGATTGAGAGAGTTTAGAGAAATATATTTTCAAGTTTCTATGAAATAATGAAACCTATTGAATTCTATTTATAATAGATTTTTGAATTATTAAAGTGAATTATTAAAGTATGAATTATTAAAGTGAATTATTAAAGTATAAATTATTAAAGTGAATTATTAAAGTATAAATTATTAAAGTGAATTATTAAAGTATGAATTATTAAAGTGAATTATTAAAGTATGAATTATTAAAGTGAATTATTAAAGTATGAATTATTAAAGTGAATTATTAAAGTATGAATTATTAAAGTGAATTATTAAAGTATAAATTATTAAAGTGAATTATTAAAGTATGAATTACTAAAGTGAATTATTAAAGTATGAATTATTAAAGTGAATTATTAAAGTTAAAGTAAAGTAAAAGTAAAGTAAAGGTAAAGTTAAAGTATAGTAAAAGTATAAAAACTATGTATGTATAATACGCGTATAAATATATATAATATTAATTTAAATCGTTATATATATTTAATGAAATAAAATATAAATATCGTTATATTTATTATACTGGTTAAGTAATGAGTTGTCAAAAGTGATTCTAGATATTTATAAAAGTTATATACGTTTTAATAATAAAGTTCTTTTTTAAACTGAAAACATCTTTGTACGTTTGAAAATAGATTAATAGAATATTATGGAAACCAATTCTCCACTAACTTTTGTCTAACTTTCGTAAATGACACTTTTTGTTTTTATTTATAAATAGCTTTACAAATTATTCTGAATATCGTTAAGAGGAATAGATTTTCTCAAATCATAGTGGACCTCTCAACAGAGACTTGTAATCATAATTCAATGTTTCTGATAATTCAATCATTTAATATATTTTTTTTTAATTTCGTCAAAAATCATATTGAAACAAATGCGTTCATGTAAAGTATTATACGTTTAATACTTTATTAATATTCTCAAGTTATAATATATATATATATATATATATATATATATATATATATACATATACATATCTATTTATATATAACGGTTCATGAATCGTCGGAATTTGGTCGAGGTTATAATGAATGTATGAACACAGTTTAAAATTCTTGAGATTTAACTTAACAAACTTTGCTTATCGTGTCGGAATAATATAAAGATTAAAGTTTAAATTTGGTCGGAAATTTCCGGGTCGTCACAAATGGGTTCAAGTTTGACTAAATTATAAGTCTAAATGTTAAAATGGGTCAAATGGGTAATGGTTAACCTAGTTGGGTAAGATGGGTAGGAAATACCCTAAGTTTGTGTTAGTTGGTGTTGTGAGACTTTAATCACTAGCTTTTAGTGATTTATGATAAGTATTGACCTTAAATGGGCGGTTTTGGTGTGAACGGGTCATTTAATGCAAATGTGTCATTAAATGCACAAGTGTTAAATGTTGATGTATAGTCCAACTAGTTTGTGTATTGAATGTGTACTTAATGTATTAGGTACCTTGCGTTGAAGCTTGCGGATTTGTAAAATTGTCACCTAGGCTATAAGGTGAGTGGAATATTTATACATGTAGGTATGTAGTTTATTTACTCGTACGCGGCGTGGGCCTTAGGTGCCACATCGTGAGTATTGGTGTTATGTCACAAGACGGTGACTTATTGATGGTATGGGTGATGAGAACTACGGGTCGGTAGTGTCTTGATAGGTGACTCACAAGCCGGTGACACCTCATGGTGGTTCACAAGTCGGTGACCCCTTTTGTAGTGGCGGGTGATTCACAAGTCGGTGACACCTTATAGTGCTTCACAAGTTTGTGACACTTAATGGCGCTTCACAAGTCAGTGACGCCATATGGCGTTCACAAGTCGGTGACCCATATGTATTGGTGGGTGATTCACAAGTCGGTGACACCCTTTGGTTATTCACAAGTCGGTGACACCTTATGATGATTCACAAGTTGGTGACAACATACGAGTGAGACTCGACATTATTGGACGTCTACAAGTTGGTAATGCCATATCGGGGAATGGTTTGATATGTTTATGCATTGTTATGGTTAAGTATATTATTGTGGTGATCTATATACTAATGTTGTTGCTAGTTGTATGTTTGGTGATGCTAGCTCGTTTATGCATTGTTTGCATGGTATTTTGTAAGTGGATGCGTGTAGGTAAACTATATATGTATATGTATAAGTATTGCATTCACTAAGCAATTAGCTTACCCTCTCGTTGTTTATATTTTTATAGGTTGCAAGTGGCGGCTTGGGTTTGCTAGGGGACTAGTGCTTTATGGATTGCTTTATACTTTTGATTAGGATTGGGTAGCGTTCCCGATCACCATGCTTGATTTTGGTTGTAAAGTGAACTAGTCGGGTCATGAACTATATTTTGGATACGTCAATGGGTTATGGGTTGTATTCCCATTTTGTAAACTTAATTCATGTATTGTATGTTTTAAAGATGTCTAAACTCAATATGGTAATGATGATGTTTTCGGAAACATAAATGGACTAATGTTGCATATATTATTATGTTAAAAAGGAAATTTTTTTTATGGGCCGGAAATACGACGGGTTAGGTCATTTCAAGTGGTATCAGAGCATGGTCTAAGGGATTTAGGTGACTTGAGATAGGCGCCTAGACTTAGACTTTTGTGTGTGCTATTATGCGGGACTTGTAGGATTACGGGTCGGTTCGGGTTTTAGTAGGTGCCTTATAGAATAGGTGCATTAGCTACGTGTTGATTATGTTGTTACTAATCATATCATTTTGTGTTGAACATCTAGCAAGATGGTTGTTGTATTTATAAGCTCGTCATGGCATGTGTGCGTAATAATGCTTCGCGACCATTATTACGGTTGCAAGCCAAGTCAAGCAAGTGATGTACAACAAGTATTGAACTAGACGGGAGGTACGAATGGTGGCATATTTATATGATTGTGAATATTGATCGTGACGGTGTATGTAATTTATTCGTGTCGCGTTCCTAACCGAGTTCATTTCTTAGAATGAAGACGAGGAACAGACATGATAATGATGATCAAGGCAAGGACTCCGAGTTCACGGCTAAGGTTGAGGCCATCTTTAAACGTCAAAAAGCGGAGTTTCTAGAGGACGTTAGGAAGATGTTCCTAGATTCAATTAACGAGGAAGTAGTCGATCTAGTTAAGGAACAAGTGAAGATCGTTCTTCACGAAGATAATGTGGGAAGGCGAGACTTCTACTACAAAAATTTCAAGGATGGTCAACCTCCCACTTTTGATGGCAAACGAGTCCCACTTATGAGTGCTCGATGGATCTCTGATATGGAGGGGGCCTTTCGTACTAGTGAGTCCCCTCTCGATAAGAAGATGAGGTATGGTAGTAATATGTTAAGGGGTGACGCCAAGTTGTGGTGGGACGCGAAAATCCAACTCTATGGTGAGGAACAATGTATGGAGTTCATATAGGACGAGTCAAAGTGGAATTTTTCAAGGAATACCGAACTTCGGCCGATCTTTCTAGGCTTAAGGACGAGTTGCGTGCTTTGAGGCAAGGTTCAATGGATTTGAACACTCTCAAATCCGTTTTCTTATCGAAGACCCAATTTTTCCCGGAGTATGTCGGGAACGACCACATGTTGAAGGAAGACTTTTACCGAACCTTAAACGATCATTACCAAGAAAAGATTAGTAGGAACTCGGTGAAAACTTTTGACGAGTTGTTTGACATGGTGAAGGGTTTCGAGACGTTTGTCTCGAAGGCAAGTGTTTTCGATGTTAGTAAGCGGAAGTTCGAAGCAACGATGTTTTCGAATAAGAAAAGTAAAAGTGCTATCGAAGGCGTCGGAAGCGTGAAGATGAGTGACACGGGTAGTTCTAAATTTGCGTGTTATAATTGTGGGAAAACGGGACATAAGTCTCGTGATTGTCCGTCGGGTAAGGTCACATGTTTTAAGTGCCGGAAGGAGGGACACCGGAAATTGGAATGTCCCGAATGGAATAGTGACGGAGCGCGAAGATCTAGCGATGCTTGATTCAGGTACTATTCGATTTTAGTACTATCTTTATGCAGGTGACTTTTGGGTAATAATTGAGTTGATCCATGTGATGTAGTGACTAGCTAGGTCGAGTTAGTCCATTGCGGTTTGATTAGCCAGGTCGGGTTGACCAAATGAGTTTGACTTAACGGAGTCGGGTTAATCAATTGTTGTTAGGGTTGTTTGACTAACCGGATCAGGTTAATCAATTAGATGATAGGTGTTGACCGAGTCGGGTTGACCAAGAGAGTTTAGCTTAACCGAGTCAGGTTAATCAATTTTTGATAGGGTCATTTGACTAACCGGGTCGGGTTAATCAATTAGACGATAGGTGTTGACCGAGTCGGGTTGACCAAGAGAGTTTGACTTAACCGAGTCGGGTTAATCAATTGTTATTAGGGTTGTTTAACTAACCGAGTCGGGTTAATCAATTAGACGATAGGTGTTGACTGAGTCGGGTTGACCAAGAGAGTTTGACTTAACCGAGTCGGGTTAATCAATTATTGTTAGGGTCTTTTGGCTAACCGGATCAGGTTAATCAATTATACGATAGGTGTTGACCGGGTCGGGTTGACCAAGAGAGTTTGACTTAACCGAGTTGGGTTAATCAATTGTTGTTAGGGTCGTTTGACTAACCGGGTCGGGTTAATCAATTAGACGATAGGTGTTGACCGAGTCGGGTTGACCAAGAGAGTTTGACTTAACCGAGTCGGGTTAATCAATTGTTGTTAGGTGTTGACCGAGACGGGTTGACCAAGCGGGTTTGACTAACCGGGTCGGGTTAATCAATTAGATGTTAGGAGTTGACCGAGGTAGGTTGACCGAGTGTGTTAGACTAACCAAGTTGGGTTAATCATTTGGTGTTGGGGACTTAACCCAGTCGGGTGTAACCGTGATGTGATTAGATGGTTACTTGTGTTGCTCTCCATTAAGTGTTGGCATAGAAATCGTATGCCGTTCGAGAGGCGTTTACATTGACCATGTACGCGTGCGAGTAGAGTAACGGTTTTTGACTATCTTTGATTGTGTGTAAGTAACCGTGTTAACGGTTAAGAAGGTGCGAGTTAGGGTGTAAGTCTTGGTGTTCCAAGCGTCTCCTTAGTGTTAAGATGAAAGGTAAATAGGCTAGTTATGCGGTCTAGGTGGTTAGTGACTAGCGGGTGTCACTAGAAAGTTGTGGGCGTTGAGCCGTAATGTTCGTTGGATTTGTGTGACTTCGAGTAGTCGAGTGACGTGTGACACCGAGGATGGACCCCGTAAGGGTCGAGCTATTGAGACTCGGTGGTAGTAATGAGAGTTGCATAACACTGCGCCAGGCGCCTCCGTATACCTGCTAGTTAAAATGCTTCACTCCGGTGGTGTGATTACTTTGTACTTGGGTGCCGATGAGAAACCCGAAGGTACGATAATGGTTTATCGTGATGATTAGTGGGCGTTAACGCTTGATCGATTTGATAGGTCGGGGTTCGAATGCTTTATTGTAAATCCGTGAAGAATTGTTGAGTATGACCAACATCGAGACTGGTCAGGTGTTGTGGAATGTTGAAATTCCGCAAGGTATTATCATCTTGACGATGATAGTATGGGGTTAAAACCCTAAGTGGGGGAGTTAAGTACCGCAGATTTCGGAAAAATCCCTATCTAGTAGACGTGATGAGTGAACGGATGTCGCTTATTTAGGAAAGGAAGACTTCGATGTGAAATGTCCCGTTCTTATTGATTAAAAACGTTCCATATTAATTGATTTCGTTGCGAGGTTTTGACCTCTATATGAGACGTTTTTCAAAGACTGCATTCATTTTTAAACAAACCATAACCTTTATTTCATCAATAAAGGTTTAAAAAGCTTTACGTAGATTATCAAATAATGATAATCTAATATATCCTGTTTACACACGACCATTACATAATGGTTTACAATACAAATATGTTACAACAAAATAAGTTTCTTGAATGCAGTTTTTACACAATATCATACAAGCATGGACTCCAAATCTTGTCCTTATTTAAGTATGCGACAGCGGAAGCTCTTAATAATCACCTGAGAATAAACATGCTTAAAACGTCAACAAAAATGTTGGTGAGTTATAGGTTTAACCTATATATATCAAATCGTAACAATAGACCACAAGATTTCATATTTCAATACACATCCCATACATAGAGATAAAAATCATTCATATGGTGAACACCTGGTAACCGACAATAACAAGATGCATATATAAGAATATCCCCATCATTCCGGGACACCCTTCGGATATGATATAAATTTCGAAGTACTAAAGCATCCGGTACTTTGGATGGGGTTTGTTAGGCCCAATAGATCTATCTTTAGGATTCGCGTCAATTAGGGTGTCTGTTCCCTAATTCTTAGATTACCAGACTTAATAAAAAGGGGCATATTCGATTTCGATAATTCAACCATAGAATGTAGTTTCACGTACTTGTGTCTATTTTGTAAATCATTTATAAAACCTGCATGTATTCTCATCCCAAAAATATTAGATTTTAAAAGTGGGACTATAACTCACTTTCACAGATTTTTACTTCGTCGGGAAGTAAGACTTGGCCACTGGTTGATTCACGAACCTATAACAATATATACATATATATCAAAGTATGTTCAAAATATATTTACAACACTTTTAATATATTTTGATGTTTTAAGTTTATTAAGTCAGCTGTCCTCGTTAGTAACCTACAACTAGTTGTCCACAGTTAGATGTACAGAAATAAATCGATAAATATTATCTTGAATCAATCCACGACCCAGTTTATACGTATCTCAGTATTGATCACAACTCAAACTATATATATTTTGGAATCAACCTCAACCCTGTATAGCTAACTCCAACATTCACATATAGAGTGTCTATGGTTGTTCCGAAATATATATAGATGTGTCGACATGATAGGTCGAAACATTGTATACGTGTCTATGGTATCTCAAGATTACATAATATATAATACAAGTTGATTAAGTTATGGTTGGAATAGATTTGTTACCAATTTTCACGTAGCTAAAATGAGAAAAATTATCCAATCTTGTTTTACCCATAACTTCTTCATTTTAAATCCGTTTTGAGTGAATCAAATTGCTATGGTTTCATATTGAACTCTATTTTATGAATCTAAACAAAAAAAGTATAGGTTTCTAGTCGGAAAAATAAGTTACAAGTCGTTTTTGTAAAGGTAGTCATTTCAGTCGAAAGAACGACGTCTAGATGACCATTTTAGAAAACATACTTCCACTTTGAGTTTAACCATAATTTTTGGATATAGTTTCATGTTCATAATAAAAATCATTTTCTCAGAATAACAACTTTTAAATCAAAGTTTATCATAGTTTTTAATTAACTAACCCAAAACAGCCCGCGGTGTTACTACGACGGCGTAAATCCGGTTTTACGGTGTTTTTCATGTTTCCAGGTTTTAAATCATTAAGTTAGCATATCATATAGATATAGAACATGTGTTTAGTTGATTTTAAAAGTCAAGTTAGAAGGATTAACTTTTGTTTGCGAACAAGTTTAGAATTAACTAAACTATGTTCTAGTGATTACAAGTTTAAACCTTCGAATAAGATAGCTTTATATGTATGAATCGAATGATGTTATGAACATCATTACTACCTTAAGTTCCTTGGATGAACCTACTGGAAAAGAGAAAAATGGATCTAGCTTCAATGGATCCTTGGATGGCTCAAAGTTCTTGAAGCAAAATCATGACACGAAAACAAGTTCAAGTAAGATCATCACTTGAAATAAGATTGTTATAGTTATAGAAATTGAACCAAAGTTTGAATATGATTATTACCTTGTATTAGAATGATAACCTACTGTAAGAAACAAAGATTTCTTGAGGTTGGATGATCACCTTACAAGATTGGAAGTGAGCTAGCAAACTTGAAAGTATTCTTGATTTTATGAAACTAGAACTTTTGGAATTTATGAAGAACACTTAGAACTTGAAGATAGAACTTGAGAGAGTTCAATTAGATGAAGAAAATTGAAGAATGAAAGTGTTTGTAGGTGTTTTTGGTCGTTGGTGTATGGATTAGATATAAAGGATATGTAATTTTGTTTTCATGTAAATAAGTCATGAATGATTACTCATATTTTTGTAATCTTATGAGATATTTCATGCTAGTTGCCAAATGATGGTTCCCACATGTGTTAGGTGACTCACATGGGCTGCTAAGAGCTGATCATTGGAGTGTATATACCAATAGTACATACATCTAAAAGCTGTGTATTGTACGAGTACGAATACGGGTGCATACGAGTAGAATTGTTGATGAAACTGAACGAGAATGTAATTGTAAGCATTTTTGTTAAGTAGAAGTATTTTGATAAGTGTATTGAAGTCTTTCAAAAGTGTATAAATACATATTAAAACACTACATGTATATACATTTTAACTGAGTCGTTAAGTCATCGTTAGTCGTTACATGTAAGTGTTGTTTTGAAACCTTTAGGTTAACGATCTTGTTAAATGTTGTTAACCCAATGTTTATAATAATAAAAGAGATTTTAAATTATTATATTATCATGATATTATGATGTACGAATATCTCTTAATATGATATATATACATTAAATGTCGTTACAACGATAAACGTTACATATATGTCTCGTTTCAAAATCATTAAGTTAGTAGTCTTGTTTTTACATATGTAGTTCATTGTTAATATAATTAATGATATGTTTACTTATCATAATATCATGTTAACTATATATATAACCATATATATGTCATCATATAGTTTTTTTACAAGTTTTAACGTTCGTGAATCACCGGTCAACTTGGGTGGTCAATTGTCTATATGAAACCTATTTCAATTAATCAAGTCTTAACAAGTTTGATTGCTTAACATGTTGGAAACATTTAATCATGTAAACATCAATCTCAATTAATATATATAAACATGGAAAAGTTCGGGTCACTACAGTACCTACCCGTTAAATAAATTTCGTCCCGAAATTTTAAGCTGTTGAAGGTGTTGACGAATCTTCTGGAAATAGATGCGGGTATTTCTTCTTCATCTGATCTTCACGCTCCCAGGTGAACTCGGGTCCTCTACGAGCATTCCATCGAACCTTAACAATTGGTATCTTGTTTTGCTTAAGTCTTTTAACCTCACGATCCATTATTTCGACGGGTTCTTCGATGAATTGGAGTTTTTCGTTGATTTGGATTTCATCTAACGGAATAGTGAGATCTTCTTTAGCAAAACATTTCTTCAAATTCGAGACGTGGAAAGTGTTATGTACAGCCGCGAGTTGTTGAGGTAACTCAAGTCGGTAAGCTACTGGTCCGACACGATCAATAATCTTGAATGGTCCAATATACCTTGGATTTAATTTCCCTCGTTTACCAAATCGAACAACGCCTTTCCAAGGTGAAACTTTAAGCATGACCATCTCTCCAATTTCAAATTCTATATCTTTTCTTTTAATGTCAGCGTAGCCCTTTTGTCGACTTTGGGCGGTTTTCAACTGTTGTTGAATTTGGATGATCTTCTCGGTAGTTTCTTGTATAATCTCCGGACCCGTAATCTGTCTATCCCCCACCTCACTCCAACAAATCGGAGACCTGCACTTTCTACCATAAAGTGCTTCAAACGGCGCCATCTCAATGCTTGAATGGTAGCTGTTGTTGTAGGAAAATTCTGCTAACGGTAGATGTCGATCCCAACTGTTTCCGAAATCAATAACACATGCTCGTAGCATGTCTTCAAGCGTTTGTATCGTCCTTTCGCTCTGCCCATCAGTTTGTGGATGATAGGCAGTACTCATGTCTAGACGAGTTCCTAATGCTTGCTGTAATGTCTGCCAGAATCTTGAAATAAATCTGCCATCCCTATCAGAGATAATAGAGATTGGTATTCCATGTCTGGAGACGACTTCCTTCAAATACAGTCGTGCTAACTTCTCCATCTTGTCATCTTCTCTTATTGGTAGGAAGTGTGCTGATTTGGTGAGACGATCAACTATTACCCAAATAGTATCAAAACCACTTGCAGTCCTTGGCAATTTAGTGATGAAATCCATGGTAATGTTTTCCCATTTCCATTCCGGGATTTCGGGTTGTTGAAGTAGACCTGATGGTTTCTGATGCTCAGCTTTGACCTTAGAACACGTTAAACATTCTCCTACGTATTTAGCAACATCGGCTTTCATACCCGGCCACCAAAAATGTTTCTTGAGATCCTTGTACATCTTCCCCGTTCCAGGATGTATTGAGTATCTGGTTTTATGAGCTTCTCTAAGTACCATTTCTCTCATATCTCCAAATTTTGGTACCCAAATCCTTTCAGCCCTATACCGGGTTCCGTCTTCCCGAATATTAAGATGCTTCTCCGATCCTTTGGGTATTTCATCCTTTAAATTTCCCTCTTTTAAAACTCCTTGTTGCGCCTCCTTTATTTGAGTAGTAATGTTATTATGAATCATTATATTCATAGATTTTACTCGAATGGGTTCTCTATCCTTCCTGCTCAAGGCATCGGCTACCACATTTGCCTTCCCCGGGTGGTAACGAATCTCAAAATCGTAATCATTCAATAATTCAATCCACCTACGCTGCCTCATATTCAGTTGTTTCTGATTAAATATGTGTTGAAGACTTTTGTGGTCGGTATATATAATACTTTTGACCCCATATAAGTAGTGCCTCCAAGTCTTTAATGCAAAAACAACCGCGCCTAATTCCAAATCATGCGTCGTATAATTTTGTTCGTGAATCTTCAATTGTCTAGACGCATAAGCAATCACCTTCGTTCGTTGCATTAATACACAACCGAGACCTTGCTTTGATGCGTCACAATAAATCACAAAATCATCATTCCCTTCAGGCAATGACAATATAGGTGCCGTAGTTAGCTTTTTCTTCAATAACTGAAACGCTTTCTCTTGTTCATCATTCCATTCAAATTTCTTCCCTTTATGCGTTAATGCAGTCAAGGGTTTTGCTATTCTGGAAAAGTCTTGGATGAACCTTCTGTAGTAACCAGCTAGTCCTAAAAACTGGCGTATGTGTTTCGGAGTTTTCGGGGTTTCCCACTTTTCAACAGTTTCTATCTTTGCCGGATCCACCTTAATACCTTCTTTGTTCACTATGTGACCGAGGAATTGAACTTCTTCCAACCAAAATGCACACTTTGAAAACTTAGCGTACAATTCTTCCTTCCTCAATACTTCTAACACTTTTCTCAAATGTTCACCGTGTTCTTGGTCATTCTTTGAGTAAATAAGTATGTCATCAATGAAAACAATGACAAACTTGTCAAGGTATGGTCCACACACTCGGTTCATAAGGTCCATGAACACAGCTGGTGCATTAGTTAAACCAAACGGCATGACCATAAACTCGTAATGACCGTAACGTGTTCTGAAAGCAGTCTTTGGAATATCATCTTCTTTCACCCGCATTTGATGATACCCGGAACGTAAGTCAATCTTTGAATAAACAGACGAGCCTTGTAGTTGATCAAATAAGTCGTCGATTCTCGGTAGTGGGTAGCGGTTCTTGATGGTAAGTTTGTTCAACTCTCGGTAGTCGATACACAACCTGAATGTACCATCTTTCTTCTTGACAAACAAAACAGGAGCTCCCCACGGTGATGTGCTTGGTCGAATGAAACCACGCTCTAAAAGTTCTTGTAATTGGCTTTGCAGTTCTTTCATCTCGCTGGGTGCGAGTCTGTAAGGAGCACGAGCTATTGGTGCAGCTCCTGGTACAAGATCTATTTGAAATTCAACGGATCGATGTGGGGGTAATCCCGGTAATTCTTTCGGAAATACATCGGGAAATTCTTTTGCAATGGGAACATCATTGATGCTCTTTTCTTCAGTTTGTACTTTCTCGACGTGTGCTAGAACAGCATAGCAACCTTTTCTTATTAGTTTTTGTGCCTTCAAATTACTAATAAGATGTAGCTTCGTGTTGCCCTTTTCTCCGTACACCATTAAGGGTTTTCCTTTTTCTCGTATAATGCGAATTGCATTTTTGTAACAAACGATCTCCGCTTTCACTTCTTTCAACCAGTCCATACCGATTATCACATCAAAACTCCCTAACTCTACTGGTATCAAATCAATCTTAAATGTTTCGCTAACCAGTTTAATTTCTCGATTCCGACATATATTATCTGCTGAAATTAATTTACCATTTGCTAATTCGAGTAAAAATTTACTATCCAAAGGCGTCAATGGACAACTTAATTTAGCACAAAAATCTCTACTCATATAGCTTCTATCCGCACCCGAATCAAATAAAACGTAAGCAGATTTATTGTCAATAAGAAACGTACCCGTAACAAGCTCCGGGTCTTCCTGTGCCTCTACCGCATTAATATTGAAAACTCTTCCACGGCCTTGTCCATTCGTGTTCTCCTGGTTCGGGCAATTTCTAATAATGTGGCCTGGTTTTCCACATTTATAACAAACTACATTGGCATAACTTGCTCCGACACTACTTGCTCCGCCATTACTCGTTCCGACACCATTTGTTCCTTTCGTTCTATTAACCCCTGGTCCGTAGACCTCACACTTCGCCGCGCTATGACCATTTCTTTTACACTTGTTGCAAAATTTGGTGCAGAACCCCGAGTGATTCTTTTCACACCTTTGGCATAGTTGCTTCTGATTGTTGTTGTTGTTGCGGTTATTATTGTTGTTGGGATGATTGTTGTAGTTGCTGTTGTTGTTGTTGTTGTTGTTGTTGTTGGGCCGTTTGTTGTAGTTGCGATTGATGTTGCGATTGTTGGGATAATTGTTGCGATTATTGTTGTAATTGCTGTTGTTGTTGTATTGGTGATTCTTATCACCGTTTTCCTCCCACTTTCTTTTGACTTGCTTCACATTGGCCTCTTCAGCAGTCTGTTCTTTAATTCTTTCTTCAATCTGGTTCACTAGTTTGTGAGCCATTCTACATGCCTGTTGTATGGAGGCGGGCTCGTGTGAACTTATATCTTCTTGGATTCTTTCCGGTAATCCTTTCACAAACGCGTCGATCTTCTCTTCCTCATCTTCGAATGCTCCCGGACACAATAGGCACAATTCTGTGAATCGTCTTTCGTACGTGGTAATATCAAATCCTTGGGTTCGTAACCCTCTAAGTTCTGTCTTGAGCTTATTGACCTCGGTTCTGGGACGGTACTTCTCGTTCATCAAGTGCTTGAATGCTGACCACGGTAGTGCGTACGCATCATCTTGTCCCACTTGCTCTAGATAGGTATTCCACCATGTTAACGCAGAACCTGTGAAGGTATGCGTAGCGTACTTCACTTTGTCCTCTTCAGTACACTTACTTATGGCAAACACCGATTCAACCTTCTCGGTCCACCGTTTCAATCCGATCGGTCCTTCGGTTCCATCAAATTCCAAAGGTTTGCAGGCAGTGAATTCTTTGTAGGTGCATCCTACACGATTTCCTGTACTGCTAGATCCAAGGTTATTGTTGGTATGTAGCGCAGCCTGTACTGCGGCTATGTTTGAAGCTAGAAAAGTACGGAATTCCTCTTCATTCATATTCACGGTGTGTCGAGTAGTCGGTGCCATTTCCTTCAAAATAGTTAAATGTAACAAGTTAATCATACAGAATATTAAGAGTAGTTAATAGTATTTCGTAGCATAATATGAACTCATTTATAAAAGCTTTTTCTTCATATTAGCGTTTTATAAGTTTAAATTCGGGTAGTACCTACCCGTTAAGTTCATACTTAGTAGCTAATATACAATTCAACTACTACAATTCTATATGAAAAACTGATTATAATAATATTTCGCGTTCAAACTTTTATACAATATTTTACAAACTTACAATACCGCTTATTTTACATAAAGCATGAAATATAGCACACAATAACTTTGATACAAGATAGTTGTGAAGACAATTCTAGCTAGTACACAAGTCGTTCAGCAAAGGCAATAAATACACGTAATTCATACATCCAGAAACAAGTCATGCATTCTGGTTTTACTAGGACTACTTCCCATCCTTGGTCTTGTGCAACATAACCGTTATGGCCGTTGATAAGACAGCGTGTTGTAACGTCATCAAAGGGACGAGGGTTACGTAATGTCCAACAGTCCCGTAATAATCTAAAAACCTCATTTCTTACCCCAATTACCGACTCCGTCACTTGTGGAAACGTTTTGTTTAATAGTTGTAGCCCGATGTTCTTGTTCTCACTTTGGTGAGAAGCGAACATTACTAATCCGTAAGCATAACATGCTTCTTTATGTTGCATGTTAGCCGCTTTTTCTAAATCACGAAGTCCAATATTCGGATATATTGAGTCAAAATAATTTCTTAACCCGTTGCGTAAAATAGCATTTGGGTTCCCCGCAATATATGCGTCAAAGTAAACACATCGTAACTTATGGGTTTCCCAATGTGATATCCCCCATCTTTCAAACGAAAGTCTCTTATAAACCAAGACATTCTTGGAACGTTCTTCGAATGTCTTACAAACTGATCTCGCCTTAAATAGTTGTGCCGAAGAATTCTGGCCGACTCTAGACAAGATTTCATCAATCATGTCCCCGGGTAGGTCTCTTAAAATATTGGGTTGTCTATCCATTTTGTGTTTTTAAACTGTAAAATAGACAAGAGTTAGATTCATAAAAAAAATACTTATTAATACAAGCAATTTTTACATATATCATAAAGCATAAGAACACTATATTCCATATATTACACTACACGAATACAACTATCTTATTCCGACTCGCTCGTTTCTTCTTCTTCGATTTTGGTTCATTTTGCCAAGTTTCTAGGGATATATGATGTTCCCCTAATACGAGCCGTCGTTGTCCACATTGGTTTAGAAAAACCTGGTGGTTTAGAGGTTCCCGGGTCATTGTTACAACTTAAGGACTTCGGGGGTTGACGATACATATAAAGTTCATCGGGGTTGGAATTAGATTTCTCTATTTTTATGCCCTTTCCCTTATTATTTTCTTTTGCCTTTTTAAATTCAGTTGGGGTAATTTCTATAACATCATCGGAATTCTCGTCGAAATCCGATTCATCGGAGAATTGGTAATCCTCCCAATATTTTGCTTCCTTGGCGGAAACACCATTGACCATAATTAACTTTGGTCGGTTGGTTGAGGATTTTCTTTTACTTAACCGTTTTATTATTTCCCCCACCGGTTCTATTTCTTCATCCGGTTCCGATTCTTCTTCCGGTTCCGATTCTTCTTCCGGTTCCGACTCTTCTTCCGGTTCCTCTTCGGGAACTTGTGAATCAGTCCACAAATCATTCCAATTTACATTTGACTCTTCATTATTATTAGGTGAGTCAATGGGACTTGTTCTAGAGGTAGACATCTATCACATAATATCAAACACGTTAAGAGATTAATATATCACATAATATTCATATGTTAAAAATATATAGTTTCCAACAAAAATGTTAAGCAATCATTTTTAAAGAAAACACGGTCGAAGTCCAGACTCACTAATGCATCCTAACAAACTCGATAAGACACACTAATGCAAATTTTCTGGTTCTCTAAGACCAACGCTCTGATACCAACTGAAATGTCCCGTTCTTATTGATTAAAAACGTTCCATATTAATTGATTTCGTTGCGAGGTTTTGACCTCTATATGAGACGTTTTTCAAAGACTGCATTCATTTTTAAACAAACCATAACCTTTATTTCATCAATAAAGGTTTAAAAAGCTTTACGTAGATTATCAAATAATGATAATCTAATATATCCTGTTTACACACGACCATTACATAATGGTTTACAATACAAATATGTTACAACAAAATAAGTTTCTTGAATGCAGTTTTTACACAATATCATACAAGCATGGACTCCAAATCTTGTCCTTATTTAAGTATGCGACAGCAGAAGCTCTTAATAATCACCTGAGAATAAACATGCTTAAAACGTCAACAAAAATGTTGGTGAGTTATAGGTTTAACCTATATATATCAAATCGTAACAATAGACCACAAGATTTCATATTTCAATACACATCCCATACATAGAGATAAAAATCATTCATATGGTTAACACCTGGTAACCGACAATAACAAGATGCATATATAAGAATATCCCCATCATTCCGGGACACCCTTCGGATATGATATAAATTTCGAAGTACTAAAGCATCCGGTACTTTGGATGGGGTTTGTTAGGCCCAATAGATCTATCTTTAGGATTCGCGTCAATTAGGGTGTCTGTTCCCTAATTCTTAGATTACCAGACTTAATAAAAAGGGGCATATTCGATTTCGATAATTCAACCATAGAATGTAGTTTCACGTACTTGTGTCTATTTTGTAAATCATTTATAAAACCTGCATGTATTCTCATCCCAAAAATATTAGATTTTAAAAGTGGGACTATAACTCACTTTCACAGATTTTTACTTCGTCGGGAAGTAAGACTTGGCCACTGGTTGATTCACGAACCTATAACAATATATACATATATATCAAAGTATGTTCAAAATATATTTACAACACTTTTAATATATTTTGATGTTTTAAGTTTATTAAGTCAGCTGTCCTCGTTAGTAACCTACAACTAGTTGTCCACAGTTAGATGTACAGAAATAAATCGATAAATATTATCTTGAATCAATCCACGACCCAGTGTATACGTATCTCAGTATTGATCACAACTCAAACTATATATATTTTGGAATCAACCTCAACCCTGTATAGCTAACTCCAACATTCACATATAGAGTGTCTATGGTTGTTCCGAAATATATATAGATGTGTCGACATGATAGGTCGAAACATTGTATACGTGTCTATGGTATCTCAAGATTACATAATATATAATACAAGTTGATTAAGTTATGGTTGGAATAGATTTGTTACCAATTTTCACGTAGCTAAAATGAGAAAAATTATCCAATCTTGTTTTACCCATAACTTCTTCATTTTAAATCCGTTTTGAGTGAATCAAATTGCTATGGTTTCATATTGAACTCTATTTTATGAATCTAAACAAAAAAAGTATAGGTTTCTAGTCGGAAAAATAAGTTACAAGTCATTTTTGTAAAGGTAGTCATTTCAGTCGAAAGAACGACGTCTAGATGACCATTTTAGAAAACATACTTCCACTTTGAGTTTAACCATAATTTTTGGATATAGTTTCATGTTCATAATAAAAATCATTTTCTCAGAATAACAACTTTTAAATCAAAGTTTATCATAGTTTTTAATTAACTAACCCAAAACAGCCCGCGGTGTTACTACGACGGCGTAAATCCGGTTTTACGGTGTTTTTCATGTTTCCAGGTTTTAAATCATTAAGTTAGCATATCATATAGATATAGAACATGTGTTTAGTTGATTTTAAAAGTCAAGTTAGAAGGATTAACTTTTGTTTGCGAACAAGTTTAGAATTAACTAAACTATGTTCTAGTGATTACAAGTTTAAACCTTCGAATAAGATAGCTTTATATGTATGAATCGAATGATGTTATGAACATCATTACTACCTTAAGTTCCTTGGATGAACCTACTGGAAAAGAGAAAAATGGATCTAGCTTCAATGGATCCTTGGATGGCTCAAAGTTCTTGAAGCAAAATCATGACACGAAAACAAGTTCAAGTAAGATCATCACTTGAAATAAGATTGTTATAGTTATAGAAATTGAACCAAAGTTTGAATATGATTATTACCTTGTATTAGAATGATAACCTACTGTAAGAAACAAAGATTTCTTGAGGTTGGATGATCACCTTACAAGATTGGAAGTGAGCTAGCAAACTTGAAAGTATTCTTGATTTTATGAAACTAGAACTTTTGGAATTTATGAAGAACACTTAGAACTTGAAGATAGAACTTGAGAGAGTTCAATTAGATGAAGAAAATTGAAGAATGAAAGTGTTTGTAGGTGTTTTTGGTCGTTGGTGTATGGATTAGATATAAAGGATATGTAATTTTGTTTTCATGTAAATAAGTCATGAATGATTACTCATATTTTTGTAATCTTATGAGATATTTCATGCTAGTTGCCAAATGATGGTTCCCACATGTGTTAGGTGACTCACATGGGCTGCTAAGAGCTGATCATTGGAGTGTATATACCAATAGTACATACATCTAAAAGCTGTGTATTGTACGAGTACGAATACGGGTGCATACGAGTAGAATTGTTGATGAAACTGAACGAGAATGTAATTGTAAGCATTTTTGTTAAGTAGAAGTATTTTGATAAGTGTATTGAAGTCTTTCAAAAGTGTATAAATACATATTAAAACACTACATGTATATACATTTTAACTGAGTCGTTAAGTCATCGTTAGTCGTTACATGTAAGTGTTGTTTTGAAACCTTTAGGTTAACGATCTTGTTAAATGTTGTTAACCCAATGTTTATAATAATAAAAGAGATTTTAAATTATTATATTATCATGATATTATGATGTACGAATATCTCTTAATATGATATATATACATTAAATGTCGTTACAACGATAAACGTTACATATATGTCTCGTTTCAAAATCATTAAGTTAGTAGTCTTGTTTTTACATATGTAGTTCATTGTTAATATAATTAATGATATGTTTACTTATCATAATATCATGTTAACTATATATATAACCATATATATGTCATCATATAGTTTTTTTACAAGTTTTAACGTTCGTGAATCACCGGTCAACTTGGGTGGTCAATTGTCTATATGAAACCTATTTCAATTAATCAAGTCTTAACAAGTTTGATTGCTTAACATGTTGGAAACATTTAATCATGTAAATATCAATCTCAATTAATATATATAAACATGGAAAAGTTCGGGTCACTACACGATGGTCTTCGGAGAAGTCCCAAGTTGGACTTTGGAATGATTTGTGAAGGTATTTTTGCGACATGAGTTGAAATGGCGAAGTTCCCGAATGGCGGATATGAGAGATTTTCGGAAAGTGTCGAGATGATTCCCGAATACACCACGATTGAAAGGCGCGACGACAATGATTGTCGTGAATTGTTCTACTTTTAGGACAATTGTGAAGTGTATGGTACGAGTTTGGATACTCGTCGTAGGAGCAAACGGTTGCGGTTGTTTTGTTTTGTGGGTTGATTACCCGATATCGTTGAAAATGGTGGAAGTTGGATTGAAACGTTTATTTAAAAGCCATAGCGTGTAGGTTCGGATCGGTTATGTGACTAGGATCACGAGGACGTGATCGAATTTAAGAGAGGGAGAGTTGTAACACCCCGTTTTTCTAAACATGGCGCTTGTGGCGTCATAAGGAGTTCAAGAATGAGTATTTGATAGTTTGGATGTAATGAATTGACCACGTTTGACTTTGAGATGTTTTAAAAGTAAAATTGGAGTACATCAGGTAAACTGTCGAGTTTGAAGGGGGTTTGTCGCGTTCTGGTGTGTCGCGATCCGTGACAAACAGGGTCAAAACGCGACAACTTCTGATCCATGACTTTTGTCCTTTTGTCGCGTTTGAGTGTTGTGTATCGCGTCCTGGTGTCGCGAAATGCGACGAAGTGTCGCGAAATGCGATAATTGTCGCTGTAATGACATTTTAACCCATTTTAATGGAATCTTTTGGGGGGTGTTTTGGTAATTTCACATATGGCCGGTTTTAGAGCCTAAAAACTGATACAACCTTATCCTAACTTCATTTATCACTTCTTCAACTACACACATCCATTTTAGAGAGAGAAAGATTGAGTTCTAGTGAGAGAGAGCTCACTTTGGGGAAGAAGAAGATCGAATCTAGCCCGATCCCAAGTTCTAAAGTTGTTCCCTACGTCTCTAGCTACATTGTGATAGTGTTGGTAAGTCTTAACTCCGAGTTTTGAGTTTAATTTGATTTATAGCTAGGGTTTGTTCATTTAAGGCTTGTAAGACCCATTTGGGGGTTAAATGGGTGAATTTGGGTTAAATTGGTGTAATGAAACCCTAAGGTTTTGTAATCTAGGGTTGGTCTTGTAATTTGGTGTTTGTAAGTATTAATTGTGTTGTAAATCACTAATACACTTGTGAGTTAGAGAAAGGTGGTTAATGGGTTCAAGTTTGACCAAATTATAAGTCTAAATGTTAAAATAGGTCAAATGGGTAATGGTTGACCTAGTTGGGTAAGATGGGTAGGAAATACCCTAAGTTTGTGTTAGTTGGTGTTGTGAGACTTTAATCGCTAGCTTTTAGTGATTTATGACGAGTATTGACCTTAAATGGGCGGTTTTGGTGTGAACGGGTCATTTAATGCAAATGTGTCATTAAATGCACAAGTGTTAAATGTTGATGTTTAGTCCAACTAGTTTGTGTATTCAATGTGTACTTAATGTATTAGGTACCTTGCTTTGAAGCTTGCGGATTTATAAAATCGTCACTTAGGCGATAAGGTGAGTGGAATATTTATACATGTATGTATGTAGTTTATTTATGTAGTGACCCGAACTTTTCCATGTTTATATATATTAATTGAGATTGATATTTACATGATTAAATGTTTCCAACATGTTAAGCAATCAAACTTGTTAAGACTTGATTAATTGAAATATGTTTCATATAGACAATTGACCACCCAAGTTGACCGGTGATTCACGAACGTTAAAACTTGTAAAAACTATATGATGACATATATATGGTTATATATATAGTTAACATGATATTATGATAAGTAAACATATCATTAAGTATATTAACAATGAACTACATATGTAAAAACAAGACTACTAACTTAATGATTTTGAAACGAGACATATATGTAACGATTATCGTTGTAACGACATTTAATGTATATATATCATATTAAGAGATATTCGTACATCATAATATCATGATAATATAATAATTTAAAATCTCTTTTGATATTATAAACATTGGGTTAACAACATTTAACAAGATCGTTAACCTAAAGGTTTCAAAACAACACTTACATGTAACGACTAACGATGACTTAACGACTCAGTTAAAATGTATATACATGTAGTGTTTTAATATGTATTTATACACTTTTGAAAGACTTCAATACACTTATCAAAATACTTCTACTTAACAAAAATGCTTACAATTACATCCTCGTTCAGTTTCATCAACAATTCTACTCATATGCACCCGTATTCGTACTCGTACAATACACAGCTTTTAGATGTATGTACTATTGGTATATACACTCCAATGATCAGCTCTTAGCAGCCCATGTGAGTCACCTAACACATGTGAGAACCATCATTTGGCAACTAGCATGAAATATCTCATAAAATTACAAAAATATGAGTAATCATTCATGACTTATTTACATGAAAACAAAATTACATATCCTTTATATCTAATCCATACACCAACGACCAAAAACACCTACAAACACTTTCATTCTTCAATTTTCTTCATATAATTGATCTCTCTCAAGTTCTATCTTCAAGTTCTAAGTGTTCTTCATAAATTCCAAAAGTTCTAGTTTCATAAAATCAAGAATACTTTCAAGTTTGCTAGCTCACTTCCAATCTTGTAAGGTGATCATCCAACCTCAAGAAATCTTTGTTTCTTACAGTAGGTTATCATTCTAATACAAGGTAATAATCATATTCAAACTTTGGTTCAATTTCTATAACTATAACAATCTTATTTCAAGTGATGATCTTACTTGAACTTGTTTTCGTGTCATGATTTTGCTTCAAGAACTTCGAGCCATCCAAGGATCCATTGAAGCTAGATCCATTTTTCTCTTTTCCAGTAGGTTTATCCAAGGAACTTAAGGTAGTAATGATGTTCATAACATCATTCGATTCATACATATAAAGCTATCTTATTCGAAGGTTTAAACTTGTAATCACTAGAACATAGTTTAGTTAATTCTAAACTTGTTCGCAAACAAAAGTTAATCCTTCTAACTTGACTTTTAAAATCAACTAAACACATGTTCTATATCTATATGATATGCTAACTTAATGATTTAAAACCTGGAAACACGAAAAACACCGTAAAACCGGATTTACGCCGTCGTAGTAACACCGCGGGCTGTTTTGGGTTAGTTAATTAAAAACTATGATAAACTTTGATTTTAAAGTTGTTATTATGAGAAAATGATTTTTATTATGAACATGAAACTATATCCAAAAATTATGATTAAACTCAAAGTGGAAGTATGTTTTCTAAAATGGTCATCTAGACGTCGTTCTTTCGACTGAAATTACTACCTTTACAAAAACGACTTGTAACTTATTTTTACGACTATAAACCTATACTTTTTCTGTTTAGATTCATAAAATAGAGTTCAATATGAAACCATAGCAATTTGATTCACTCAAAACGGATTTAAAATGAAGAAGTTATGGGTAAAACAAGATTGGATAATTTTTCTCATTTTAGCTACGTGAAAATTGGTAACAAATCTATTTCAACCATAACTTAATCAACTTGTATTGTATATTATGTAATCTTGAGATACCATAGACACGTATACAATGTTTCGACCTATCATGTCGACACATCTATATATATTTCGGAACAACCATAGACACTCTATATGTGAATGTTGGAGTTAGCTATACAGGGTTGAGGTTGATTCCAAAATATATATAGTTTGAGTTGTGATCAATACTGAGATACGTATACACTGGGTCGTGGATTGATTCAAGATAATATTTATCGATTTATTTCTGTACATCTAATTGTGGACAACTAGTTGTAGGTTACTAACGAGGACAGCTGACTTAATAAACTTAAAACATCAAAATATATTAAAAGTGTTGTAAATATATTTTGAACATACTTTGATATATATGTATATATTGTTATAGGTTCGTGAATCAACCAGTGGCCAAGTCTTACTTCCCGACGAAGTAAAAATCTGTGAAAGTGAGTTATAGTCCCACTTTTAAAATCTAATATTTTTGGGATGAGAATACATGCAGGTTTTATAAATGATTTACAAAATAGACACAAGTACGTGAAACTACATTCTATGGTTGAATTATCGAAATCGAATATGCCCCTTGTTATTAAGTCTGGTAATCTAAGAATTAGGGAACAGACACCCTAATTGACGCGAATCCTAAAGATAGATCTATTGGGCTTAACAAACCCCATCTAAAGTACCGGATGCTTTAGTACTTCAAAATTTATATCATATCCGAAGGGTGTCCCGGAATGATGGGGATATTCTTATATATGCATCTTGTTAATGTCGGTTACCAGGTGTTCACCATATGAATGATTTTTATCTCTATGTATGGGATGTGTATTGAAATATGAAATCTTGTGGTCTATTATTATGATTTGATATATATAGGTTAAACCTATAACTCACCAACATTTTTGTTGACGTTTTAAGCATGTTTATTCTCAGGAGATTATTAAGAGCTTCCGCTGTCGCATACTTAAATAAGGACGAGATTTGGAGTCCATGCTTGTATGATATTGTGTAAAAACTGCATTCAAGAAACTTATTTTGTTGTAACATATTTGTATTGTAAACCATTATGTAATGGTCGTGTGTAAACAGGATATTTTAGATTATCATTATTTGATAATCTACGTAAAGCTTTTTAAACCTTTATTGATGAAATAAAGGTTATGGTTTGTTTTAAAATGAATGCAGTCTTTGAAAAACGTCTCATATAGAGGTCAAAACCTCGCAACGAAATCAATTAATATGGAACGTTTTTAATCAATAAGAACGGGACATTTCAGTTGGTATCAGAGCGTTGGTCTTAGAGAACCAGAATTTTGCATTAGTGTGTCTTATCGAGTTTGTTAGGATGCATTAGTGAGTCTGGACTTCGACCGTGTTTAGTTGAAAAATGATTACTTAACAAATTTTGTTGGAAACTATATATTTTTAACATGTGAATATTATGTGATATATTAATCTCTTAACGTGTTTGATATTATGTGATAGATGTCTACCTCTAGAACAAGTCCCATTGACTCACCTAATAATAATGAAGAGTCAAATGTAAATTGGAATGATTCGTGGACTGATTCACAAGTTCCCGAAGAGGAACCGGAAGAAGAGTCGGAACCGGAAGAAGAATCGGAACCGGAAGAAGAATCGGAACCGGATGAAGAAATAGAACCAGTGGGGGAAATAATAAAACGGTTAAGTAAAAGAAAATCCTCAACCAACCGACCAAGGTTAATTATGACCAATGGTGTTTCCGCCAAGGAAGCAAAATATTGGGAGGATTACCAATTCTCCGATGAATCGGATTCCGACGAGAATTCTGATGATGTTATAGAAATTACCCCAACTGAATTTAAAAAGGCAAAAGAAAATAATAAGGGAAAGGGCATAAAAATAGAGAAATCTAATTCCAACCCCGATGAACTTTATATGTATCGTCAACCCCCGAAGTCCTTAAGTTGTAACAATGACCCGGGAACCTCTAAACCACCAGGTTTTTCTAAACCAATGTGGAAAATTACGGCTCGTATTAGGGGAACATCATATATCCCTAGAAACTTGGCAAAACGAACCAAAACCGAAGAAGAAGAAACAAGCGAGTCGGAATAAGATAGTTGTATTCGTGTGGTGTAATATATGTAATATAGTGTGCTTATGCTTTATGATATATGTAAAAATTGCTTGTATTAATAAGTTTTTTTTTTATGAATCTAACTCTTGTCTATTTTACAGTTTAAAAACACAAACTGGATAGACTACCCAATATTTTAAGAGACCTACCCGGAGACATGATTGATGAAATCTTGTCTAGAGTCGGTCAGAATTCCTCGGCACAACTATTTAAGGCGAGATCAGTTTGTAAGACATTCGAAGAACGTTCCAAGAATGTCTTGGTTTATAAGAGACTTTCGTTTGAAAGATGGGGGATATCACATTGGGAAACCCATAAGTTACGATGTGTTTACTTTGACGCATATATTGCGGGGAACCCAAATGCTATTTTACGCAACGGGTTAAGAAATTATTTTGACTCAATATATCCGAATATTGGACTTCGTGATTTAGAAAAAGCGGCTAACATGCAACATAAAGAAGCATGTTATGCTTACGGATTAGTAATGTTCGCTTCTCACCAAAGTGAGAACAAGAACATCGGGCTACAACTATTAAACAAGACGTTCCCACAAGTGACGGAGTCGGTAATTGGGGTAAGAAATGAGGTTTTTAGATTGTTACGGGACTGTTGGACATTACGTAACCCTCGTCCTTTTGATGACGTTACAACACGCTGTCTTATCAATGGCCATAACGGTTATGTTCCACAAGACCAAGGATGGGAAGTAATCCTAGTAAAACCAGAATGCATGACTTGTTTCTGGACGTATGAATTACGTGTCTTTATTGCCTTTGCTGAACGACTTGTGTACTAGCTAGAATTATCTTCACAACCATCTTGTATCAAATTTATTGTGTGCTATATTTCATGCTATATGTAAAATAAGCGGTATTGTAAGTTTGTAAAATATTGTGTAAAAGTTTGAACGCGAAATATTATTATAATCAGTTTTTCATATAGAATTGTAGTAGTTGAATTGTATATTAGCTACTAAGTATGAACTTAACGGGTAGGTACTACCCGAATTTAAACTTATAAAACGCTAATATGAAGAAAAAGCTTTTATAAATGAGTTCATATTATGCTACGAAATACTATTAACTACTCTTAATATTCTGTATGATTAACTTGTTCATTTGACTATTTTGAAGGAAATGGCACCGACTACTCGACATACCGTGAATATGAATGAAGAGGAATTCCGTACTTTTCTAGCTTCAAACATAGCCGCTGTACAGGCTGCGCTACATACCAATAATAACCTTGGATCTAGCAGTACAGGAAATCGTGTAGGATGCACCTACAAAGAATTCACTGCCTGCAAACCTTTGGAATTTGATGGAACCGAAGGACCGATCGGATTGAAACGGTGGACCGAGAAGGTCGAATCGGTGTTTGCCATAAGTAAGTGTACTGAAGAGGACAAAGTAAAGTACGCTACGCATACCTTCACAGGTTCTGCGTTAACATGGTGGAATACCTATCTAGAGCAAGTGGGACAAGATGATGCTTACGCACTACCGTGGTCAGCATTCAAGCACTTGATGAACGAGAAGTACCGTCCCAGAACCGAGGTCAATAAGCTCAAGACAGAACTTAGAGGGTTACGAACCCAAGGATTTGATATTACCACGTACGAAAGACGATTCACAGAATTGTGCCTATTGTGTCCGGGAGCATTCGAAGATGAGGAAGAGAAGATCGACGCGTTTGTGAAAGGATTACCGGAAAGAATCCAAGAAGATATAAGTTCACACGAGCCCGCCTCCATACAACAGGCATGTAGAATGGCTCACAAACTCGTGAACCAAATTGAAGAAAGAATTAAAGAACAGACTGCTGAAGAGGCCAATGTGAAGCAAGTCAAAAGAAAGTGGGAGGAAAACAGTGATAAGAATCACCAATACAACAACAACAGCAATTACAACAATAATCGCAACAATTATCCCAACAATCGCAACATCAATCGCAACTACAACAAACGGCCCAACAACAACAACAATAGCAACAACAGCAACTACAACAATCATCCCAACAACAATAATAACCGCAACAACAACAACAATCAGAAACAGCTATGCCAAAGGTGTGAAAAGTATCACTCGGGGTTCTGCACCAAATTTTGCAACAAGTGTAAAAGAAATGGTCATAGCGCGGTGAAGTGTGAGGTCTACGGACCAGGGGTTAATAGAACGAAAGGAACAAATGGTGTCGGAATGAGTAATGGCGGAGCAAGTAGTGTCGGAGCAAGTTATGCCAATGTAGTTTGTTATAAATGTGGAAAACCGGGCCACATTATTAGAAATTGCCCGAACCAGGAGAACACGAATGGACAAGGCCGTGGAAGAGTTTTCAATATTAATGCGGCAGAGGCACAGGAAGACCCGGAGCTTGTTACGGGTACGTTTCTTATTGACAATAAATCTGCTTACGTTTTATTTGATTCGGGTGCGGATAGAAGCTATATGAGTAGAGATTTTTGTGCTAAATTAAGTTGTCCATTGATGCCTTTGGATAGTAAATTTTTACTCGAATTAGCAAATGGTAAATTAATTTCAGCAGATAATATATGTCGGAATCGAGAAATTAAACTGGTTAGCGAAACATTTAAGATTGATTTGATACCAGTAGAGTTAGGGAGTTTTGATGTGATAATCGGTATGGACTGGTTGAAAGAAGTGAAAGCGGAGATCGTTTGTTACAAAAATGCAATTCGCATTATACGAGAAAAAGTAAAACCCTTAATGGTGTACGGAGAAAAGGGCAACACGAAGCTACATCTTATTAGTAATTTGAAGGCACAAAAACTAATAAGAAAAGGTTGCTATGCTGTTCTAGCACACGTCGAGAAAGTACAAACTGAAGAAAAGAGCATCAATGATGTTCCCGTCGCAAAAGAATTTCCTGATGTATTTCCGAAAGAATTACCGGGATTACCCCCACATCGATCCGTTGAATTTCAAATAGATCTTGTACCAGGAGCTGCACCAATAGCTCGTGCTCCTTACGGACTCGCACCCAGCGAGATGAAAGAACTGCAAAGCCAATTACAAGAACTTTTAGAGCGTGGTTTCATTCGACCAAGCACATCACCTTGGGGAGCTCCTGTTTTGTTTGTCAAGAAGAAAGATGGTACATTCATGTTGTGTATCGACTACCGAGAGTTGAACAAACTTACCATCAAGAATCGCTACCCACTACCGAGAATCGATGACTTATTTGATCAACTACAAGGCTCGTCTGTTTATTCAAAGATTGACTTACATTCCGGGTATCATCAAATGCGGGTGAAAGAAGATGATATTCCAAAGACTGCTTTCAGAACACGTTACGGTCATTACGAGTTTATGGTCATGCCGTTTGGTTTAACTAATGCACCAGCTGTGTTCATGGACCTTATGAACCGAGTGTGTGGACCATACCTTGACAAGTTTGTCATTGTTTTCATTGATGACATACTTATTTACTCAAAGAATGACCAAGAACACGGTGAACATTTGAGAAAGGTGTTAGAAGTATTGAGGAAGGAAGAGTTGTACGCTAAGTTTTCAAAGTGTGCATTTTGGTTGGAAGAAGTTCAATTCCTCGGTCACATAGTGAACAAAGAAGGTATTAAGGTGGATCCGGCAAAGATAGAAACTGTTGAAAAGTGGGAAACCCCGAAAACTCCGAAACACATACGCCAGTTTTTAGGACTAGCTGGTTACTACAGAAGGTTCATCCAAGACTTTTCCAGAATAGCAAAACCCTTGACTGCATTAACGCATAAAGGGAAGAAATTTGAATGGAATGATGAACAAGAGAAAGCGTTTCAGTTATTGAAGAAAAAGCTAACTACGGCACCTATATTGTCATTGCCTGAAGGGAATGATGATTTTGTGATTTATTGTGATGCATCAAAGCAAGGTCTCGGTTGTGTATTAATGCAACGAACGAAGGTGATTGCTTATGCGTCTAGACAATTGAAGATTCACGAACAACATTATACGACGCATGATTTGGAATTAGGCGCGGTTGTTTTTGCATTAAAGACTTGGAGGCACTACTTATATGGGGTCAAAAGTATTATATATACCGACCACAAAAGTCTTCAACACATATTTAATCAGAAACAACTGAATATGAGGCAGCGTAGGTGGATTGAATTATTGAATGATTACGACTTTGAGATTCGTTACCACCCGGGGAAGGCAAATGTGGTAGCCGATGCCTTGAGCAGGAAGGACAGAGAACCCATTCGAGTAAAATCTATGAATATAATGATTCATAATAACATTACTACTCAAATAAAGGAGGCGCAACAAGGAGTTTTAAAAGAGGGAAATTTAAAGGATGAAATACCCAAAGGATCGGAGAAGCATCTTAATATTCGGGAAGACAGAACCCGGTATAGGGCTGAAAGGATTTGGGTACCAAAATTTGGAGATATGAGAGAAATGGTACTTAGAGAAGCTCATAAAACCAGATACTCAATACATCCTGGAACGGGGAAGATGTACAAGGATCTCAAGAAACATTTTTGGTGGCCGGGTATGAAAGCCGATGTTGCTAAATACGTAGGAGAATGTTTGACGTGTTCTAAGGTCAAAGCTGAGCATCAGAAACCATCAGGTCTACTTCAACAACCCGAAATCCCGGAATGGAAATGGGAAAACATTACCATGGATTTCATCACTAAATTGCCAAGGACTGCAAGTGGTTTTGATACTATTTGGGTAATAGTTGATCGTCTCACCAAATCAGCACACTTCCTACCAATAAGAGAAGATGACAAGATGGAGAAGTTAGCACGACTGTATTTGAAGGAAGTCGTCTCCAGACATGGAATACCAATCTCTATTATCTCTGATAGGGATGGCAGATTTATTTCAAGATTCTGGCAGACATTACAGCAAGCATTAGGAACTCGTCTAGACATGAGTACTGCCTATCATCCACAAACTGATGGGCAGAGCGAAAGGACGATACAAACGCTTGAAGACATGCTACGAGCATGTGTTATTGATTTCGGAAACAGTTGGGATCGACATCTACCGTTAGCAGAATTTTCCTACAACAACAACTACCATTCAAGCATTGAGATGGCGCCGTTTGAAGCACTTTATGGTAGAAAGTGCAGGTCTCCGATTTGTTGGAGTGAAGTGGGGGATAGACAGATTACGGGTCCGGAGATTATACAAGAAACTACCGAGAAGATCATCCAAATTCAACAACGGTTGAAAACCGCCCAAAGTCGACAAAAGAGCTACGCTGACATTAAAAGAAAAGATATAGAATTTGAAATTGGAGAGATGGTCATGCTTAAAGTTGCACCTTGGAAAGGCGTTGTTCGATTTGGTAAACGAGGGAAATTAAATCCAAGGTATATTGGACCATTCAAGATTATTGATCGTGTCGGACCAGTAGCTTACCGACTTGAGTTACCTCAACAACTCGCGGCTGTACATAACACTTTCCACGTCTCGAATTTGAAGAAATGTTTTGCTAAAGAAGATCTCACTATTCTGTTAGATGAAATCCAAATCAACGAAAAACTTCAATTCATTGAAGAACCCGTCGAAATAATGGATCGTGAGGTTAAAAGACTTAAGCAAAACAAGATACCAATTGTTAAGGTTCGATGGAATGCTCGTAGAGGACCCGAGTTTACCTGGGAGCGTGAAGATCAGATGAAGAAGAAATACCCGCATCTATTTCCAGAAGATTCGTCAACACCTTCAACAGCTTAAAATTTCGGGACGAAATTTATTTAACGGGTAGGTACTGTAGTGACCCGAACTTTTCCATGTTTATATATATTAATTGAGATTGATATTTACATGATTAAATTTTTTCAACATGTTAAGCAATCAAACTTGTTAAGACTTGATTAATTGAAATATGTTTCATATAGACAATTGACCACCCAAGTTGACCGGTGATTCACGAACGTTAAAACTTGTAAAAACTATATGATGACATATATATGGTTATATATATAGTTAACATGATATTATGATAAGTAAACATATCATTAAGTATATTAACAATGAACTACATATGTAAAAACAAGACTACTAACTTAATGATTTTGAAACGAGACATATATGTAACGATTATCGTTGTAACGACATTTAATGTATATATATCATATTAAGAGATATTCGTACATCATAATATCATGATAATATAATAATTTAAAATCTCTTTTGATATTATAAACATTGGGTTAACAACATTTAACAAGATCGTTAACCTAAAGGTTTCAAAACAACACTTACATGTAACGACTAACGATGACTTAACGACTCAGTTAAAATGTATATACATGTAGTGTTTTAATATGTATTTATACACTTTTGAAAGACTTCAATACACTTATCAAAATACTTCTACTTAACAAAAATGCTTACAATTACATCCTCGTTCAGTTTCATCAACAATTCTACTCATATGCACCCGTATTCGTACTCGTACAATACACAGCTTTTAGATGTATGTACTATTGGTATATACACTCCAATGATCAGCTCTTAGCAGCCCATGTGAGTCACCTAACACATGTGGGAACCATCATTTGGCAACTAGCATGAAATATCTCATAAAATTACAAAAATATGAGTAATCATTCATGACTTATTTACATGAAAACAAAATTACATATCCTTTATATCTAATCCATACACCAACGACCAAAAACACCTACAAACACTTTCATTCTTCAATTTTCTTCATCTAATTGATCTCTCTCAAGTTCTATCTTCAAGTTCTAAGTGTTCTTCATAAATTCCAAAAGTTCTAGTTTCATAAAATCAAGAATACTTTCAAGTTTGCTAGCTCACTTCCAATCTTGTAAGGTGATCATCCAACCTCAAGAAATCTTTGTTTCTTACAGTAGGTTATCATTCTAATACAAGGTAATAATCATATTCAAACTTTGGTTCAATTTCTATAACTATAACAATCTTATTTCAAGTGATGATCTTACTTGAACTTATTTTCGTGTCATGATTTTGCTTCAAGAACTTCGAGCCATCCAAGGATCCATTGAAGCTAGATCCATTTTTCTCTTTTCCAGTAGGTTTATCCAAGGAACTTAAGGTAGTAATGATGTTCATAACATCATTCGATTCATACATATAAAGCTATCTTATTCGAAGGTTTAAACTTGTAATCACTAGAACATAGTTTAGTTAATTCTAAACTTGTTCGCAAACAAAAGTTAATTCTTCTAACTTGACTTTTAAAATCAACTAAACACATGTTCTATATCTATATGATATGCTAACTTAATGATTTAAAACCTGGAAACACGAAAAACACCGTAAAACCGGATTTACGCCGTCGTAGTAACACCGCGGGCTGTTTTGGGTTAGTTAATTAAAAACTATGATAAACTTTGATTTTAAAGTTGTTATTATGAGAAAATGATTTTTATTATGAACATGAAACTATATCCAAAAATTATGATTAAACTCAAAGTGGAAGTATGTTTTCTAAAATGGTCATCTAGACGTCGTTCTTTCGACTGAAATTACTACCTTTACAAAAACGACTTGTAACTTATTTTTCTGACTATAAACCTATACTTTTTCTGTTTAGATTCATAAAATAGAGTTCAATATGAAACCATAGCAATTTGATTCACTCAAAACGGATTTAAAATGAAGAAGTTATGGGTAAAACAAGATTGGATAATTTTTCTCATTTTAGCTACGTGAAAATTGGTAACAAATCTATTTCAACCATAACTTAATCAACTTGAATTGTATATTATGTAATCTTGAGATACCATAGACACGTATACAATGTTTCGACCTATCATGTCGACACATCTATATATATTTCGGAACAACCATAGACACTCTATATGTGAATGTTGGAGTTAGCTATACAGGGTTGAGGTTGATTCCAAAATATATATAGTTTGAGTTGTGATCAATACTGAGATACGTATACACTGGGTCGTGGATTGATTCAAGATAATATTTATCGATTTATTTCTGTACATCTAATTGTGGACAACTAGTTGTAGGTTACTAACGAGGACAGCTGACTTAATAAACTTAAAACATCAAAATATATTAAAAGTGTTGTAAATATATTTTGAACATACTTTGATATATATGTATATATTGTTATAGGTTCGTGAATCAACCAGTGGCCAAGTCTTACTTCCCGACGAAGTAAAAATCTGTGAAAGTGAGTTATAGTCCCACTTTTAAAATCTAATATTTTTGGGATGAGAATACATGCAGGTTTTATAAATGATTTACAAAATAGACACAAGTACGTGAAACTACATTCTATGGTTGAATTATCGAAATCGAATATGCCCCTTGTTATTAAGTCTGGTAATCTAAGAATTAGGGAACAGACACCCTAATTGACGCGAATCCTAAAGATAGATCTATTGGGCTTAACAAACCCCATCCAAAGTACCGGATGCTTTAGTACTTCGAAATTTATATCATATCCGAAGGGTGTCCCGGAATGATGGGGATATTCTTATATATGCATCTTGTTAATGTCGGTTACCAGGTGTTCACCATATGAATGATTTTTATCTCTATGTATGGGATGTGTATTGAAATATGAAATCTTGTGGTCTATTATTATGATTTGATATATATAGGTTAAACCTATAACTCACCAACATTTTTGTTGACGTTTTAAGCATGTTTATTCTCAGGAGATTATTAAGAGCTTCCGCTGTCGCATACTTAAATAAGGACGAGATTTGGAGTCCATGCTTGTATGATATTGTGTAAAAACTGCATTCAAGAAACTTATTTTGTTGTAACATATTTGTATTGTAAACCATTATGTAATGGTCGTGTGTAAACAGGATATTTTAGATTATCATTATTTGATAATCTACGTAAAGCTTTTTAAACCTTTATTGATGAAATAAAGGTTATGGTTTGTTTTAAAATGAATGCAGTCTTTGAAAAACGTCTCATATAGAGGTCAAAACCTCGCAACGAAATCAATTAATATGGAACGTTTTTAATCAATAAGAACGGGACATTTCAATTTACTCTTACGCTATGTGGGCCTTAGGTGCCACATCCTGAGTATTGGTGTTATGTCACAAGACGGTGACTTATTGATGGTATGGGTGATGAGAACTACGGGTCGGTAGTGTCTTGATAGGTGACTCACAAGTCGGTGACACCTCATGGTGGTTCACAAGTCGGTGACCCCTTTTGTAGTGGCAAGTGATTCACCAGTCGGTGACACCCTATAGTGCTTCACAAGTTGGTGACACTTAATGGCGCTTCACAAGTCGGTGACGTCATATGGCGTTCACAAGTCGGTGACCCATATGTATTGGTGGGTGATTCACAAGTCAGTGACACCCTTTGGTGATTCACAAGTCGGTGACACCTTATGATGATTCACAAGTCGTTGACAACATACGAGTGAGACTCGACATTATTGGTCGTCTACAAGTCGGTAGTGCCATATCAGGGAATGGTTTGATATGTTTATGCATTGTTATAGTTAAGTATATTATTGTGGTGATCTATATACTAATGTTGTTGCTAGTTGTATGTTTGGTGATACTAGCTCGTTTATGCATTGTTTGCATGGTATTTTGTAAGTGGATGCGTGTAGGTAAACTATATATGTATATGTATAAGTATTGCATTCACTAAGCAATTAGCTTACCCTCTTGTTGTTTATATTTTTATAGGTTGCAAGTGGCGGCTTGGGTTTGCTTGGGGACTAGTGCTTTATGGATTGCTTTATACTTTTGATTAGGATTGTGTAGCGTTCCCGATCACCATGCTCGGTTTTGGTTGTAAAGTGAACTAGTCGGGTCATGAACTATATTTTGGATACGTCAATGGGTTATGGGTTGTATTCCAGTTTTGTAAACTTAATTCATGTATTGTATGTTTTAAAGATGTCTAAACTCAATATTGTAATGATGATGTTTTCGGAAACATAAATGGACTAATGTTGCATATATTATTATGTTAAAAAGGAATTTTTTTTATGGGCCGGAAATACGACGGGTTGGGTCGTTTCACGACACCAATCAACAATAACGCGTATAGACTTGAGCAATTGGCAACATAAACTATGAAACATCAACAAAATCAGATTTTAAAAGTTAGGGTTTATGCAATTATACATTTGATCGCGAAAATAACAATACCAACGCGTAGAGCACGAAGGGAATTGCAACTTTGATGTTGAATGTTTAATCTAATTATGAAAAATTGATAGGGTTGTGTTGGAGATGATAGGCGACGATGGGAAGGAGAAGAAGCAGATGAAAAAGTTGACTTGAATTGTGAAGTGGGGATTAGGGCAGTATTGGGTTTACTAGTAGTATTACACTTAGACCCTAATTGCTCACAATTTACACTTAAGTCCACCAAGTTTTTCAAATTAGGGGAGGGGGCATGGGGTTCGGCCGAACATGGCCCACCATGGTGCCCCGGGCTCTCGTTTTACAAAAGCGTGATATCGTGGTCCGTTTCAAGTGTCGTTTAGACGTACCGAAGGCCCGGAACGTTAAACCGATTGTTAAAACGCAACCAAACGTTTAATTTATTAAAAACCCAATAAATTAAATATTTTAAAAAGTTAATAATTATTAAAATAAACCCGAGCGTTTCGTTGCTCAAAAAGCAGTTATTCAAACCGTATCGTTTTTATCGTATTTCTTTATTCGAAATATATTTTCAAATTAATATTAACCCATATTAATTATCGTAACCCTCCAAGGATCAAGTATGTATTTATTACACATAAACACATAAACGTCAAGTAATCGCCGTTAAATAAACTAACAGAAAGTTAACGGAAGTGACGGAAAAAGCAGGGTTGTTACAACCCCTATTTATACTATTAATAGTTCAAAGATTAACACGTAAATAATTATGGTTGATTGTTATTATAAATCAATTAGAACCAATTTAGGCTAGAATCAAGGAAAATTTGAATTAATTAGCTGTAACATATCTGTAACAATCGTTTTATTTTAGTCCTAAATTGGCTTATTATATTATCTATAATTATAATGGTGATTTAACTTTCTAAAAATATGGTAGAGTCTCATCTTATTAATGTAACTAGTGAAGAGACTCGTGGAATTACGGGATTGTAAAGGAAAATTTGTTAAGTGATATATTATAGTTGACGAATTTTATTTAATCATAATGTGGATCTTATATAACCAACATGTAGATAAAATAGCATAATTCATCAATTTTGACAAAATAGAAAACAACAATGTTTTAATGAATACTCAAAATAACCACATTCAAAAACTACAATCAAAAGTTCAAAACCCATAATCTCAAAATACAAAACCTTAACATGATGTATTACATTACATGATATATACATAGTAACCACAATTCATTCTCTTCACATCTAAATTTTGTTATATCACCCGCTTCAATCATTAGTGCAAAATATAAATCCACTATCTTTTTCATATCGTGCATACCTCTATGTATGACCGGGAAAAAGCTCACATAGCTTATTATGTATACCTGTTGTAATACGGAGTAGTTGGTATAGATAAATTGATAGTCAAAAACTCAAAATCATAGGGGTCCAATGTAAATTGGTCTTAAAAAGAAAATGGGTCAAAAAGTTCTGAGGCTTAACCCATTCAAATACATTCCAAGTTCTTGAAATATTCTTATAAAAAGAATCATATCAATTTCAAACCACATTCAGCAGATCCTAAAAAATAAGGCCAATAAACAACCTGTGAGACTAACCACAATAAACTCTTGAAATGAGTACATGACCACAAACATATATACCAATTTAATATTAGATTTTACATCTTGCTTTATTACATATATGCTACAATATCATATTATCATATCAAGTCCATAAATCATAATAGATCAAAAACTCACATCTCTTTACTTGAAAGGTGATTTTCTTTAAAAAAAAAAAAAAAAAAAAAAAAAAAACCAAGCAATACCTATAAAGCAAAAGAGAATATAATCAAGAAGCAGCCTCTCTGCCCTATAGTATAGGGAGGGATGACTTCTTTTACCCGCGGACCGATAGGTATCCGTGGGGGGAGGAATGACTTCCCTTTTACTCTAGAGTAGAGGAAAGACTGTCTACATCTAACCTCCCCCATACTCCACTTTAGTGGAATTGGGTATTGTTGTTGTTGTTGTTGAGAATATAATCAAGAACCATACAATTATCCAAATTACAGAATATTGTCCCATTTTTAAATTCCACATAACTGTTGCCTTTTGAACTGCACATAGTCTTTTGACTCCTAGGCTAACTCCACACCTTGAACACCACCTAGTAAAACAGGAGTTTTAATCAATTAAGAACACAATAAAGATAATGCAGCCCTAACATTAACTTGTGCAAACCAATATTCAAGCCTATAGTCTAACTTCGAGTTCTTGATAGCACGGTTTGTATTTTTCTAGGTTGGTAAGTTAGTTTAACATCTCTGCAGCGCCTTTCAAACGTACTTTCTAATGCTAATTAAAACAAAAAACTCATATAAAAATGAACTCTATTAATGCTAAACTAAATATATACTGAAAACTTGAAGCAACAGATGTTGTAATCAGGTTCATACAAAACAGTTTCTTATATATTAAAAATGTAAACATACTTAATACAAACTAATTCTAAAAAGAAAATGAATCAAACCAATTGCAAGTCAGCAACATTTGCGTCATTATAACCTATTACCCGTAATTTTTACTGCAACCGTATTAAGAACAACTATATAAATCCTATATGAGTCCAACTGCCACTAACATCTACTAAAATACTTAATCTCTTTTGGTATTGGATACATGTGAATTCAGGGTTAGCATTTAAGAAACATTGACAACATCACAGGAAATGCTATAACATTGATAGTTTAAGGTGTTTGACCCATTTACCTACGCATGGTTCAAATTAGTCTATGTTATATTTTCAATGTAACGGGTCAAATGGGTTGAAAATATAAGCATGTCACTTGCTACAATACAAAACTATAATGTTTACAATATATATGTTGGTACTAAATTGATTGCAAAAATAATTAAAGAAGACAATAACGTATGTATCAAATAAGAATCAAGTAACTCACTAACAGATTATATATCCATAACAAAAGTTAATGGCAAATTATTGGCAAGCTATTGAAATAATCATGATGAGAAATCAATAAAATAGGCTACATACATAGCAATCAACAGCTATCGAAACATCAGTATAGTACACAATTACAAGTATGCATTATTTGTAAGAAGTGAGAAATATAAATTTTACCTTTATATAATTAGCTGCAAATAATCGTCCAAACTATTCTATAAAGACATTTTTCTGCATCATCAAAAACAAATTATCATAAAATACGCTATTTTCACACGCCACAAATGTTATGAACATGTATAAATAAATTTATGAGAAACTTCTCAACCATAAAATAAATAAATGGCCATAAACTCACAAAAATCGTATTTGAAATCGACATTGCTCATCCAATGTCAAATCCTTGAAAACCCATATAATCTTACAATTACAATAAAAATTTATATAAACCATGGAAATAGATGTACAGTTTACTGATCACCATAAATGAGTCACAAAAATAAATAAATGGAACAAAACTTATAATCGAAAGTGGTAGTTAAAGTCGGATTGAAATTTTTTCATTTAAAAGTGTCTGTTATAAGGACCTATGAAACAAATTAAATACATAAATGGCTTTAAGTTAATTGGCATGTTATAAATTTTACCTACATAAGTCAAAATGATATGCTACAAAATACTACAAACGGTCAAGAAGGAGTATTGTATATATCATTTACTTAGTTGGTTGATACATAAAAGTACAAACTTGACGTCTTGAAGGTTTGTCAAAAAGTACACATAAAACACTAAATTCTTGTTGTTTTTATGTTGAAAGATGTTAAAAAGTACACATAAAACACTAAATTCTTGTTGTTTTTATGTTGAAAGATGTTAAATGCACCAGTTATAGTGATGTTAAAAAGATTATAATAAGATCATATTTAGTCATTCTAACATAGACTTTTTAACAAACACTTGGAGTGCATTAAAAACATACATGTAATTCAACTCATTATCCATTTATCTCGTCAACCTGGATAATAAGGAAAGAATCAACAATCCATGAAAATCAGAATCCGTAGTAATAGTTAAAGAATAAGTATAAACCTTTAATCATCCAGATAGACAATTGTTGAAAATCCTTTGAAGTTTCAGATTCTTAGCCTTCCTCAGAAAAACACCAGGTTCAATTAATTCAGAACCCGAACCCTTTTTGTAGAAAACACCTAACTCACTACCTGATAACATCGCACCACCAACCTCCATCATATTCTTCAGTATCTTCTTTATATCTCCTTTGTTTGAATACTTCATTATAGTGACTGAGATTATGATGGTTATGGAAGGGAGGTAGATGATGAATTCGGTAATCAGAGCACCTCTTCTATGTATCCTAAATTTAAATTTTAACTTTACTCTTACAAATTCTTGGTTAAAAAAAGAGGCGTGCAATTTGAATCTGGGCAGTGGCGTGCAAACTTTTCTAGGTTTCAAGAAGAAAAGTTGCAACATTTAATTTAATTTGATTTTTTTTTTAAAGCAAGATGGTATTAAAAAAACGAAACACAAAGAGAACAACAAGAAGCACTCGGCCAAACGAGGCGGACCGAGGAAAAACTAAAAAACAGCCACAGTAAGGAGGGGAAGCAAAGATTGCAACCCAACAAAGAAACTAATTAATTATTTATGAAGAAAAACATGGAGATTTAAAAGCCAATTCAACCAATCGATACTCGTATCTTTTCCTTTTAGACGACCCGAAATCCACTCAAATGATTTGACTTGAATATCATTCAGAAGTATTTAATTTGATTTTATTTAAATATTATATTTTATTTAATTACGGAGTATTATTAAAAAAACGTTTTTTAAGCTTTGGTTCATCTTTTTAATGACATCATCTTTTTAGTGCAATATAAGATTAGAATAGATAAGATATAAGATATGTCATGATTTTTTATTTTTAATTTTTTACCCTTACATATGCTAATGTAGTAGAATACAGATGATCGCATTGATGTAACTTTTAAAATTATTCAACTAAACTTGAACAATTTTGAAACTTTAGTTATTAATCTTATATTCATATTCATATTCATAGATTTACCATGATTCATTCATTTTCCATTGATGACCATTCTACATGAACTTATTATCTTGTTACAGATTATCGATTGTTACAGACTACAGCAATTAGACAATTGTAATTTTCATGACATCGTTCAAAATCAAAAATATTGATTTATACTAAAGTGAATACCTTTTACAATCTTAATTAAATTTGTACCTTCTTATTATTAAAATACCCTCTAAAAATGAAATACTCATACTAGTAAACCACGACAAAAATAAACATGCATGAATGTTCCAAAGTTTGCATTCATTTTTCTATGTGTAATATTTTACGTTCACTTTCATGTACATTAATTAATAATTAATAATTAATAATTAATTAATTAATCTTTTTACATAAATCTTGTGCCAATATACATACACCATACGTTAACAATCTATACAACATGTCGACGCTCGGTGACGTTGAATCGACCTCAAGTTCGTTACCTAATTCCGTACCTGGATCGCCTGCCGGATCTCCAACATACAAACTCAAGTTTCTTTGTAGTTATGGCGGCAAAATCCTTCCTCGCCCCACCGACGGCCACCTCAAGTACGTCGGCGGCGAGACTCGCGTCATTTCGGTTCACCGCAACATCACATTCATCGGTAATTTTTCTCGCATTGTTTCTAACCCTAATTAATTTGATCACCAAATTATTTTGTCATGTTATGTTGTTATGGTTTGTGTCTTGATATCTGATTTTGTATACCTAAATCGATTTTCCTTATTATTGTTACGGTTTGTGATTATAGTAGAGGATCGTTAAATTAGGGCTCAATTCCGTTTTACTTATTATTGTTTGCAGTGTTATTAAAGAATATTTGAATTTGATGGTAACACTTGGAATTATTTTTGCTTTTGAAATATTAGATCTTATGAGGAAGCTTAGCAGTTTGATTGAAGGTGATGTGATACTTAAGTACCAATTGCTACCTGAAGAACTTGATGCATTAGTTACTGTGAAATCGGATGAAGATCTTTGCCACATGTTCGAGGAATACGATCGTCAAGAGCTTGCAGGAACATCACGACTCCGAACTTTTCTTTTTCCGGCAAACCCTATCATTGTCCAGAACCAGATGGGACCAATGGACCGTTGGTCACTTGAGCAACGGTACATTAGTTCCATCAATGGTGTTATTTTTCATCCAGACCCAATATATAACAATACCAGGCAAGCAAATTTCACAATAGGGTCCGCTTGTTCTTCTCCTAACACACCGCACGAGAATACCATTCATAATATGCCCACGGCCCACCTTGACGTTATAAACCCTGAAATCACAAGTGCTCGTAAGCTTGGTGCTATGACTAAAGCACGTAGCTCGCCCAATTTGTGTAATCTTGGTTCCCCTTCTCAAACCAACCAAAAAAGCCCGACACATATGTCAATTTCAAATTTGGGGCTAACCAACCAACAATACCTTCAACAACGACAACCACAACCACAATCACAACCGTACCACATGATTTATCCACAAGCGCACCACAATCCACATTCATCTCCAAAACCACCATTAGATCATAACCCTCATAAAAATGTTGGACTAGACCATCTTATGAGGGTCAGGTCGAGTGGGGTAGCCGATTACTACAGGCACCCCACGGAACCTAGTCAACATTCACCGAATTCGTATGGGCGATCAAGTAGAGGTGGTCATATGGTTTACCAAAGAGGTTCACCTTATGATGAGTACTATGGGAATAACAATACTAGGTGTGATCGAGAAAGTCCACCAGGTAGCCCGTTAGGGCGAAGTTCTCTTCATAGCAACTACAGTTCGAAATGGGATTCGGTTGGTGGTCGTTGAATCGTTAACCCTTAATGAGTTTATTTACTCTTTATCTTTGAAGGTCGATAATAATATTATGATGTAAATATGATTCCTTACATGAAACTATAGTGTACTTCGATTCAAAATACAACACAAATGTAAATGATCGATTTAGCTGTTGGTGGTGGTAAGCATCCTAAATGTTCTTGGTTATATTCTTGAATTGTTGGAATGATTTTGAGTGATTGCACTATATATTCCCACCCATCCTTTACACTATTCTGCATCTCTAGATCTATTAATTTGGACTTGAACAAAGTTTACAACAATATATATTAGGTTTTATAATTACAAATTTATCATTGGGTTGGCTAACTTATGAAATCACCCATTCACATAGTTTTCATATAAATCAAAAACTAGTTAGTTTGCTTTTTCTAATTATACATTAATTTTCATCTTGAATAATATAGAATTATACAATTAATCAATGTTGATTAGATGCTAGCTCTTAAGAGTTAAGAATATAAGTTTTTTTTTTCTTTTTTTTTTTTTGTTGGCGAGGAAATCTCCTTATGAACGAGCACATTTACTCCTCCATAGAGAGTAAACCTCGGGTAATCAAGCCCTCCGAGCGCGAGACCTGGTACCGGGTGAATTGCGCATTATGCGCACCCTCGGGTCACACTCCCTTTCTGAACGATTTGACATAGCTAGGAATCGAACACGGGTGGTGTGCTTCATTGGGCAACTCGGTAACCACTCAAGCAAGCCTGCATGGTTATGTGGAGTATAAGTTAGTCAAACCCTTACTTAAAACATTTCCTTAGTAGTTTCAATCTTCAATCATCTCATACACTACTCATGTGGTACTGGATTTTGTTGTTTGTTGTTTTCAATCTTCAATCATCAATTGTATCAGTAAATAAAATCGCAAGGATGGAAGCTAAGTTGGAAATGGAGGGGCAAATAAGTAATTTGTGACATGCAGGGAGCGAAGGCCACTGAGCAGGAAAACTGTTCCGAGCAGTGGCAGTATACTTAGTTATATACTTGGAGGGAGTGCCCACCCCGTCCGGATTTAAAAAAGAAAAAATTTACACAAATTACTTTTTTCTACTAAAAAATAAGGTTTTTTTTTTAGTGTTTACCCTTTGTCACTGGTTACTGTGATCCACTGGTTCCGAGTACTTAGGAAGATCACAATTGCCACATTGTTGCCAAAGGGCCCTGTAACCCAAGCAGTATGTGAGTTCAAAATTGTTGCAAGTCTAGGGTCTATCGTCATTTACTCAAGATCCCGGCAAGTCCCTAGCCTCGTTTCAAATGAACGTTGGTTTCCTTGGGATGATGTCTCATGACTTCAATATCAGCTTTCTAGGGTGCAAATGAGGAAATGTCACTTGGGTTTTTGCAAGTATGTTTTTGATAACAGCTATAGAAAGACACCAGGACGTAGTGATTTAAGTATTTAATGAATGAACCTATCGAACATGTGTTGAACAAAATTTGAAAGTCGGTCAAAACGGTACTGGATACCCGAATAAGCCTAGTTGAATAAAGAAAGACTATGTACTCTTCTTCCCTTCCTCACTAGCCTGCTCAAGGAAAAACTTATCCGTTTAATATGTGAGCATTAAAAATGGCACTTTCTTGAAATATATCTTCTAGGTATAATGATACTAATTGATAGCCTTAGAGCACTAGTAGTGATGGCGGATTAAACTGAGCGTTTAGTCTAGTAAGAGAACTTTGAAGATAAAAAAACGTGGGAGTATTGTTCATGTTCAAGGTCGGCTCCAAATTCTTCATTGTCACATGATAAGTGTGCTTTGTCTGGCGTGTGGTTGTCGGTGTACAAGACAAGTGTGTTTTGCCCGACGTGCAGTTGTAGGTGTCAAGGAGAACCAGGATCGAATTGCATAAGTGTGACGATCGCTCCAAATCCATATGGACGAACACGTCATTCATTGATTTCATTGCGAGGTATTTGACCTCTATGTGATACGTTTTGTAGCATTGCATTCGTTTGAAAAGGTATTTCATAAATGAATATATAAATTCCAGGTTTTTTTACATCTGATGATTCCTACGTATAGACAATCACCATTTAAATGGTTTACAATAATACATCTGTTGACAATACAGTCAAAATAAGATACATGGTAATGGTTTGATGAATGCAAGTTTCTTGTATATAGCATGTATGACTCCAAGCACATAACTTGTATCACGTATGAGCAAACAGCGGAAGACTTCTAGAAACCTGAGAATAAACATGCTTCAAGTGTCAACACAAAGGTTGGTGAGTTCATAGTTTTAATATTACACATAATCCGTAAATCAATGTGGATTACAAAAGTTCAGTTGTTTTATTCAAAACGTTTATCATTATGTTTTAAATAAAAGGTGGATCACAAGATTTCAGTTGTTTCATCCGAAACGTTTATCAATCGGTTCTACAAAGTTGAGAACCCTGGTAACTAAACTTTAACGTTTATAATAAGTACCCCTCGTTTAACATGCAACCAACATGTACAATACACGCAATCCAACGTGTACTAACTTCAAATAGCATACGTCTGTTTTATAGTTCAGGCTTAGAGTTTCTTTCTATACCTGGAACAGACGGGGATGTCAAGCCCTATGGATCCATATACTACTACTCGCGCCCACCAGTTCTTATAACTGGCAGTTACTAGTTACCAAAGCTAAGGGATTTTCGGTTCAAACTCGGTGTAGAATTTAGTATGTACTTGTATCCATTGCGTTTAAAATAAAGTGCATGTATTCTCAGCCCAAAAATATAGATTGCAAAAGCAATTAAAAAGGGAGCAATGAAACTCACGCATATAAATATTGTATATCGGTTAATAAAGCATTTGCATGTATTCTCAGCCCAAAAATGTAAAGGGTAAAAGGGATCATATGAAACTCACGCATATAAATCTAGTATTTTCAGTATTTATAAACAGTCGCATGTATTCTCAGCCCAAAAATATATTGAGTAAAAGGGATCATATGAAACTCACTCAAATCAGTTTTAGTTTTTGTATTCATTTTATAAAACAGCGCATGTATTCTCAGCCCAAAAATATGTATAAAAAGGGATCAATGAAACTCACTGTTTAATATTGATATACAATATTGCAGGAAAGCACGTAGACGCATCGGAGATGATAAACACGAGGTTTGATTCACAAAAAATACCCCCGAACATTACCCATAACCTCCTTGGCAATAACCCATAATTTCCTTAGCTCTAGCTTGCTCGAAAACTCATTTTGAAAATTACTTGGACAGCACTCCGTCGTAATATTTGATGTACATTATTATTTTTGTATCGCAAAAATAATAACACTAATAATAAAAAAAATAATAAGATTAATAATAATCTTATTAATAATAATAATAATAATAATAATAATATAAATAATAAATAAAATAAATACGGAGTAATATGTATGTGTGTGTTTTTTTTTTCTTTCTTTACTCGGCAGAAAATGTTGCAATTTATAGAACCTGGCCTGAAATCTGGAGTCATACGACTCGCATGGAAATGGCCTTCTGGCCATGCGACTCGTATGAGGACCAGGGACAGCTCACATTGTTTTGGCTCCTAGCTTGTCGACATAATATAAAATAAATATAAATATATAAATAATTAATATAATTATTTATATATTATATTTTATTCTTGTGCATAGTAGACTAGATATTTTTGGTCCGTTGCGTCGGGCGTTTCTTCTTGACTCGGGTCCCGGTTCCGGATTTTCAGACGTCCTTGCGTACTATTTTATATCGTGTACTTTGCGTTCTGCAACTTGTACTCTTGTCATTTTTAGACGTTCTTCATCAATAATTTGAACCTTTTTAATTGTATCTTGTACATTTGAGCATTTTGGACCTTTCCGTCTTCAATTCTTCGTTTTCGCCTTTTGTCTTCGCACTTATTAAATATAAACGAATATTACTTGAATATGGAACAATTACAACTAAAATCCTGTCTTTCTTGGGGGATAATGCTATGAAATATATGTTCCTTTTTAGCCTTATCAATAGCCTTAAATTATCCCTTAATTATATCACTCAAAGTGTATCTTAAACTTTCGAGTGTTTTGGTCATTTACTTCTATAAATCATCGTCTCGCTATTTGTTAAAATACATTTTTATAATAGCGTTTTACTGTAGCAATTCACTGTAGCAAAGTCAATTTCACTGTAGCAAATAGTGATTTTCGAAAACACTGTATCATTTTGAGTAATGTGGCAATTTGAAAACACTGTAACAAATTAGTGTTTAACTGGTTCATCTTAAACGCTTTAGTTAACTTATCTAAATATCAATTGAATCAATAAACGAATGTTACTATCGTTTATTATATATATGTATATATTTTTTTAATATACATAAATCAGTTTTTAAATACACATTGGAAGTTATTTATAAATAAATTTTAATAATAAATATTTCAACTTATCATATACATTCAAATAGATATTTAAACCAATAAGTTTAATGTACGGTATCAAACAATTAATACATTGTTACCTTTTCATGTTATAGTATATATGTATCTATTTACATATAATTGTTCGCGAATCGTCGGAAACAACCGAAGGGTATTTAAATATATAAAAGTAATTCAAAAATTTTGAGATTCAGTTTTACAGACTTTGCTTATCGTGTCGGAAATGTTAATCATACAAAGATTAAGTTTAAATTTAGTCGAAATTTTTGGGTCATCACAATAAGCCCTTGCACGTCCGACGTGTGGTACTAGTATTACTTGTGTATCATGTATGATAATGTTTTTTTTTCTTTTTTGGAAATTGCATGGACGGTCAAGCAAACTCACCACTCCATTATCCCAACTTGCACAAGTGATTATTGAATGTTGCAAATCATAATGCAGATGCAATCTTTCATCGAATACTGTAATTTAACATCTACAAACATCTAAACTCTCTGTAACTTCATCTCTCTTAATTGATACTTATTTACAACATACAACGAGGATATATATAGACCCGAGATACAAGACCTGACTGCCCAATAAATGCACCAACCAACTAACTACATTAATTGCACCGACTCAACTAACTACATTATTTGCACCGACTACCTACTAACATTAAATATGTATACGTATGTCTTATGTATTGTAACACTCCCCCTCAAGCTGGAGCATAGATATTGATCATGCACAGCTTGTCACAAAACTGACGGATGCAATTTCTAGGTAATGCATTGGTGAATAAGTCAGCCAATTGTTCATTACTTTTGATATGAGGTGTTTGAATAATTCCTTCTTCTAACTTTTCTCGAGTAAAATGACAGTCAACATTAATATGTTTGGTCCTTTTATGGAAGACAGGGTTGCTTGCAATATGAATGGCTGCTTTGTTATCACACCACAAATTCATTGGTTCGGACTAAGCAAAACCAATCTCGCTAAGAAGGTTACGAACCCAAATAAGTTCACAAGTTGTCTGGGCCATGACTCGATACTCAGATTCCGCACTTGAACGAGATACCACATTTTGTTTCTTACTTTTCCAAGATACAAGATTTCCTCCAACGAAGACACAATAACCAGTTGTAGACTGTTTAGTTGCAGGATCACCATTATAATCAGCATCAGAAAATCCCTAGATAGTGTGATGACCATGATTCTGGTATAAAAGACCACGACCAGGTGTACCTTTTAAGTACTTTAAGATATGAGTGACAGCATCCCAATGTGAGGTTCTCGGAGATGACAAGAACTGACTAACAACACTTATCGGGAAAGCAATATCAGGACGGGTGAGTGTAAGATAATTTAGCTTGCCGAAAATCCTTCTATATTTTTCTGGGTTCATAAGAAGTTCTCCTTCGTCAGTTTTTAACTTTATACTAGGTATCATTGGTGCTTCACAAGTTTTTGCATTAATCATCCCAGAATCACTGAGCACATCAAGACAATACTTTCTCTGAGATAAGAAAATACCTCTTTTATTTCGAGAGACTTCAATACCGAGAAAATATTTCAAAGGACCAAGGTCCTTCGTTTGAAATTGAGTACTTAAGAATGTTTTTAACCTGTGAATTCCTTCTTTATCACTCCCAGTAATTACAATGTCATCCGCATAAACAACAAGCAAGATGCACCCAGAGTTTGATGAAGCGAAGAATACGGAGTGATCATATGCACTTCTTCTTAGGCCAAAGTTTCTAACTACCGCATTGAATTTTCCGAACCAGACACGAGGAGATTGCTTCAAACCGTAAATTGCTTTTCGTAATTTGCATACTTTACCAGACTCCCCCTGAGCAACAAACCCAGGTGGTTGCTCCATATAGACTTCTTCTTGCAAATCTCCATATAAAAAAGCATTCTTCACATCAAGTTGGTGAAGTTTCCATTGATATGTAGCAGCTAAAGAAATGAATAATATGATAGATGTGAGTTTAGAAACAGGAGAAAAGGTCTCAGAATAATCCACCCCATATTTTTGAGCATATCCCTTAGCAACTAAACGAGCTTTCAACCGTGCCAAAGAACCTTCAGGATTAACCTTTACTATGAAGACCCACTTACAACCAATGGCCTTTTTAGAAACAGGTAAGTTAACTAATGCCTAAGTGCCATTATGATCGAGTGCATTTATTTCCTCAATCATAGCAGCACGCCATCCAGAATGAGCCAAAGCTTCACCAACAGTTTTCGGAATGGAGACAGAGTCTAAAGTGGCAACAAAAGCACGAGAAGAGACGGACAATTTATCATAAGAGACAAAGGATGTCATAACCCGTCCTTAACTATAAGAACGCGTTAGATAACGTATGATTTCATTGCGAGGTATTGACCTCTATATGAGACATTTTTAAAAGAAAAACTGCATATATTATACATTACAAACCACAACCATTATTTTTGTTACAAGCTTAAGACAATAAAAAGAAGATTAACGTTTAGCGATAATCTTCGACTTACAAACTTTACAAATGATGACAACAACACGGTTTTTAGCATATTTTACAATACAACATCTCGGATATGCAGTTTTATTTTTGACACAAACATGCGTACGCAAGATCCTGGTTAGATCCAACATGATGCAGCGGAAGCTTTAGAAATCACCTGAGAATAGACATGTTTTAAAAAGGTCAACATAAAGTTGGTGAGATATAGGTTTAATGCCGGCAGCAATATATATATAGACCACAAGATTTCGTATATAAACAGTTTAATAAAAGTATTCTAAGTGGTTGAGCACTTGGTAACCATACTTAACATTTTCACGTCGCATATTCCCTTTAATATGAAATCTTACTACACCGTACCAAGTGTAGTCACAAAACGAAGTACTGTGCAACCGTTGAATACTGGTCGTCCAGTCCGGTTAGGGTTGTCAGGCCCGATAGATCTATCAACAGGATTCGCGTTTACAATACCGCTGTAAATATTAGTTACCAAGCTACAGGGAAGTATGCCAGTGGTACAACTCAACGTAGAATATATTTTTCAGTTACTTGTGTCCATATCGTAAAACATAAAATACATGTATTCTCATCCCGAAATATTTAGAGTTTAAAAGTGGGACTATATACTCACTCTTGTCTTGATGATATATATAATTTGACTCGGTCTTCCGGTTGATATCACGAACCTATCCATATATAATATATCAATATGTTTTCATTTTAAAACAAACGTTATATATATATATACTTGTTATACTTTTAATATTTTGAATATTTCCTTAGTCCGTAGTTAGCAGTTCGTTGTTAGTAATTCAATTTTAATGGTTCATTTTTAGATGTTTAATATACCCGCAATGAAATAAATAAAACCCCCAACGAAATAAATAAAACCCCATCGTATATGTATTGGTCGAGATTAATCTTGACCCATGGTACCGGTGTTGTCAAATGACGTGTTGCGTACATAAAGTACCGGTGTTGTCAAATGACGTGTTGCGTACAATCATGGGATCTTATGATTAATCTTCTCGTGTTGTTTACGGGTGATCCTGAACCATATAAAATTGAATTATAAGTACATACATATAAAATATCATGTTATCTTATAAAGATGTGATTTTATGCAAGTTTTCCCAATTAATCCCGAAGTCAATTAAGTCTTGGATAACCAATTTTGTTTCGGTCATAGTTTCTTCGTTACAAGTCCGTTTTCGTTGATTCAAATTGCCATCTTCTTGGATCGAGTTCTTCTTTAAGACTATGAACTGTAAATACCTTGGTTTGTATTCAAAATCATACGGCATAGGTGAAAGTTTAGTAAAACATATGAAGTTAAACATTTTGTTACAACAAAATCATTTAATGACCATTTTTCCAAAAATACTTATACTTTGAAAAACCAAGTTTTACCTTGTTAAATTAACATATAAATAAGTTATGTTACATGTCTTGAAGTATTTTAAAAGTTAAGTTAGAAGGATCTATTTAGTTTGCAAACAAGTTTGAAAACATTCAAACTATGTTCTTGTTGTTAAACTTTTGTACCACAAAATAAGATAGCTATATATATATGAATCGAATAAGGTTATGAACATAAATTCTACCTCAAGTTCCTTGGATGAAGTTGCTGTAAAAGAGAAGTAAGAAGCTAGAATCAAAAGGGTGATAGAAGTGGATGAAAGATTGGTAGTAAGTTGGTGTTCTTGGAGGGTTTTCTTGAAGTGTTTTTGTATGGTTTTCTTATGGTGTTTATGTAAGGTTTTTGAAGCTAGATCTTTATGGAATTTTGCTGGGTTGTTATGGAGTTTAGAGAGTAAGAAAGAGTGTGTGTTTTAGCTAGGAAATTGAAGTAGTAAATGAAGCTAAATGATCATGTATATATACTACAAAAAAACGTGGCATAAGGAGTATATGGACAAAATTTTCAAGTAATCATTTTATGTATCTAGTCCTAATTGTTTCCAAATACAATTACCTAGCCCTAAGGGCATGAACATGGCTGGTTAGGTGGTGATTTTGATGTGTATTTACTATTAGTAAATACGTATAGAAGCTAGGTATGATACGAGTACAAATACTCTAAATATACGTATAGAAATTTTGTGAAAAATGGAATGAGGATTCAAATATAGCTATCTTTTGTGAATACACTTATATGATTTTATGTATTTAAGTTCTTAAAAGTGATTAAATACATTACTTATACAATATATGTATAAACATTATAGTCTTAAGTATTTAAGTCAAATAACGTTACGTATTGTTATCGTTTTGAAAACTTAAGTTAGTAGTTTCAAAATACACATATAACTTGTTGTTATTAATACAAAATGAGATATTAAAACATTCATTAATCATGTTAAATATGTAGATATACATATATATACACAAACGTATAATTATCATATATTGTATAGTTCGTGATATCATCGGTCAAACTAGACGGTCAAACGTTGTGTAAAACTCTTTTCGGAAATATAAGTCTCTACAATTTAGATTGCTTAACATGTTGGTAAGGTTTAATTTATGTAAATATCAATCTTATAAGTATAGAACGATCGAAAAAGTGCGGGTCGTTACATTACCTCCCCGTTAAATAAATTTCGTCCCGAAATTTTAAAATTGTACCTATTTTGCGTTATCGAGAAACAAGTGCGGATACTTTCGTTTCATCTGATCCTCTCGTTCCCAAGTAAACTCGGGACCTCTTCGAGCATTCCAACGAACCTTAACAATCGGTATATTGCTCTGTTTGAGCTGTTTAACTTCACGGTCCATGATTTCGATTGGTTCTTCGACGAACTGTAGTTTCTCGTCGACATGGATTTCTTCAAGAGGAATGGTGAGGTCTTCCTTTGCAAGACACTTCTTAAGGTTCGAGACGTGAAAAGTATTATGTACTCCGGCGAGTTGTTGCGGTAACTCGAGTCGATAAGCTACCGGTCCAATGCGTTCGATGATCTTAAACGGGCCTACATATCTTGGGTTCAGTTTACCCCTTTTTCCAAAACGTATCACACCTTTCCAAGGTGACACCTTTAGCATAACCATGTCCCCGACCTGAAACTCTAATGTTTTCCTTCGGACATCGGCGTAGCTCTTTTGGCGACTACGGGCTGTTTTCAATCTCTCCTTGATTTGCACTATCTTCTCAGTCGTTTCATGTATGATCTCGGGACCAGTTAAATGTCGATCTCCTACTTCATTCCAACAGATAGGAGATCTACACTTCCTTCCGTACAATGCTTCGAATGGCGCAGCTCCAATGCTCGCATGATAACTATTATTATACGAGAATTCTGCTAACGGTAGATATTTATCCCATCCGTTTCCAAAATCGATCACACATGCCCTGAGCATGTCCTCGAGAGTCTGAATTGTCCTTTCACTCTGCCCGTCGGTTTGTGGATGATATGCGGTACTCATATCCAACCGAGTTCCTAGTGCCTCCTGTAGTGATTGCCAAAACTTTGAAGTAAATCTACTATCACGATCGGATATAATGGAAATAGGTATTCCATGCCTTGAAACAACTTCCTTTATATACAATCGTAATAGTTTCTCCATTCTATCTGTTTCCTTTATAGGCAAGAAATGTGCAGACTTGGTGAGACGATCAACAATCACCCAAATGGTGTCGTATCCCCAGGCAGTCTTTGGTAACTTCGTGATGAAATCCATGGTAATACCATCCCATTTCCATTCTGGGATTTCTGGTTGTTGAAGTAACCCTGACGGCTTTTGATGTTCTGCTTTGACTTTGGAACAAGTCAAACATTCCCCAACATATGTTGCAACGTCGGTCTTTAAGTTAGGCCACCAATAACGTGTCTTAAGATCTTGATACATCTTTCCAACTCCAGGATGTATCGAGTATCTTGTCTTATGTGCCTCGTTCAATATCAACTTCCTTAATCCACCCAACTTCGGTACCCAAATACGGTTTGCAAAATATCGAATTCCATCTTCCCGTATAACGAGTTGCTTCTCATACTTTTTCATTATTTCATTTCCTATATTTTCTTTAGTAAGTGCTTCTCGTTGAACTTCTTTGATTTGTGAGTTGAGATTCATGCGAATTTTTATGTTCATCGCTCGTACTCGAATTGGTTCTCGTTCCTTTCTGCTTAGTGCGTCAGCCACCACATTCGCTTTCCCGGGATGATAACGAATTTCACAATCATAGTCGTTTATTAACTCGACCCACCTACGTTGCCTCATGTTCAATTGTTTCTGATCAAAAATATGTTGAAGGCTTTTATGATCAGTAAATACAGTGAATTTAACCCCATACAAGTAATGTCTCCACATCTTCAATGCAAACACGACTGCTCCCAGTTCTAGATCGTGCGTCGTATAATTCCGCTCGTGAATCTTCAATTGTCGGGATGCAAATGCAATTACTTTCTTTCGTTGCATAAGAACACAACCAAAACCTTGTCGTGAAGCGTCACAATATATTTCAAAATCATCGTTCCCTTCAGGTAACGATAAAATAGGCGCCGTAGTTAACTTCTTCTTCAGTAATTGAAATGCGTTCTCCTGCTCCGAGGTCCATTCGTATTTCTTCCCTTTTTGCGTTAATGCTGTCAACGGCTTAGCTATTCGGGAAAAATCTTGAATAAACCTTCTATAATAAACGGCTAAACCCAAAAATTGGCGTATCTGTGTTGGTGTCTTAGGAGTCTCCCATTTTTCAATAGCTTCAGTTTTTGCTGGATCAACCTGAATTCCTTCGCTATTAACAACGTGACCAAGAAATTGCACTTCTTTCAACCAGAAAGCACACTTAGAAAATTTAGCATAAAGTTGTTCTTTTCTCAACAATTCTAATATCAACCTTAAATGCTCTTCATGCTCTTGCTCACTCTTGGAATAGATAAGAATATCATCAATGAAAACGATAACAAACTTATCCAAATACGGACTACAAACTCGATTCATGAGGTCCATGAATACAGCTGGCGCATTCGTCAATCCAAACGGCATAACCAAAAATTCGTAATGACCATAACGTGTCCGAAAAGCAGTTTTCGGAATGTCCTCTTCTTTGACGCGAAGTTGATGATAACCCGATCTTAGATCGATTTTCGAATAAACACATGATCCTTGCAATTGATCAAATAAGTCATCAATTCTCGGTAGTGGATACCGATTCTTGATAGTTAACTTATTTAATTCACGATAATCTATACACATCCTAAAAGATCCATCTTTCTTCTTAACAAACAAAATTGGAGCTCCCCACGGTGAAGTACTTGGTCGTATAAATCCACGATCCAGTAATTCTTTTAACTGACTTTGAAGTTCTTTTAACTCGGACGGTGCAAGTCTATATGGAGCACGAGCCACTGGTGCAGCTCCTGGTACTAAATCTATTTGAAATTCTACCGATCTAAATGGAGGTAATCCCGGCAATTCTTCCGGAAAAACTTCAGGAAAATCTCTTGCCACAGGCACGTCGTTGATACACTTTTCTTTCTTTTCGACCTTATTAACATGTGCTAAAATAGCGTAACATCCCTTTTCTAAACACTTCTTGGCTTTCAAACAGCTAATGAGTTTTAGTTTTGAATTACCCTTCTCTCCATAAATCATCACCGGTATTTTATCCTTACCAGGAATACGAATTGCCTTCTTAGCACAAACAACTTCCGCTCCTATTTTGGACATCCAGTCCATGCCGACTATTACATCAAAACCTCCTAATTCTACGGGTATTAAGTCGATTTTAAACGTTTCTCCGGCTAGATTTATTTCACAATCACGACAAATTTTATCGGCTTTAATTAGTTTACCATTAGCTAACTCAATCAAGTACTTAGCATCTAGAGGTAATGATGAACAATTCAATTTAGTGTAAAAATTTCTACACACGTAACTTCTATCGGCGCCAGTATCAAATAAAATAGATGCTGATAAGTTATTAATGGTAAACGTACCCGTAACAAGTTCCGGGTCTTCACGTGCCTCTCTAGCATTAATAACAAACGCTCTTCCACGTGCAGGTTCGCCATTCTGATTCGGGCACTGGCTCTTATAGTGACCTTGTTTTCCACACCCAAAACAAGTAATGTTAGCCAAAGCAGTTCTATTTGCGTTGGTGGCAGGAGTCTTGTTACCATTTGCATTTGTAACGAGAGCCTTACAATCTTCAGCAAGATGTCCCTGTCGATTGCATTTGGTGCACAACACACTACAGTAACCAAAGTGATGTTTGTGACAACGGTTGCATAAAGGACTTTGTCCTTTGTAACCAAAGCCTGAACCGCTACCCGCACCTTTCGGGGTTTCTGATTTCTTAAAAGATTGTTGTTGGTAACCTCGATCATAATTTCCGTTCCACTTTCTTTTGTTGCTCGATACCTTCACATCAGCAGTGAATGCTTTCTTATCCAAGATGACTTGATCCATTAGCTCGTTCGCCATGGTTATAGCTTCATGAATTGTCTTAGGCTTCGACGCCGTAACGTTTGCCTTGACCTTTCTGGGCAAACCACCTTTGTACATTTCAATCTTCCGTGCTTCGGTTGGAACCAATTCAGGACATAGTAAAACCAATTCCATGAATCGCTGATTGTAGTTGGTGATTTCAGTACCAACCACCTTCAAACTTCGTAACTCATCTTCTAACTTAATAACCTCATTCCTTGGACAATACTCGGTGATTATCATTGCTTTGAATTCTTCCCATGGAGTATCATAAGCTACATCTCCTCCTACCGCCTTCACATAATTCTTCCACCATGTGAGTGCACTATCTTGTAAAGTGCACGATGCAAACTTGGTCATGTCTTTTTCATCACAACCACTGATTTTAAACACCGTCTCCATCTTTTCTATCCATCGGGTTAAACCGATCGGTCCTTCCGTTCCACTGAATGATGAAGGTTTGCAAGCTTGGAAAGTCTTGTAAGTACATCCTACACGAGGATTTGGGTTAACTGCAGCAGCTCTTGCAGCCTCAACCCATAACATTCTGTCGTTCACTCGCTGGTTGATGAGTTCCTCGAGTTCTTGTTCCGTCATTCGATTCAATCGCGCCATTTCCTAATGAAAGAAAATAATTATTCACATGGAATATTATAGATGTAGTGTGTATTTATAGTACATTTATAGCTTGTTAATAATATGAACCAGGTATTATTATAAAAGCCTTTTCTTCTTATTAGCGTTTTATAATTATATCTAGGGTAGTACCTACCCGTTAATGTTCATACTTAATAGCTTAGTACAGAACCAATTACTACAATCTAAATAATACTTAACCATGGAGAATTATTGCATTTCATACTTCGCTATTTTACATATGCTTATCTTACATCGAACATTAAACAAACCAAACTAATAATATTATACAAAACATTATTTGATTCCATGGCTTAATACGGCAGTGCATCGTTCGGTCTATTTTCTAGGGCGTTTAGTTCCAATGAATGGCCTAACGCTTATCCTAGCTGTCTGCCTACGTTTTGGCTGAGGAGCCGAAGAACTAGATGCGGGGATAGCACTAATAGGAATAGCGGGAATAGGGGTGGTAGTGTTGAGTGGAATTGGTGCCACGTCATTCTCACTAAGTTCGGGATTTGAATTTTCTAATTCATTCGCTTTTCGTTTCTTTCCTTGATCGAATTTTTCTTTCGTAATTTCTAGTATTTCTTCCTCGGGTTCACTTTCTTCTTCGGGTTCACTTTCCTCTTCGGGTTCACTTTCCTCCTCGGGTTCACTTTCCGATTTTTCTATAGTTGGTTCATCCGGAAATTGTGAGTCTTCCCCAAAAATACCACTTTCGTCATCGGATATGTTAATGACTGAAACACAATCTGAAGGTTCTGATTCGGAGTCGCTGAATGTGATAATAAGTTTCGAGCCCGACATCTATCACATAACAACTAACCCATTAGTACTTACATAATATTTACATATAAATTTTTAACCAACAGTGATAAGCAATGGTTTTTAAAATCAGACCCGGTCAAAGTCCAGACTTTACTAATGTATCCTAACGACTTCTTGGTTAGACACACTAATGCAAACCTGGTTCGCTAAGACCAACGCTCTGATACCACATGTCATAACCCGTCCTTAACTATAAGAACGCGTTAGATAACGTATGATTTCATTGCGAGGTATTGACCTCTATATGAGACATTTTTAAAAGAAAAACTGCATATATTATACATTACAAACCACAACCATTATTTTTGTTACAAGCTTAAGACAATAAAAAGAAGATTAACGTTTAGCGATAATCTTCGACTTACAAACTTTACAAATGATGACAACAACACGGTTTTTAGCATATTTTACAATACAACATCTCGGATATGCAGTTTTATTTTTGACACAAACATGCGTACGCAAGATCCTGGTTAGATCCAACATGATGCAGCGGAAGCTTTAGAAATCACCTGAGAATAGACATGTTTTAAAAAGGTCAACATAAAGTTGGTGAGATATAGGTTTAATGCCGGCAGCAATATATATATAGACCACAAGATTTCGTATATAAACAGTTTAATAAAAGTATTCTAAGTGGTTGAGCACTTGGTAACCATACTTAACATTTTCACGTCGCATATTCCCTTTAATATGAAATCTTACTACACCGTACCAAGTGTAGTCACAAAACGAAGTACTGTGCAACCGTTGAATACTGGTCGTCCAGTCCGGTTAGGGTTGTCAGGCCCGATAGATCTATCAACAGGATTCGCGTTTACAATACCGCTGTAAATATTAGTTACCAAGCTACAGGGAAGTATGCCAGTGGTACAACTCAACGTAGAATATATTTTTCAGTTACTTGTGTCCATATCGTAAAACATAAAATACATGTATTCTCATCCCGAAATATTTAGAGTTTAAAAGTGGGACTATATACTCACTCTTGTCTTGATGATATATATAATTTGACTCGGTCTTCCGGTTGATATCACGAACCTATCCATATATAATATATCAATATGTTTTCATTTTAAAACAAACGTTATATATATATATACTTGTTATACTTTTAATATTTTGAATATTTCCTTAGTCCGTAGTTAGCAGTTCGTTGTTAGTAATTCAATTTTAATGGTTCATTTTTAGATGTTTAATATACCCGCAATGAAATAAATAAAACCCCCAACGAAATAAATAAAACCCCATCGTATATGTATTGGTCGAGATTAATCTTGACCCATGGTACCGGTGTTGTCAAATGACGTGTTGCGTACATAAAGTACCGGTGTTGTCAAATGACGTGTTGCGTACAATCATGGGATCTTATGATTAATCTTCTCGTGTTGTTTACGGGTGATCCTGAACCATATAAAATTGAATTATAAGTACATACATATAAAATATCATGTTATCTTATAAAGATGTGATTTTATGCAAGTTTTCCCAATTAATCCCGAAGTCAATTAAGTCTTGGATAACCAATTTTGTTTCGGTCATAGTTTCTTCGTTACAAGTCCGTTTTCGTTGATTCAAATTGCCATCTTCTTGGATCGAGTTCTTCTTTAAGACTATGAACTGTAAATACCTTGGTTTGTATTCAAAATCATACGGCATAGGTGAAAGTTTAGTAAAACATATGAAGTTAAACATTTTGTTACAACAAAATCATTTAATGACCATTTTTCCAAAAATACTTATACTTTGAAAAACCAAGTTTTACCTTGTTAAATTAACATATAAATAAGTTATGTTACATGTCTTGAAGTATTTTAAAAGTTAAGTTAGAAGGATCTATTTAGTTTGCAAACAAGTTTGAAAACATTCAAACTATGTTCTTGTTGTTAAACTTTTGTACCACAAAATAAGATAGCTATATATATATGAATCGAATAAGGTTATGAACATAAATTCTACCTCAAGTTCCTTGGATGAAGTTGCTGTAAAAGAGAAGTAAGAAGCTAGAATCAAAAGGGTGATAGAAGTGGATGAAAGATTGGTAGTAAGTTGGTGTTCTTGGAGGGTTTTCTTGAAGTGTTTTTGTATGGTTTTCTTATGGTGTTTATGTAAGGTTTTTGAAGCTAGATCTTTATGGAATTTTGCTGGGTTGTTATGGAGTTTAGAGAGTAAGAAAGAGTGTGTGTTTTAGCTAGGAAATTGAAGTAGTAAATGAAGCTAAATGATCATGTATATATACTACAAAAAAACGTGGCATAAGGAGTATATGGACAAAATTTTCAAGTAATCATTTTATGTATCTAGTCCTAATTGTTTCCAAATACAATTACCTAGCCCTAAGGGCATGAACATGGCTGGTTAGGTGGTGATTTTGATGTGTATTTACTATTAGTAAATACGTATAGAAGCTAGGTATGATACGAGTACAAATACTCTAAATATACGTATAGAAATTTTGTGAAAAATGGAATGAGGATTCAAATATAGCTATCTTTTGTGAATACACTTATATGATTTTATGTATTTAAGTTCTTAAAAGTGATTAAATACATTACTTATACAATATATGTATAAACATTATAGTCTTAAGTATTTAAGTCAAATAACGTTACGTATTGTTATCGTTTTGAAAACTTAAGTTAGTAGTTTCAAAATACACATATAACTTGTTGTTATTAATACAAAATGAGATATTAAAACATTCATTAATCATGTTAAATATGTAGATATACATATATATACACAAACGTATAATTATCATATATTGTATAGTTCGTGATATCATCGGTCAAACTAGACGGTCAAACGTTGTGTAAAACTCTTTTCGGAAATATAAGTCTCTACAATTTAGATTGCTTAACATGTTGGTAAGGTTTAATTTATGTAAATATCAATCTTATAAGTATAGAACGATCGAAAAAGTGCGGGTCGTTACAAAGGAAGCAATAGGATAAGTACACTTACGTTTACCTTTTTGAAGAGCAATCAGAATATCAGAATCAGAATCGGAAGATTGAGTATCATGAATATCACTAGAAACATTACTCGGTGACTCACTGGGAGGATCTACCGACGATGACTGTGACTCAGGAGCGGGCACTGATGTAGGACGGGGTCGTCGACTGTATATATATTGAAAATGGTCAGTTTGTTCTGATGGTGTGGGCTCTGGTGTGGGATCTGGTGTGGGATTTGGTGTGGGATCTGGTGTGTGGGTACTTTCATGCTATATCTCAATAATGCATCACTCTCCTCATGATTGCGAGAAATGGTTGTGGGAAAGAACTGAAGCGACCCGTCCTAATCCATCCGAACGAAGTCCATATCGATTACAAACGATTCACAATAGTTGGTTACATCGCAAGGTACTTGACCTCTATATGATACAATTTTACAAACATTGCATTCGTTTTTAAAAGACAAACTTTCATTACATCGAAAGTTGACGGCATGCATACCATTTCATAATATATCCAACTATAATTGACTTAGTAATAATCTTGATGAACTCGACGACTCGAATGCAACTCTTTTGAAATATTTCATGAATGACTCCAAGTAATATCTCTAAAATGAGTAAATGCACAGCGGAAGATTTCTTTCGTACCTGAGAATAAACATGCTTTAAAGTGTCAACCAAAAGGTTGGTGAGTTTATTAGTTTATCATAATCATTCATTTTCATCATTTTAATAGACCACGAGAATTTCATTTCCAGTTCTCATAAATATACGTCTCATGCATAGAGACAAAAATATCATTCATATGGTGAACACCTGGTAACCGACATTAACAAGATGCATATAAGAATATCCCCTATCATTCTGGGAAATCCTTCGGACATGATATAAACAATATCGAAGTACTAAAGCATCCGGTACTTTGGATGGGGTTCGTTAGGCCCAATAGATCTATCTTTAGGATTCGCGTCAATTAGTAGATCGGTTTACTAATTCTTAGGTTACCAAGCAAAAGGGGCATATTCGGCTTCGATCATTCACCCATATAATATAGTTTAAATTACTTGTGTCTATTTCGTAAAACAGTTATAAAAATTGCGCATGTATTCTCAGCCCAAAAATATAAAGGGTAAAAAGGCAAATGAAACTCACCATATTGTATTTTGTAGTAAAAATACATATAACGACATTGAACAATGCAGGGTTTGACCTTGGATTCACGAACCTATATTATTCATATATTTATTAATATACATAATTGTAATCGAACAAATATATATATAAATTTATTAGTTATATTCTTTTTATATTATATATATGTTTCTTATATTCATTTTGTTATATAAAAATATTAATCTTTGTTATGTTATATGTATTAAATATATATATATATATATATATATATATGTCATTTGTATATTAATTATAATAGTAGTCAAAATAATATTAATAGTGATAAAAATGATAATAATTACGATACTTAATATTACTAATAAGATGATAATGTTAATAATTCTATTAATGATAATAATAATGATATTAATAATTATAACTGTTAAAATATTAATTTTACTGTTAATAATAGTTTTAATAAAAGTAATAACTTTGAAAATTTTAAAATATAATGATACTTTACCTTGATAATATAATGATAATAATAATAACAGTGTTAGTAATAAAAAATTTTATCATAACATCGTGTTAAATTTGCAACTTATATCTATAGTTCCTATAATTTAAATTTATAACCAATTTCATAACAATTATAATAATAAACATGTTTGTAACTATTATCATCATAAAATTAGTAAATGATAATCTTTCTTTCTCATGTTACATATATTAGTAGTAATAATAATAACATCTAAAATTAACAATACTAGTAACAATAATAATAATATTTAGTAATAATAATTCTAATCATATTAAGTGTAAATTAATAATACTAGTAATTATATTACTACTAATAATGATAATAATCAACTTAATGATAATACATTTGATAATAATTGTAACACTAGTAATAGCAATAATAATAATAATGATAATAATAATAATGATAATAATAAAAATAATAATAGAAAAGATGAGACTACCTCAAAAAGATAAGCTGTCTAAAAAAAAGAAAACGTCCCTGCCACGGATCGAACCCATGACCTTCCACTTCCCGACACTAACACTTAACCATTACGCTGCTGTATATTTTTCTGATTAATACCATTTCCAAATAAACATAACCCGTTTTCTGTTTATGCGTATTCATCTTCTTCAATAACCAAACAAATCGTCCAGGAACTAAACCCACACAATAACGATCTTTAAGGTTTAAATTACATTATGAATTAAAGCAGAAAAGTTCCTCAGAAGGTGATTGAATTTATTTAAAACATAAAAAAAATCATCGAGCTGTAACAGGATAGAAAACGTCGATGAACAACTCATCATATGATTTTGAAATTAAGAGGGTTTTTGCTTCTGATTTCTACATGAATCAGGTCCTAAATTATTTGTAGAAACTTTCTGGATGATTAATTAAACTTAAAACATAGCTGGAAAACCGAATTTGATTGAAGAACACCTTTTGACTTTTTTATCTCAAAACTTTGACTTGCAATTTAGAACTCGATATTACAAATTGGAATCCGAAACTTTGCAGATAGTTTTAGAAGAACATTACTAACAACTCTACATTAATGAATTTTGAAATTCGATTCGTAATCGTGTTTTGGCAACAAAAAAAATGAAGAACAGAGATAACGGGTTCGGTTTATTCGATTCCTGTTTTATTCTCTATCGAATGCAGATACAATTAATGTATAACAATAATGGGAACATTAATTCAAACTTTTAAGCAGTAACTTAATTGTTGTTTAGTGTTAGTGATCGAGAGATTAACACGAGTTAACAGAAAAAGAATAAAGGGAGTAGAAACAGATAGGTAATACGTAAATATATATCTGTATCAATTATTATTTGACATAGTATGTGTATATATTTATATTTATCCGTATTTATCTGTTTTTATTTATGTTTTTATGAATTATCTGTAATTATGTATTTGTATTTATATATATATATATATATTAATTATAATTAATCTTATTCATTAAATGATAATAATTTTTCTGATATTAATAATAATTATAATAATAATTTATAATAGTAATAATAATATTATTATTAATGATGATGATGATGATACTAGTAAATATATTATTTATAACAATCATATGATTAATAATAATAATATTGGTTATAATAATACTAATATTTTTAATGATATTAATAATATTATTAATAAAAATACTATAACATTTTATATATATAACAAACTTCATATCTATAATAATTTTAATGATATTGATTTTTAATATTAATTTTAATATTTATAATAATAACAAGGGCAATAATAATGTAACAATTATATATTTTTAACTTTGTAATCACATTTATTATATCATAATCTATCGATTATATCATAGTTTATATAATATATAATTGAATTTTTATAAACTATATATATATATATATATATATATATATATATATATATATATATATATATATATATATAAATACTATTATATGTATATTGTAATATATACATATAATAGTATTTATACATAGATATATATATATATAATAGTATATATATCTATGTATAAATACTATTATATGTATATTGTAATGTGTGTATATATATATATATTTATATATATATATATATATATATATATATATTCATTTTAAATTACCACATACATATTTTGTAACTTATTTTACATTTCTAATTCAAATGATATCTTTATATTTATATGCTATATATAATAATATTATTAATACAAATATTACTACTAATATTGAAATTATATTTTTATTTGCAAATGTTGATATTATATCTTATTAGCTATGTAATATTTAATAATTATATTATATATCCTATGATAACATTTATTGGATATTAAATCATAAATATACATATAGATAATAATATCATGTATATATTTGTATATAATCTTATATTTATATTTATGTAAATATAATTACATATTTATTTACAGACCATAGTTCGTGAATCGTCGGAAATAATCACAGGGTAAATGCATATAAGAAAACAGTTCAAAACTTTTGAAATTCAATTTTTACAAACTTTGCTTATCGTGTCAGAAATATATAAAGATTAAGTTTAAATTTGGTCGGAAATTTCTGGGCCGTCACAGTACCTACCCGTTAAAGAAATTTTGTCCCGAAATTTGAGTGAGGTGGTCATGGCTAACAATAAAAATGTTTTCATGATAAATATGAGTTGATAAATGGAGTTTTATCATTATTGACTGATATAGATAAAACGATTCGATTAGGTGAAGAGTACGAGTGAAGCTATCACAAAAGAGTGAAATGAGAAATAAAGATTCATCTTGACTTTTGATGTAGTCACTGTTGAATTCCGGAATTCAAGGGATTTAAAAAAAATCTTCGAAATCTAAAAGATTTGATTCTTCGGCGAATAAGGAAATTAAGATTTCTATAATTAAATATCGGTGATCTGCCTTGATTACCCTGTCTGATTATTTTCATTATAAATTAAACTCTTACGTCCCATTATTCTCACCATTCCTATACTTTCTTTCTTAGTTCATACATCCAAAAAAAACTAATTTTGAAAATGCTTAATCCCGTTCTAATCCTTGATATTTTTCTAATTATCATTTCTGTCATCCTTCTTTTCAATCTTCCACCAGAAAAATCTATTTACTTCTACTATTACCTTGGGGTGATACTATTCTTAATTATACCGTGTCTTTATATTGCTATTCGTATTAATATCCACGGTTTGTAACCTCCGTGTTGTTATTGAGCTTTATATTTTCTCTTATATTTTGGAGCTCTTTGCCTTTTTATTCTCTTTTCGACCTCTAGTAAACCGAATAACAATCCAGAATTCGTAAGTATGGAGTTTGGAATGAACTTAATGTTCTAAACAAGAAAGAACAAAATCGCACGATTTGATTTGTCAAATTACCAGAATTCAAGGGAAAGATAGGTCTATCAAGAAAAGCATGTTCTTGATATGTTTATAGATTAGACGGAATGTAAGAGTCGTGTAACATGGCACCTGATGACGTTATAATCTGTGAATCATCATATTTCATTAGAAACTCAGCATGACTTACTATAATATAATCACGTTGATCAAGTGTCATTATATTATACTAACTCATGCTTCAGTTTCCAACACTACTTCAAAAACATTCATATTTTAAACTCGAAGGTTTTAGAATTTAGAAACTAAAGTAGTTTCTTTTATGATGTAACACAGATAGCACGAAGAGATAACTAATTTCGGATAAGAAGAGTTATGAAAATATCCTCAGGAATATCGAAGATATTTATGATGATATTTTCAGAATTTCTAAGATCGAAGGTTGATGAAGAAAGATTTTCCACAAGATTTAATATAAGTATAGAGCAAGGTTTTCTCTAAAGATTTCATTGGATACAGAATTATCTGGATTCTTTGAATATAGGGTTTGGTCCTTGTATTTGTCCTTGGCCTCCTTCGTGGTTAGCTCAATCCGTTTTCCAGTTCCAACTTTTCTGAGTTTTTCCAACATACTATTCTTTATTATCAAACTTCTGGCTGTTAAGATCGTTTACAGTTTTTACTGCTTCATTCAGCTTTTTCAACATTCCGTGAATTGATTCGTAGACTTGGTGCTTTTCAAAATTTCAGAATGGAAGGTCATAATTCTAAGAGATAAAGGTTATATGTATACCTATAACTGTTGTTGTAGAATTGTTGTGAGATTCAAAATACTGATTGCTGATTCCCGGTAATTGGTATGGCAATACTCGTTACAAGATGCAGACAAATATATGATAAGGTTTTAATGAACAAATATAATGGTTCTTCGAAGAGACTTAAGCCAATGAGTAATGAAGTTGCTGGTAAGTTTACTACTAATGTGGTGGGATATAATCGGTTCTTCGGTAATGATGATGAAGGGGTAATCTTTCTAATAAGGTTTATTCGAATGAAAAATTGAAATTGATTTGCTGAAGTTGTGACAAAATTGGCTACCTTGAAAAGGGATTGTAAAGTTATTTTGGGTAATAATAACGCTAAAGAAATTTACACAGCTATGTGTTAAACATTTACTCAGTTTCCGAGAGTTTTTCAGGTGCATAACTATATGCGTAAATCTTTCCTTCCGTAGATGAAGTGCGGTTAATTCATCCTCTCGTTTAAGGTGTTTTCAAGAATCATGAAAGGTTTGAACGCAGATCGTAATCGTCAAGATACAAATGAAGTTTAGGATGAAATCAAGTGGCAAACTTGAAGAATTGTTTAGTTTCATATGTTATAATCAATATTTTAATTCATTTTAATTGTCCAATGTTGGTAGTCCTCAGTTGATAGTCCACAGTTAGCAATATATAATATTCGAATTAATTAATAGGTGTCGTGACCCGTGTACATGTCTCAGACTCGATCACAACTCAAAGTATATATATTATTGTAGAATCAACCTCAGCCCTGTATAGCTAACTCCAGCATTACTACATATAGAGTGTCTATGGTTATTCCAAATAATATATATAGATGCGTCGATATGATATGTCAAAACCTTGTATACGTGTCCCGATATTTAAATGCGTAAATAACATTATTTAAATGACGATAAATAAAGTGCGTAAAATAAATAACAGAAATTAAATGACGATAAATAAAATTGCGAGAATATAAATTGCGATAAATAAACTGCGATAATAAAATGTAATAAGGAATTAACTGTTAGCTAGGAACAGTTAGCTAGGATTTTGTTAGCGTGGATTCTTAACAAAATTTCTCATAGTTAATTTGTTTGTTTCTAACAAATTTTATTTTGTCCAATGTTTTCTTCATTATGCCACTTGTTGGATCCTGATAAGTCAAAATCCAAATATAAAATTGAATGAAAATGGTTGTATTGTGGTGAACGGATTCGTATATCTTGTGGATGTAAGTAGGATAGTAAATGACTGTTGAGTTAGATTTTAAAGAATGTACAGTGTACTTATTAATGTGAAATTTAAATATTCCTCGGGTATTACCTACCCGTTAAAATATTTTCACCATTAACAGTTTGTACGAAAGAATTTTTAATTACAATCCTTATGAAAATATATATACATATATATTTTCTTCAGATGTAATCATGGATTTAATGAGTTAATATAATATTAATCTCATTTGGTTTACCGTTAGAACAAGAATATATAATCTCTAGAACATTAGAGATTACATAATCGTCATGAAGAACGAAGATAATTGATGTAAAATGATACGTAGAATGATGATTATACTCGAGGTACAGAATGAGATGTTGAGGCATGGGTTGTTGATGGTACTGGTGCTGTTTATTGATGGTACTGTTGATGTCGGTGATGTTGCTGAGGCTGGTAAATTTTGCACCATATTCTCCAAATTGATTGCTCGAGCGCGAAGTTCGTTGACTTCTTCTATTATTCCGGGATGATTGTCGGTCGGAATGAGTGAACGAATAAGGTTTAGAATTTTAGATAGAATATAATCGTGGCGAGGTATTCGGGAAATGAGGGTGGAAATGGTGTTTCGGACTGGTTCATCGGTAAGTGCTTCAGGTTCATCGTCGAGAATGAAATTTGGTTGATGGAAAGTATCGCCTTCTTCTCGTTTCCATTGGTTAAGTCGACTACGAACTCATCCTCAATTCATCCAGAATTGAAGATGGCTAGTTTGGTTGATCCATTTCATTTACACTGCTTTCGGAGCTTAGGTGAATATCTATGTCGGAATAGCTGTCGGAATAGCTATCGGAATCTGAGGGACTCGAACTGGTTGAGGGATTCATCTCGTACGATCATGTGAAGGATTTTCGATAAGAAATAGATTATAGGATGTAGATTAGTACCCTGCAATACATAATTTACATATGCATATGTAATACTAAAATCTCATAAGTTACGGATGAATCTACGAAAGCTGTTAGGTAAAGTCTATAGTAACAGCTACGCTAAGATACGAATTTTGTCTATACACTATCGATGCACTAACTGCAGTAAGACGTGTCTAGACTAAAAATGATAAGTAGGTAATTTTCTAAGGATGATAAGCAGATGATTTCCGACTATAAATGATAAGCAAAACTTTTGACATGCAGACACGATCGAAGTCCAGACTCACTAATGCATCTAAACAACTATCAGTTAAACACACTAATGCAAACCTTGTTCGCTAAGACCACCACTCTGATACCAACTGAAGCGACCCGTCCTAATCCATCCAGACGAAGTCCATATCGATTACAAACGATTCACAATAGTTGGTTACATCGCGAGGTACTTGACCTCTATATGATACAATTTTACAAACATTGCATTCGTTTTTAAAAGACAAACTTTCATTACATCAAAAGTTGACGGCATGCATACCATTTCATAATATATCCAACTATAATTGACTTAATAATAATCTTGATGAACTTGACGACTCGAATGCAACATCTTTTGAAATATTTCATGAATGACTCCAAGTAATATCTCTAAAATGAGTAAATGCACAGCGGAAGATTTCTTTCGTACCTGAGAATAAACATGCTTTAAAGTGTCAACTAAAAGGTTGGTGAGTTCATTAGTTTATCATAATCATTCATTTTCATCATTTTAATAGACCACAAGAATTTCATTTCCAGTTCACATAAATATACGTCCCATGCATATAGACAAAAATATCATTCATATGGTGAACACCTGGTAACCGACATTAACAAGATGCATATAAGAATATCTCCTATCATTCCGGGAAATCCTTCGGACATGATATAAACAACATCGAAGTACTAAAGTATCCGGTACTTTGGATGGGGTTCGTTAGGCCCAATAAATCTATCTTTAGGATTCGCGTTAATTAGTAGATCGGTTTACTAATTCTTAGGTTACCAAGCAAAAGGGGCATATTCGGCTTCGATCATTCACCCATATAATGTAGTTTAAATTACTTGTGTCTATTTCGTAAAACAGTTATAAAAATTGCGCATGTATTCTCAGCCCAAAAAAAAAAAGGGTAAAAAGGCAAATGAAACTCACCATATTGTATTTTGTAGTAAATTTACATATAACGACATTGAACAATGAAGGGTTTGACCTTGGATTCACGAACCTATATTATTCATATATTTATTAATATACATAATTGTAATCGAACAAATATATATAAATTTATTAGTTATATTCTTTTTATATTATATATATGTTTCTTATATTCATTTTGTTATATAAAAATATTAATCTTTGTTATGTTATATGTACTATATATATATATATATATATATATATATATATATATATATATATATATATATATATATATATATATATATATATATATATATATATATCATTTGTATATATATATATATATATATATATATATATATATATATATATATATCATTTGTATATTAATTATAATAGTAGTCAAAATAATATTAATAGTGGTAAAAATGATAATAATTACGATACTTAATATTACTAATAAGATGATAATGTTAATAATTCTATTAATGATAATAATAATGATATTAATAATTATAACTGTTAAAATATTAATTTTACTGTTAATAATAGTTTTAATAAAAGTAATAACTTTGAAAATTTTATAATATAATGATACTTTACCTTGATAATATAATGATAATAATAATAATAACAGTGTTAGTAATAATAAATTTTATCATAACATCGTGTTAAATTTGTAACTTATATCTATAGTTCCTATAATTTAAATTTATAACCAATTTCATAACAATTATAATAATAATAAACATGTTTGTAACTATTATCATCATAAAATTAGTAAATGATAATCTTTCTTTCTCATGTTACATATATTAGTAGTAATAATAATAACATCTAAAATTAACAATACTAGTAACAATAATAATAATATTTAGTAATAATAATCATTCTAATCATATTAAGTGTAAATTAATAATACTAGTTAATAATACTAGTAATTATATTACTACTAATAATGATAATAATCAACTTAATGATAATACATTTGATAATAATTGTAACACTAGTAATAGCAATAATAATAATAATGATAATAATAATAATAATAATAATAATAGAAAAGATGAGACTACCTCAAAAAGATAAGCTGTCTAAAAAAAGAAAACGTCCTTGCCACGGATCGAACCCATGACCTCCCGCTTCCCGACACTAACCCTTAACCATTACGCTGCTGTATATTTTTCTGATTAATACCATTTCCAAATAAACATAACCCGTTTTCTGTTTATGCTTATTCATCTTCTTCAATAACCAAACAAATCGTCCAGGAACTAAACCCAAACAATAACGATCTTTAAGGTTTAAATTACATTAAGAATTAAAGCAAAAAAGTTCCTCATAAGGTGATTGAATTTATTTAAAACATAAAAAAAATCATCGAGCTGTAACAGGATAGAAAACGTCGATGAACAACTCATCATATGATTTTGAAATTAAGAGGGTTTTTGCTTCTGATAACTACATGAATCAGGTCCTAAATTATTCGTAGAAACTTTCTGGATGATTAATTAAACTTAAAACATAGCTGGAAAACTGAATTTGATTGAAGAACACCTTTTGACTTTTTTATCTCAAAACTTTGACTTGCAATTTAGAACTCGATATTACAAATTGGAATCCGAAACTTTGCAGATAGTTTTAGAAGAACATTACTAACAACTCTACATTAATGAATTTTGAAATTCGATTCGTAATCGTGTTTTGGCAAAAAAAAAAAATGAAGAACAGAGATAACGGGTTTGGTTTATTCGATTCCTGTTTTATTCTCTATCGAATGCAGATACAATTAATGTATAACAATAATGGGAACATTAATTCAACCTTTTGAGCAGTAACTTAATTGTTTTTTAGTGTTAGTGATCGACAGATTAACACGAGTTAACAGAAAAAGAATAAAGGGAGTAGAAACAGATAGGTAATACGTAAATATATATCTGTATCAATTATTATTTGACCTGGTATGTGTATATATTTATATTTATCCGTATTTATCTGTTTTTATTTATGTTTTTATGAATTATCTGTAATTATGTATTTGTATTTATATATATTTTTTAATTATAATTAATCTTATTCATTAAATGATAATAATTTTTCTGATATTAATAATAATTATAATAATAATTTATAATAGTAATAATAATATTATTTTTAATGATGATGATACTAGTAAATATATTATTTATAACAATCATATTATTAATAATAATAATATTGGTTATAATAATACTAATATTTTTAATGATATTAATAATATTATTAATAATAATACTATAACATTTTATATATATAACAAACTTCATATCTATAATAATTTTAATGATATTGATTTATAATATTAATTTTAATATTTATAATAATAACAAGGGCAATAATAATGTAACAATTATATATTTTTAACTTTGTAATCACATTTATTATATCATAATCTATCGATTATATCATAGTTTATATAATATATAATTGAATTTTTATAAACTATATATATATATATATATATATATATATATATATATATATATATTCATTTTAAATTACCACATACATATTTTGTAACTTATTTTACATTTCTAATTCAAATGATATCTTTATATTTATATGCTATATATAATAATATTATTAATATAAATATTACTACTAATATTGAAATTATATTTTTATTTGCAAATGTTGATATTATATCTTATTAGCTATGTAATATTTAATAATTATATTATATATCCTATGATAACATTTATTGGATATTGAATCATAAATATACATATAGATAATAATATCATGTATATATTTGTATATAATCTTATATTTATATTTATGTAAATATAATTACATATTTATTTACAGATCATAGTTCGTGAATCGTCGGAAATAGTCACATGGTAAATGCATATAAGAAAACAGTTCAAAACTTTTGAAATTCAATTTTTCAAACTTTGCTTATCGTGTCAGAAATATATAAAGATTAAGTTTAAATTTGATCGGAAATTTCCGGGTCGTCACAAGAACGGTAATTCTTCTTGAAATGTGACGTCTCTGGAAACAACATAGCGTTGGAGAGTTAGTGAAAAGCATCTATACCCTTTCTGAAGACGAGAGTATCCTAGAAAGACACACTTAATAGATTTAGGATCTATTTTGGTTAGGTGAGGTTGGGTGTCTCGAACAAAACAAGTGCTACCAAATATCTTAGGCTCGATTGGAAAAAAGGATTTTGTAGGAAATAAGATACTATATGAAATATCACTATTAAGAACTTCAGACAGCATGCGATTTATAAGAAAGCACGCAGTTGATACAGCATCAACCCAAAAAGGTTTTGGAACATTCATTTGAAATAATAGTGCTCGGGCCACCTCAAGAAGGTGTCTATTTTTCCGTTCCGCAACCCCATTTTGTGCTGGTGTATCAACACATGATGACTCATGCAGGATACCTTCTTGAAGCATATATGATTTAAATGACTCTGAGAGAAATTCTTTTGCGTTATCACTTCTCAGAGTTAGAACAGAAGTATGAAATTGTGTTTTTACTTCAACAACAAAGGAACAAAAATGAGTAAACACTTCCGAGCGACTTTTCATTAAATAAAGCCATGTAACACGAGAGTAGTCATCAATAAAAGTAACAAAATATTTAAAACCAGATTTTGATGTCACAGAACACGGACCCCAAACATCAGAATGTACTAATTCAAATGGGGACGCAGCCCGCTTATTGACTCTAGGACTTAAGTGGACTCGTTGATGCTTAGCGAACTGACAAAACTCACAATATAATGAGGATAAACCTGAAAACTTAGAACATAGTTTCTGTAACGACCCGGCTTTTTCGACTTGCTTTTGTGCCTTGTGTTTTTGCTAAACTGCGTATTTGTGCGTACTGTGTTACTTTATACTCTGGAAACTTGATTTACGTGGTTTACTTCCATTTATATGTTAAAACTTTCCTTAGAGTACGTAGGATACATAACTTGATCATTGGAAGCCTTTATAACCGTTAGTGTTATTTGACGTTTCGAATAAACCGCGAACTGCGCGCACGTTTAACTTTTTTCGTAATCGGAATATTATGACTGTGAAATATTAATTATTATTTTATAATAATAATTACCTGGGTTTTTAGATGCTTAATTACGCGTAGTAATTTAATTATGCACAATAGTTAGTCTTGTTGGACTTTCTACCTTGTTGGACTTAAGCCCACCCTACTCTAGCTAGTGACCTAATTAAATAGCCCAAGTATTATTTACTAGTGACCCATAATAAATAAAATAAATTAATTAATAAGTCATACAAGCATTTGGATAAGGATTATCCAAATGGTTACATGGGATTCTAGCATAAGTACATGCTTTAGACAACCACTACCCAAAAAGCAAAATGGTGTCTCCCCCTCCCCTCCATGAAAATCACGGCCAAGGAGGCCTCCATGTCATCAATCCTTGTCATTTATTTTGCCTATAAATACTAGCCATACTTCTCCCATTCTACACTTGCTCTCATTTTGATTTTCACACACACTTGCTCTTTTCTTTCCTTCCTTTCTAGTATTCTTGTAAGTTTTCTTTTCTTCCTCTTTTTCTTTTCAAATTCGTGGCTCATCATCATCATTATATGGAGATCAAGTTCCTTTAACTTTGATCTTGATTTTATCTTGTTGATTCAAGTATGAATCCTTCAAGAACATGGAAGATTCAAGCTTTCTAGCTTTGAATCTTCACCAACTTTGTAGATCTACTTCTTTTATGCTTTAATCTTGTTATTTTATGATAAAGATTCAAACTTTTGTTTGTAATCTTCATGCATCTTCAAGATCCAAGCTTTATGCTTCAAGATCTTCAAGAACAACCAAGATGCAAGCTTTCTAGCTTGAATCTTCATATCTTGTTATTGGATCTAAGTTTTCTAGCTTATGATCTTGTTGTTTTGTTATAAAGATCAAAACTTGTGTTTATGGTCTTCATGAAACTTAAAGATCCAAGCTTTATGCTTCAAGATCTTCAAGAACACTAAAGGTTCAAGCTTTCTAGCTTTGTGACCTTATAAATTGTGTGAAAGGGATCCAAGCTCTCTAGCTTAGGGTTCCATCACTTCATTTGACCTAGATCATGTTCATACTTGTTTGAATAATTTAAAGTTTGTAACTTTGTTGTAAATAGGACTTGTAATTGTGTTAAGACTAAGGATATGATGTAACCTTGATTCATCATCCATCTAAGACTCTTAAATGAGTTGTGTTACCACTTGGTCTTAACATATTGTGTATTGATGGTAGAATCTTGGTCAAAAGTTATGCTAAACCATCAACGAGTTGTACACTTGAAGCTACAAGCATCAAGGATGAGAACCGTGATGAGCATCAAGCACCAAGAACCCCACCGGAGCACTTGTCCACTGATTTTAGTATCTGATCAGACCACCTGGGCTAGTGTAAAGTTTATTTTCAGTTATTTCGGTTTGAGTAGATGATTTTCCGTTTAGGCCTCGTCTTAATCCGAGTTACGGTTTAGGATTTATGGCCCTCCGAGAGTCACTACACCCTATTAACGTTGTGCTGAAATTTCTGACCTACTCGCACTTAAACCGTCGCCACGGTCAAACGAAGATGATTTAGGTTCTGAAAATTGGTCAGCTGTTAGGGGACTCATATACGGAGCCATAGCCACTGACTAAGCGTCTTTTCGATTTACGTAGAGGTCGTAGCAGCTGACCGCAGTCAGCCTATTGTTTCGATCTCTACTCTTGTCGAACTTACTTAGCTTTTATGATGATGAACGATGATGATGATGATGACACTTAAACTTATTTTATGCACTATTAGAATTTATAAAGACAACCTACTGACCTAGTAACCTTTGATTTAGGTTGACGACCTTTCGGACCGACTTACTACTTGCGTACATTCATTACCGACTTTACTTCTTTTATCACTGTGAGTTATAGCATCCCTTTTTTACCACTTTTACTATTTTTGGGACTGAGAATACATGCGCTTTTTACGTTTTACATGTTAGGCACGAGTACTTAAACTTTATATGTGTGTGGATTATACAACAGCATAAATATTCCCTTTAGCACGGTAACGTTTAGTCATTGGTTTTTGAACCCGTGAATGCGAATCTTAGATATGGATCCATAGGGTTTGACATCCCCACTCGAGCTAGTCGCGCTAGCATTTAACGGGTGTTTAATACTTCGTGAACATACGCACTCACCAAGTGTACTTTCAGGGGGTTATAAACGTTAAGTCTAGTTACCGGGTGCCCACGGTTATACATATACTTTTCATACTGTTTGTTACACTGAAATCTCGTGGCCTATCTTACGTTACTGTTACAACTTTAACTATAGCTCAACAACATTCGTGTTGACTTTTAAGCGTGTATTTATCAGGTGCCTAGAGGTTTATTGCTTCCGCTGTTAGACTTGATGTCATGTTGTTATCGAATTGCTGTTAAGGACCTGCTGTATTAGTTATCCGCTGCATTACTAGAGATGTCTCAATCATGGAACTTTTCTGTTGCATTCGTAGTTTATGTTAATTTCAAACAATGGCTTTGTAACGACCTTAGGGTCAAATAATTATGTTTATGCTCCTATTCGTAGGATGCGCGCTATCCTTTGTAAAACGTTATCTTTTTATGAATGCAAACTGGTTTTCAAACAGCATGTAGTATTCAACCATGTAAAGATTCTGTTGTTGACGAATCGTACACGATGGTTTTGTACGGGGCATCACATTTGGTATCAGAGCATTGGTTGTAGGGAATTAGGTTGCATTAGTGAGTCTAGGACCGACCTGAGTAGGATTCACTAATAGGACTAATCTACAACTTGCTAGTTTACTTGTTTCTGCGGAACCTGCTGCATGCTACTGTGTTATATTACTACATGTTACTGCTTACTACTACTGCATGCCACTGCTTACTTTTACTACCGTATGAACTTGCTGCATGCTACCGTTTCCTTTTACTGCTATGTAAACTCGCTGCATGCTTTTGCTTATTCTAGCTACTGCATGCTACTATATGCTTTCGATTGCATGTTACTTCTGTTTAGTACTGTTAATATTGCCATGCTATATACTGCTGTAAACGAGCTAGGTTGCTGTAGTGCCTGATTATGTGCTTGCTTCATGCCTGCTATTCGCTGCACCGACTTGGAAAAACTTACCTTTCCTAGTTCGGATGTTCTTCTGAACCCATTTCCCACACGTCTAACCCTAAGGATTAGTATTGTAATCCACCTATTACTACTGTTCCACCGTTCCAGAGATCGAAGCATTACTTCATGCAATCTAGGAGGAGTACCCCTCGGATTACACGCCCACTAAAGTTGATGTCCGGAGGAGGAGATATGCGAGGATTTGTCAGAGTAACCGCACCCCGAGCTCACCCTAATTAGCCACGTACAACGTATGAACATTCGAAGGATGTTCAGTTTCTGCAAGATGACCCGTATCCCGTACACTTTCGTGACCGTCAATTATCTCTTCCATTCTCCACCACTACTCGACGATCTAACGACACTTCTGGACTTAGGTCCCTAACACTCTTAGGCTTTGGAGAAGTCGGGAGGACATCTCCTTTCATAAGGTCAGAGTGCCTTCCACTGATGCTCAGCCATACCCAAAGACTTGGGAGTCACCTCAAGACATATCATATTACTACTTGCTACAACTCAACACAAGACCCAGCTTGAATTTCTAGAAAGGAACCTAACGACGTTACTTGAACCCGGACATTTTGAAGAAATTTCGGGACATTTAGACATTGAGGCATGACCTACGGAACCTACACACCCACACCGAGAAACCTTGAGATTAATTATGTAGATTTTTGTTTTGAGATAGCATAGATAAAGCACTGTTAGATGAAATTGAGTAGAACTTGAAGTGAACACGTTACATTGACCATATGGAACGATGTTGGAATGAACGTACGATTTAGTACAATATAATGACGCCAGGCCAGCGTGGTTATATTGAAGTAAATCATGCAGAAGTCCTAATGTTACTAGATAAGGAATATGAAGTGATTCAAAGAAAATTTTGGTAGGAACCACTCGAGTGTACGCATTATGGTCTGTTAGAGGTAGGAATAACCACTAAGCCTAGATACTGTACAAGAAGGGCCTTGATTGCGAAATTGATAACTCGATAATCTGTTATGAATATAGACACCCTAGACACTTAAGGAAAAAGTTCTCAAATAGGGAAAACTTTGGACTTACTTGCGATAGAGCAATCGTTATCTCAAGCTATGGAGACTCGCATGGATCCTGATTTTAGTTAGGGTACGTTTCGTCACAACGTTTTATTGTCTCGGAGATGTTTAATACTAGAGCGATAGAAACCTTATATCTAAGAACATTAGTGTTATGACTAATAAGCCATTAACAACCATGAGGGTTAAGTATTCTATAGGACAAGCTAATGGTAATTTGGCAGAGATAGAGGAGTAATTTAAGGTAGTACCTTAAAATTAACAAGTGGGTCATTCGGAGATGACCTCATGTCAATAAAACTTGGGAGTTTTATAGTAGTAGTTGGAAAGGATTAGTTACCTACGCACAAGCAGATGTTATTTGAGAAAGTTGATAGAATTTTTCGCGATAGTATAATAAGGTTTAGTTGGAATGGACTTTAAGATTAACCTAATACTCATCAAATCAGGAAGTTTGATATAAAAGTTGGAATGAACTTTAGGGTTAACCTAATACTCATCGAGTTAGGAAGCTTTGATGAAATAGTTGGAATGGACTAGCTTTCAAGGATGAAAGCGAAAGTTATGTATAGTAAGAAGATTTTTCGTATACCTTGCGAGAATGGTGAGCCAAAAGCCATCTGGGTTACTTCAACAACCCGAGATCCCACAATGGAAATGGGAAGGGATGACGATGGATTTCATCCCGAAGCTACCAAAAACAGTCGGTAGTTATGACACTATCGGGGTTATCGTTGATCGCCTCACCAAATCTGATCACTTTCTAGCCATGAAAGAAACCGATACAATGGACAACGATACATAACGGAAATTGTATTCCGTCACTTCAGCAATTCAAATTCTATACTACCCAAGAATCTTATTTGATACTCATTCTTACGCGACTCTAAGTCCTAACTTATTCTGAGAGATATCTTAATCGATAATAATCACACCATCACCCTTCTTACTTCGATATTAGTCATACCAGTTCGGAATTTCCAAAATCAATGGGTAGTTAATCCCCGTCCTCATACTCTCCCTTTCGTGTCTCACTTATAAGCAAAAACTTTATACTTAAGCATTTTTGGTCGAAGGACTTATGCCCTACTAATAGTCATCAACCACATTTAAATTCAACAGTTTTCATTACCTCGTAACATTTTTGCTCAAATATCACCCGAGATTTTCAAAAGTCTTTTACTCGATTCTCATCAATCTTTTTCCAACTTGTAACCTTCGAAATATGAAAATTTTGTTTGCCAAAATTTTACTTACACTAATTTACTGTGCGATCCTCTCAAAACTTAATAAAAATAAATTTATTTTATTTGCCATTCGTGCAAATTTTTGAAATCATATACGTTATATAAAATAAAGTAAATAATTACTTCTTTTTGACAAATACATATGAAATTTTACTTTCACTTTTATAAATCAAATCTTTTATTCAAAGTATATTTTACCTTGAATGGTACGTGTTGTACATAACCCTAGTTTGCTAAGAACTTAATTTCTTTTCTTACATCGTCACCTTAAACGAATTCTATAAAATTTTCGTTGCTTGTCAATATAAAATTTTTCGATGCTTATTCGTATCCAAGTCATCATGAAGACAGACAACTGTCGAAACTAAGATATTCATGTGTGTGTATGTGATGAAGACACTTACTACCACGTCATGCAGAGCCTTCGGGCATCCACAAACACTTAAACTATTCAAAATTACTGCGTTACCCCAGGGATCTTATTCTTCACACCTGTTGGAGCGATGCTCTATCTTACATAACTCAAAGTCCTGACCTATTCCAAGGAAATTCTCATCTAGCGATATTAACATCATTAGTATTCCGACTTTAATATTAGCCATAACCTGTGTGGCATTCTGCAAAGTCAAGAAGTGATTAACTTCTCATCCTCACGCTTTATCCTTCGTACCTCACTTTTTAGCAACGGCTTCACACGTGAACATTTTTGCCCAAAGACTTATGTTATCAAAACTACATTTAATTCATTAGTTTTCATTACCTAGTAATGCGTCACCCGATGACTCAAAGATTTTTCACTAAATATTTTTCAACTCATAACCTCTGAAATGCGAAAAACTATGTTTATCAAAATTTTTACACATTGATTTTACACGTTGCTTATTTGTGCGGTCCTCACGAAATTTATGGATAAATGAAAGTACTAAAAACTTTTCTGTCACTTATGCGATTTATAAAACCATATATGTATGTACGTAATTAAGTTAATAAATTTACCTTCACTTAATTTGATTAGTACATACAAAGTTATACCTCCAAATAACTTAAAAATCGCTCATTTATCGAGTTATTTAACTTAAGTAAAATAGTTTTGTGCAAAATGGTACACGTTGTACATTCTTCTAAATTTACTAAGAACTTCGTTCTGTTTATGTTATCACATCAAACGTTTAAAGGTTTTTCAAAACTTCCTTGGTGTTACTAAAGGTTTTCGTATTAGACTACACCATGTATGGATCACACTTCTTCTCACCCTCCATTAGGGATGAAGCTTACTATTAAAATCTTTATTAAAAACGCTTGAGCCACTTTGGGTGGCAGATTTTTAAAAATTTGTTAAGAAGTCTTTGCGCTCATGAAATGTTCCTTTTAAGGTTAGACATGACAAAAACGCGGGCCGATAAATCAGTCTTCTGAGGTACACTCAGTGGTCACCCTATTGTAGGAAAGGCACTAGACGGGTTTCTACTCTCAATGTTTCACGGCTAATCGCAGCACCCTCGTAAACATCATCTCTATGAATCAGTAGGTTGAGGTACAAGGAATTATTTTTGAGATTCTTTTCACTTAGAGTAAACCGTTCTTTATGACCTAGGGTTCACGTATCTTCTCATCCATGCATCCCCTTAAGTATAAGGATAAATTCAGAACGAACCGCTCAGAGAGTTCACTATCATTCGAGAACCACACCTTTCGTGCGATTTTCTTTCGGAAATGTAGTATAAAATACTTTAAGAATCTATGAATCTTGTTATCCTTTTGGAAGTGACTGCTTAAAACATCTGTATCACGGATATGGTTACCCTACATATTCCTTCCTTCATTGGTCACAACTATATGTTGTTCTAGATTAATGTTAAACCTAACTTCAACATGTAACTGAATGGATAAAGTTACATTATGGAACTGTGCTTTCTTTCCATCCAAGGATGAGTTCACATGCGGTATATTGTGATCGCCCTGTTTTCCATTCTATCTGTCAGCTTGGTACTACAACATAAGCGCTCAATGTTTCAGATGAGTTTGGTAACTTTCATGATGTATTCCATGCATCCAGCTTACTGAAGATGCCTGTAAGGCTAAAAACGTCATCTTTCCTTTTGTGGGTATATATTCAGATGACGTACTCATGTTAGCCAGAAACGAAATCAATTTGTTGATCTCTTAGGACAAGAGACTTAATCAATGGCATATACCTATTCTTACCTTTATACGCTAAAGTACCTTTCAAGGTAAATAGCTTGCTTCTGAGACCACGAGTCTCTCAGAACCTTGATACGCTACTTCTTATTTAAATACGGTACCATTTTTAGTCACTCCTCAAATTTCGGGACAAATTTCCATTAACAGGTGGGTAATATAACGACCCGGCTTTTTCGACTTGCTTTTGTGCCTTGTGTTTTTGCGAAACTGCGTATTTGTGCGTACTGTGTTACTTTATACTCTGGAAACTTGATTTACGTGGTTTACTTCCATTTATATGTTAAAACGTGCTTTAGAGTACGTAGGATACATAACTTGATCATTGGAAGCCTTTATAACCGTTAGTGTTATTTGACGTTTCGAATAAATCGCGAACTGCGCGCACGTTTAACTTTTGTCGTAATCGGAATATTATGACTGCGAAATATTAATTATTATTTTATAATAATAATTACCTGGGTTTTTGGATGCTTAATTACGCGTAGTAATTTAATTATGCACAATAGTTAGTCTTGTTGGACTTTCTACCTTGTTGGACTTAAGCCCACCCTACTCTAGCTAGTGACCCAATTAAATAGCCCAAGTATTATTTACTAGTGACCCATAATAAATAAAATAAATAAAATTAATTAATTAATGAGTCATACAAGCATTTGGATAAGGATTATCCATATGGTTACATGAGATTCTAGCATAAGTACATGCTTTAGACAACCACTACCCAAAAAGCAAAATGGTGTCTCCCCCTCCCCTCCATGAAAATCACGGCCAAGGAGGCCTCCATGTCATCAATCCTTGTCATTTATTTTGCCTATAAATACTAGTCATACTTCTCCCATTCTACACTTGCTCTCATTTTGATTTTCACACACACTTGCTCTTTTCTTTCCTTCCTTTCTAGTATTCTTGTAAGTTTTCTTTTCTTCCTCTTTTTCTTTTCAAATTCGTGGCTCATCATCATCATTATATGGAGATCAAGTTCCTTTAACTTTGATCTTGATTTTATCTTGTTGATTCAAGTATGAATCCTTCAAGAACATGGAAGATTCAAGCTTTTTAGCTTTGAATCTTCACTAACTTTGTAGATCTACTTCTTTTATGCTTTAATCTTGTTATTTTATGATAAAGATTCAAACTTTTGTTTGTAATCTTCATGCATCTTCAAGATCCAAGCTTTATGCTTCAAGATCTTCAAGAACAACCAAGATGCAAGCTTTATAGCTTGAATCTTCATATCTTGTTGTTGGATCTAAGTTTTCTAGCTTATGATCTTGTTGTTTTGTTATAAAGATCAAAACTTGTGTTTATGGTTTTCATGAAACTTAAAGATCCAAGCTTTATGCTTCAAGATCTTCAAGAACACTAAAGGTTCAAGCTTTCTAGCTTTGTGACCTTATAAATTGTGTGAAAGGGATCCAAGCTCTCTAGCTTAGGGTTCCATCACTTCATTTGACCTAGATCATGTTCATACTTGTTTAAATGATGTAAAGTTTGTAACTTTGTTGTAAATAGGACTTGTAATTGTGTTAAGACTAAGGATATGATGTAACCTTGGTTCATCATCCATCTAAGACTCTTAAATGAGTTGTGTTACCTGTGATGACCCGGAAATTTCTGACCAAATTTAAACTTAATCTTTGTATGATTAAACGTTTCCGACACGATAAGCAAAGTCTGTAATATTGTGTCACGACAGTGTTGGAACTATATTCAAATAATCAATTATTCTTTGACTGTTCTCTATGATTCACGAACAATATATATATAACTTAATGTGCATATATATATATATATATATATATATATATATATATATATATATATATATATATATATATATATATATATATATATATATATGATTTCAAGTTATTTAGTAAATGATAGTAACATTCTTTTGTTAATTCGATTGATATTTAGATAAGTGAACTAAAACGTTTAAAATAAACAAGTAAAACACTAATTTACTACAGTATTTTCGAATTGCTACAGTACCCAAAATGCTACAGTGTTTTTGAAAATCACTAATATGAATATTTTTGAAGTGGTGTTGGGAGCTGAAGCATGAGTTAGTATAATATAATGGCACTTGATCAACGTGATTATATTACAGTAAGTCATGCTGAGTTTCTAATGGAACTTGATAAATGTTCACAGATCACACCCTCATCATGACCCATGTTACATAACTCTTTTATTCTATTTAACCTCTAAACATATCAAGAAAATATTTTTCTTGATGATTCGGTCTTTTTCGGATATTCTGGTAATTTGACAAATCAAGATCGTGCCATTACAATTTCTTTCTTAGAACATTAGTATTGTTTATCCAAAATTTCATACCTACGAATTCTGAACCATTATTCGCTTGACTTAAAGTCGGGAAGAGAAAACGAAAGCATGAAGCTCCGAAATATAAAGGAGAATATAAGCCCGATAACAACCCCGAAATTTACAAACCGTGTATATCAATGCGTATAGCAATATAAAGACACGGGAGAATGAAAAACACTATAACCCCAAGGTAATGGTAGAAGAAAATAACTTCCTCTGGTGGCAGATGAAAAAGAAGAATGAATGATATGATAGCCAAGAAAATATCAAGAATCAGAACTGGATGAAGCATTTTCACAAATCTTTTGTAAGTATGAAATAAGAAAGAAGATTATAGGAGTGGTGAGAATAAATGAAACGGAAGAGGTTAATTTATAGCAAAATATCAGACATAAATCGAGGCAGATTACGCATTTAATCAAAGGAAATCCTAATTTCCTTAAATTCCGAAGAATCAAATCTTATTTAAATTATGAAGATTTTCTATTCCTTAAATTCCGAAAATCAATCGTTACTACATCAAGAGATAAGACGAATCTCTATTCTCCATTTCACTCGATTACGATAACTTCTCTCATACGCTTCGATTAATTGGATTGCTTTATCCATATTATCCAACGGTGATAAAACTCTATTTATCGACTCATATACGTCATGAAAACATTTTTATTGTTAGCCATGACGACCTCACTCAAATTTCGGGACGAAATTTCTTTAACGGGTAGGTACTGTGATGACCCAGAAATTTCTGACCAAATTTAAACTTAATCTTTGTATGATTAAATGTTTCCAACACGATAAGCAAAGTCTGTAATATTGAGTCACGACAGTTTTGGAACTATATTCAAATAATCAATTATTCTTTGACTGTTCTCTATAATTCACGAACAATATATATATAACTTAATGTGCATATATATATATATATATATATATATATATATATATATATATATATATGATTTCAAGTTATTTAGTAAATGATAGTAACATTCGTTTGTTAATTCGATTGATATTTAGATAAGTGAACTAAAACGTTTAAAATAAACAAGTAAAACACTAATTTGCTACAGTATTTTCGAATTGCTACAGTACCCAAAATGCTACAGTGTTTTTGAAAATCACTATTTGCTACAGTGAATTGCTACAGTAAAGGTAAAGTGCCAGTTTTCTCAGTGTACGAAAGGACGTTCGAAAAACGGGAACCGGAACATAAGTCGAGTAATGACGTACGACTTATCGAAACAAAAATTTCAAGTCAACTATGCACGTGAATTTAATATAATATATAATTAATTATATATATTATATATTATATATTAATATAAAAATATGTCGAAAAACGTTGAGACAAAAGTTTTGTGAGCTGGAAAAGGACCCCATGCGATCGCATGGGAATCCTTCTACCCAGCCATGCGATCGCATGGCAGTGGGAACCAGGCCAGGTCTATAAAGCTCGCAGTTTTGTTCGGATTTATTTACTTTTTCTTCTCAAATCTCTCTGTCTCTCAAATATATATATATATATATATATATATATATATATATATATATATATATATATATATATATATATATATATATATATATATATATATATATATATATATATATATATATATATATATATATATATATATATATATATATATATATATTATTAAGATTAATATTATTATTATTAATCTTATTATTTTTATTAGTATTATACATAAAATACTACGACGAGGTTATGTCCAAACGATTTCAAAACGAGTTTACGAGCAAGCTAGAGTTAAGGAAATTATGGGTTATTGCCAAGGAGGTTATGGGTAATGTTCGGGGGTATATTTGTGAATCAAACCTAGTGTTTATCATCTCCGTTACGTCTACGTACTTTTCTACAATATTGAATCTCAATATTGATACGTTGAGATCTACGGTTATTCGATACTCTGAGTTTCAATCACATTACGATGAACGACTTTATATGCTCATAAGGTGAGTTTCATTTTCTCCCTTTTTAATTGCTTTTGCAATCTATATTTTTGGGCTGAGAATACATGCACTTTATTTTAAACGCAATGGATACAAGTACATACTAAATTCTACACCGAGTTTGAACCGAAAATCCCTTAGCTTTGGTAACTAGTAACTGCCGGTTATAAGAACTGGTGGGTGCGAGTAGTTATATATAGATCCATAGGGCTTGACATCCCCGTCTGTTCCAGGTATAGAAACCCTAGCCTGAACTATAAAACAGACGTATGCTATTTGAGTTTAGTACACGTTGGTTTGCATGTATTGTACATGTTGGTTGCATGTATGTTAAAATAGGGGTACTTATTATAACGTTAAAGTTTAGTTACCAGGGTGCTCAATCTTGTAGAATATTTAATAAACGTTTCTGGATGAAACAACTGAAATCTTGTGGTCCACCTTTATATACAGATTATGCATAACATTAAAACTATGAACTCACCAACCTTTGTGTTGACACTTGTTAGCATGTTTATTCTCAGGTTCCCTAGAAGTCTTCTGCTGTTTGCTTATATGTTAGACAAGCTATGTGCATGGAGTCTTACATGACATACTTTTCAAGGAAACGTTGCATTCACCAAATCATCACCATGTATCTTATTTTGACTGCATTGTCAACGGAAGTATCATTGTAAACTATTATATTACGATGATTGTCTATATGTAGAAATTATCAGATGTCGAAAACCTTTGATTTAAATATTCATTTATGGTGTGCCTTTTCAAAAGAATGCAATATTTACAAAACGTATCATATAGAGGTCAAATACCTCGCAATGAAATCGATGAATGACGTATTGTCCATATGGATTTGGAGCGATCGTCACATTACCACTTGGTCTTAACATATTGTGTATTGATGGTAGAATCTTGGTCAAAAGTGATGCTAAACCATCAACGAGTTGTACACTTGAAGCTACAAGCATCAAGGATGAGAACCGTGATGAGCATCAAGCACCAAGAACCCCACCGGAGCACTTGTCCACTGATTTTAAAATCTGATCAGACCACCTGGGCTACTGTAAAGTTGATTTTCAATTAGTTCGGTTCGAGTAGATGATTTTCCGTTTAGGCCTCGTCTTAATCCGAGTTACGGTTTAGGATTTATGGCCCTCCGAGAGTCACTACACCCTATTAACGTTGTACTGAAATTTCTGACCTACTCGCACTTAAACCGTCGCCACGGTCAAACGAAGAAGAGTTAGGTTCTGAAAATTTGTCAGCTGTTAGGGGACTCATATACGGAGCCATAGCCACTGACTAAGCGTCTTTTCGATTTACGTAGAGGTCGTAGCAGCTGACCGAATTCAGCCTATTGTTTCGATCTCTATTCTTGTCGAACTTACTTAGCTTTTATGATGATGAACGATGATGATGATGACACTTAAACTTATTTTATGCACTATTAGAATTTATAAAGACAACCTACTGACCTAGTAACCTTTGATTTAGGTTGACGACCTTTCGAACCGACTTACTACTTGCGTACATTCATTACCGACTTTACTGCTTTTATCACTGTGAGTTATAGCATTCCTTTTTTACCACTTTTACTATTTTTGGGACTGAGAATACATGCGCTTTTTACGTTTTACATGTTAGGCACGAGTACTTAAACTTTATATGTGTGTGGGTTATACAACGGCATAAATATTCCCTTTAGCACGGTAACGTTTAGTCATTGGTTTTTGAACCGGTGAACGCGAATCTTAGATATGGATCCATAGGGTTTGACATCCCCACTCGGGCTAGTCACGCTAGCATTTAACGGGTGTTTAATACTTCGTGAACATACGCACTCGCCAAGTGTACTTTCAGGGGATTATAAACGTTAAGTCTAGTTACCGGGTGCCCACGGTTATACATATACTTTTCATACTGTTTGTTACAATGAAATCTCGTGGCCTATCTTACGTTACTGTTACAACTTGAACTATAGCTCAGCAACATTCGTGTTGACTTTTAAGCGTGTATTTCTCAGGTGCCTAGAGGTTTATTGCTTCCGCTGTTAGACTTGATGTCATGCTGTTATCGAATTGCTGTTAAGGACCTGCTGTATTAGTTATCCACTGCATTACTAGAGATGTCTCAATCATGGAACTTTTCTGTTGCATTCGTAGTTTATGTTAATTTCAAACAATGGCTTTGTAACGACCTTAGGGTTAAATAATTATGTTTATGCTCCTATTCGTAGGATGCGCGCTATCCTTTGTAAAACGTTATCTTTTTATGAATGCAAACTGGTTTTCAAACAGCATGTAGTATTCAACCGTGTAAAGATCCTGTTGTTGACGAATCTTACACGATGGTTTTGTACGGGGCGTCACAGTTTCTTCAGATTTTGTAAAGAAGGATGACCTAACGGACAATGCATCATAAGAGGAGAGGATGACTTTGAGCAAACTAATGACCGTGGAATTTTTGTTGTAGTTTCAAGTATGTAAAGTCCATCAGATACCCGTCCTTTACCAATAATCTGTTTCGTCGAGAGATCCTGAAAGATACAAGAGTCAGGAAACAGTAAGGCTACACAATTTAAGTCACGAGTAAGTTTGCTGACGGATATCAGGTTAAATGAGAAATTGGGTAGACATAAAACGGATGATAAAGATATAGATGGGGTGAGGTTGATAGTGTCGGAACCAAGAACAGGGGAGGTGGTACCATTTGCAATTGTGACATAAGATGAGTGTGTATTGAAGTCAGAGTAAAGATGGTTATTACCTGTCATATGATCTGAGGCACCAGAATCAATGACCCATTTGGAGGCTGATGATAAGAGACACGTGTCATTACCTGTTTCGGCAAAAGCAACAGTTGAAGTAGTAGGTTTCACAGATTCACCATTTGCAACAGTTGAAGATGCAGCATGTGCTGAGAGATTATTCCTCATAATTTGAGTTTGCAATTTCTTGCAAAATCGTTTAGTATGTCCAAGTTCATGACAATAAAAACACTCCACACCAGAATTAGTGGGTTCTTCCATTGTTCTATCAGTATGGCCTCCTCTTGAACTTCCTCGATAACTTCCTTGTATTCAACCCTATCACATTATGCATTCAGTTAACATACAACTCTAGTGGACTAACCACCAACACTTTTTCCTTAAGCATTTAATGCCCTAAAAGCATTAAATGATTCACATCCACCAAAACCGCCCATTAATGGCTATGACTCGTTATAAATCACTAAAAGCTAGTGATTAGGGTCTACTAACACCAAATAACACAATTTATGGGTATTTCATACCCATCTCACCCAACTAGGTCAACCGTTACTCATTTGACCCATTTTAATATTTAGTCTTACAAGTTTTGGTCAAACTTAACCCATTAACAATCTTTCATCATTTTGCAAGTGTATTTAGTCACTACAACACAATCAATACTTACAAATCCCAATATTCATGACTAAACCCTAGATTAACAACAATTTGGGTTTCCTTACATCAAATTAACCCAAATTCACCCATTAAGTCCCCAAATGGGTCTTACAAGTCTCAATTGACTAAACCCTAGCCATCCATTAACTAAAACTCAAAACATGGAGTTAATACTTACCAACGCTATTAGGTCGTAGCTAAGAACGAGGAGAACAAATTTACTTCTTGCTCCAAAGATCGAATCGCAAGTCTTCAACTTCGAATCTCACTTTAAATCTAAATGGGTTTTGTGTTTTGGAAGAGAAAATGGAAAGAAAAGAGAAAAGAAAATGAATTAAAAGAGATAAGTGGCTGATATTTGTGCCACAAATCTGGTCCACAAGCGAAAAGACGAAAATACCCTTGGAGTCCCTCTTTAAAAAGCTGAAATCGGAGTCAGACTGCCAGCAAGGTCGCGGCGCGACCCCAATTTGCCGCGGCGCGACGATACACACAAAATTCGAGCTGTTTGCTTCGACTTCTGATTTCTGATTCTAGTACAACGTCGCGGCGCGACTCCCTCCTCCGCGGCGCGACAATGGCCGCCAACTGACCAATTTTTAACATCAAAAACCCACTATGATTTACACGACTCGTACCCTTCGTTCTCGCCTCTTGTATACATCTAAACTTCACCATAAAGCTTCACACGACTTAACACCATCAAAACCCATGCATATACTTACACACACATCCATTCTCAAACGTAATATATTAATATATCTCGTATACATCAAGTTAACACTTTAAATCGTTTAATCACATAAACAAGCGAACTATAAACGTTCTAACGATTAAATAAGTACCTTAAGACACGTATGAAGAAAACGGGGTGTTACACTCCACGAGACCTCCCTCCTCCTCTAAATCTTCCACGACTGACAAGAGCAGTGTTGTGCTCAGAAACTTGAGGTGTTTTAACATCCTCGTGACGGAAGACACGAGCAAATGTTTCTTGAAGAGAGGGAATTGTAGACTCGTTCAAAAACTGGGACTTAATAGCATCATGTTCTGGTCGTAAACCAGTTAGAAAGCTCATGACCGCTATTTGCTCACGTTGTGTCTGCACAGTCTTAATATCAGCACTCAAAGGCATCACATAGTTAAACTCCTCATATGTTTTCTTAAATTCCATAACATAAGCCATTAAAGATCGATCATGTTGTTCACCGCGATGAAAAGATTTGTACACATTAAATATTCTAGAGATATTGCTCTTTCCAGAATATAGAAATTCGAGATACTCCATAAGCTCTTTTACATACTCACAATGATTTACCAACGAAGTAACCGAAGATTCAATGGAATTCATAATTTGAAGAAAGAGTTTGGCATCATTTTGTAGCCACAGATCCCGTGTATCATCTTTAGGAGGTTCGGAAGTAAGATGAGAAGTTTTTCCCATGCTCCTAAGATATACACGGATTGTCTTACTCCATTCAAAGAAGTTAGACCCATTAAGTTTATTGTCGGTCAAACGAGCTGCAATAGGAATAGTCTCGCTTAAATTACCATCTAATTTCTTTTTATCGCTCATTTTTTTTTTTTTTGAAATAAAATAAAATTAAAATATAGCTTAAAATAAATATTAAAAGATACTGATAAATATACATTAAGCTATTTGGTAAATAAATATCTAATTCCACTTGGTAGTGGATATAAACTGGAGACAGAAAGACAGATAGAGAACCCGACATCGAGAATCACCCAAATAATTAAAGCAGTCGAATCACGAGCAATCGGAGTAATATTCCGGACAGATGATCGGAATCACGAGACTGACGATCGGACAAGAGAACCGGCGGTGGAGAGTGATCCACGCACCCTCACGCGCCGACGAGTGGGCGGCGACTGGAGGTGATAGGCGGCGCGTGGGATGGCTTACGGCGGTCGAAAGTTTTTCGTATTTTTCAGATATACAATTCGGGACCTTCTGGGACGTTTGGCGGTGGTGGTGAGATCTGAAAGTGACTTCGAAATGTTTCAATTTGGAGACACAAGTGATATGGGCAGTGGGTGGTTATGGTGGTGGTGGTGACGACTTACAGACTTTACTCAAACACTCATAGGTACGCTCTGATACTATGTAATTTAACATCTACAAATACAAACATCTAAACTCTCTGTAATTTCATCTCTCTTAATTGATACTTATTTACAACATACAACGAGGATATATATAGACCCGAGATACAAGACCTGACTGCCCAATAAATGCACCAATCCAACTAACTACATACATTAATTGCACTGACTCAACTAACTACATTAATTGCACCGACTACCTACTAACATTAAATGTGTATACGCATGTCTTATGTATTGTAACAAATACGAACATGGTTACCATTGTCAAGCAAAAACACAAGTCAATTACTGTATTTGCAACAACACAAAGGGAATTTTCCCACAAAAATGACTTAAAGAGTAGCGTATATATGTAAAGCATGATCATTATCACTATCCAGTTTGTCTAGACTTACAGGGTCTCGTCTATCGAATCTTCAAACTACTATCCTATACTTCTTCAAGCTCACCATTAAAACATAAATAATGGAAAAACCCCCTTTTCAAACATGGTTTAGATGAGATGATCACACCCCCAAAAAATTGGCTATTTCATTTGTAGTTATTTCACTTGCTGTCAGTAAAATCGGCATCAATCACATCCCCTTCAGGTCCCTTACCTGAAGACGACGACGATGATGATTCAGAAGATTCCTCACCTGGTGCTGGGCCAGCCCCTGGTGCACCAGGCTGATTATAGAGCGACTGACCAAGCTGCATGACCTCTTGGTAGAGTGCAGCCATGGCGTCCTTTATGGTTTGTGTTGAACCGCCAGAGATAGCCTCTTTGAGCTCGCCGAGTTTAGCTTCGACCTTCTCTTTGACGGGCGCGGGAACCTTTTCTCCTAATTCTTTGAGCTGCTTCTCAGTCTGGTACACAACTGAATCTGCTTGGTTCTTTGTGTCAATGGCATCTCGCTTTTCCTTGTCTTCCTTTGCAAACTTCTCGGCTTCATTAACCATTCTTTGTACCTGTTTACATATAATGATAATAAAACAGGGTATGTCAGTTTGTATTCATTGCCAACTTGTACAGCACAACAAATAATTACACTACATACTATAAGCACATTGAATTAATGTTGAGGATTATACCTCATCGTTAGGCAACGTGCTAGCACCGGTGATTGTAATATCTTGTTTCTTTCCTGTGCCTTTGTCAATGGCGGTGACAGACAGGATACCGTTTGCATCGATGTCGAATTTGACCTCGATCTGTGGTACCCCACGAGGGGCAGGCGGGATACCATCAAGACGGAAACTACCAAGTGATTTGTTATCTCTAACAAACTCACGTTCACCCTGAAGGACGTTAATTTCAACGCTCGTTTGCCCGTCAGAAGCTGTAGAGAAAACCTCTGACTTTGAAGTTGGTAACGTTGTGTTTCGTGGGATGATTTTTGTCATCACACCACCAAGTGTTTCTAGACCAATGGATAATGGGGTAACATCTAGAAGAACAATGTCGCTCACATCTCCAGCCAAAACACCAGCCTAGAAATCAACAAAAAAAAAGTCAAATAAGTCAAACGGGTCATAACTAACTTTGTTCATGATGATATGTACCTGAACTGCAGCACCCAAGGCAACAACTTCATCGGGATTGACGGTAACATTTGGTTCTTTTCCTGTAAGGCTTTTAACAACTTCTTGAACAGCTGGAATACGTGTTGAACCACCAACAAGGATCACCTCGTCCAAATCTGTGAAAGATAACTTTGCATCCCTCAAAGAATTTTCAACCGGTCTTTTAAGCCTGAAAGGATGATCGATACGCGACACTTTCAACACCAAAAACATGATAATTCAAACTATATTTAACCACAGACGTTAAACTAAGTATGTACCTATCAAGGAGATCCGAGCATAGTTCCTCAAACTTTGCCCTTGTAAGGGTAGTATCGATATGTTTGGGGCCATCAGCAGTGGCTGTAATGAATGGCAAACTAGAAGACATAAAAGTCAGTAGAGCAATATAACTAAAATATAGTGCACCAATCATGAACTCTTTAACAGATGCATGTACCTAATATTAGCTTGGGTCAAAGTTGAAAGTTCCATCTTAGCCTTTTCAGCTGTCTCGGTCAATCGCTGCAAAGCTTGCTTGTCTTTTAGTAGATCAATGCCCTCATCTTTCTTGAAGCTTGCAGCAAGCCAATCAACAATTCTCTAAAAACATGAATTCATTTAATGACATTAGACAAAATATAAAGTAAATAAAACAACGAGATTTGTTCTAAACCGATGCATACCTTGTCAAAATCATCACCACCAAGATGGGTATCTCCAGATGTAGACAGCACCTCAAATACTCCATCACCAACCTCAAGAACTGCAAATGAAATATAAAGATCAATATTGTGCACACATATACTCAGCGAGAGATATGAAGCTCAAATGTCGATAATCCCCTCACCTGAAACATCAAAAGTGCCACCTCCAAGATCAAAAACCAATATGGTTTCATTGTTCTTCCTTTCAAAACCATAAGCAAGAGATGCAGCCGTAGGTTCATTAATAATACGAAGAACTTCCAAACCGGCAATTCTTCCAGCATCCTTGGTTGCTGTTCTTTGAGAATCATTGAAGTAAGCAGGAACCGTGACAACCGCCTTCGTAACCTTATCGTTCAAGAACTTCGAAGCATCGTCCACAAGCTTTCTCAACACCTACTCATCAACATAAAAACTGCGCAAGTTTAATAATAGCAATGATACAACAAATCATACAAACCAACATAGTTGCAAGCTACAACATGTAAGGTTGCAAGCTCGTACATACATTAGTATCAAGCTATATGTATGATTGAGCCTTGTAAAGCGATGATGTATGGACGATAAATACATCATCCCATGAGTTAGTATCAACATATAAGGTTGCAAGCTCGTACATACATCAATTTAAGGTTGAAAGCTCGTACATACATCAATTTATGTGTTACGGAGTATTATTGTTGGGTTTAAAATACATTGGACGTGTGCGGGTGTGATGTATTAAGCATTGTAAGCGATGATGTATGGACGATAAATACATCATCCCACACTAATCAACTTAAGTCTTTCTTAACAAACACACAGTGCACACCTTTGAAAGCTAACACACCCTTTTTCTCTCCCAAGCTTTCTAGTGATCCACATTAGAAACCTAATCACTTATTCGAGTTTAAGAAGACATGGATTGATTGTACATTATAACAAGTGAATCATTCAACAATCAATCTATTAATTTATGTTTCACTCCAGTTCATTCATCATCATTATCAAGTAATTGTAACAAGATCCAATGTACAATTATCACGAATTAAGTTTGTTATGGCTTTACACGTGATATCAGAGCTTAACGAGCGCTCTACCAACTCGATCAAAGCTTCAATTAGTGCATCGATTCAGTCAAATTCTAACAAATTCATGAAAATGCATTCGGTTGAATTTTGTCAATCATGGAGATCGACGGATCAATTTGAGGTGTTTTAATTCGAATTAAATGTGGGTAATCAATCACACTGACTTGATCAAACTTTCTAAACATTAAAATCAAATTAACAACAAGTTTTGAATTGATAATTGAATATTCAAAGTTTTACTCATAATCGTAAAATTCAATATTCGTTCGACTCAAGTTGTTCAAGATAGTAATTTTAATTTTCAAGCGTTTGTCATTGACTTCAGAACAACTTTCTACTTGATCATAAACGTCTCTAAATCCAATCAATTTTGAATCAAACATTTTGTTCATCCCATGTTTACAACTCAATCACATATGGTTGCTCATTATATAGAATCAATTTAAAGTCGTAAATATGAGATGAAGACAACGTTTAATCTAAAATTGAAATCGGATTTAGAGGATTTTTTAGGCAATATAATCAAATCGAAATTCATTTTAGTCAATAACAAACACCTGAAAATCAGACACAATCTAAAACAATATGGATCGAACGAATTTTAAATTTTAGGATTATGAGTAAAACTTTGAATATTCGATTAAAATAAAACTTATTAATTTGATTTTAATGCTCAAGTAGTTTAAGCAAATGAAAGTGATTGATTATATACGTTTAATTCGAATATAACACTTCAGATTGATTCATCGATCTCCATGGTCAACAAAAGTCAATTAAATGTGTTTTTCATGAAAGTGTTAGAACCTGACTGTACAGACGCACAAATCAAAGATTTGATCGATCTAGTAGAGCACTAGTTAAGCTATGATACCATGTGGTATTATACATCACACACGCACATCTCTCATTGTTCTGTATTTTAGACCCAACAATTATACATGACCAAGTTATAGGAACGTACTTAACATAGAAGTGCCAATACATAATAGTGAAAGTTTAACCACTGACACAAATGGAGTTAGACTTATGCCATGAAGTCCCATATTTTTATACATTGACCATTCAGATTATATTTTATTTTGGAAAAATATCACATGTTAGTGAAAATGTACCATAGAGTAAAAATTGTTACACACAAGCCAGAAATATCAATATAAGCCCAAAACCAAAACATAGGTCAATAATCTGTCATTTCGTATAGAAATGGAAAATATGGCAAGGAGTTCGAAAATCCGCATAGGGAAAAAGAAATCGCACAGAAATGAACAATATTGCACATAATGATTATGATAGTACTTCACATAAAATAGTACTGACGTAGTAATTTCAAATTAAGCTAGTACACACGCAAGCTTGCCTATTGGCCACCGAGTTGCCCAATGAATTTCTGACTATGCTAAATTATTGTTCAACAAGGGAGTATGACTAGTGGGTGCGCATAATGCGCAATTCACCCGGTACCAGGTGTCGCGCTCGGGGGCTTGATTACTTGAGGTTTTACATTCTATGGGGATAGGAGGGTTTCCTCGATTACCAAAAAAAAAAAAAAAAAAAAAAACTTACCCTACACAGATTTGGAGAGTGAAGTAAATACCTGAGCTGAAATTTCTTCAGCAGCAAATTGTTTACCAATAGCAGGACAATCAAGTTTAACATTCCCATTCTCATCACGGACAACAGTATACGAAACCTGCTTACTCTCATCATCAACTTCCGTCATGTTCCTACCAATAAACCTCTTCACCGAAAAAAACGTATTCTCAGGGTTAACTACCGCCTGCCTTTTCGCAATCTGTCCAACTAACCTATCTCCGTTTTTCGTATAGGCAACGACTGAAGGTGTAGTCCGTTGACCTTCAGCGTTAGTCACAATAACAGGCTTTCCACCTTCCATTGCACCAACAGCTGAATTAGTTGTACCTAAATCGATTCCGACGACCTTTTCAGCTACGACTCGTAACGGACCATTTCTTCGGCTGTTTTTTTTAAGTTTTGTGAATGATTTTTGGTGTGCGAATGATACGGATTTGGTTAATCCTTTGCCGAAGAAGATTGATTTAGGTGTGGATTGAGTGGAAGTGAAAGGAGTGGCGTTAATTTGAGCGGTTGATGACGCCATTAGACAGTGCTGGTATAAATCCTAGGAAATGGGAATGTAGGTAGTAAAATTTGAGGAACAATGAATGAAATGGTGGTGGTTGTTGCCGTTAATTAGAGTTTTTTGGGGGGATAAAAGGGAGACGGAGATTGGGAGGAGAGGGTTAGGTAGGGCCACGTGAGCAAATTTAGAATCTTCTTTTTTCTGGAATGTAGGTAGTAAAATTTGAGGAACAATGAATTGTTGCGGTTAATTATAGATTTGTTTAACTTGTCAATAAAATGATGAATGACAAGTGGAATTTACACTTGTAAAATTTTTAATGATTGTGATTAAAATTTATTAAATAAATGATTAATAATAATATTAGAGAATAAAGAAATTAATAAAATAAATGAGAGCAATTAGTAAGGGTAATTCTAAGAGATCGTTGTAACTAACCGATAATTAAAAATATGCTTAATTATAGTAGAACAAATCTATCCTTATAACAACCCACGAGTAAAATATAATTTTTTTAAGAAAAAAAGTAAGCATCCCCTTACTCTATAGCAAGCCATATAGATTAATTACCACTTGTGAATTAGTAGACTACTTATGATACATATTCATTATTGTGTCGTTATTCATTTATATGTCATTATTGTGAACCAAGATCGCTAGAGAAATTTTTTTTTTGTTTTTATATAACTAATCTTCAAACAGATTTTGAGTAGCCGTGCAACGCACGGGCTCAAAAACTAGTTTAAATATAAATATGAATAAAAATTACTATAACTTTTGTATGGTCAGGATAAGTGGCTGCATGGCTGGGTTGGGCAGCCTCTAGTGATTTCTATTATGTCACCCAAAAGAAATTGCTATTTTTGTTTAAGATCAAAATCAGTTGTGTAGCACACGTGTGATTTCAATTTCCATTCAATATTGCTACACAAACATAAACTAAACATGTACGCAGATGATTATAGCAATGGGTTGATAAACTTTAGCTATGGTCATGAATGTATGCTTTGAATCAATACCGAGAAAAAAAGATGGAGCACACTTATACACAGTCGTATTAACAGGATAAAAAAGGGTCAAATCCACCTATATCAACAAGCTCACTTCCCGATTCATAGGTAGAATTGTGCCAATATGATCATTTTTCTGCAGGCTACTTCTTTCGTTTAGTGATAAAATCTTTAGATGATAGTGCTCATTAGCAACAAAGTTCAAATGAATCATGAAACAATTGTTAAGTTATTGAGTCCAGTCTTGTTAAGTTGTTGTGTAGGACTTCTAGTGCAAGCTTTTCTAAATAGATGTGGTCAAAGTGTAAAAAAAGTAAACATGGTCAGTGTTTTGTTTTAGCATTTATTAAGTTTCGTTTTATGTTGTTATTTCAGAAAGTCTAGGGGCTAAAGTGTAGGTACTAATGTCCAGAATTTGTTGAAAGGCATGCTAATTCTAGGTTTATTTTATCATTTAATTACAAAAATATCGTTTTGTATTATCTCTCGTTTATGAAACCCTATTTGTGATTTCTTGTAGAGTACTTTACATCTTTGAGCGTTGAGTGTTAGGTTGAGCCGATCTAAGTATAGATCTGGGTTGAATTTGTCTAGTAGAGTTTGTAATTTTGACTGTTTTATTAATAAACAGTAAACATATAGTTTTATATAACTCATCGACATAAATACTGTAATTGTTAACTAATTAAAATAATATTTATTAATCTATCTATATTTACTTAAATCTTTAAATTTGATTTTAAATCTAAATTTAAATATAAATATTTCTCCAAATCTTTTTAAAGTCTTTTGAATCACATGTCATTACAATTTTTCTAAAAATTATAGGTTTGACACATTCAAAAATGTTTACGTGTCAAAAGAATAAATATGTTACATAGGCTTTTATGAGTTGTAATCACTTGCATCCATAAATTTGCTTGAAAACAAAGGGACCAATGAGAACGCGACATGTGGCGCGAAAATCACATGTGATTGGAAAAAAAAATTCGAAAAATGTTTTTTTCGAAAAAAAAAAATTTTCGAAACTTTTTTTTTTCGAATTTTTTTTTCTAAATTTTTTTTAAATCATATGTGATTATGCATGTCAATCACATGTGATTGTAAACCCAATCACATGTGATTATGCATGGCAAATCCAATCACATGTGATTGTACAATTCAATCACATGTGATTGTGCAGTTAAATCACATGTGATTGTAAAAAAAAAATTTTAAAAAAATTTTCGTTTTTTTTCGAAAAAAAATTTTGAATTTTTTTTTCAATCACATGTGATTTTCGCGACACATGTCGCGCTCTCATTGGTTCCTTGAATCTCAACTTAATTTATGAACTCAAATGAATATTTCTCAGGCTTTTATAGTCTTTTTTAGTTATATACAAGTAAGTAAGATATATAGTCTTTTTTATTTTTAGTCATATATATTTACTAATTACGAAAAGTCACAATACAACATTATTATTTTTGTTTGACATTTTTGAAATCCAGTCAACGGTTTTTAAATACCCTAATCATCTGTTACACGTATATTTTTTCTGCTCATTAAAAGCCATGAAACGCACGGGCTCAAAACTCGGTATATTTAAATTGCGAAAAGATAAATTTATAACTTATGTACCACGCACGGCTCAAAACTCGATGTTTAAATTACGAAAACATAAATTTACAACCTCTGTACAACGCACGGGCACAAAACTCGACATTGACCTTGTAAAAACATAAATTTACAACTTCTGTGCACCGCACGAGTTCATAAAACTAGTATTAATATATATAGTAAAGCTGTGTATTGCTGCAAACAATTTTCTACAATAACGTGCGATAAATTGGTAAACTCAATATATATTAATAGTCGCCAAAATTTTTGCACATTATAATTGTTAACTGTTGAAATAATATTTATTAAATATATATAGTAAAGCTATGTATTTGATGCAAATAATTTTTCACAACAACACGCAGTAAATTGTTTAACTCGATGTATACTAATAGTCGCCAAAAAATTTGCCGTATTGCATGTCATTGTGTGTCAGTTTTGTACCAAACGTTGTCGTATTACACTTTGCCTCTTTTATTTTTATAGACACCATGTGAATATTTTTTCCAACTTTGTTATCATTTTATTAAACAGACGATACAAATTTTAATATATATATATATATATATATTATCATCATCATCAAGAGTGAAGCACTTTTTTGGGGGAAAGTAATATATTTTTTTTAAATTTTGGTTTTTTTGAATTTTTTTTTTAGACATCAAAATTAGGTAAAAATATGAACATTTAAAAAAGACATTTTGTGATGAATATTATTATTTTAGCGGTAAATCGCTCGAAGAAATAAATGATAACATTCACATTGAGTAATATTTTAATTAAAGTTTATTTGCATCGTTTTGTTTTCATTTTGTGTGAAGTGTTTTTTCAAAATTTAGCCCGATTTAGAGTTTAGGGTTTTGGGTTTAGTCCCAAAACCCAAAACCCTAAACCTCAAACCTTAAACTCTAAACCGTTCGTGTTGAAATATTCAATCTAAACCCTAATTTCTAAACCTTAAACCCTAATTTCTAAACCCGAAACCCTAATAGCTAAACCCTAATTTTTAGCCCCATAATTTCTAAACCCTAAACCCTAATTTCTAACCCATTAAAAAAACTCAGAATCAAAACATTCAATGCATCGAATGTTTTCATTTTTTTCTTCGAGCGTTTTACCGCCAAAATAATAACATTCATCAAAAAGTGTCTTTTTTAAATGTTCATATTTTCATGTGATTTTGATGCCTGAAAAAAATTCGAAAAAAACGAAAAAAATTTACTTCCCCCAAGAAAGTGCCTCCATCTTGATTAAATCTTTCTCTCTCTCTCTCTCTCTCTCTCTCTCTATATATATATATATATATATATATATATATATATATATATATATATATATATATATATATATATATATATATATATATATATATATACACTCATTTTTAATGTATTTAAAGATTTGTACCAATTACTGAATTGCGTATTATAATTATTAACTACTGAAATTGTGTTTGATGAGTAGAACCATGTACAGTTGCAAAAGATTTTCCGCTACAATGCACGAGTTATCTTTACCACCGAAACAAAATTTAAAGTATAAAAAGGAACAATTTCTCGCGGGAACGTGCGAGCCATTTATAACTCGTGGTTTGGGTGCCAAGAAGGAGCCTTTCCCTTTAATTACCTTGGACTATCGATAGGTGCTTTCATGACCCGTCCTAATCCATCTGGACGAATACATTACATTTGGTTACATCGCGAGGTACTTGACCTCTATATGATACATTTTATAAACATTACATTCGTTTTTAAAAGACAAACTTTCATTACAATGAAAGTTGACGGCATGCATACCATTTCATAATACATCTAACTATAATTGACTTAATAATAATCTTGATGAACTCAACGACTCGAATGCAACGTCTTTTGAAATATATCATGAATGACTCCAAGTAATATCTCTAAAATGAGCAAATGCACAGCGGAAGATTTCTTTCATACCTGAGAATAAACATGCTTTCAAGTGTCAACCAAAAGGGTTGGTGAGTTCATAAGTTTATCATAAATAGTAAAAATTCATCATTTTGATAGACCACAAGATTTAAATGCTTCATGGTACAAATGGGCCTGAATCCTATATCCACATGTAATGTACATGCGATATCTTTAAATACAGTACACCTTTCTAGTGTACGAAATCATCTTTCATAAATCTTAGTAACCGTACACATATCTTGTGAACAAAAATAACATGCACATAACCTGTGTATAAAATCATTCTCTCGATACATAACATTCACTTTTCATTGCTTTCATAGCTTGGCTTGGTAACCGACCTTAACATATAATGCGCATAATAATATCCCCAAAACAGAACATCTCGTCTGTATAATAATCATATAAACTTCGAAGTACTAAACACCACGCCCACTAGCCCTTCCGTCTAGTGAACATTCTGGGTGGGGGTGTTAAACTCGGTAGCTACCTTTAGGATTCGCGTCAATTAGGCGTGCACTAATTCTCAAAATTAGTGATGTTCCCTAATTCTTAGGTTACCAAGCAATAATAATCAGGGAAAAATATTCATATCAATTGTGGCAATTATCACGTCTACATAATTCAATGGTGGCAATTATCACGTTCACATAATTCATTCGAGGAATGTTTTGCTTGTGTCTATCTCGTCAAACATTTATAAAAGCATTTCATGTATTCGCAGTTCAAAATGTATTTCAAAAGCATTTAATAAAGCAGTTATAAAAGTAGCACATGTAATCTCAGTCCCAAAAATGTAAAGAGTAAAAGGGAATCAAATGAACTCACCATATTGTATTTTGTAGTAAAAATACATATGACAATATTGAACAACTGAACAATGCAGGGTTGGCCTTGGATTCACGAACCTATATCATTTGTGTGTAAATTAAAATGTATAATCGTAATCAAACAAGTTTATATATTATCTTGAATTATATATTATGCTTATTTAGTTTGTGTATATATTCAAAATGTTTAATATCTATATATTTAGTTATATTAATATATCTATATATATATATGGTTAGTATTATATAAAAAAAATATCATTAGTTTGTTATATAAAAGCATTTATATAAATATTGTTATTATGTTTGATATGTAGGTATATAAACTATTAATATAATTATAATATGTGTATTAAGTATATTTTAGGTACAAAATAGCTATTTGTAACAAAATGATAGTTTTGATAATAATGATTTACTAATAATAATAACATTCTTAATATTGATAATACTAATAATAATTACGATATTGTTAAAATTGATACTTATGTTAATAATAATAATAGTAAAACTAATAATTACAAAAATGATATTAATACTAATATTAGTGAAAAATAATAATAACTTGTATTGTTTTTATAACAACAATAATAATAATCCTAATCAAAATCATAATTTTCGTGTTAAATTTCTATGATAACGGCTACAGTTTCTTATAACATTTATTTGAACCTATAATTATAACTTTCACATGTATTCGTATACTTACAACTATTTTCTATAATCTCTATCCTATTATCTTTTATTATATATTTATGTTATTAATATGCTTAATATACCTGAAATCATAATAATAATACTAATAATAATAATATTACCAAAAATAATAATAATAATAATAATAATGATAATAACAAAAAGGATTATGACTACCTCACAATAAAAGCTCCAAAAAGAAAATGCCCTTGCCCGGGCTCGAACCCCCGACCTCTCGCTTAACATCACCATAGCCTAACCATTTGTCTGATTTGGTTTATCTATTATAACCCGGATTCATTTAACCCTTCATAGTGTCCTCACGAGTCTTGGCCCAATCAGAAACAATAAACAAATCTCGGCCCAGCACAAGTAAACACTTCGGCCCAACAACATTTCAATCTCGGCCCAAGTTTCCAATAAGTCTTCTATTGTAGAAAAAAGATAAATACGTAATTGCCTAGATTTGAACTCAGGACCTATTGTTCCCTAATCACACACTCTAACCACTCCTCTACTGATTACTTATCTGATTAAATCGTTTTTCTAAATCTAAATAACCCTTATATTCCTGTTTCAACTTCTTCTTCATCGTTACAAAAAAAATATATATCATCATTATCTTAAAAAAAAAATACCATACTACTCATCATCTTCCTCGTTTCCCTTCATTATAATCAACATCATCATAACCGAAGTTATAACATCTCATCATCATCATATCGTGGTTTTCATCACCATCGTCATTGTTACTGTACCTCACCATTAACACGGTTCATTGCCTTCTTCACTTTTTATTTATGAAACAGAAAAACTAAATAGGACAAATACTATGAACAAGCCAATGCAATAGCAGCAATAAATGGATTTCGATGGTTTGCAGCTGAAACAGAAAAAAAGAAAAAAGAAAGATGAGAGAGATAGTGAGGGAGATGGTGAGGTGGTTGTGTTGTGGTGGTTCAGGGCTGTTGTGGGTGGTTCACGGTTGTTTCACAGCTGCATAATCAAAGAATTAACAGCAGTAGCAGCAGAAAGCGTACAACATATATGGCGGGCTGTTTTGGTGTTCTTATGAAGAAAAAAAAAACTGGGTGTTGGATGATGGTAGTTTTAAGGTGGCGAGTGGTGGTTGTTCTCGGTTTTAAGGGTGGCCGGTGGTGACTTTCTTAAGGTGGTGGTGAATGGCCTCGGTTGACAGGGAACAAAGAGGAAGAGGAAGGTGTGTTGGATGGTTGAATCCATATCCCTCAGTATGTATATGTATATGTATATATTTGATATTGTGAGGAAAATAATCAAGAAAGGAAACGTAGATAGGGATGGTTCGTGTGTAGTTTCCGGTGATGGTGGCGGCTGTAGGAGGACCGGTGGTTGGTGATTGAGGAGAAGATGGTTGGTGATTTGAGTCGAAGAAGAAGAAGAGTAATCTATGGTTTTCTCTTGCATATGTATAAGTGTGTATATATATATATATATATATATATATATATATATATATATATATATATATATATATATATATATATATATATAGATATATATGTAGTTCAAATTTGAGAAGAATGATAAATAGTAATCACAATAATATCACACTTATACTGTAGGGAATAGGAAAGCAGCCACTCAAATGATTATCCTACCGACAGTTTATCCGGATAGCTATATCGTGTCCATTGCTAAACAGTTAACGTATAAAAGTGTTCCTAAAAATCCCAAATTTTTAGATTAAATATATTTAGTTATTTCACTCATTAACTGTTTGAAACTTGATAAAAAAAAGTTCGATAATTATTTATTTTTTGTTCCAATTTATATGTACGGAGTACTAATATTTAAACTTAAAAAGGTAAAAAATTTTTTTAACAAATCTAAAATCTTCGTAATCGATTTACAGTTCAACTTTTATTTTAGATCTTCATAAACTCGTATTAGATCTATATGAACACTAGCGAAATGTTAACCGAGTATTACAATCCTTTACTATCTAAGCTCGACATCATTTATTTTCAATATACTATAAATACATTTTAATATCAGATTTTATTATATAACTAAATATATTAAATATATATTTTTAAATGAATAAATTTAATATTTAATCTTATATATTTACAATTAATATTCATGTATATATATATATATATATATATATATATATATATATATATATATATATATATATATATAACAATATTTCTCATTACATAATTATTTTTAACAACTAAATCATATAACATTTCAAATAATATTTCGAATTATTATTTATATATACATTTAATTATATGTGTATTTATTTACAAATAGTTGTTCGTGAATCGTCGGGAATGGTCGAAGGTCATTTGAATATATGAAACAGTTCAAAATTTTTGAGACTCAACCTAACAGACTTTGCTTATCGTGTCAAAAATATTAAATTGTATCGAGAGTTTGCTTCAAAATTAGTCGAAATTTTCCGGGTTGTCACAGTACCTACCCGTTAAAGAAATTTCGTCCCGAAATTTGAGTGAGGTCGTCATGGCTAACAATAAAAAATATTTCCCTGACGAATATGAGCTGATAAATAGAGTTTTATTATTGTTGAGTAATATGGATAAGATAATTTGACTACTCGAAGAGTACGAGTGAAACTATCACAAAAGAGTGAAATGAGTAAATGAAGGTTTGTCTTAACCGGTGACGTAGTCAGGATTGATTTCTGGAATTCAAGGATTTTAGAGAAAATCTTCGTAATAAGATTTGGTTCTTTGGTAATTAAGGAAATTAGGGTTCTCTTTGGTTAAATGCGATAATCTGTCTCGATTGTTTTGTCTGATATTTCGCTATAAATCCATCCTCTTCATTTCCTTTATATTTTAGAGATCCATACTTTTGTTTTCTCTTCCTGACTTTAAGTCAAACGAATAATGGTCCAGAATTCGTATGTATGAAGTTTCGAATGTACATAACTAATGTTCTAAGAGAGAAATTGTAATAGCACGATCTTGATTGGTTAAATTACTAGAAAGATAGAACTATCAAGAAATTATGTTCTTGATATGTTTGGAGATTAAGTAGAATGTAAGAGTCGTGTAAAATGGCACATGATGATGTTGTGATCTGTGAATCATCATGTTCCATTTAGAAACTCAGCATGACTTACTGTAATATAATCACGTTGATCAAGTGTCATTATATTATACTAACTCATGCATCAGTTCCCAACACTACTTCAAAAACATTCATAATTTAAATTAAAAGATTTATAGAATATAGAAACTAAAACAGTTTCCTTTTATGGGATAACACAGATAGCGCAGAGAGATAATTAATATCGGACGAGAATATTTATGAAGATATCTTCAGAAATATTGAGGATATTTACAATGAATGATACGATAATATCTTGGAATGTTAGAACTAAATTGTGATGAAGAAATTCATTCACGATGATTTAGAACTGTTAAGGAGTAAGGTATTTGCTAAAGATTTCATCAGAAATAGAATCATCAGGATTCTTTAAATACAGGGTTTGGTCCTTGTATTTGTCCTTGGTCTCCTTCATGGTTTGTTCGATTCATTTTTCAGAATTCAAAGATCTGATTCGTAAGCTAGAGTGCTTTTCAGAATTTCAGAATGAAAGTTCATAATTCTATGAGATAAATGTTATATCCATACATATAACTGTTGATGTAGAAATGCTATGAGATTCAAAATACTGATTGTTGATTTCCTGTAATTGGTATGACAATTCTTGTTACAGGATACGGATGAGTATATGATAAGACTTCAATAGATAAATATAGTGATTTGTCAGAGAGATTTAAGCCAAGGAGCAACGAGGTTGCTGGTACGTCTACTAATAATATGGTGGGATATAAAAGGATCCTCGGTAACAATAAAAGAGCACGCATATATATCAAGATTATAATAAGGCTAATCCGAATGAAAATCGAAGTTGACTTGCTGGAGCTGTGACAAAATTTTCTACTTTGAAAGGGATCGCAAAGTTATTTTCGGCAATAATAACGCCAAAGGAGCTAGCACAGATACGTGTTAAACGTTTACTCAAGTTCCGAGTGTTTTCAGGTGCATAACTATATGCGTCAATCCCTTCTTCCATAGATGAAGTGCGGTTGGTTCATCCTCTCGATTGAGGTGTTTTCAAGAATCATGAAAGCTTTGAACGTAGATTGTAATCGTCAAGATACAAATAAGGTTTAAGATGAAATCAAGTGGCAAACTTGAAGAAATGTTTACTTTCATATGTTATAATCAATATTTTAATTCATTTTAATTGTCCAATGTTATTAGTCCACAGTTGATATGAAATGTCCCGTTCTTATTGATTAAAAACGTTCCATATTAATTGATTTCGTTGCGAGGTTTTGACCTCTATATGAGACGTTTTTCAAAGACTGCATTCATTTTAAAACAAACCATAACCTTTATTTCATAAATAAAGGTTTAAAAAGCTTTACGTAGATTATCAAATAATGATAATCTAAAATATCCTGTTTACACAAGATCATTACATAATGGTTTACAATACAAATATGTTACATCGAAATCAGTTTCTTGAATGCAGTTCTTACACAATATCATACAAACATGGACTCCAAATCTTGTCCTTATTTTAGTATGCAACAGCGGAAGCTCTTAGTATTCACCTGAGAATAAACATGCTTTAAACGTCAACAAAAATGTTGGTGAGTTATAGGTTTAACCTATATATATCAAATCGTAACAATAGACCACAAGATTTCATATTTCAATACACATCCCATACATAGAGATAAAAATCATTCATATGGTGAACACCTGGTAACCGACATTAACAAGATGCATATATAAGAATATCCCCATCATTCCGGGACACCCTTCGGATATGATATAAATTTCAAAGTACTAAAGCATCCGGTACTTTGGATGGGGTTTGTTAGGCCCAATAGATCTATCTTTAGGATTCGCGTCAATTAGGGTGTCTGTTCCCTAATTCTTAGATTACCAGATTTAATAAAAAGGGGCATATTCGATTTCGATAATTCAACCATAGAATGTAGTTTCACGTACTTGTGTCTATTTTGTAAATCATTTATAAAACCTGCATGCATTCTCATCTCAAAAATATTAGATTTTAAAAGTGGGACTATAACTCACTTTCACAGATTTTTACTTCTTTGGGAAGTAAGACTTGGCCACTGGTTGATTCACGAACCTATAACAATATATACATATATATCAAAGTATGTTCAAAATATATTTACAACACTTTTAATATATTTTGATGTTTTAAGTTTATTAAGTCAGCTGTCCTTGTTAGTAACCTACAACTAGTTGTCCACAGTTAGATGTACAGAAATAAATCGATAAATATTATCTTGAATCAATCCACGACCTAGTGTATACGTATCTCAGTATTGATCACAACTCAAACTATATATATTTTGGAATCAACCTCAACTCTGTATAGCTAACTCTAACATTCACATATAGAGTGTCTATGGTTGTTCCGAAATATATATAGATGTGTCGACATGATAGGTCGAAACATTGTATACGTGTCTATGGTATCTCAAGATTACATAATATACAATACAAGTTGATTAAGTTATGGTTGGAATAGATTTGTTACCAATTTTCACGTAGCTAAAATGAGAAAAATTATCCAATCTTGTTTTACCCATAACTTCTTCATTTTAAATCCGTTTTGAGTGAATCAAATTGCTATGGTTTCATATTGAACTCTATTTTATGAATCTAAACAGAAAAAGTATAGGTTTATAGTCGGAAAAATAAGTTACAAGTCATTTTTGTAAAGGTAGTCATTTCAGTCGAAAGAACGACGTCTAGATGACCATTTTAGAAAACATACTTCCACTTTGAGTTTAACCATAATTTTTGGATATAGTTTCATGTTCATAATAAAAATCATTTTTCCAGAATAACAACTTTTAAATCAAAGTTTATCATATTTTTTAATTAACTAACCCAAAACAGCCCGCGGTGTTACTACGACGGCGTAAATCCGGTTTTACGGTATTTTTCGTGTTTCCAGGTTTTAAATCATTAAGTTAGCATATCATATAGATACATAACATGTGTTTAGTTGATTTCAAAAGTCAAGTTAGAAGGATTAACTTTTATTTGCGAACAAGTTTAGAATTAACTAAACTATGTTCTAGTGATTACAAGTTTAAACCTTCGAATAAGATAGCTTTATATGTATGAATCGAATGATGTTATGAACATCATTACTACCTCAAGTTCCTTGGATAAACCTACTGGAAATGAGAAAAATAGATCTAGCTTCAAAGGATCCTTGGATGGCTTGAAAGTTCTTGAAGCAGAATCATGACACGAAAACAATTTCAAGTAAGATTTCCACTCGAAATAAGATTGTTATAGTTATAGAAATTGAATTAAAGTTTGAATATGATTATTACCTTGTATTAGGAAGATAACCTACTGTAAGTAACAAAGGTTTCTTGATCTTGGATGATTACTTGGAATGGATTTAGAAAACTTGGAAGTAAACTTGCAATCTTGGAAGTATTCTTGATTTTATGAAACTAGAACTTTTGGAATTTATGAAGAACACTTAGAACTTGAAGATAGAACTTGAGAGAGATCAATTAGATGAAGAAAATTGAAGAATGAAAGTGTTTGTAGGTGTTTTTGGTCGTTGGTGTATGGATTAGATATAAAGGATATGTAATTTTGTTTTCATGTAAATAAGTCATGAATGATTACTCATATTTTTGTAATTTTATGAGATATTTCATGCTAGTTGCCAAATGATGGTTCCCACATGTGTTAGGTGACTCACATGGGCTGCTAAGAGCTGATCATTGGAGTGTATATACCAATAGTACATACATCTAAAAGTTGTGTATTGTACGAGTACGAATACGGGTGCATACGAGTAGAATTGTTGATGAAACTGAACGAGGATGTAATTGTAAGCATTTTTATTAAGTAGAAGTATGTTGATAAGTGTCTATAAGTCTTTCAAAAGTGTATGAATAAATATTAAAACACTACATGTATATACATTTTAACTGAGTCGTTAAGTCATCGTTAGTCGTTACATGTAAGTGTTGTTTTGAAACCTTTAGGTTACCGATCTTGTTAAGTGTTGTTAACCCAATGTTTATAATATCAAATGAGATTTTAAATTATTATATTATCATGATATTATGATGTATAAATATCTCTTAATATGATATATATACATTAAATGTCGTTACAACGATAATCGTTACATATATGTCTCGTTTCAAAATCATTAAGTTAGTAGTCTTGTTTTTACATATGTAGTTCATTGTTAATATACTTAATGATATGTTTACTTATCATAATATCATGTTAACTATATATATATCCATATATATGTCATCATATAGTTTTTACAAGTTTTAACGTTCGTGAATCACCGGTCAACTTGGGTGGTCAATTGTCTATATGAAACCTATTTCAATTAATCAAGTCTTAACAAGTTTGATTGCTTAACATGTTGGAAACACTTAATCATGTAAATAACAATTTCATTTAATATATATATAAACATGGAAAAGTTCGGGTCACTACAGTACCTACCCGTTAAATAAATTTCGTCCCGAAATTTTAAGCAGTTGGAGGTGTTAACGTATCTTCTGGAAATAAATGCGGGTATTTCTTCTTCATCTAATCTTCACGCTCCCAGGTGAACTCGGGTCCTCTACGAGCATTCCATCGAACCTTAACAATCGGTATCTTGTTTTGTTTAAGTCTCTTAACCTCACGATCCATTATTTCGATGGATTCTTCAATGAATTGAAGTTTTTCATTGATTTGGATTTCATCCAACGGAATAGTGAGATCTTCTTTAGCAAAACATTTCTTCAAATTTGAGACGTGGAAAATGTTATGTACAGCCGCGAGTTGTTGAGGTAGCTCCAGTTGGTAAGCTACAGGTCCGACACGATCTATTATCTTGAATGGTCCAATGTACCTTGGATTTAGTTTCCCCCGTTTACCAAATCGAACAACGCCTTTTCAAGGTGAAACCTTAAGCATGACCATTTCTCCAATTTCAAACTCTATATCTTTTCTTTTACTGTCCTCGTAGCTCTTTTGTCGACTCTGGGAGGTTTTCAATCTTTGTTGAATTTGGATGATTTTCTCGGTAGTTTCTTGTATTATCTCCGGACCCGTAATCTGTCTATCCCCCACTTCACTCCAACAAATCGGAGACCTACACTTTCTACCATAAAGTGCTTCAAACGGCGCCATCTCAATGCTTGAATGGTAGCTGTTGTTGTAGGAAAATTCTGCTAACGGTAGATGTCGATCCCAACTGTTTCCAAAATCAATAACACATGCTCGTAGCATGTCTTCAAGCGTCTGTATCGTCCTTTCACTCTGCCCATCAGTTTGTGGATGATAGGCAGTACTCATGTCTAGACGAGTTCCTAATACTTGCTGTAATGTCTGCCAGAATCTTGAAATAAAGCTGCCATCCCTATCAGAGATAATAGAGATTGGTATTCCATGTCTGGAGACGACTTCCTTCAAATACAGTCGTGCTAACTTCTCCATCTTGTCATCTTCTCTTATTGGCAGGAAGTGTGCTGACTTGTTGAGACGATCAACTATTACCCAAATAGTATCATAACCACTTGCAGTCCTTGGCAATTTAGTAATGAAATCCATGGTAATGTTTTCCCATTTCCATTCCGGGATTTCAGGTTGTTGTAGTAGACCTGATGGTTTCTGATGTTTAACTTTGACCTTAGAACACGTCAAACATTCTCCTACATATTTAGCAATATCGGCTTTCATACCTGGCCACTAAAAATGTTTCTTAAGTTCCTTGTACATCTTCCCCGTTCCAGGATGTATTGAGTATCTGGTTTTATGAGCTTCTCTAAGTATCATTTCTCTCATATCTCCAAATTTTGGTACCCAAATATTAAGATGCTTCTCCGATCCTTTGGGTATTTCATCCTTTAAATTTTCCTCTTTTAAAACTCCTTGTTGCGCCTCCTTTATTTGAGTAGTAAGGTTAGTGTGAATTATTATATTCATAGATTTTACTCGAATGGGTTCTCTGTCCTTTCTGCTCAAGGCGTCGGCTACCACATTTTCCTTCCCCGGGTGGTAACGAATCTCAAAGTCGTAATCATTCAACAATTCAATCCATCTACGCTGCCTCATATTCAGTTGTTTCTGATTAAATATGTGTTGAAGACTTTTGTGGTCGGTATATATAATACTTTTGACCCCATATAAGTAGTGCCTCCAAGTCTTTAATGCAAAAACAACCGCGCCTAATTCCAAATCATGCGTCGTATAATTTTGCTCGTGAATCTTCAATTGTCTAGACGCATAAGCAATCACCTTCGTCCGTTGCATTAATACACAACCGAGACCTTGCTTTGATGCGTCACAATAAATCACAAAATCATCATTCCCTTCAGGCAATGACAATATAGGTGCCGTAGTTAGCTTTTTCTTCAATAATTGAAACGCCTTCTCTTGTTCATCCTTCCATTCAAATTTCTTCCCTTTATGCGTTAATGCAGTCAAGGGTTTTGCTATTTTGGAGAAATCTTGGATGAATCTTCTGTAGTAACCAGCCAATCTTAAAAATTGACGTATATGCTTCGGAGTTTTTGGGGTTTCCCACTTTTCAACGGTTTCGATCTTTGCCGGGTCCACCTGAATACCTTCTTTGTTCATCAATGGAATTAGAAGATAAGATCAAATGATTGAATTATCAGATATATTAAATTATGATTACAAGTCTCTGTTGAAAGGCCCACATTGATTTGAGAAATCTTTCCATTTTAACAATAAATGGTAAAGTGATTTATAAATAAGAACAAATTGTCAATCATTGAGAACTAGACAAATGATAGTGGAAGATTGAATCTCATAAAGACTCGATTGACCTATTTAGTTTCAAACGTACAAAAACATTTTCAGTTTAAAAAGAACTTTATTATTAAAACGTATATAACTTTTATAAATATCTAGAACCACTTTTGACAATTCATTACTTAACTAGAATGATAAAGATAACGATATTTATATTTTATTTTATATATATATATATATATATATATATATATATATATATAACGATTTAAATTAATATTATATATATTTATACGCGTATTATACGTACATAGTTTTATACTTTTACTATACTTAAACTTTACCTTTACTTTATTTTTACTTTACTTTAACTTTAATAATTCACTTTAATAATTCATACTTTAATAATTCACTTTAATAATTCATACTTTAATAATTCACTTTAATAATTCATACTTTAATAATTCACTTTAATAATTCATACTTTAATAATTCACTTTAATAATTCATACTTTAATAATTCACTTTAATAATTCAAAAATCTATTATAAATAGAATTCAATAGGTTTCATTATTTCATAGAAACTTAAAAATATTTTTCTCTAAACTCTCTCAATCGATTTACATATATATATTTACTCCATATTATTTCAAGATATTATTAGTATACATAAAATATTACGACGGAGTGCTGTCCGAGTGATTTCGAAATTGTTTTTCGAGTAGGATAGGATTAAGGAAATTATGGGTTATAGCTATGGAGGTGATTGAGTATGGTTCATGGGTATGCTCGTGAGGTCAATATAGTGTTTATCATTTCCGTTGCGTTTACGTACCTTTCCTGCAATATTGAATCTCAATATTGATACGTGAGTACTCATAATTTAACTTTTACATACTAATAGTGTATCCCTGACTAGTGCTCGAGTATTTAGGATTATGCATGCTTGTACTTTTGATATTGCCCTTAGACAGGTTAGGTTGAACCTTGAATTAGTTACTCTTGCGGTTGAGATAAGGTATAAGATATGCATGTCCTTGGAAAGCTAGCGAAAAATTAAGAACTTTTCATTTAGATATCGAATGATTTCAATGAACGGATTTGAAGTTATAGTCCATCGAATTTTTGTATTATTATTAAAAATGATTATTATTATCGTCGTTATTATCGTCGTTCTAGTTTTATCTTATTATTATTATTATTATTATCATTATTAATATATATATCATTATTTAAAAATGGTTATTGTTATTGTTATTATTATTATTACTATATTATCATTAAGATAATTATTAGTATTATCGTTAATAATGTTATAGTAACTATCATTATTAATATTAGTGTAATTAAAACAAATATTTGTAACACCTAATTATTTTGATTACTATTATTATCATTATTACGAACACGATATAAAAGACGATTAAAAGCTATTAAACGAAACGATTAGGAAATAATGGGTAAGAGTATCATGATGAAATTAAAATATTATAAGATATTGATTTAGATAAAATTATCGTTCTTATTATTTTTATCATTACTATTATTATTAAAATTATCGTTAGTATTAAAACTATCATTTTAACAAAAATTATCATTTTAATAGAAATGTCATTGTTACTATAAAATATCATTATTATTATTATTATTATTATTTTAAATAGAATTATTATTTTAAAGATAATATTAAAAATTATCGTAAATATTAAAGTTATCATAATTAGAATTATCGTTTTATCATAATGTCATCTTAGTAATTATAAATATTTATATTTTTATAATAATAATTATTATTACAAAATAATATAACTTTTACTTACTATCATTATAGATATTATTTTATCAAATAAATATTTGATACAAACATATTTTACTACGTGTAATAACTTACTTTAATAATACCTATCATATTATCTTTATAATATTAAATGAACCCTATAAATTTTATTACTTAATATATATAAAAGTATATTTTATTATATAAATATAATATAAAATATTATTTATTAATAAATAAATTATATTATTTACTCTAATAAATCTTTTAAAAATATTTAAAAATATAAAACGACGATATTTAAACTATATATTAATCATGTATAGATTTTTTAGAAATTATTTTGAGTCAAATTTACTTTTGTTGACTTATGCATATTAGTCTCGAGCATTAGGATTGTGGTACACTATGACTTGACCTAATTTGTTAGACAAATATTGACCAACATATAAATATATATAATTAATTTAGGTTCGTGAATCCGAGGCCAACCTTGCACTTGTTCAATGACGTTATATGTATTTTTACTACGAAATACAGTATGGTGAGTTTCATTACTCCCCTTTTTAAATGCTTTTGCAATATATATTTTTGGGACTGAGAATGCATGCGCTTTTATAAATGTTTTACGAAATAGACACAAGTAATCGAAACTACATTATATGGTTGAATGATCGAAATCGAATATGCCCCTTTTTATTAAAGTCTAGTAATCTAAGAATTAGGGAACAGACACCCTAATTGACGCGAACTCTAAAGATAGATCTATTGGGCCTAACAAACCCCATCCAAAGTACCGGATGCTTTAGTACTTCGAAATTTATATCATGTCCGAAGGAGGATCTCGGAATGATAGGGGATATTCTTATATGCATATTGTTAATGTCGGTTACCAGGTGTTCACCATATGAATGATTATTTTTGTCTCTATGCATGGGACGTATATTTATGAGAACTGTAAATGAAATTCTTGTGGTCTATTAAAATGATGGAAATAAATGATTATGATAAACTAATGAACTCACCAACCTTTTGGTTGACACTTTAAAGCATGTTTATTCTCAGGTGTTAAAGAAATCTTCCGCTGTGCATTTGCTCATTTTAAAGATATTACTTGGAGTCTTTCATAGCATATTTCGAAGAACGTTGCATTCGAGTCATTGAGTTCATCAAAGATTATTATTAAATCAATTTATAGTTGGATAGTGGATATTATGAAATGGTATGCATGCCTGTCAATTTTCGATGTAAAGAAAGTTTGTCTTTTAAAAACGAATGCAATGTTGTAAAATGTATCATATAGAGGTCAAATACCTCACAATGTAATCAACTATTGTGAATCGTTTATAATGTATATGAACGGGTCCTTTCAGTTGGTATCAGAGCGGTGGTCTTAGCGAACCAGGTCTACATTAGTGTGTCTAACTGATAAGTCGATATGATGCATTAGTGAGTCTGGACTTCGACCGTGTCTGCATGTCAAAAGTTTTGCTTATCATTTTGTGTCGAAAATTAACTACTTATCATCCTCGGAAAATTACTTGCTTATCATTTTTAGTCTAAGACACGTCTTGCTGCATTGATTGCATGAATAGTGTATAGACAAAAATTCATATCTTAGCATATCTGCTAAATCATATCTTATCGTATCTGTTACTTTAAACTTTGCCTGACATATCCCGTAAAGTCCTCCGTAATCTACGAAATCTTTTGATCTATATATATATATATATATATATATATATATATATATATATATATATATATATATATATATATATATATATATATATATATATATATATATATATATATATATTCTATGTAATTAGAATATCATCCGTTAGCCAAAATCATTTCATATCGGAAAAAAAAATCCTTTATCCAATCGTACGAAATGGAATTCGTCATCAGTTCAAGTCACTCAGATTCCGAAATGGAATCCCATTCAAGCTCCGAAAGCAGTGTGACCGGAATAGATCAACCAATTAGTCATCACCTATTCTGGATGAATTGGGTATGGGTTCGTAGCCTCCTCAATCATTGGAGACAAGAAGAAGGTGATCCCTTCCATCCACCACATTGCCCTCTTGACGAAGAACCTGAAGCACTTACCGGCGAACCTGTCCGAAACACCATTTTCTCGCTCATTTCCAGAGTATCTCGTCACGATTATATATTACATCAAATTTTAGATTTTATTTATCCGCTCGTCCGAACCGACAATCACCCCAGTGTAATAGAAGAAGTCAATGAGCTTCGCGCTCGGGTAGTGGCTTTGGAGAATATGATGCAGAGATTACAAACACCAGCAGCAGCATCAACAGCATAACCAGTACCACCATCATCAACGCCAACAGTACCAATACCACCTTCAACCACAACCGCGTCGTAAACCTCAACTTCACAATCTGTCCCACGAGCATCAACGTCATACGCACACCAAGGAGTACCAACAACAATAACTGATGAAGTATTAATTCATAACTTCATTGGAGAAACATTTCCGCGGCGATTATGTAATCTCTAAAGTCTTAGAGATTATCTAATCTAGCCCTAACCATAAATCAGTTAAGCGAACCAAAATGATAGAAGGAAGAGTAGAAACCCTGACAAAAATGGTGTGTGATTAACAAGCTAAACTTGCTTTACCAACAGCATCAACAGTACCGTCAGTGTTACCAGCATCGTCAGTACAGTCAACATCCGAATCAACAACACCGATAACATCACAAACTCTGTCAGTTCAAGAATCACTGTGGACATCATTACGAATCAATAACGTGTATATTGTATCAACGAGTTATGAAGAATTAACTCATTCCCTCTGAAGAAATTATATGTATATTATATATATATATATATTTTGAAATAAATCTTTCCGTGCTAAGCTATTGAGTGTGAATCTTAACTACTCGGTTAATTCATAATACAAATATGCAATAATGTACGTCCTTCGGCCGCAACTTAACCAGCGTTAACTACAATCTCTGTCGCAACTCAACAAATTCCAATTCATAATAAATCAAGTATATATTTGATTTTACACTTTCATCATCGATGTACCCGAAACTTTTCAGATAACATCATTCGTACTTTGCGAAATTCACAAGAATTTCACGAACCGAACATCATACATCAACACATAACGAAGTATTGATTCATAATTTCAATGTCATTAAAGAAATACTGCGTAAAAGTTATGTACTTTTTAAAGCCTTTAGGGATTATTCAATTCTAGTTTCAACCGTAAATCAAATGAGTTTAATTTAACATTAACTCATTAAATTTATGTTACATCTGAAGAAAATATACATATATATATATTTTCATAAAGACTGTAATAAAATTCTTTTGTACAAAATATTAATTGTGAAATTTTTTTTAACGGGTAGGTAATACCCGAGAGAGATATATAAATTCACAATTAATATGTTACATTCTTCGAATCAGATTAAGCAAATTATCAATTATACTTCCTACTTTCACAATAATATACATTCTTTCATAAAAATCAAAACAACCATACTCATTCAAAATTTAATTACATATTCTGATTTTGAAATCTCAATATTCAACTTGAGATATGACCAAAATCATCACTCTTAGATCCTTACATCTTTCAAAGCTATATTTTGACTTCAAAACTGTGTTAGAACATCAAATGTATGTTAACGATTACAATCTGTGTTCAAACCCTTCGAAAATTTCTGAAGACACTTCGAATGATGAGCAATCGAGATGATGATCCAATCACATGTTACCCACAGTTATGTACCTGAAAAACTCTTGAAACCAAAGTAAAAGTTTAAACAACGTATCCGCGTCAGATTCTTTAGCATTTATTAGCAAAAATAACTTTGCGACTCCTATTCAAAGTAGCCAGTTTTGTCACAGCTCCAGCAAGTCAACTTCGACTTTTCAGTCAGACTAACCTTATTATAACCTTGAGATATACACCATCGTTATCAGAGAACCTTTTACATTCCACCACATTATTAACAGATGTATCAACAACTTCATTACCCTTTGACTTTAGCCTCTCCAAAAAGTCATTATAATTATTCATTGAAACCCCATCATTTACTCATTCGCATCTTGTAATGAGAATTTCCATACGAATCATTGGGAATTAGCAATCAGTATTTTGAAATCTCGCAGCATGTCTACGCCAACAGTTATATGTGTATATATAACGTATATCTTTTGGACTTAATTTGAATGTGAAGATTCTGAAAAACACTTCGAACTACGAATTGGTTCTCCGAAAATGGAAAAATACTGATGAAGCAGCAAAAAAAATATAAACGACCTTAACAGTAAAAGTTTGATGATAATGAATAGGTGTACTGGCAAAGCGCAGAAAAAGAGAAGTCTTGGAACTGGAAAACGGATTGAGCAAAGTAGGAAGGAGGCTGTGGACAAATTACAAAGACTGAACCTGACTTCAAAGGATCCAAATAATTCAGTATCTGCTGAAGTCATTAACGAATACCTTGCTCATGACTATAAACCCCTGCGGACAATATTCTTCATCATCCTCTGATATTAGAAATTCTAAAATATCATCATATCTTTCATTATAAATATCCTCCATATTTCTGAAGATATTTTCTTAAATTTTCTTATTTGAAATCATTTACCTCTTCGCGCTATCTGTATTACATCATAAAAGTAACTATTTTAGCTTCTAAATTATGAAACATTCAAGTTTAAAATAGGAATATTTTGAAGTAGTGTTGGGAACTGAAGCATGAATTAGTATAATATAATGACACTTGATCAATGTGATTATATTACAGTAAGTCATGCTGAGTTTCTAAATGGAACGTGATGATTCACAGATCATAACATCATCATGTGCCATGTTATACGACTCTTGTATTCTATTTAACCTCTAAAATATCAAGAAAATATTTCTTGATGATTCGGCCTTTTCCAAGGTATTTTAGTAATTTGACAAGTCAAGATCGTGCCATCACAATTTCCTTCCTAGAACATTAACAATGTTCATTTCGAAATTCATATCTGTGAATTCTGGACCATTACAAGCGGTGCTTAATCGCAAGAAGAAGAAACGAAAGGACAAAACTCCGAAATAGAAATTGGGGTATAAATTGCAGCAAATAAAAGAGAGCATTAACTGTGGATGACAATGATTATAGAAGATAGAAACATAGAATTTGAAATATAAGGGAAGATATAAAGCCCAACGACAAACCAAAAATTATAAACCATATATATCGATGCATATAGCAATATAAAGACACGGGAGAACTAGAAACACTATAAACCCAAGAGTATAGTAGAAGTAAATAGATTCTTCCGGCGGTAGATGAAAAAGAAGAATGACCTATATGAAAGTTATAAGTATATCGAGAATCAGAACTGGATGGAGCATATTGATGAATACTTTAAAATATGAGTTGAGGGGGAAAGAATAGAAGGTGATGAAACATGACTAGGAACTTAGAAATCAACAGATTTAACACACACAATGACGGAATAAGTAAATCAAACCCTCTAATGAATAGGTTAAGCTTTTTGGGATTAATTTAGTCATACCACAACTAAATCAAGTGTGATTAGATCAACACCTAGAGCTATTATTCACCACCTGGGTGATTTGGGTTAAGAGAGAATCGGAGGAGCACACCAGATCTGAGTGTGTGTAACAAATGAGAGGCTTAACCTAAAATAAAGAACATAAGACTTTATATACCCCTGCTGTTGACTCACCCGTACGATTCATCCATCACACATACGAGTTGGCTTCATCAGCCATACGGGTGATCACTCACTCGTGTCTTATCATTTAGGTTGTAATTGTGACTTAGCTCAGCATCAACCATGCGTATGAGCCTGTCAGCCGTACTAGTGAGGCTTTACTCGTACGTCTGACTAAGTCTAATATAGTCAAACATCTAAATCTCGTTCCTGCAGTTCCTGTAACCACATACAAACACGGATAGGAAAATAACGAGCAATCATGGTGGCCTGTAAACTGTTGTACCTGCAATAGACGTGGGTAGATGTCTAGGGACTTGCATAAAATGCATCAAAAGGAGGTGTGAGTTGTAAGGAAACGAAGGAGGTGAATTTATAAGAAAATCTCTGACAGAACAATTAAAATGGACGATCGCATTTAAAGCGGATCCTAATTCCCTTGATTACCGGATAGTCAGATCTTATTAAGAAGATTTTCTTCAAATCCATTGAAATCTGGGAATCAATCATATCTACATCAAATGATAAGATGAATCTACACTTACTCATTTCACTCTTCTATGTTAGCTTCATTCGTACTCTTCATATAAATGGATTGTTTATCCAAATTATTCGTTGATGATAAAACTCTAATTTTCAGCCTGTATGCATCATGAAAACATACTTATTATCATTCACGACCTTTCCACTCAAATTTCGGGACGAAATTTCTTTAACGGGTAGGTACTGTGACAACCCGGAAATTTCCAACCAAATTTAAACTTAAATCTTTATATGTTTCCGACACGATAAGCAATATTTGTTAAGTTAAATTTCAAGAATTTTAAACTATGTTCATACATTCATTCAACCTCGACCAAGTTCCAACGATTCACGAACCATTAAATGAATATGATTATATATGTATATGTGTATATATATTATAACTTGAAACGTAAACAAAATATTAGATTAAATACTTTACATGATTGTATCTGTTTCAAAATGTTTATCAATGGAATTAGAAGATAAGATCAAATGATTGAATTATCAGATATATTAAATTATGATTACAAGTCTCTGTTGAAAGGCCCACATTGATTTGAGAAATCTTTCCATTTTAACAATAAATGGTAAAGTGATTTATAAATAAGAACAAATTGTCAATCATTGAGAACTAGACAAATGATAGTGGAAGATTGAATCTCATAAAGACTCGATTGATCTATTTAGTTTCAAACGTACAAAAACATTTTCAGTTTAAAAAGAACTTTATTATTAAAACGTATATAACTTTTATAAATATCTAGAACCACTTTTGACAATTCATTACTTAACTAGAATGATAAAGATAACGATATTTATATTTTATTTTATTATATATATATATATATATAACGATTTAAATTAATATTATATATATTTATACGCGTATTATACGTACATAGTTTTATACTTTTACTATACTTAAACTTTACCTTTACTTTATTTTTACTTTACTTTAACTTTAATAATTCATACTTTAATAATTCACTTTAATAATTCATACTTTAATAATTCACTTTAATAATTCATACTTTAATAATTCACTTTAATAATTCATACTTTAATAATTCACTTTAATAATTCATACTTTAATAATTCACTTTAATAATTCAAAAATCTATTATAAATAGAATTCAATAGGTTTCATTATTTCATAGAAACTTGAAAATATTTTTCTCTAAACTCTCTCAATCGATTTACATATATATATTTACTCCATATTATTTCAAGATATTATTAGTATACATAAAATATTACGACGGAGTGCTGTCCGAGTGATTTCGAAATTGTTTTTTGAGTAGGATAGGATTAAGGAAATTATGGGTTATAGCTATGGAGGTGATTGAGTATGGTTCATGGGTATGCTCGTGAGGTCAATATAGTGTTTATCATTTCCGTTACGTCTACGTACCTTTCCTGCAATATTGAATCTCAATATTGATACGTGAGTACTCATAATTTAACTTTTACATACTAATAGTGTATCCCTGACTAGTGCTCGAGTATTTAGGATTATGCATGCTTGTACTTTTGATATTGCCCTTAGACAGGTTAGGTTGAACCTTGAATTAGTTACTCTTGCGGTTGAGATAAGGTATAAGATATGCATGTCCTTGGAAAGCTAGCGAAAAATTAAGAACTTTTCATTTAGATATCGAATGATTTCGATGAACGGATTTGAAGTTATAGTCCATCGAATTTTTGTATTATTATTAAAAATGATTATTATTATCGTCGTTATTATCGTCGTTCTAGTTTTATCTTATTATTATTATTATTATCATTATTAATATATATATCATTATTTAAAAATGGTTATTGTTATTGTTATTATTATTATTACTATATTATCATTAAGATAATTATTAGTATTATCGTTAATAATGTTATAGTAACTATCATTATTAATATTAGTGTAATTAAAATAAATATTTGTAACACCTAATTATTTTGATTACTATTATTATCATTATTACGAACACGATATAAAAGACGATTAAAAGCTATTAAACGAAACGATTAGGAAATAATGGGTAAGAGTATCATGATGAAATTAAAATATTATAAGATATTGATTTAGATAAAATTATCGTTCTTATTATTTTTATCATTACTATTATTATTAAAATTATCGTTAGTATTAAAACTATCATTTTAACAAAAATTATCATTTTAATAGAAATGTCATTGTTACTATAAAATATCATTATTATTATTATTATTATTATTATTATTTTAAATAGAATTATTATTTTAAAGATAATATTAAAAATTATCGTAAATATTAAAGTTATCATAATTAGAATTATCGTTTTATCATAATGTCATCTTAGTAATTATAAATATTTATATTTTTATAATAATAATTATTATTACAAAATAATACAACTTTTACTTACTATCATTATAGATATTATTTTATCAAATAAATATTTGATACAAACATATTTTACTACGTGTAATAACTTACTTTAATAATACCTATCATATTATCTTTATAATATTAAATGAACCCTATAAATTTTATTACTTAATATATATAAAAGTATATTTTATTATACAAATATAATATAAAATTTTATTTATTAATAAATAAATTATATTATTTACTCTAATAAATCTTTTAAAAATATTTAAAAATATAAAACGACGATATTTAAACTATATATTAATCATGTATAGATTTTTTGGAAATTATTTTGAGTCAAATTTACTTTTGTTGACTTATGCATATTAGTCTCGAGCATTAGGATTGTGGTACACTATGACTTGACCTAATTTGTTAGACAAATATTGACCAACACATAAATATATATAATTAATTTAGGTTCGTGAATCTGAGGCCAACCTTGCACTTGTTCAATGACGTTATATGTATTTTTACTACGAAATACAGTATGGTGAGTTTCATTACTCCCCTTTTTAAATGCTTTTGCAATATATATTTTTGGGACTGAGAATGCATGCGCTTTTATAAATGTTTTACGAAATAGACACAAGTAATCGAAACTACATTATATGGTTGAATGATCGAAATCGAATATGCCCCTTTTTATTAAAGTCTGGTAATCTAAGAATTAGGGAACAGACACCCTAATTGACGCGAACTCTAAAGATAGATCTATTGGGCCTAACAAACCCCATCCAAAGTACCGGATGCTTTAGTACTTCGAAATTTATATCATGTCCGAAGGAGGATCCCGGAATGATAGGGGATATTCTTATATGCATATTGTTAATGTCGGTTACCAGGTGTTCACCATATGAATGATTATTTTTGTCTCTATGAATGGGACGTATATTTATGAGAACTGTAAATGAAATTCTTGTGGTCTATTAAAATGATGGAAATAAATGATTATGATAAACTAATGAACTCACCAACCTTTTGGTTGACACTTTAAAGCATGTTTATTCTCAGGTGTTAAAGAAATCTTCCGCTGTGCATTTGCTCATTTTAAAGATATTACTTGGAGTCTTTCATAGCATATTTCGAAGAACGTTGCATTCGAGTCATTGAGTTCATCAAAGATTATTATTAAATCAATTTATAGTTGGATAGTGGATGATATTGCTCTAAACATACATATTATTCGACGCAATATCACTTATATTTCATAGGTTTTTATCATCTACAAAGACATTCAATGCGCATTTCACGAGAAAAATGACAAAAGTGGATAAGAGCTTACTATTTGAAGATTCGACGATAAAACGATAGTTTTAACCAGATTTATATCAAGAAACGTTTATCCGAATGAAAGTACAAGATAGATGAAGAAAAGAGTTCAAATGTAAAGTGCCAAGTCAGAACACGTCAACACGGGATCAACAGAGAACGAACGAAAAAGAAAAATAAAGAAAACTGCTTTTACTCTTACACGAATAGTGTAGGTCTACACGAATAGTGTAGAATATTTTTACACGAATAGTGTAGGTCTACACGAATCGTGTAGAATATTTGTTCTTACACGAATAGTGTAGCCATACACGAATCGTGTAATGTTAGGCCGAATTTAATCATTCATCAGATAAGGGGCGGCTACTTTTGAGTTTTAAAACCTTTCTTTTTGATAGTGCTGTAGCAAATGGAAGCTTTTTGAACCTACCTCCTACTTCAAGTCAAGCATAAATACGGAGTACGTTCAGAAGTTGAAGACACAGAGAATACACAAGTTTACATAATAATTACTATAGTTAAAATATATTGTCAATTTTATTACGCTGTAAAATAGTTTCAACTATTAAGGGGGTATTGTTCGTGATTAAGGGTGTTATTGTACGCGTGAAAGGGGTGTTATTATTGTAATTTTTCTACCGTTTGAAGTTAATGCAAGTGAAGATATTTTAGTAAGTTTACTCTGTTAAAATTAGCGTTGTTATTATGTTTGCATATCTATATTTTTATGTCTACCTTAGTGTAATGAGTAGCTAAATTTCCCTAGTGTTTGCTTAAATGTAGAGCCCCTAGTGAAATGGATTGTTACCATTAGTAAAAGTTAAAATGTAACTTTAGTATTTTTAATATTGAGCCTAGTTAAAAGAACCATTTTTATGTAATTAGATATTTAACCCTTGCCACTTAATTTATTAAATTCAAATAACGAAAGTTATTTTTATTTACATAAATTAAGCTTCAACATTAAAAGTGATCTAGACGAATTTATGGATAAGTTATTAACACCAATTTAGAAATAAACTTCGGTGGTTTGGGTGATATCAATAAATTACATGACAGTGAAATTATAAAAAGGGAAACCGTTATAATTTGGGTATTGGCGAAGGTCAAAACTAGGCTAGGTCTCAATTTAAATACTTAGGGAATAGTAGCTTTCTAAAAAGAATCCAATGAAAATTAGATTTTATTTAGTTAAGTTGTAACCTTATATTTATTCGAGAGAAAAATGTAAAGTTTGATACTAGAACATTTTAAATAGGGCGTAAACTTAAAACAATCCATGGACCTAGGGGTGACACAATTAAGTAAACACTCCCATTTATCTTATTTATATTTCTTATAAAAGTATTATCAAAATTATTTACGAATTATCTTTCTAAAATATAAAAAAATACATAAAAACAATTATTTTTCGTAACAGTTATTTGTCACATATTTTTAGCCTTACACGAATCGTGTATCATCACACGAATCGTGTAGGAATTAAACGCGGCTACAGTAACAGCTAGGTAAAAATTAGGGTTTTAGTTAATTAATATTATATATTTAGGTTATTAGTTATTTTAATTATTAGATTTAGGTTATTTATTATATAGCTAGTTTTAATTAATGTAAAATACTTAAATACATGTTTTAATCCTAAAATTAATATTAATTATTATAGGTTTATAAATTGTAACTAGTTTATAATTAATTAATTAATTTTCCTTTTAATTTGTATTAGTTTTATTAAAAATGTCATTTAGTTAATTTAATTAAGTTTATATAATAATTGCTTAAAACAAAATTCTAAATATATAGTTTTATTGAAAATTACTATTTTACTAATTACCATTTAGTAATATAATTATTGCATCATAATTAGTATAATTTCATTTAGTACCTTTTTAAGTTAATTATTGTAATCTTGTAATTTTATTTAGTAAATTAGTTAAGTTATTTTCTTTTACTGTTACTATAAATTGCCTAATCCAAAACCCCCTTTAATTAAGTTTGACATCAAAGACTATTAAAAACCATTAAACACTCCATCTCCCTGTGGAACGAATCGGATTTACCAACAAACTAAACTACACGGATAGGACTAGTTGCCTATATATATGTGTGAAATCAACCTGAAATCAATAAAATACCACATATACAATAAATCAATTCGTGTAACAAAACAACTCAAATCCGTTCATAAATAAAGGTTACGATCCAGCACATCAACTTTTTGGCGCCGCTGCCGGGGAGTTGGCAGTTAAATAAATAGATAATTTTTCTGATTCGTAGTAGTAGTTGGATTTGTACGTGGACCGGGTTGTTGGATCACCAATTTTATTGGTCAATAGAAGGATCCTGCCCCTCTGCTGCATCTTTTGGCTATTCAAAACGTGGGCAAAATCAGAAGGAAAATCTGTTGTTTAAGGGTTTTTATCATTGTTTTTATGTTATTCGATCCTCTCAAGGAAATTCATTTCCAAGAAAGTTCAAAGTTTTTGAATAAATCCTTTAATTCTTTGTACAATTTCCCAAATTGTATGATACGTTCAATCCTAAACTCGTTAAACTTAATCCGGAACCTCAAAGAATTAATAAAGGACAAAAACAACAAAAAGAAATAGGAAGTACTAGTAATTTTAAAACACCGAAAAACTCTAAAAAAAAAAAAAGAACCAAATAGGTAACCCTAGATAAACCTTCAGTGTGTGATCTCATAATAGAAATTAATGTATGAACTTACGTTCCTCCAACGCTGAATTAACTCCCTCACATCCTGAACCCGAAAGAAAATTCCACGAACGCTTAAGAGCTCAAGAAGTAGAATCTCTTGCTAAAAATTTAGAGTCACTTTTCTTAGAATCCGACTCTGAACCAATAATTCAACCAATCATAGAGCCGATTATTAAAGAAGAAGAAGAAGAAATGGCTGATACAAATCAAACGATGGAAGCATTAATGAAGGCCACAAGAAAAGGTCAAGGCCACGCAATCATCCAACCCATGATGAGTGATGGCTTTGAAATAAAAGGTCAATTTTTACACATGGTAACTAATACATGTCAATTCGGTGGAGCACCAAATGAGGATGCTAACGAGCATCTTCGTAAGTTTGTAAGCATTTGCAAGCTTTTCAAAATCAAAGATGTCACCGATGAAGTTGCATGTTTAAAAATCTTTCCATGGTCATTAAAAGATGATGCAAGAGATTGGCTAGACTCATTACCAGAAGGTTATATTGAAAACTGGAATGATATGATGGATAAATTTTTGTCAGAATTCTTTCCTGCTTCAAAAGCAGCAAAATTACAAAGTGACATAAATCACTTTAAATAAAAGCCTAATGAAACTCTTTATGAAGCTTGGACCCAATTCAATAAAATGCTTCGAATATGTCCTCAACACGGGTTGAATACATTCCAAAAGATCTAAATATTCTATAAAGGAGTCAATGTGGCAACTAGAAAAGATATAGATGTTGCAGCCGGAGGTTCGATCATGAAGAAAACACCTGAAGACGCTCACACAATCATTGCTGATTTAGCGTCCCATTCTCATAATTGGCATCAAGAAATAGAATTTTCTAGATCATCAAATGTTGCTAGTATTGAAAGCAATGATGAAATTGCTTCTTTAAAAGTTCAAATAGCAAATCAAGCAAGACAAATCGAGAAAGTAACCAAGGAAATGCATGCTATCAGAGTAGGATGTGAACTGTGCCAAGGTCCCCATCTTACTAGAGATTGTGATCAAAGTACAATGGAAGAACAAGCAAATTTCTTAGGATACTTACGAAAAGGTGAAATGAACTTCAGTGATTTTCCAGCTATAGAAGCAAACAACCGAAAATATCCTCCTATAAACAGCTATCAAGTAGGAGGACCTTCAGGATCAAATAATAATAACTATCAAAATAATAATAACTATCAAGGAGGAAATCCAGGTTACCAAAATAACCGGAATTTCCCAAATCAAAATCAAAGAAATCCGCCACCAGGTTATAATAACCGAAATCAACCTCAACGAAATTATCAAAATAATTTCCAACACACACAACCACTAGCATTCAATCAATCACAACCATTAGCAATTATGCAACCTCAACCCGAGAGGAAATCTGGTTTAGAAGATCTCTTAAGAGATTTTATGGTTAAGCATGAGCAAAATGCAGAGCTCCAAACTCAGCAAATTCGAAATCAACAAGCCACGATTCAGATTTTAGAAAGAGATGTTGGAAGGATCTCACAGTTACTAGCAGAGAGACCACCAATTGCAAGTAACCCTCCGTTTATACTAAAGAAGAATGATCCTCAAGCCCCAGCATATTCACAAGTGAATGCTATTTATAGTTTCTGTGAGGATGAAGCAAGTTTCAAAACACCGGAGCATAGTCCTATTTTTACTCTTGGGTGTGAAGATGATGATGAAGAGTGTGATGAGTTTATATTTTCTGATTTATCCAATATGGCGGATTACACTCCTTATCAAGAGATGGATGATACCCGAGTTGAAAGTGTGAAAAGTATAACATGTGAAGATGAAGAGATCCGATTTGGTGACATAACTCCCGAGTATGGTGATTATTTGATGAGGTTGATGTCGGGAAATCATGCGGAAGTGCAGAAAATTGAAACCACCGAGCCTTCCGAATTTAGAGTTGATGATGATTTGAAGATGATCAAGGAAGAAGTGAAAGATACGGTGAAGCAAGCACCTAAAGTGGAAGACTATAAAGAACCCATTCCATACCCGCAAGCACTTTTATCCGAAAAACCAAAGGAGAATCATTGTAAGCCTTTAAATACGGATAATATTTGTGTAAATGTACCTTTGGTTGATGTTGTTGCAGGTATGCCAAACTATGGGAAATTCTTGAATGATTTGATGGCAAAAGAAGGAGTGTGTGAGCAGGCATCATCTGCGTTTCTTAAAGCAGAATGTGCTGCTATTGTGAAAAAGAATGAATTGCCACCTAAGTTAGGTGATCCTGGACCGTTCATAGTACCTTGTAAGCTTAATGAATCTGAAATTCTTAGATCATTAGCTGACTCGGGTGCAAGTATAAATCTCATGCCTTATTCCATTTACTCGCATTTGAACTTAGGCGAACTTAAACCGACCAATTCAGGCATTAGATTCATTGATCAGTCGGTTAATAAACCTATAGGGATTGCTGAAAACTTAGTAGTAAAAACAGGTGAACTTGAGTTTCTAGCTGACTTTGTAGTTGTAGATATGAAAGAAGATAAGTTTGTACCTATTATTTTAGGTAGACCATTCTTAGCAACTGCATGTGCTTTAACAGATTGGAAAACAGGAAAACTAGTTTTGAAGGATAGAGGAAAGAGTGTCACCTATCAAACTGAGTTTAGTATGAACCCACCACCCACACCGATAGTTTCAGTGAATATTGTTGATAATGTCAAACCCATTAGTCAACAAGCTAAGTTTGGGGAGGGTGATGAGGAGAAACTAGATAGTAAACCGCCCAATGATAGTGTTGTTGAGAAAACCATGAAGAAGTTATATGGTAGGATTAGAAATGCTATGTCGAAAAAAGATAAACATTTGAGAGAGAGATTGATTTCAAACCTATCAAAACTTGAGAAATATAAAAAACTGGTTGAAGAGTCAAGATTTTCGGACTCTTGGTTATTATCAAAAATTAGTGGTAAGAATGGTTGCAGTAATGGTTCTATTGGAGTAAAGAAGGGTGATGTTTATCACCCCGACGTTAGTTAAAATTAGGGTGGAGTCGCGTGAACGACTCGCTAATAAACTTCACAAATTGTAAATAGTCCCATTCGTGTGTCTCGTTTTTTTTTTTTATATTTTAAATTCTTTTTATTTTTCATATACTTGTTTTAAAATTTCAAAATGTTAATCTTTTTAACACAAAAATAGAGTGTTTTTATTTTATTTTAAATTTGTTTTCGAAAAACATTAAAAACTTTAACTTTTAATGGATTAAATTTTATAAATTGAATTTAAAAATTTATAAACGGATTAAGATCAGGTATAACAACCGAATTTCCGTTACAAATATAAATCTATAAAAGATATTTTAAATTTAATTGATAATAAGTTATAAAAAAAATATATATATATAAAAAGAAAAAAAAAATTTAGTTTGTAATAACATAATTTTTTGGTGTGTATTGAAACTTATTATGTTTTTATTTTTTTATATATTAGCAAGAAAATATAGTGTGGGGTAAAAAATTGTGTTGTACGATTGAATTAAAACCCCATATTTTGTGTGTTTTTAACATGGTTTTGACAGGTACAGACGAAAATGCAATTAGACGAAACGAAACATCAAAATACATTGTAATACAATATTGGATATGATCATAGGTAAAACAATTTGAAAATCCAAATCGGTTAACAAAGGAAGTTCCAAATATTCTACACTTTTTGTCCTCTCAAATTTATACATTATTATCTGATTTTATGTAATGAGGGCATTACATAATCTTAAGTGTGGGGTGGAGATATATAAATTCTCGAGAACTTTTAAGTTATTGGTTTTTATGAAAAATTTGAAAAATTTTAAACAAATATATCTAATCAATTTTTAAGGTAACTACGAGCAATTAAAGATCAGGTGTAAAAACCGAAATTGTTGTCTCTAAACATTAAAAATACATATGTTTATTTGTTTAAAACTTATAAAAGAAAACCATTTATAACAAGAATTTATAAATCCTTATATTGAGAACCATTTATCACATGTTTCTTTGAAATTTGTTGCAGATATCATTGCTACAGAATGTATAAACCTGAATATTCCATTATCACGAGTAATAGAGGATGGATCAAATCCATCCCGTAAGGAAGTAAAGTCTTCCGAATTGACACACTTGCTAACTTTTGTTAGAAGATGTAGTCCAGAACAGCTGTAGGTTGACGAAAAATCTTGAAAAGTCATCCCTAAAATCAGCTGGAAATCCACCTAACCTCAGCATCAAACAGGGTTTTTGGTGGTCAGACTTATCCTAACCATGAGATGGATCTGTCTCGTACAATGGGGGGGCACATTGCAAATTAGCTTTTAAGACTAATGAATCTAATCCCCAGATGGATGATCTCCGTAAAGATTAACTGCATCTATGTTTGACCGCGGTCAACATACATATGCTATAACAAATTGAGGTGTGCAAACTCATGGTTCACCGATGATATTTGGACACGATATAATTTTGTTCTAAAACTTATGCTATTTTATGAATTATATTTGTGTAAAACTATTTTTGGACATTTGGCTTCAAGTTCCATGATACTACAATCATGGGGGCGAATAGCTTGCTAATCGCCGACTGAGACTACGGTTTTCAGTTACCCTCAACCGGAATTTGAGGTTAAAACCGGAAAACGTGTCTAGTGTAAAAACTAGCATGACATTTTATAAAAATCATAAAACGTTTTTCACAAGGTCCAATTTTCCCTAAGGATCCAAATTTTTAAACCCTAATCACGAGTTTCATGTTTGTTTCTGTTGTCAGAATTTCATTTCGTGTGGTGTGCGTGTGATCCAATAAATACTGTGTTGTGTAATATATTTCATATAGCGTGTGTTTCATTTCGTGTAGTGTGTGTTGTGTGATCTAAATGTTCGATAAGAAAGATATATAATGTTCTAACTCTGTTAAAAGATGTAATTGCTTGAGGACAAGCAACGTTCTAGTGTGGGGTATTTTGATATTGCTCTAAACATACATATTATTCGACGCAATATCACTTATATTTCATAGGTTTTTATCATCTACAAAGACATTCAATGCGCATTTCACGAGAAAAACGACAAAAGTGGATAAGAGCTTACTATTTGAAGATTCGACGATAAAACGATAGTTTTAACCAGATTTATATCAAGAAACGTTTATCCGAATGAAAGTACAAGATAGATGAAGAAAAGAGTTCAAATGTAAAGTGCCAAGTCAGAACACGTCAACACGGGATCAACAGAGAACGAACGAAAAAGAAAAATAAAGAAAACTGCTTTTACTCTTACACGAATAGTGTAGGTCTACACGAATAGTGTAGAATATTTTTACACGAATAGTGTAGGTCTACACGAATCGTGTAGAATATTTGTTCTTACACGAATAGTGTAGCCATACACGAATCGTGTAATGTTAGGCCGAATTTAATCATTCATCAGATAAGGGGCGGCTACTTTTGAGTTTTAAAACCTTTCTTTTTGATAGTGCTGTAGCAAATGGAAGCTTTTTGAACCTACCTACTACTTCAAGTCAAGCATAAATACGGAGTACGTTCAGAAGTTGAAGACACAGAGAATACACAAGTTTACATAATAATTACTATAGTTAAAATATATTGTCAATTTTATTACGCTGTAAAATAGTTTCAACTATTAAGGGGGTATTGTTCGTGATTAAGGGTGTTATTGTACGCGTGAAAGGGGTGTTATTATTGTAATTTTTCTACCGTTTGAAGTTAATGCAAGTGAAGATATTTTAGTAAGTTTACTCTGTTAAAATTAGCGTTGTTATTATGTTTGCATATCTATATTTTTATGTCTACCTTAGTGTAATGAGTAGCTAAATTTCCCTAGTGTTTGCTTAAATGTAGAGCCCCTAGTGAAATGGATTGTTACCATTAGTAAAAGTTAAAATGTAACTTTAGTATTTTTAATATTGAGCCTAGTTAAAAGAACCATTTTTATGTAATTAGATATTTAACCCTTGCCACTTAATTTATTAAATTCAAATAACGAAAGTTATTTTTATTTACATAAATTAAGCTTCAACATTAAAAGTGATCTAGACGAATTTATGGATAAGTTATTAACACCAATTTAGAAATAAACTTCGGTGGTTTGGGTGATATCAATAAATTACATGACAGTGAAATTATAAAAAGGGAAACCGTTATAATTTGGGTATTGGCGAAGGTCAAAACTAGGCTAGGTCTCAATTTAAATACTTAGGGAATAGTAGCTTTCTAAAAAGAATCCAATGAAAATTAGATTTTATTTAGTTAAGTTGTAACCTTATATTTATTCGAGAGAAAAATGTAAAGTTTGATACTAGAACATTTTAAATAGGGCGTAAACTTAAAACAATCCATGGACCTAGGGGTGACACAATTAAGTAAACACTCCCATTTATCTTATTTATATTTCTTATAAAAGTATTATCAAAATTATTTACGAATTATCTTTCTAAAATATAAAAAAATACATAAAAACAATTATTTTTCGTAACAGTTATTTGTCACATATTTTTAGCCTTACACGAATCGTGTATCATCACACGAATCGTGTAGGAATTAAACGCGGCTACAGTAACAGCTAGGTAAAAATTAGGGTTTTAGTTAATTAATATTATATATTTAGGTTATTAGTTATTTTAATTATTAGATTTAGGTTATTTATTATATAGCTAGTTTTAATTAATGTAAAATACTTAAATACATGTTTTAATCCTAAAATTAATATTAATTATTATAGGTTTATAAATTGTAACTAGTTTATAATTAATTAATTAATTTTCCTTTTAATTTGTATTAGTTTTATTAAAAATGTCATTTAGTTAATTTAATTAAGTTTATATAATAATTGCTTAAAACAAAATTCTAAATATATAGTTTTATTGAAAATTACTATTTTACTAATTACCATTTAGTAATATAATTATTGCATCATAATTAGTATAATTTCATTTAGTACCTTTTTAAGTTAATTATTGTAATCTTGTAATTTTATTTAGTAAATTAGTTAAGTTATTTTCTTTTACTGTTACTGTAAATTGCCTAATCCAAAACCCCCTTTAATTAAGTTTGACATCAAAGACTATTAAAAACCATTAAACACTCCATCTCCCTGTGGAACGAATCGGATTTACCAACAAACTAAACTACACGGATAGGACTAGTTGCCTATATATATGTGTGAAATCAACCTGAAATCAATAAAATACCACATATACAATAAATCAATTCGTGTAACAAAACAACTCAAATCCGTTCATAAATAAAGGTTACGATCCAGCACATCAGTGGATATTATGAAATGGTATGCATGCCTGTCAATTTTCGATGTAAAGAAAGTTTGACTTTTAAAAACGAATGCAATGTTGTAAAATGTATCATATAGAGGTCAAATACCTCGCAATGTAATCAACTATTGTGAATCGTTTATAATGTATATGAACGGGTCCTTTCACTCTAAGAGCATTCCATCGAACCTTAACAATTGGTATCTTGTTTTGCTTAAGTCTTTTAACCTCACGATCCATTATTTCGACGGGTTCTTCGATTAATTGAAGTTTTTTGTTGATTTGGATTTCGTCTAACGGAATATTGAGATCTTCTTTAGCAAAACATTTCTTCAAATTCGAGACGTGGAAAGTGTTATGTACAGCCACGAGTTGTTGAGGTAACTCAAGTCGGTAAGCTACTGGTCCGACACGATCAATAACCTTGAATGGTCCAATATACCTTGGATTTAATTTCCCTCGTTTACCAAATCGAACAACGCCTTTCCAAGGTGCAACTTTAAGCATGACCATTTCTCCAATTTCAAATTCTATATCTTTTCTTTTAATGTCAGCGTAGCTCTTTTGTCGACTTTGGGAGGTTTTCAACCGTTGTTGAATTTGGATGATCTTCTCGGTAGTTTCTTGTATTATCTCCGGACTCGTAAACTGTCTATCCCCCACTTCACTCCAACAAATTGGAAACCTGCACTTTCTACCATAAAGTGCTTCAAACGGCGCCATCTCAATGTTTGAATGGTAGCTGTTGTTGTAGGAAAATTCTGCTAACGGTAGATGTCGATCCCAACTGTTTCTGAAATTAATAACACATGCTCGTAGCATGTCTTCAAGCGTTTGTATCGTCCTTTCAATCTTCCCATCAGTTTGTGGATGATAGGCAGTACTCATGTCTAGACGAGTTCCTAATGCTTGCTGTAATGTCTGCCAGAATCTTGAAATAAATCTGTCATCCCTATCAGAGAAAATAGAGATTGGTATTCCATGTCTGGAGACGACTTCCTTCAAATACAGTCGTGCTAACTTCTCCATCTTATCATCTTCTCTTATTGGCAGGAAAGTATTGATTTGGTGAGACGATCAACTATTACCCAAATAGTATCAAAACCACTTGCAGTCCTTGGCAATTTAGTGATGAAATCCATGGTAATGTTTTCCCATTTCTATTTCGGGATTTCGGGTTGTTGAAGTAGACATGATGGTTTCTGATGCTCAGCTTTGACCTTAGAACACGTCAAACATTCCCCTACGTATTTAGCAACATCGACTTTCATACCTGGCCACCAAAAATGTTTCTCAAGATCCTTGTACATCTTTCCCGTTCCAGGATGTATTGAGTATCTGGTTTTATGAGCTTCTCTAAGTACCATTTCTCTCATATCTCCAAATTTTAGTACCCAAATTCTTTCAGCCCTATACTGGGTTTCGTCTTCCCGAATATTAAGATGCTTCTCTGATCCTTTGGGTATTTCATCCCTTAAGTTTCCCTCTTTTAAAACTTCTTGTTGTGCCTCCTTTATTTGAGTAGTAAGGTTAGTGTGAATCATTATATTCATAGCTTTTACTCGAATAGGTTCCCTGTCCTTTCTACTCAAAGCGTCGGCTACCACATTTGCCTTTCCAGGGTGGTAACGAATCTCAAAGTCGTAATCATTCAACAATTCAATCCATCTGCGCTGCCTCATATTCAGTTGTTTCTGATTAAATATGTGTTGAAGACTTTTGTGGTCGGTATATATAATACTTTTGACCCCATATAAGTAGTGCCTCCAAGTCTTTAATGCAAAAACAACCGCGCCTAATTCCAAATCATGCGTCGTATAATTCTGCTCGTGAATCTTCAATTGTCTAGATGCATAAGCAATTACCTTCGTTCGTTGCATTAATACACAACCGAGACCTTGCTTTGAAGCATCACAATATATCACAAAATCATTATTCCCTTCAGGTAATGACAATATGGGTGTCGTAGTTAACTTTTTATTCAACAATTAAAACGCTTTCTCTTGTTCATCCTTCCATTCAAATTTCTTCCCTTTATGCGTTAATGCAGTCAAGGGTTTTGCTATTTTGGAAAAATCTTGGATGAATCTCCTGTAATAACCAGCTAGCCCTAAAAATTGGCGTATGTGTTTCGGAGTTTTCGGGGTTTCCCACTTTTCAACGGTTTCAATCTTTGCTGGATCCACCTGAATACCTTCTTTGTTCGCTATATGACCGAGGAATTGAACTTCTCCCAACCAAAATGCACACTTTGAAAATTTAGCGTACAGTTTTTCTTTCCTTAACAACTCTAGCACTTTTCTCAAATGTTCTTCGTGCTCTTGGTCATTCTTTGAGTAAATAAGTATGTCATCGATGAAAACAATGACAAACTTGTCAAGGTATGGTCCACACACTCGGTTCATGAGGTCCATGAACACAGCTGGTGCGTTAGTCAACCCAAACGGCATAACCATAAACTCGTAATGACCGTAACGCATCCTAAAAGCAGTCTTTGGAATATCATCCTCCTTCACCCGCATTTGATGATACCCAGAACGTAAATCAATCTTCGAATAAACCGACGAGCCTTGTAGTTGATCAAATAAGTCGTCGATTCTCGGTAGTGGGTAGCGGTTCTTGATGGTAAGTTTGTTCAACTCTCGGTAGTCGATACACAACCTGAATGTACTATCTTTCTTCTTGACAAACTGAACAGGAGCTCCCCATGGTGATGTACTTGGTCGAATGAAACCACGCTCTAAAAGTTCTTGTAACTGACTTTGTAATTCTTTCATTTTGCTGGGTACGAGTCTGTATGGAGCACGAGCTATTGGTGCAGCTCCTGGTACAAGGTCTATTTGAAATTCAACGGATCGATGTGGGGGTAATCCCGGTAATTCTTTCGGAAATACATCGGGAAATTCTTTTGCGACGAAAACATCACTGATGTTCTTTTCTTCAGGTTTAACTTCCTCGATGTGTGATAGAATGACGTAAAAACCTTTTCTTATTAGTTTTTGCGCCTTCAAACTACTAATAAGATTTAATTTCGCGTTGTTCTTTTCTCCGTACACCATTAAAGGTTTTCCCTTTTCACGCATAATGCGAATCGCATTTTTGTAACAAACGACCTCTGCTCTCACCTTTTTCAACCAGTCCATGCCAATTATTACATCAAAACTCCCTAACTCGACTGGTATTAAATCAATTTTAAACGTTTCATCCCCTAGTTTAATTTCTCTATCCCGACATATATTATCTGCTGAAATTAATTTACCGCTTGCTAATTCGAGTAAAAATTTACTATCCAAAGGCTTCAATGGGCAACTTAACTTAGCACAAAAATCTCTACTCATATAGCTTCTATCCACACCCGAATCAAATAAAACATAAGCAGATTTATTATCAATAAGAAACGTACCCGTAACAAGCTCCGGGTCTTCCTGCGCTTCTGCCGTATTAATATTGAAAACTCTTCCGCGGCTCTGCCCATTAGTATTCCCCTGATTCGGGCAATTACTTCTAATGTGGCCCATTTTTCCACATCCATAACAAACAAAGGCGGCATTACTTGTTTTCCCACTATTTGTTCCTTTAGTTCTGTTAAACTTTGGTCCGTAGACCTCACACTTTTTCACACCATGGCCAGTTCTTTTACACTTGGTTCAAAATGTCGTGCAGAACCCATTCTGGTGGTACTCTTCACACCTTTGGCATTTTTGATTTTTGTTGCCGTTGTTGTTATTGAGGTTGTTGTTGAGATTGTTATTGTTGTTGGAACGGTTGTTGTAGTTATTGTTGTTGTTGTTGGGATGTTTTTTGTAGTTATTATTAGGATTACGGTTATTGTTGCGATTGTTGTTGCGGTTGTTGGGATAGTTGTTGCGATTGTGGTTGTAATTGTTGTTGTTGTTGTTCTGGTGACTCTTGTCACCGTTATCCTCTCACTTCCTCTTGAGTTGTTTCGTGTTGGCTTCTTCGGCCGCTTGCTCTTTAATTCTTTCCTCAATCTGATTTATGAGTTTATGAGCCATTCGACTTGCCTTCTGTATAGAAGCGAGCTCGTGTGAACTCACATCTTCTTGAATCCTTACTGGTAACCCTTTTACAAAAGCGTCGATCTTCTCTTCTTCATCTTCGAACGCTCCCGGACACAATAGGCACAACTCTGTGAATCGTCGTTCATATTTGGTAATGTCGAACCCTTGTGTTCATAACTCTCTAAGTTCTGCCTTGAGCTTATTGACTTCGTTTCTAGGACGGTACTGCTCGTTCATCAATTGCTTGAATGCCGACCACGATAGTGCGTAAGCAGCATTTTGTCCTACCTGTTCAAGATAGGTGTTCCACCACGTTAACGCAGTACCTGTGAAGGTATGCGTAGCGTACTTAACTTTGTCCTCTTCAGTACACTTACTTATGGCAAACACCGATTCGACTTTCTCGGTCCACCGTTTCAATCCAATTGGTCCTTTGGTTCCATCAAATTCCATATATATATATATATATATATATATATATATATATATATATATATATATATATATATATATATATATATATATATATATATATATATATATATATATATATATATATATATAAGGTTTGCAGGCAGTGAATTCTTTGTAGGAGCATCCGACACGATTTCTTGTGGAATTAGTTCCACTGCTAGATCCAAAGTTATTGTTATTTTGCATCGCAGCCTGTACTGCGGCTATGTTTGCTGCAAGGAAAACACGGAAGTCTTCCTCGCTCATGTTCAAATTCTGACGAGTCGCCGGTGCCATTTCCTTCAAAATAGCCAACTGAATAGAGTTAATCATACAGAATATTAAGAGTAGTCAATAGTATTTCATAGCATAATATGAACTCATTTATAAAAGCTTTTTCTTCATATTAGTGTTTTACAAGTTTAAATTCGGGTACTACCTACCCGTTAAGTTCATACTTAGTAGCTAATATACAATTCAACTACTACAATTCCATATGAAAAACTGATTATAATAATATATCACATACAAATATTCTTCAAACTTACAACTTCGCTATACTACATATAACATGAAATATAGTACACTTTGATACAGGACAGTTTTGAAGAAAAATCTAGTTAATACGCAAAAGACACGTAATTCATAAGTCCAGAAACAAGTCATGCATTCTGGTTTTACTAAGACGACTTCCCATCCTTGGTCTTATGGAAAATAACCGTTATGATCATTGGCTAGGCAGCATGTTGTAATGTCGTCAAAAGGACGAGGGTTTCGTAATGTCCAACAACCCCGTAATAATCTAAAAACCTTGTTTCTCACCCCAACTACTGAATCCGTCACTTGTGGGAAAGTTTTATTTAAAAGTTACAATCCGATGTTCTTTTTCTCACTTTGGTAAGAAGCGAACATCACTAACCCGTAAGCATAACATGCTTCTTTATGTTGCATGTTAGAAGCTCTTTCTAATTCACGAAATCCTATGTTGGGATATGTTGAGTCAAAATAGGTTCGTAACCCGTAGCGTAAAATTGCATATGGGTTTCCTGCACTAAATGCCTTAAAGAAAACTTGGCGTAACTTAAAGTCTCCCCAATGTGATATACCCCATCTTTCAAAGGAAAGCCTTTTATATACTAAGGCATGCCTGGAATGTCTTTCAAACGTTTGACAAACTAATTTTGCCGTAACTAATTGTGCTGGTGAATTCTGCCTGACTCTAGACAAGATTTCATCAATCATATCTCCTGGTAGGTCTTCTAAAATTTTTGGTTGTCTATCCTTAACGTCCATTTTGTATTTTTATACTATAAAATAGACAAGGATTAGATTCGTAAAAGATAATTAACAAACAATACAAGCAATTTTTACATAGAACATAAAAGTACAAGCACACTACAATACATATAATACACAACATGATTACAACCCTCTAATCTGAATCACTGGTTTCTTCTTCTTCGGACTTGGTTCGTTTTCCTAATTTTCTAGGGATATATGATGTTCCTCTAATACGAGCCGTCATTTTCCACAATGTTTTAGAAAAACCTAGTGGTTTAGAGGTTCCCGAGTTATTGTTACAATTTAGAAAATACGGACGTTGCCGATACATATAAAGTTCATCGGGGTTGGAATCAGGTTTCTCTATTTTTATACCTTTTCCCTTATTATTTTCTTTTGCTATATTAAATTGGGTCGAGGTAATTTCTATAACATCATCGAAATCCTCATCGGGATCCGATTCATCGAAAAATTGATAATCTTTCCAATATTTTGCTTCCTCGGCGGAAACACCATTGACCATTTTTAACTTTGGTCCGTTGGTTGAGGATTTTCCTTTATTTAATAGATTTACTGTAGGTATCAAAATTTCATCCTCCGGAACCTCTTCTTCTTCCGGTTCCTCCTCTTCCGGTTCCTCCTCTTCTTCCGGTTCCTCTTCGGGAATTTGTGAATCTTCCCAAATTATATTCGACTCTTCATTATTATTAGGTGAGTCGATGGGATTTGTACTAGTGGTAGACATCTATCACACAATATCAAACACATTAAGAGGTTAATATATCACATAATATTTACATGTTAATAATATATAGTTTCCAACAAAAGTGTTAAGCAATAGTTTTTAAAGAAAACACGGTCGAAGTCCAGACTCACTAATGTATCCTAACAAACTTGATAAGACACACTAATGCAAATTTCTGATTCTCTAAGACCAACGCTCGGATACCAACTGAAATGTCCCGTTCATATTGATTATAAACGTTCCATATTAATTGATTTCGTTGCGAGTTTTTGACCTCTATATGAGACGTTTTTCAAAGACTGCATTCATTTCTAAAACAACCATAACCTTTATTTTATCGATAAAGATTTAAAAAAACATTACGTAGATTATCAAATAATGATAATCTAAAATATACCGTTTACACACGACCATTACATAATGGTTTAAAATAAGAATATATTACATCAAAAATAAGTTTCTTGAATGCAGTTTTTACATAATATCATACAAGCATGGACTCCAAATCTTGTCCTTACTTTAGTATGCAACAGCGGAAGCCCTTAATAATCACCTGAGAATAAACATGCTTTAAACGTCAACAAAAATGTTGGTGAGTTATAGGTTTAACCTATATATTTATCAATCGAAATAATAGACCACAAGATTTCATATTTCAATACATTCCATATATAGAGATAAAAATCATTCATACGGTGAACACCTGGTAACCGACATTAACAAGATGCATATAGAATATCCCCATCATTCCGGGACACCCATCGGACATGATAATTTCGAAGTACTAAAGCATTCCAAATTCCAGAATGGGGCTTGTTGGGCCCGATAGATCTATCTTTAGGATTCGCGTCAATTTGGGGGTCTGTTCCCAAATTCTTAGGCTACCAAGCTAAAAAGGGGCATATTCGGCTTCGATCATTCACCCATATAAAGTAGTTTTATTTACTTGTGTCTATTTCGTAAAACATTTATAAATTTGCATGTATTCTCATCCCAAAATATTAGATTTTAAAAGTGGGACTATAACTCACTTTCACAGATTTTTACTTCGTCGGGAAGTAAGACTTGGCCACTGGTCGATTCACGAACCTATAACAAATATGTACATATATATCAAAGTATGTTCAAAATATATTTACAACATTTTTAATACGTATTAATGTTTTAAGTTTATTAAGTCAGCTGTCCTCGTTAGTAACCTACAACTAGTTGTCCATAGTTAGATGTACAGAAAATAAATTGATATATATTATCTTGACCCAATCCATGACCCAGTGTATACACATCTCAGGCTAGATCACAACTCAAAGTATATATATTTTTGGAATCAACCTCAACCCTTGATGTCAAAGCTAAGGGGTATAAAATTCTATTAATTTTTACAAGAAAATACTATTAAATACGATACAATTTTACACAAGATATTTATTTATTTAGAGAATGGATATACTTAAACCTTGCTACAACACTTATAGGCAGTGTACCTAATCGTACAGTAGTGTAGTTTTTAGTAAGTCCGGTTCGTTCCACAGGGAAATCTTTAAACAAAGCTTAACGCTATATTAGTTTACTTTTATAAAAATACAAATATATATATAAGTAATATTATTATTATAAAGGGGGGTTTTTACCGTTTAATGACCGGTTTGTCGATTTTAAAACTTTAGTCGCAGTTAAAACCAAATGTAAAATATTAAAAATAAATACAAGACTTAAATTAAAGCGTAAAGTAAATAACGATAATGAAATTGCGAATAATAAAAGTGCGATAAAGTAAACTTGCGATAATTAAAGAGTACGATAATTAAAAGTGCAATTAAATAAAATAACAATAAAAATGCGATAATTAGAAGTGCAATTAAATATAAAATAAAAGAAATTAAATATGAAATAAAAGAATTATGCTTATTTAAACTTCCGTAATCATGATGTTTGACGTGTTGATTTTAGTTTTATGCCCATGGGTTAATTGTCCTTTGTTCTGGATTATTTAATATGTCCGTCTGGTTTTTGTCCATAACAGTCCATCAGTCATAAATATAAAATGCGAGTGTCCTCGTCAAATTATCCTTATACCCGAAGTTAAATATTCCAACTAATTGGGGACTTAAACTGTAACAAGATTTTAATACTTTGTTTAATAATTACACCAGGATGTCGACTGAGTGTAACCCAAGGTTTTAATATTTTGTTATCAATTATACCAAGTGTCCTTGTACATAATTTCACCCCTGTGTTAATTATTCTAGTGGCTATTAATCCATTCCCGTGTCCGGTTAAATGAACGATTATTCGTACATATAAATACCCCGCCCATCGTGTCCGATCGAGTGTATATGGTAATTTATAGGGACGCCCAATTGTAAATCTTTATATTAACATTAACAAACTATCATTTAGTTAAACAAATATAAAGCCCATTAATAGCCCATAGTCTAATTTCCACAAGTGTCGTTCTTTTGTCCAAACCCCAATTATGGTACAAAGCCCAATTACCCAATTTTAGTAATTAGCCCAACATCATGATTACTTCGTTTTAAATAAGCATAATAATAACTTAGCTACGAGACATTAATGTAAAAAGGTTGAACATAACTTACAATGATTAAAAATAGCGTAGCGTTACACGGACAGAATTTCGACTTACACCCTTACAATATTCGCTAACATACCCTTATTATTAGAATTATAATTAAAATTAAAATTAAAATTAAAATATAAATATAAATTTTTACGTAGTATTATAAGAGAAGAAGAAAAAGATGATGAAAATGATCAGATTTCGGTTTGCTTTATAGGGAGTTTCAAAACTGGGGTCTCCGCGACTCGCGGCCATTTTGGCCTTCAAACTCCGCGAGTCGAGGAGTTTGTTTTTACAGCTCACCCCTTTGGAGTCTTTCTCTGCCGACGGTTTTTATTTATAAATATAATATATATATAATTAATATAATTAATTATATATTATATTATATTTATATACATAGTTAACTTGTAATTTTTAGTCCGTTGCGTCGAGCGTTAAGAGTTGACTCTGGTCCCGGTTCCGGATTTTCGAACGTCCTTGCGTACAATTTAATATCTTGTACTTTGCATTTTGAATCTTGTACTCTTGTAATTTCGAGACGTTTCTTATCAATAATTGGAACCTTTTTTATTGTCTTTTGTACTTTTGAGCTTTTTGGTCGTTTGCGTCTTCAATTCGTCGAATCTGTCTTTTGTCTTCACCTTTTATTATTTAAACGAATATCACTTGTAAATAGAACAATTGCAACTAAAAGCTTGTATTTCTTGAGGAATAATGCTATGAAATATATGTTCGTTTTTAGCATTATCAACCCTGTATAGCTAACTCTAACATTACTGCATATAGAGTGTCTATGGTTGTTCCAAATAATATATATAGATGGGTCGATATGATATGTCAAAACATTTGCATACGTGTCTATGGTATCCCAAGATTACATAATATATTAGAATACATGTATAATACAATACAAGTTAGCTAGGATATGATTTGTATAGAATTGTCACAATATTTCCCGTAGCTACAACAATAAAAAAATATCCAATCTTGTTTTATCCATAACTTCTTCGTTTTAAATCCGTTTTGAGTGAATCAAATTGCTATGATTTCATATTGAACTCTATTTTATGAATCTAAATAGAAAAATTATAGGTTTATAGTCGGAAATATAAGTTACAAGTTATTTTTGTAAGAGGTAGTCATTTCAGTCGAAAGAACGAAGTCTTGATGACCATTTTGAAAAACATACTTCCACTTTGAGTTTAACCATGATTTTTGGATATAGTTTCATGTTCATAAGAAAAATCATTTTCTCAGAAGAACAACTTTTAAGTCAAAGTTTATCATCGTTTTTAATTAACTAACCAAAAATAGCCCGCGGTGTTACTACGACGGCGTATATCCGGTTTTACGGTGTTTTTTGTGTTTTCCGGTTTTAAATCATTAAGTTAGCATATCATATAGATATAGAACATGTGTTTAGTTGATTTTAAAAGTCAAGTTAGATGGATTAACTTTTGTTTGCGAACAAGTTTAGAATTAACTAAACTATGTTCTAGTGATTTCAAGTTTAAACCTTCGAATAAGGTAGTTTTATATATATGAATCGAATGATGTTATGAACATCATTACTACCTCAGGTTTTGTGGATAAACCTACTGGAAATAAGAAAAGTAGATCTAGCTTCAAAGGATCCTTGGATGGCTTGAAAGTTCTTGAAGCAAAATCATGACACGAAAACAAGTTCAAGTAAGATTTCCACTCGAAATAAGATTGTTAAAGTTATAGAAATTGAAACAAAGTTTGAATATGCGTATTACCTTATATTAGAAAGATATATTATTGTAAATAAGAAAGATTTCTTGAGGTTGAATGATCACTTTACAAGATTGGAAGTAAGCTAGCAAACTTAGAAGTATTCTTGATTTTATGAAACTATAACTTATAGAATTTATGAAGAACACTTAGAACTTGAAGATAGAACTTGAGAGAGATCAATTAGATGAAGAAAATTGAAGAATGAAAGTGTTTGTAGGTGTTTTTGGTCGTTGGTATATGGATTAGATATAAAGGATGTGTAATTTTGTTTACATGTAAATAAGTCATGAATGATTACTAATATTTTTGTAATTTTATGAGATATTTCATGCTAGTTGCCAAATGATGGTTCCCACATATGTTAGGTGACTCACATGGGCTGCTAAGAGCTGATCATTGGAGTGTATATACCAATAGTACATACATCTAAAAGCTGTGTATTGTACGAGTACGAATACGGGTGCATACGAGTAGAATTGTTGATGAAACTGAACGAGGATGTAATTGTAAGTATTTTTGTTAAGTAGAAGTATTTTGATAAGTGTCTTGAAGTCTTTCAAAAGTGTATGAATACATATTAAAACACTACATGTATATACATTTTAACTGAGTCGTTAAGTCATCGTTAGTCGTTACATGTAAGTGTTGTTTTGAAACTTTTAGGTTAACGATCTTGTTAAATGTTGTTAACCCATTGTTTATTATATCTAAAGAGATGTTAAATTATTACATTATCATGATATTATGATATATTAATATATCTTAGTATGATATATATATACAGTTAAATGTTGTTACAATGATAATCGTTACATATATGTCTCGTTTCGAAATCATTAAGTTAGTAGTCTTTTTTTTTTTTTTTTACATATGTAGTTCATTGGTAATATACTTAATGATATTTTTAATTATCATAATATCATGTTAACTATATATATATCCATATATATGACATCATATAGTTTTTACAAGTTTTAACGTTCGTGAATCACCGGTCAACTTGGGTGGTCAATTTTCTATATGAAACCTATTTCAATTAATCACGTCTTAACAAGTTTGATTGATTAACATGTTGGAAACACTTAATCATATAATTATCAATTTCATTTAATATATATAAACATGGAAAAGTTCGGGTCACTACATTAATATGATATTAAACTCATTTGGTTTATGTTTAGAACTAGAGTACATAATCTCTAAAACATTAGAGGTTACATAACCATCATATCGAACGAAGATAAATGATGTAGAACGTCATGTAGAACGATGATTATTCTCGAGGTACAGGATGAGATGTTGAGGCATGTGATGTTGAAACTTGGGTTGTTGGTGGTACTGTTGGTGCCGGTGATGTTGCTGAAGCTGGTAAATTTTGCACCATATTCTCCAAATTTATTTCTCGAGCGCGAAGTTTGTTGACTTCTTCTATTATTCTTGGATGATTGTCAGTTAGAACGAGCAAATGAATAAGGTTTAGAATCTGAGATATTATGTAATCATGACGAGATATTCAAGAAATGAGGGTGAAAATGATATTTCGGACTGGTTCACCGGTAAGTGCTTCAGGTTCTTTGCCAAGAGGTGAATTTGATTGATGGAAAGGATCACCTTCTTTTTGTCTCAAATGATTAAGTAGGCTACGAACCCATCAGATGAATTGGTTGATTCATTCTGGTGACACTGCTTTCAGAGCTTAGGTGAAACTCCATATCGGAATAGCTGTCGGAATCCGAGGAATTCGAACTGGTTGAGGGATTCATCTTGTACGATCAGATGAAGGATTTTTCGATAAGAAATATATTATAGGATGTAGATTAGCACCCTGAAATACATAATTTACATATGCATATATAATACTAAAATCCCATAAGTTACGGAGAAATCTACGGAAGCTGTCAGGCAAAGGTAACAATAACAGATATGCTAAGATATGAATTTATCTATACACAGTCTATGCAATAGAGGCAGTAAGACGTGTCTAGACTAATAATGATAAGCAAGTGATTCCCTATGAATGATAAGCAGGTAATTTTTGACACAAAATGATAAGCAAAACTTTTGACATGCAGACACGGTCGAAGTCCAGACTCACTAATGCATCTAAACAACTACCAGTTAGACACACTAATGCAAGACCTGGTTCGCTAAGACCACCGCTCTGATACCAACTTTCATGACCCGTCCTAATCTATCTGGACGAATACATTACATTTGGTTACATCGCGAGGTACTTGACCTCTATATGATACATTTTATAAACATTGTATTCGTTTTTAAAAGACAAACTTTCATTACAATGAAAGTTGACGGCATGCATACCATTTCATAATACATCCAACTATAATTGACTTAATAATAATCTTGATGAACTCAACGACTCGAATGCAACGTCTTTTGAAATATATCATGAATGACTCCAAGTAATATCTCTAAAATGAGCAAATGCACAGCGGAAGATTTCTTGCATACCTGAGAATAAACATGCTTTCAAGTGTCAACCAAAAGGGTTGGTGAGTTCATAAGTTTATCATAAACAGTAAAAATTCATCATTTTGATAGACCACAAGATTTAAATGCTGCATGGTACAAATGGGCCCGAATCCTATACCCACCTGTAATGTACATGCGATATCTTTAAATACAGTACACCTTTCTAGTGTACGAAATCATCTTTCATAAATCTTAGTAACCGTACACATATCTTGTGCACAAAAATAACATGCACATAACCTGTGTATAAAATCATTCTCTCGATACATAACATTCACTTTTCATTGCTTTCATAGCTTGGCTTGGTAACCGACCTTAACATATAATGCGCATAATAATATCCCCAAAACAGAACATCTCGTCTGTATAATAATCATATAAACTTCGAAGTACTAAACACCACGCCCACTAGCCCTTCCGTCTAGTGAACATTCTGGGTGGGGGTGTTAAACCCGGTAGCTACCTTTAAGATTCGCGTCAATTAGGCGTGCACTAATTATCAAAATTAGTGATGTTCCCTAATTCTTAGGTTACCAAGCAATAATAATCAGGGGAAAAATATTCATATCAATTGTGGCAATTATCACGTCCACATAATTCAATGGTGGCAATTATCACGTCCACATAATTCATTCGAGGAATGTTTTGCTTGTGTCTATCTCGTCAAATATTTATAAAAGCATTTCATGTATTCGCAGTTCAAAATGTATTTCAAAAGCATTTAATAAAGCAGTTGTAAAAGTAGCGCATGTATTCTCAGTTCCAAAAATGTAAAGAGTAAAAGGGAATCAAATGAACTCACCATATTGTATTTTGTGGTAAAAATACATATGACAATATTGAACAACTGAACAATGCAGGGTTGGCCTTGGATTCACGAACCTATATCATTTGTGTGTAAATTAAAATGTATAATCGTAATCGAACAAGTTTATATATTATCTTGAATTATATATTATGCTTATTTAGTTTGTGTATATATTCAAAATGTTTAATATCTATATATTTAGTTATATTAATATATATATATATATGGTTAGTATTATATAAAAAAAATATCATTAGTTTGTTATATAAAAGCATTTATATAAATATTGTTATTATGTTTGATATGTAAGTATATAAACTATTAATATAATTATAATATGTGTATTAAGTATATTTTAGGTACAAAATAGCTATTTGTAACAAAATGATAGTTTTGATAATAATGATTTACTAATAATAATAACATTCTTAATATTGATAATACTAATAATAATTACGATATTGTTAAAATTGATACTTATGTTAATAATAATAATAGTAAAACTAATAATTACAAAAATGATATTAATACTAATATTAGTGAAAAATAATAATAACTTGTATTGTTTTTATAATAACAATAATAATAATCCTAATCAAAATCATAATTTTCGTGTTAAATTTCTATGATAACGACTACAGTTTCTTATAACATTTATTTGAACCTATAATTATAACTTTCACATGTATTCGTATACTTACAACTATTTTCTATAATCTCTATCCTATTATCTTTTATTATATATTTATGTTATTAATATGCTTAATATACTTGAAATCATAATAATAATACTAATAATAATAATATTACCAAAAATAATAATAACAATGATAATAACAAAAAGGATTATGACTACCTCACAATAAAAGCTCCAAAAAGAAAATGCCCTTGCCCGGGCTCGAACCCCCGACCTCTCGCTTAACATCACCACAGCCTAACCATTTTTCTGATTTGGTTTATCTATTATAACCCGGATTCATTTAACCCTTCATAGTGTCCTCACGAGTCTTCGCCCAATCAGAAACAATAAACAAATCTCGGCCCAGCACAAGTAAACACTTCGGCCCAACAACATTTCAATCTTGGCCCAAGTTTCCAATAAGTCTTCTATTGTAGAAAAAAGATAAATATGTAATTGCCTAGATTCAAACTCAGGACCTATTGTTCCCTGATCACACACTCTAACCACTCCTCTACTGATTACTTATCTGATTAAATCGTTTTTCTAAATCTAAATAACCATTTTATTCCTGTTTCAACTTCTTCTTCATCGTTACAAAAAAAATATATATCATCATTATCGTAAAAAAAAAAAAAAATACCATACTACTCATCATCTTCCTCGTTTTCCTTCATTATAATCAACATCATCATAACCGAAGTTATAACATCTCATCATCATCATATCGTGGTTTTCATCACCATCGTCATTGTTACTGTACCTCACCATTAACACGGTTCATTGCCTTCTTCACTTTTTATTTATGAAAAAGAAAAACTAAATAGGAGCAATACTATGAACAAGCCGATGCAATAGCATCAATAAATGGATTTCGATGGTTTGCAGCTGAAACAGAAAAAAAGAAAAAAGAAAGATGAGAGAGATAGTGAGGGAGATGGTGAGGTGGTTGTGTTGTGGTGGTTCAGGGCTGTTGTGGGTGGTTCACGGTTGTTTCACAACTGCATAATCAAAGAATTAACAGCACTAGCAGTTGAAAGCGTACAACATATATGGCGGGTTGTTTTGGTGTTCTCATGAAAAAAGAAAAAAGAAAGAAAGTGGGTGTTGGATGATGGTAGTTTTAAGGTGGCGAGTGGTGGTTGTTCTCGGTTTTAAGGGTGGCCGGTGGTGACTTTCTTAAGGTGGTGATGAATGGCCTCGGTTGACAGGAAACAAAGAGGAAGAGGAAGGTGTGTTGGATGGTTGAATCCATATCCCTCAGTATGTATATGTATATGTATATATTTGATATTGTGAGAAAATAATCAAGAAAGGAAACGTAGATAGGGATGGTTCGTGTGTGGTTTCCGGTGATGGTGGCGGCTGTAGGAGGACCGGTGGTTGGTGATTGAGGAGAAGATGGTTGGTGATTTGAGTCGAAGAAGAAGAAGAGTAATCTATGGTTTTCTCTTGCATATTTATAAGTGTGTGTGTATATATATATATATATGTATATATAGATATGTAGTTCATATTTGAGAAGAATGATAAATAGTAATCACAATAATATCACACTTATACTGTAGGGAATAGGAAAGCAGCCACTCAAATGATTATCCTACCGACAGTTTATCCGGATAGCTATATCGTGTCCATTGCTAAACAGTTAACGTATAAAAGTATTCCTAAAAATCCCAAATTTTTAGATTAAATATATTTAGTTATTTCACTCATTAACTGTTTGAAACCTGATAAAAAAGTTCGATAATTATTTATTTTCTGTTCCAATTTATATGTACGGAGTACTAATATTTAAACTTAAAAAGGTAAAAAAATATTTTAACAAATCTAAAATCTTCGTAATCGATTTACAGTTCAACTTTTATTTTAGATCTTCATAAACTCATATTAGATCTATATGAACACTAGCGAAATGCTAACCGAGTATTACAATCCTTTACTATCTAAGCTCGACATCATTTATTTTCAATATACTATAAACACATTTTAATATCAGATTTTATTATATAACTAAATATATTAAATATATATTTTTAAATGAATAAATTTAATATTTAATCTTATATATTTACAATTAATATTCATGTACATATATATAAAACTATATTTCTCATTACATAATTATTTTTAACAACTAAATCATATAACATTTCAAATAATATTTCGAATTATTATTTATATATATATTTAATTATATGTGTATTTATTTACAAATAGTTGTTCGTGAATCGTCGGGAATGGTCGAAGGTCATTTGAATATATGAAACAGTTCAAAATTTTTGAGACTCAACCTAACAGACTTTGCTTATCGTGTCAAAAATATTAAATCGTATCGAGAGTTTGCTTCAAAATTAGTCGAAATTTTCTGGGTTGTCACAGGTGCCAACCTTAAACTCTCTCAGTCTTGGGACCTCGTCGTAGATAAATTCAAAAAAGGCTTGCTAATTGGAAATCCAAGTCAATTTCTTTCGGTGGAAGACATACCCTAATTAAATTGGTTTTAAGTAGTGTTCCTCTTTACTACTTTTCCCTTTTTAGAGCCCCATCTTGTGTTATTAAGAAACTTGAAGGATTGCGTCGGGATTTTTTTTAAGGAGGGTCTCCAGATAAAAAAAGAACGGCTTAGGTAAAATGGGATCAAATTCAATTGCCTTATGACAAGGGAGTTTAAATGTAGGGTCTCTAAACTACAAAAACCTTGCTCTTCTCTTAAAATGGTGGTAGCAGTTTCTAAAAATAAAAACTCTTTTTGGGTAAGGGTGATCAAAAGTATTTACGGAAAAATGGAGGCTTAAGTTGTATTTTCCCGTATCCCCCACTTATCTTTAAAAATCTTTCGGGTTGTCCTTGATTTAATATTATCAAAATTGAACACACCCTAATCAAATTAGGGTGTGACATTTCTAATGCATTTGTTAAAGTGATAGGTAACGGCTCGGACACTAAGTTTTGGAATGATAGATGGTGCGGTGATAAACCCTTTAAAGACTTGTTTCCTAGACTTTTTCGCCTCGAGGCTGCTAAAGATTCTTCGGCAGCTGATCATTTTATTCGACCGGCTTCATCAATAACCTGCTCACATTCTAAACAGCAGGCCTCCATAGTCTGGTCCTGGTCGAGTGATCCGAAACGACGTGCTGCAACAGAATTGTCGAATCTGTCGAAGCTCCTTTCTGATTTCTCCTTCTCGGACAGAGACTGTGATGATTGGTCCTGGAAATTCGGTACAAATAACTTTTACACCTATAAATCGCTTGTTAGCTTTCTTTTTGATATACAATCTGCAAACTCATGTCCTTTCGATCCTACAATTCTCAACAATTGGGTGCCGCAAAAGGTTGGGATTTTCATTTGGCGTGCCAAACAAAACAAACTCCCAACTAGAGCCGCTCTCGATGACCGGGGTATCGATCTTCATTCAACAAGATGCCCACTTTGTGACAACGGGATCGAAACACTAGAGCACATCCTAATTTCATGTGAAATTGCAAAAGACATTTGAGAAAGAATTCGACTCTGGTGGAATCTTAATCATATACACATCTCCAATTGTTCCAATCTCGAGAAGCAGTTAATCCCAGTTTCAAAACCTCTACGGGTTCCTTCATGTAGCAAGCTATTATTTGGGTTTCGAGTTATTTTATTTAGAAAATTGGTAACGAATTCATATTCGGTAATAGCAAAGCATGTCCCCCGAAAATCGTCTCCGACATCCAAGCTAAAACCTTCGAATGGATCAATGCTCGAGCTAAACTTGTACGTCTTGATTGGCATAATTGGATAAACAACCCAAGATCCTTTGATGTCAATCCTGTGGTGAAAACGGGAATTGGTTAATGGAGTAGGTTTTCTTCCCATATCTTCATATTTCAAATTGTATCGGGGGCCAATTGGAGCGAATTGAGGTACTTTGTAGCCGGGTTTGTCTGGCACTATATCGTAAATTTTCTCCAGCTTGTCATCACAAGTCTCACCCCCCCCCCCCCCCCCCCCCCCAAAATGGATATGAATGGTAAAGGGTTTTCCTACTCCATGGTTTTTCTCCCCTCCTCGAGCTTTGTACTTATTTTCGAGTCTATAATGTTGTTTTGTCTGCTCCTGTATTCTTTTACTTACTTCTCGTGTTCCTGTTTGTAATTTAGGCTTTTTTGCCTACCCCTGTAATTATTTTTCTTTTAATAAAATTGCTGATCTTTAAAAAAAAAACAATATAATAAAAAAATAACTAATTATAATTCAACTAAAGGGGAACGGCTGCTACTAATAATATTAACAAGAGGTCATTAATGCAAATAATTTTGATTAAGAACGGTATATGCTAATTTAATAAAACCACATGGACTATTTTTGTAACAAACTTAAACTAATGACTAATGACTAAATAAGCTACAATCAATAGGATGCATTTAACCTCATTTTTTAGCACAGCGAATCTTGATTAAATAAACATTAAAAAGTTCCAAATCTAATGATTCGTATCCTATGCTATGATCGCTTGTAGTCGTTACTACTCACAGTAGAAATACAAAATCATACGGAGTAATACATATACATACATAATACAAATACTACAAACCAACGAATCCTTCATTCAATTCTGTACAGTGAGTTTTCTATCTTACAAATTCTACAAATACTAACCCCTTTCTTTGTCATTTTCTTCATCTCAAAAGGGGTCCAATTAGGGGGAAACAGTTCAAGAATTCATCACCCCATTTCCCTAATTCATAAATCCCCTTTCTTTCTTTTATTTCTGAAACTCTCAGCTCAAATCAAGATTGCTGTAAACAGTAAAGTAAGTCTATCTCTATATATATTGTATGGATGTATTTATGTTATGACTAAACAGACCTTTTTATTTATACTTATGGGGTTGTGTTTTTATAGGTGTTGACTGCCAAAAGCTTGAATCTTTATCTTTAATGGATAACAGAATACCACATGGAAGTTACTTTCAGTACTCTCCTACTGGTGTTCATGGGTCACATCATAGGTCTTCTTCACCTTCAGATCGTGAAAGGTTGCATCTTTTTAAATCTTGATGAGTTTTGGATCTTGGGTTTTTGTTGTTTTGTGAATTTGTTGATGTTAGTACTATTTGGGGATCTAGTGTTAATTACTAGTTATTCAGACTGTTGATTCTGATGAAGGTGTACCCTGTTTGCAGTTTTTAATGTTGGTTTGAGCTTTTTTTAAGCAGTGAGAAGTATCGATAATTTGTTTACCATTTTATTTTCTTTTTTGAGTAATTTTTGGTAATTTTAGAATTTTGAACTTAAGAAATGCATTGATGGATTATAAACAGGATTGTTGTTGTTTGGTCAGCATCGGTGCATCGATAATGAAGGATTAAAAAAAAAAAAAGTTTCGGTCAGGATGCAATTTCAATATGACAATGAAGTTGTGCCATTATTGGTGGATTAAATATGATATTTGTCAACATCGATATCTAATTAAGTTGATTAAAGTAATCGATTGCTTAATCAATCTTATCTTGTTCATGCTTTTACATCCTTCCACTTCCATTTATTTAAATAATTACTATGTTTTTAGTGTTGTTATCAACGTTAAATGAAAAGAAGATTAACTCATGATTGGTAATAAAACTTGCAATTTTGGATGTAAACGTAATTCTTTTAACTCTTCCACAGTTTTTCATATATTTATTCTAATACCTTCTGTTAGTTGATCCAATGAGAATAAATAGAAATATTATAACCTAACAAAGCCTTGTCTGTTTCCATTCTGTTTTTTCTAAAGTTGTAAGTTGTAAGGTTTTCCCTGTTCGGGTTACCCGGAAAGGGCGAGTAATCCGACCCCATACTCTAGTGTACGCAGCCCATCAGGAATACTCCCTGGCTGTTTCCATCAGGAATACTCCCTGTCTGTTTCCATTCTGATTATATTTGTAACAAACAGATATTTAGCGGAACTGTTTGGTGAGAGGCAAAAGTTGGCACCATTTATGCAAGTTATGCCGATTTGCAGCAGGCTCCTAAATCAAGGTTCATTTAGTCTATTTTTATTTTTGGTTAAGCTTACAACATATGCATTGCAGACTCAGCAAGAACTCACTTTTGATGTTCTCGATGCAAATATGATTATTTTGTGTTTGTATATATGCACACTTTGGTTGTTGTGTGCGTTTAGTATCAAGTTAAGATCAATGGTGTTGTGGTTCTATGATTACTGTATAACACATGTCAACGCAATAATCATATTTTATGATCTGAAAGTGATTTTATGGCCATAGAAGATAGTGTTTGGATGTACTTTTGTTGTTCAAGTCATAATAATCATATGTTTGAATTCTTTTTCTGTTTATTTGAGAATATATATATCTTGATAAAATTAACAGAAAAGGACATTTATCCTAATTATTAAATTGCTTTGATGTGATACTTGGTCAAACGATCATTCTTGGGATACTTGATATCGATTTGCTTCTTTTGTTTGTCATCTTTATGAAGAGATCATGAAGACGTCGGGCATGGTATCAAATCATAATTTTGCAGATCATGAAAGAATGTTGCATGAACGTTCATATCGATCATTTGGTCAAAAACCTAACGGAGGTCCAATGGATGTCGAAGGATTTCCTTCAATGCAACACGAGGTATCAATGCATATAAATTTATGTTGGGTATATTTATATAGAACCGATTATTTGATTATTGATTATTGATTATGGTATTGTTTCAGGATAATCGGCTTCTTCAAAGAATGGCCTCGTTTCAAGCTTCTGCAATGGGTTGGCCCGCAGCACCAGGAATGGCAACACCTACAGTTGTAAAGAAAGTGATCAGACTTGATGTTCCGGTCGATAAATTCCCAAATGTACGTAAAGCACATGCAACTATTTATGTCATCTCGTTTGTTTAATTTTATGTGTCACTGGTAAATGTTTGTTCTGACATGGAAGCATGGCAGTATAACTTTGTTGGCCGAATTCTGGGCCCACGTGGGAATTCGTTGAAAAGGATAGAAGCCATGACAGAGTGTAGAATATTTATCAGAGGCCGAGGTTCCGTTAAGGATACTGTTAAGGTATAATTCTTTTACTAATCATTATGTAAAATTCGCTTTATTACATTTCATTGTTTGACCTGTCTGACCCATTACCCATTTCGACCTGTTACCCAAACCGATCCAACCTGACCCGTTTGGACCCGTTCAAATTTTTTACCCGTTTAACCCGTGACCCATTTCAACCCAAAACCGTTTTGACCCGTTACCCAAACCGACCCAACCTGACCCATTTTCCAGGTATATACCTGACAATTGAGACCCAAACACTCAAATTCGGGTCAAAGGGGTCAAGCTTTCGGGTCAATTGGGTCTTGAGAAAAATTAGGCCTAACAATTGAGACCCATTTTTACCCGTTTTTTTTTTTTTTTTTTTTTTTTTTTTTTTTTCATGTTTTCGTGTGGTATATATATATCGATGTGTGTGTCTGTGTGGGTGCGTATATGTATATGTATATGTATATATCTTGTTTGTCTGTATGTCTACCTAAAACTAAATGGTTATGTGCACTATTTTATTCATGCTCTTTGCCCTACTGTTGTGCATTACTGCTATATGTGTCCCTTTTATGGTTACTGTGTATGGTTGCTTCTTGCTAGGCGCTCATTACTCGTACAGGTACGTATCATTTGCCCTCTCTATTTCGTTCTTATGAGCTCTTCGGGCCGGAGGTCCTTTGGGAAGCAATCTCTTTTGCGCTAGAGTCGAGGGAGGGACGACCTTATCTAGGCGCGGGTTCTATACCCGCGGGTGGAGTAGTGACTTCCTTCTAATCTAGGGTACGAGGAATGATTGTCTACACTCACCTTCCCCATACCCCACTTTCGTTGGATTGGGTATTGTTGTTGTTGTTGTTGTTGTTGTAATGTAAATCAAAACTTAAAAAAAGATTCAAATGGGTTTCTTTCCAACCTATTGAGTCCTATACAAAAAATGAAGGAACGGGTCTAATGGGTATCAATACTCAAAGATCAATAAATAGAAATAGGTCTAACGGGTTTTGTGAATGGGTCAAATGGGTCGAGCATAAAAAGTTTCATCCGTTTAAAAAACTGACCCGTTTGACCTATGACCCATTTCAACTCAAAACCATTTTGACCCGTTACCCAACCTGACCCGTTTGCCAGGCATAGCCAGGTATAGTTTTTGCTTTTTACAAAAATGTTAATGTCTGATTCTGATTATTTGGCATCATACAGTTGCTTTGAAAGCACACTGGATACATCTCAACATTTTCTTACATATTACATGTATGAAGTTTATAGTTATTTAATGCCTATACACTTCTTAAAGCATACCTATTTTTGTTTGTAATTAGGAAGAAAAGTTAAAAGATAAACCAGGGTATGAACACCTCAACGACCCACTTCACCTGTTGCTCGAAGCCGAATTTCCTGAAGATATAATAGACTCGCGCTTGGATCATGCCGTGGCGCTATTAGAAAACCTCTTAAAGCCAGTGGTACGTATTCTTATTTCATTTTTCCCTCTTCGTTTACGTCTTCATTGTTCTCTAGGTAGAAAAACATGTAGGACCTGTAACAGGTAAAAATGGTTCGGATCAAAGCGGTTATGCTTTGGTATCGGTTGGGGCAGATTCGGGTTCTGCTGCAATACTGATTGTTATCCCAAATTCTTGATCATTTATGTTGTTACGGTGATTATTTTATATCTTTGAAAATATGCTTTAAGAGGTCTTATGCATTATAAATATAGTTTTTTGTTAGTGGTCCAATTTTGACCCGTTTGACCTATCTTAATATATCAAAAGAAAGTCATTATTATGTCATCTTTTCTCAAAATATTGAATTTCAACCTTTAGATCCTTTAGATGAGTTTAATTTTAACCATTGATTTGGATGATGATGCCATATTTGTCTCTTATTTTAACCATTGATTTGAAATCTAACATTTTTCTTGATTTTCAACTATTGATTTGATTATTCAAATAAAAATATACTTTTTTATTATTAGTAATTATCAATTAATTAATTATAATTAATAATTAATGATTAATAATTATTTCGTGAAAAAAGGTAGAAGGTTTTCCCTGTTTGGCTTCCCGGGAGGGCGAATAATCCGACCCCATACTCTGATGTACGCAACCCAACATGATTACTCCTTGGCTGTTTCCAACCCATCCCTGGCCACCACTAAATAATAATTATTTCGTGAAATTGTGGGTTATAAACTAGTTTGAGATTTAATAGAATGAATCAACTGATTGATTAATAAATGGGTCAAAGTTGCCACGTTTACTTTGGTTTCTAACTTTCTCTATTAATAGGACGAGTCAATGGATAGTTATAAAAAACATCAATTAAGAGAACTGGCTATGCTGAACGGTACATTAAGAGAGGAAAGTCCTAGCATGAGTCCTAGTATGAGCCCAAGCATGTCTCCCTTTAACAGCAGCAACGGAATGAAGCGGGCCAAAACAGGAATATGATGGGGTCCAGGAAAGGGGATCGACTCTATATAGATGCTCATTAGCATCAACCAAAGGTGGGGGTCCACCCATGAGTATATGGTCAAGAGACTTGAATGCGTACTTAAGAGAAGAAGGTTTGCTTTCGTGGCAAATGGTGACGGGCTTCATGCAATGCCACCAAAACTGCTATTGTAACTTTGTTTGGTTTAAAAGAATTCTATTTATCTGTTCTTTCTTGAGTGGTTGGTTTTGATGTTTATTATTAGTTCAGTTTGCTTATAGTTTCATTGCCAGGTTTGATTTCCTGATAAAACACTAATTGTATTGCAATAATCTATGGAGTAGCTTTTAATAATAAGCTAAGGATCCTAGAATAGATAGGAGAACTTTGTATAAAAAATAGTTTGATTGTTTGTATTTACCTATTAATTCGATATTAAGTTGGCTTCTTCTTGGAGCTTTGTTGAAGGGTTAATGCCTTTGTAAGAGGTTCAAGTTAATGGTATCCGATAAAACCCAAACCACTTTGGTTGATGGGGGCACCTTGGAATATGAATTTATGATAGGGTAAAGACCTGTCGGCGTGACCCGTTTACTTATATGAATCATTTGGGTCATGTAAAATTTGTAATGGGTCAAACATGTAAAATAAAACATATTAGCTCAAAAGGAAACATGCCAGATGGGTTTAAATTACCCCAATGTGTATTGTGTATTTTCAGTTCAAAAAACTTACTGTGATTAGATTATTATTAAGTATTATTGAGATTGATATAATAAAATAAAAATATATATTACGGTATAATAAAATAAAACTTACTGTTATTAAATTATTAATAATTATTATATATATATATATATATATATATATATATATATATATATATATATATATATATATATATATATATATAATGTGAAAGGATCCCTAGAGAACTAGAGTATGTAGAGAACCCATAGAACTCATAGATTGAACTTCAATCTATGTGGAGATTGAGCTTCAATCTATGAAAAAAAAATACAATCTGGAAAAAAAAAAACTGCAAAAAAAAAACAGCGAATCTGCACAGAAAAAAAAAATGAATCTGCAAAAAAAAAAAAAAAAAAAAAAAAAAAAAAAAACTGCAAAAAAACGTCAATCTGCACGCAGATTGACTCAATCTGCACAAAAAAAAGTCAAATCTGCACAGGAAAAAGTCAATCTGCAAAAAAAAAAAAAAAACTGCAAAAAAAAAAAACGCAGATGGACTCAATCTGCATAAAAAAAACTGAAAAAAAGTCGATCTGTAAAAAAAAAAACTAGAAAAAATGTCAATCTGCACGCAGATTGACTGAATCTGCAAAAAAAAAAAATCTCAACAGAAAAAAAAATATGCAAAAAAAAAAAAATATATGTGAATCTGCACGAGTTCCATGAGTTCTCTACTACCATGAGTTCTCCATGGATCCTCACCCTATATATAATATAATATAATATAATATTATTGATATTGGACAAAATTGACCATTTCGTCCCTGTGTTTTCTACTTTTTGCCGTTTCATCCCTGTGTTTTGTTTTCTGCATTTTTCATCCTTAAAAGCATTTTAAGTCTCAATTTCATCCCTCACGCTAACAAAGATTAACTGAGTCCGTTAAAACTATTCAGGGACAATCCACGTAATTCTTAAGTAATTAAATAAATAATAAGGAATAATAAAAATAATACTCCGTAACAAATAAATAATAAACTTTGAGATCAGCAATGTTTCTAAGTTCTCAAGTTTATAACAGTTGCAGAGTTGAAAAGATGATTCGTTATATCTAGTGATGTCATTCTTGGCTACGACCATGCGAAATTTGATAAGAATCACACAAATTAAAAGAGCTCAAACGTGATAACAATATTCAAAACTTTTAACAGCCATCAGCCTCAAATAGTTGACTTTGAATCTCCCACTTTTCTTATCAAGTTGGTACACTGACAAGTCACATACTAAAAAACAGAATTGATCTAATCAAGAATATCATATACAAATTCTTTCTTAAAACATACGGAGTAGTAGTATATAAAAACACATAAACTACTTCAAAACCCTAAATAAACTGAAAACCCACAAAAACCCATCAACAATTAAACCTAAAATACAGTATTAAAAAAAACTTTTAGACAGAGCAATCAAGTATCAGTTAAAAAGACAACAACTCAGATCTATATATTCGTATACATGAAAGATACAGTTTAAAAATTCATTAAATTAAGGAAAGAGAAAGAAACATGATGAGAAAGAAATATAGAAATCTTTCCAGAGAGGGGAGGTTATCTTTGCCAAATTTTATTAACCCTAAAAAGAAAAAGAAAAGAATTCCCCTTGTGTTCTCCTGTTATGTTTTTTTCTTCCTTATTTATTGTTTGTTTATGTTTATGATATGGGTAGTGATATATATACAACTAATTTTTACAAATACACAACCAAACATGCTTTACAGTGCTGTACTGTACAACACTGTAAAGCATGTTTTGTTGTGTATTTGTAAAAATTAGTTGTGTATATATCATCACCCGATATTGATCTATTTATTTTTATTATTATTTATTTGTTACTGAGTATTATTTTTATTATTCTTATTATTTATTTAATTAGTTAAGGATTACGTAGATAGTCCCTGTAAATAGTTTTAACGGACTCAGTTAACCTTCGTTAGGACGAGGAATGAAATCATTTTAAGGATGAAAAATGATAAAAATAAAACACAGGGATGAAACGGGCAAAAAGTAGAAAACACATGGACAAAATGAGTAATTTTGTCTTGATATTGATATACGTTGTTTTTCTTTTCTTTTTTTTAACTTCTCTACTTTTTTCTTTTATGGATTGGCTAACGTAAAATTTTACACATTTCACTTTTGTCGACTTTTTATCCCACTTTGGTTTCCCTATACGATACTATTATCATTGAGAGAATGGATAAATATAATACATAAGCTTATAATAACACTTCACATTATTTAGAAACCAAACTATTTATATGCATGTGAACACTTCATATATTGTTGTACTTCAATTATATATCACGTAAATTAAGCCACAAAAGAGAGTCAAAGTTGAAAGCTTCTAAACGCAACGGTAGCAAAACAATATCCGACAATTGATAACCGCCTAACGGGTAACTTTGGTAACACGAGCAGGGTAAATGTTGTTCACTTAAAGCACTTGGCATCCAAAAGAGCCTCTCCCTCAAACGGCTCATGATCTTCAATCATTTGATTCACTCGCTCCTTTTGTGCTTCATCGGAGAGATCCACCTTTGTCCACTCGTACAGTTCCATGTCATAGCACTCGTCCATTACAAACTTTGGAATCTCGGGCCCACGGAAAATCCACAAACCTTGCACCTTAAAGGGGGGCTGGGATCCAATAATAAGCATCTTTCCAAAAGCGTATTTCCTTGCTAGATCCATTCGTTGTAAGAAACCACCCACCTTGTTCATGGTCACAAACGACACCATATTTTCATCGTTGTATTTGTAGTTACAAAACCAAAGTGAGTAGCCCTCTGGATCAAACATCTCCCAAAAACCTACAAAAAGATGGACAAGTTTTCAATAACATACTAAATTACTAAGCACATTCTCACCAAACAGCTCAGCCAAGGTTGTAAAATTCGTTAGTCGGGGACTCGTCGACCGGAACCTTGTCGAGACTAATAGGCCCAATCGACGACTAGTCGGATATTCACCACCTTTGACTGTATTTGATCGATTTTGATCGAATGATTCTGACTTTGACCTAGCTACCATGACTTTGACAGACTAAATTAGACTTTCGACAACTTTTAACAAAATAAATCAGCCAGGGACTAATCAGACTACTTCAAAATCTGACTATCGGCTTAGTTGGGGAGTTTTACAAGCACGAGCTCAGCAAAACAACAATTATTAATTTTTTAATAAGATGAAACCTACAAGAAACTGCAAAAAATGTAGAAAATATTGGACGATCTTTAGACAATTGTTTATAAACACATTAGATATGTAATTAACAATAACAATTTTGACCCAACCCATCTGACCCACTCGTTTTGCCACCTTAATGAATACGATTGAGTGTGCATACCTTTGATAGCGACCTCACGGAAGTTGGTTTTAGTGTTGGAGTAAAGCCTCTTCCAGTCATCCAAGATCATCTTACTAGGTGGAAGCAGATCAAGAGGGTTTTTCGCCTTCGGCTTCGGTGCTTCCTCTTCGTCTCCAGCAGCTTCAGCTTTGGGCTTAGGAGCTTCTTTCTTCTCTTCTTTTTTAGGCTCGGCCTTCGAGTTAGCGTCCTTTTGTTGGACTGGTTTCTTTGCCGATGCAACAGGAGGAACAGACTCGGTCTGTTTTACCTCACCGATAATCTTGATAAAGTTTGGTTGATTGATCATCGTCCAAAAGTACCTCTCAACATGAGGAAACTCAGAAGTGAAGGTTTTTGTCATCAATGCCTTAAAGCCTAGGTACAGGTTACACATCATGATGATATCAGCCAAGGTCACACCATGACCAACCAAAAAAGTATGTCCAGCAAGATGTGTATTTAAGGCACCAAGAGCTCTTTTCAAAGCGGTAATGGATGCCTCCTCAACCTACCATGAGCATTCACAACAACAGAGTATTCAGTTCAGTGCCTTTTATAAGTCGCAAGAAACATGTTGTATCTATCTATGACCTATAAAAAACCGGCTCAAAATATTTTATCTTAGGTGCATTTTCCTTAGAAATTTTGTAGTTCGAGTATGACCGGACAACTACGATGTCTATTAATATCTTTTCTTACAATGCAACTACAAGCAAATGACACAACTAGATAATCATAATTAATTATATATTACAAGTTTACAGAGAAACTCATTATTTTACGAAAGAAGTATATACTTTATAACTTATTACATAGTAGCATGTTAAAAAAAGGTATGATCAAATACGAATTCACAAGTTAGGAAAAAGGGAGAAAACTAACTGGAGCAAGATAAGTAGCGAAACCAAATCTTGGCCTCAGCCATGCAAGCAAATTTGTATCAATCTCCAATGAAGCAAAATCAATCCACTGCTCGATTTGGCCCTGAGCAAATATTAAATAAACATCATATTTTATATCTTTAAAAGACCAAGAAACATGAACATCTTATTGTACTTTTTACCTTTACCTTTCAGGTTATCTATACTGACACCCTTCTCACTATAGAAGATTCAACAGACACCCATTAATAATGATAAGTGATAAACCTATTGGTTTTCTCACGCTTGATTGTTGTCAATGTTGTTATTCTAATAAATTAGCGCTTGGCTCTATACCTACAAGCTCTCATAATTACTTCACGTTTTTTTTGATGATATGCGAACTCTTAAAAAAGTTTGAACAAACTTAGGGACTTATATTCAACAATAATTTTACACCATTTATTTACAGCAAGTAAAACTATGTGCAACTACTCGTCATCTTCTTCGGTCCATCTAGCTAAATCTCATCTTCATCCTAGCCATTTCTGATATAATAAGTTTATAATTGAGTCAATGCACACCTAAGTCGGTCAATAACCCGCCGGTCAGAGTGAATCGCAGGTCAAGGTGTAACTCAGATACAAATACAAGTCAGGCTACGAATCACTTAACTCGTGTGATTTTAACAATCCCAGAATCATAACTACGTAATCAAAGAACAAGAACACCACAAATAAAATAATTACATATGTCCCCACAATGGTAGCCTAGTAGTTAGGAAACATGTAAAGGTCATGGGTTCAATCCTAGCCTCGTGTCCCTTTAGGCATGGGTTATACAATTTTCCTCACATGTTGGCCATGGGACAGGTCAGTGTGGGGCCGTTAGAGGGTCGGTTTTACCTTTTTTTTTTTAAAAAAAAAACACTTACATATTCGATAGGTGAAGATCCGAAAAGAGCAGTGTCAGTCTTCAAGCGGGCAACTGCAACAACCACATACCAATATGAGCACCAACACCAATTCATATAAACAAATGTCTATGCTACAATTGCATCATTAACCCTTACCATAGCGAGCAATGGCATTGCTCTCGAATACAGGCCCATCAGGAGTCTCCAAAACAGGAACCTTCAACAAAGATAAGTGAAATGTGTTAGTCTTACTGAAAATAACACTTTACAGGCATTGAATTGAAGTCAGCTTCAAACCTTGCCGATAGGGTTCATCTTAAGAAACTCGGGAGTTTTATTCGACACCCCCATTTCAAAATTATCTGCCCATTTAACTTCAACACCGGCATATTCAGCAGCAATCAATGACTTAAAAGCATTCTTGTTAGTTTTTCCAGCATGCAAAACCTACAATAACATTATACTATAAGAAACTAGCTCAAAATGGTACAGAGGCAACTAATTATCACTATATCCAAAACCATAACAAATTAGCTGAGTTCAATTCACAAGTCTGGAACTTTTAAATATTTAAAAGTAAAAACGAAGAGAATTGAAAAAAATTATGGCTTAACGATGTACATTAGTAAAGATGGTACACATGCCAAAGTCACTACTGTAGTTTCACAGACATCACCATACCATCACGTTAACCAACACAACACTGAAAGGTATTGCTCATTTGACAAGTTTATTTACGGCAATAAGACACCAAATAGACAAGCCATAAGGCATAAATTGATCACGAATAACCTCGATTCAATATCATACAAAGCTTATTAATTTACTATATTTTGCTCTAGGTTGCGATGTTGCATAGTTGCATCTTACAACATAAGGTACAAATACAATTTAAACAAACTCTTGATGGCAAAAAAATCTCAAAGTTATACAAGTCATTCATAAATTTATAGTTTGATACGAACCAATTGCAATTACGGAAATTAAAAAGGCTGATGGTTTTTGTAGGTAAAAATCAAAATAGTCATCGATAAAACCGAACTAATGTAATAATTTATTACTACAACCAAATCACACCACAATTGACAACACAATTTCAACAAAATCATAAGTTAGTTACTTACTTGAATTAAACAAGCTTACAAGCTTAATTCTGTCTACCTTGTTCCATTGATCAAAATAGTCATCGATAAAACCAAACTGATGTAATCATTTATTACTACAACCAAATCTAACCACAATTGAAAACACAATCTCAACAAATCATAAGTTACTTGAATTAAACAAGCTTACAAGCTCAATTCTGTCTATCTTGTTCTATTAGATACACACACAACTATGATACGAAGTATCAATATAAGATAATCGCATGAATTAGCAAAAGTAACAATAAAATAAAATATAAAACTCACCAGCGCCATTGCTTAACAGAATAAACGTTCGTTTTTTTCTACTGGATCTGAATAAACACAGAAAAAAATACAGAGGTTTAAGACAAAGATAAACTTCTATGAAGAGTAAGTGATAATTAGATTAGAACCTTCGAGAATATACCTCTACGAGCGTAACGCGGAGTGTAAATGACTAGGGTTTACTTGCTGCGACTGAGAGGGGTTTTTCGAGTCTTTTGATCTTCACAGCTTGTGGCCCAATTTACATTAGTAGTACCTGAAGTTTACCTTTTTTGCAGTATTTGTTACTATTTTTTTTTTTTTTTTGCACTCTTTTGTCCGAAATAAGTTTTCGTAACATAAGGCTCTACTTAGGGCTCTAAATGAGCCGAACTATTCGCGAGCTACTCGAGCTCAACTCGTTAAAAACTAGATTCGAGCCGAGCCTAAACGAGCTCGAGCCTGAGCTTGAACATGTTTTTAGGATCGATTACTAAACGAGCTCGAGCTCGAGCTTCTTATATTGAGCTCGAACAGGCTCGCGTGCCTAAACGAGCTTTTCACTTATATGCATTATTTATTATTTCAAATTAATAATATACTAAATAATTACAAAATAGTTACTATTTTAAATATATTACATATCATAATAAGTCAATTGGATCATACATAATATAAAGATGTGCAATAAATTAAATATATAAAAAATAAATAAAATAATAATGAAAAAGAGGTTATTGAATAAACGAGTCGAGCTCGAGCCGAGCTCGAGCTTGCATAAATTCGGACGAGCCGAGCACGAGCTCGAGCTCGGTGAATTTTAAACGAGCCGAGCTCGAGCTTAGTTGAGCTCGGGCTCGGCTCGGCTCGTTTACAGCCCTAGCTCTATTGTTAAGTTTTGTATAAGTAAAAGAAAGGAAAAGAAAATAATAGCAGCAAAATGGAAGAAATTGGGATTTTCGATTTGAAATGAATGATTGAAAGGAAAATTTAAATGTTTTGATTGAATTTAGTTGTGAAGGAGAAGAAGTGGTGTGATAATCATCTGAATGAAGTATATGAATGATATAAAATCAATTTATTAATCTCATAAATGAATAACTAAAAAAATAATTGTTTGATAAGTATTATAGATATTATACAAGGTGGATAATTAGTGGCGGAACTTGAACTCAACCACAGATTAAACACTAAAAAAAACCTTAAATTCTAGTAAAAAAATTAGTATAAAATTCTTTTGTCGAATTCATATGGGGCGGGCACCCCTCCCTGATATGTCTATCTTCCGCCCTTTCGAATAATAAAAGATTTGAAGAATGGTTATTACAACTCTGAATGATTCAACACAAATTGTTGAACGATTTTTTTAAAGTTTTAATGTTTTCCCTATTCGGGACCCGGGATGGCGGGTAATCTAACCTCATACTCTATTGTATGCAACTCATCAGTATTAATATTACTTTCTGACTGTATGACTGTTTCCAACCCTTCCCTAGACACTCCAAGATTCGAACCTGAGACCTATTGTAAGGATGTTTGATCCCTTCCCTGGCTATTGAACGTTTCCGAACGATCCAATTATGATGCAATTAAACGTACCCTAAAACAGATATGTTGGCACTCTGTTATCATATTTTGTGTACGTGCCACTTTCAAGGCATCATGCTGGATATTTGCAATGTTAACAAGCAAAGGAGAATCTAGATTGGGTATTGTAGCAACTCCTACAAAAATAACATACATGTTATGTTGGCAAGGATTTACAATTCTTGACAAATGAGATGATACTCGTTCATGCCATATGAAGCTCAGTGGAGGTATTTTACAAGCATCTGACTCTTACAGAATTAGTTTCATGGGTTTTCAAAGGAAACACAGGGTTTGAGTGTCCGTACTGATCTACACCTTTTCCATACATCTTATGTTGTTTGTAGCAGATCGAGACATTTCTTAGATTCTTTGTTGGGAAAAATGTTTTCGGGTCAACCTAACATAACCACGGCCGACATATTACTACGTGCTTTAGTGTTGTTATATATATTACGATTAGAATATCAAACTTAGTCACAAATACTAGATTATTTCGATAATAATTTTTGTTAGGCAAATTGATTTAGAAGGTTTATTGCATTAACAATATGATAACATTACAACTGTTTCCAAAAGTACCATTAGCGCCATGTCAACAGCACATGAGCGTCATGACACGATCAAAGTTAACACTGACGGTTGAATCCAAGTTGTGGTTGCAGATAGTTCAATATCTTTCTATGCACATTTATCACACATTTGACCCGTTTACTTCAAACTGCTGATTGTTTTATCCATCTGAACGTTAAAATGCCCATTCACAAGTAAAGTTAATCGAAAAATGTCACATGTAGCAAAAAACTCTGGCTGCACTTGTTCTCATCAACTTTTGTGTTGATGGATCAGCTTACCAAAACCATAACTGACCAGAAAAGTTATTCCTAAATATTCTTTTCACCTTTTACATTAGAATAATAAATTACGCAAAATCGCCTGTACAATAAAAAACTGGATTACCTATATTTACTCCCATACTGTAGTAACGATTCCCTTTGACCATTATCAGTGTAGTCCTTTTCGGTCTTCGTTTTGAAAGTGAATTACGTTTTGAAATCGATAATATTGTGATATGATCTACTTTTGATGCTTATAAGTACTAATACTAGACTGTAACATTTTATTTACATTATTTTAACGGGTTCTTAAAGGTACCTTTGAGGGTGCATGCTCATGCTTTTTGTAAGAGCAATTTGGGTCGTCATCCAACATATGATTATGAGATGATTCAACAGCATGATTTAGTTGGTGATACTTTCCATTTGAACGATCTTCAGGCCAATGTGAACTTGTACCGTTGCTGTGGTCCAACCGTAAACTACCATGCCAAGCTAACGAACTTGAAAACTTCGACAACTGAGCTCCACAATGTTTATGATGTCGGGATGAATCGTGATCGTGCCCCGTTGGACGATCATCTGATTTGTCTACCGCTTGTTTTAACCGCCCATTAAAACTACCACCTTCTTCATGATTGAATTTCTCACTACTACTTTTAGTGTTTTGTTTCTCTATTCGTTTCTGAAAGGCATCAAACAAAATAACAGATTAACTATTAACAATATATATATATATATATATATATATATATATATATATATATATATATATATATATATATAGTGGTAGGATCAAGAGGGAAGTAACTAATCGGGGGGAAGCGGGGGGAAGCAAAAACTTTTTTTTTTTTTTTTCGTTTTTTGAAAAAACTTTGTTCACGAACATTATAGATGAGATGAAAATATGAACATTTAGTAGAGACACTTTGTGATAAATGTTTTTATTTTGGCGGGAAAACGCTCGAAGAAGTAATATATAACAATTATCGTGTTTTTCGAGCGTATGTTGAGGTTTTAGCTATTGGGGTTTAGATATTAGGGTTTAGATATAAGGGTTTATAGGGTTTAGATATCAGGGTTTAGAAATTTAGGGTTTAGATTTAGGATTTATATTGAGTTTTTAACACGAACGGTTTAGGGTTTGGTGTTTTGGGTTTATGGAATAAACCCAAAACACCAAACCCTAAACCCTAAACCCTAAACTCTAAATCGGGCTAAATTTTACTTCACAAAACATGAAAAAAAGACGTTCATATTCTTCACGAACAATATTATCTTGAATGTTATTTTTGTCGATCGTTTTCCCGCCTAAATAATAACATTCATCACGAAGTGTCTCTTCTAAATCTTCATATTTTCGTGTGATCTTGATGCTGGAAAAAAAAAATTCAAAAAAAACGAAAAAAATAAAATAAATTTGCTTCCCTCCGCTTCTCCCCGATTGGTTACTTCCCCATTGATCCTGCCCCTATATATATATATATATATATATATATATATATATATATATATATATATATATATATATATATATATATTGGACAAATGAATGTTTGTAGGATCAATCCCAACAGGACCCATCCCGTTTGACCAGTATAAAATACTCATTTTGACATGTTACCCAACGAGGGGCGGATTATATGTAGGACAGGGCGAGGCATCCGCCCCAGCTGGATTTCACAACAAAAAAAAAAAAAAAAAAAAAAAAAATACACTAAAAATTGTTTACTAAAAATTAAGGTTTTTTTAGTGTTTACCCCAGCTATCAATGAAAAATTTAATAAGTTTTTGCACCCGCCCCATTTGTGGTCGGGTTCAAGTTCCGCCACTGTTAACCCAACCCGTTTATTTTCAAATTCTATGCGAAATATTGTTCGGATCAACCTATGATACTAAATTAACCGACTACCTTTATAAAGGCATGCAATTCTGAATTAGCATTAGGGTCTGGCTGAGCTCTGGATTGTTTTGTACCGTTTTTCAACGGTTCCATTCTACGTGTTTTCCCGCTACTTGCTTTATTCCTACCATCACCATACATAAAAAAAAAAAAGTTTAATCGGCAGTCACGTAAACGACAAAAAGCTAGAAAATTTACCTTCTAATTTCATCATCCCGCATTTTGGCATCATACTCCTTACTTGGTGGGTACTTGGGCAAACTTGAAGGATGGCAAGGAAGAGGCTTTGTTGTGAAGAACTGTATTATTATAAACAAGTTAATTGTAAGTAGGCTTGCTAGCAAGTATACATGATCATTTTAGCCCATTTACTTCTGACCCGGTTGATCTGCGTTATGTTTTTAACTAAGGTGACAAACGGGTGTAAATTTAAACCACAAATAGCTAAAAAATAACATATATATATATATATATATATATATATATATATATATATATATATATATATATATATATTTTGTAATCATGTTTAACACAAAAACTATATAAAAATAATAATAAATGGTCCTTACTTATTCTAATCTGTTACCCGCCCATATTGTCATCGAGTCAAAGTCACAAGGTACGCTAGGTACCTCACTCTGCAGTGCGGAAGACGAAGAACCCCGTCTGTCGGGTTCAACTGCAAGTAGAGTATCCAAAAGTGCTAACGCTGATGGTGGAAAATAATTATACGTATCAGCGAAACAGCGTTTGTATGGCTGTTGAGGTTTAAAAATGGTAGCATGAGGCAACCTTGATTTTCTCCAATATTCTTCAGATGGTGAACCACAAAGTTTAAATATTTTATGTAGTTGTTCCACCTATTAGTGATTTAACACAAATTATATAAATTATATATATAACCAAATCAATATATATAAATTAAGATTTTGTATATACCTCTGTTCTACCAGGCATTATAGGCTTGACAGCAAAAAGTTCTGCAAGAATGCAACCAGTACTCCATAAGTCAACACCTACACCATAATCGGTAGCACCTAATAAAAGCTCAGGGGGCCGATACCATAACGTAACAACTCGACTCGTTAACGGCTGTCTCTGATTGCTACTAAAAACGGTGGCCAGCCCAAAATCACCAATTTTTAAAATCCCGTTGTTGTCAATAAGAAGATTTTGTCAATAAGAAGATTTGATCCCTTGATGTCACGATGCAAGACTCCACGCTTGTGGCAATGTTCTAACCCACACAGTAATTGCTGCATATAACATTTGATCTGCATAAAAAAAAAACTTTATTAGAAGGTAAATTAAGGGTAAATAGATGTAACCGCAAATTTTATCTAAGATATTACTATTATATATATACCTGAGATTCTGTAAAGTTAATCATAGGGGATGCGGCAAGTCCTGCAAGATCATGTTCCATGTACTCAAATACAAGATACAAGTTTCCCGAAACCCTAGATGTTAATAGACCTTCAAGTTTAATAACATTTGGATGGTCTAGCCTACGAAGAACAATAATCTCCCGTGCCATAAAACGAACACTTTCTGGATCCATTCTAGCAAACCGTACCTTCTTTAACGCTACAATTCTTCCAGTTTCAAGGTCACGAGCTCTATAGACACTGCTATAAGTCCCCTGTCCTATCTGCATTGAATTCCCAAAGATATAACCAGATCATTATAAAGCATATAAATCTACAGCTCAATAGTTATATGAACAGTGCTTAAATTTGTGCTTTACAATTATCTTGAGTGACAATCATAAGTATAAAGGTATGTGTTTCACAAACAAGTCATTTTTATCTAAAAAAATAGAATGATTAAGTGATAGATAATTCGAAATTTGAATGATTCAAATGTTCTTATTGAACTTGATTCCGAATGATAATAATGCGTTTGATAATCATTCTGAATGAACTCTATGAATAATAAAAAATCTATGTATTAACCTTATAAATGAATAAATAAAAAATATAATTGTTTGATAAGTATTTTGGATATAGTTGAAGGATGATATTAAAGGACATTAATGTGCATAATGGTTGAGAGGGTTTTTTAACTCCAAATGGTTCAACAGAAATTGTTGAAAACATCATTTATCATTCAGATGTCACAAACAAACGCAATAAATGCTAAACGGGTCAACATTAACCATTTAATTAAGAGGCAATCAAATGCACCCTAATACTCCTAATATAATGAGTTAATGACATTACAAAACAATAATATAAACTATAATTTGCTACAAAACACATTATATCGATACTTTCCTAACATAATATAATTCATAAAATACAAAACTTTCATAAAGATGTAGGCAGACCTTGTCCAATTTCTCGAACTAATCAGCCGTTCGGGGCAACCATCCTTTAATAGCTTCCCCTGCCACAGCAGTTAACCAAGGTGGCCAACCAGCAACCTCTTGTGCACCATCAACTCCATTTGCAGTACTAAAAACCCTACAAATTTCAGGTTGGTTTGCCTCAATCTTCACTGGTCTTTGAACTATTTGCACTAGTGGTTGCCCAACAGGTTGCTCATAAACCACAAAATTGTTACTATTACCATCATCCCACAATGTTTGTACGGAACATGTTGCTGCATTTTCTATATTATTATTATCACTATCTGAAATAAGTCTAGTGGTAGCATCATTGCCACCATGATCAACCTCAACTGCCACCTCATCTATTTTAGAAGAGTTAAGCAACCGTTGCGATGATCGTTTGGATTCTTTCTCTACATACTCATTTGTCGAAATACATTTCGAGCAAATGCAGCCCATAACTGTCACAATTTACTCTAAATCCCTAAACTTTTCAGAGCTTCATTTAAAAGTGTTTTAATCACTTACAATCCTATCATTATTGAAAGTTTAAAATACCAAGTCCCTAATTGCATTATGTAACATTACCCATGTGATAAAAAAACCCTAAATTTACATACATGGGTGATTATTATGATCCAAAGATGATTCAAGATCACAAATTGGGTTATATGAAAACCTATCCGTGATGAATTAAAATGAGAAAAATGAAAATGAGAGAGACCCAGAGCAAAAAATCAAAACTTGATGAAATTTGAGGGAAAATTATGGGATTTGAGGATTCTTGCAGAGTCCGTCAAAACTGAAAAAACTTACAAGGAAAGGTTTTATTTTTATGATTTTGCTAACATTTTTTGAAAGTTTTATGAAATGAAACCAAATGGGGTGTGCAAATGGAGTAGTTTTCGGATCTACGTGGGAATTGGAACGAGTCTAGAATGGAATTGTTTTAACTAATGGAGAGGAAGGTGATTTGTGGAGTAATTCTGTTTTTTCTTTTGTTACTTTTATTTATAATTTTTTTGACTAATTTTAATTTTTAATAACATACTACGTATATACTTAAGGAATCTTTGAACATCTATGGCGTATTGACTGTTATTTTCCTAGCATTTGGGTCATTTACAAGGTTAAAGCATACAAAGTTCAATTTTAAGGTAATATTGTTGTTTTGGAATAAATTGTAATTTAATTTAATTAAATGGTTAATTGATAGGATATCCTATTTCTTATTTAGATTTTTTATTTGTAGTTGTGAGAATTATGTTTAAAATTAAATATATATACTCGTACATACTTATGTAGTCTATTAAGATAGTTGTTATCTTAAGTTTTGGATATGAATACAATAAACAATATAAATAATATATACTCATATAATATACATGATTTTATAAGCGTAATTTTTACTAGGATTCTAAAAAAAGCAGAGTTTATCTGATGACTGATCATAACTCTAAAGGTTATACTTAAGAAAAAATAAAAAGAAAAAATAAAGAAGGTAGTAATTTGGTTATTAATATGCTTGTAGGGTAATTACTATTAACTAACAAGTTATTTAGTTATATCTTAAAATGTTAAAGATATCTTTAAAAAACTCATTTATTAATATTTAATAATTAAATAATTATTAAATTTATAGTGACAATTATGTAAATGTGCAAGTCAATATTTACTATGTGTTAATTAAAGGTGTTTATTAGTCTGGTTTTCGGTGTCTTCAATTCAATTTTTTCGGTTTGAAAATACCAATCGGAAAACTGAAAATCGAATTTGAACCAAATTCAAATATTATAATGAAACTCAGCTGAAAATTGAATTTGAATTCAACTAGGTCTCGATTGAAATCAAAACCCAAGAATAATCATAATTAAACAAAACTAATCATATCTTAAATTGACTTTTGATATTAAACCAATTTTCAGTATAAATGTATATATTACAACAATAAACTAATATATTGTTAGTTGATTTCAATTTAACCGAATTCAGAAATGTAAACCGAGTTCAACTTTTTAACCAAAATAAAAAATTAATTTGATTTTAGTTTGTTTTTATTCTATTTTTTAATTTTTTTACAGTATAATTTTCAATTTAAACGATATGAAATGAAGTTATTTGAAATGAAGTTATTGATTCTTTTTTTTAACAGCGATTGGGATCACCCGAGTGGGACTTTAACCACCCGTTGCGATCATCTTCCGTTTCGACTATGCCGATGCAGCGATTGTGACGACCCCGGAAATTTCTGACCAAATTTAAACTTTATCTTTAAAATAATTTAATGTTTTCGACACGATAAGCAAAGTCTGTAATGATGAGTCTCAAGTTTTGGAACTATATTCATATAATCAATTATTCTTTAACTGTTCTCGAAGATTTACGAACAATATATATATAACTTAATGTGCATATATATATATATATATATATATATATATATGATTTCAAGTTATTTAGTAAACGATAGTAACATTCGATTATTGATTCGATTGATATTTAGATAAGTTAACTAAAACGTTTAAGATAAACTAGTAAAACACTAATTTGCTACAGTATTTTCGAATTTCTACAGTACCCGAAAAGCTACAGTGTTTTCGAAAATCACTATTTGCTACAGTAAAAAAACTTTGCTGCAGTAACTTTGCTACAGTAAACACTATTTTAAAATGAAAATGTATATATGTTTATGTATATACTACGAGACGATGATTTATAGAAGCAAATAACCAAAACACTTAATTGATTGAAGCTACACTTCGAGTGACATAGTTTATCAATGATTAAGTTTAATTTTTGACAAAGGTACGAGTCACGAAACGTAAAGTGCGAGTTTTCTCAGCGTACGAAGGGACGTTCAAAAAACCGGAACCGGGACATAAGTCGAGGGACGACGTACGAGTCATCGGAACGAAAATTACAAGTCAACTATGCACATGAATTTAATATAATATATAATTAATTATATAAATTATATATTATATTTATATTATAAAATCATGTCGACGAGAATAAAAACAAAGGATTGTTAGCTGGAAAAGGCATCCATGCGATCGCATGGAATTTGCCTTACTGAACCATGCGATCGCATGGCTGAGGAAATGAGGCCATGTCTTTAAATTCGAACGTTTTCGTTTCATTTGTTCACACACATATACATCCGATATATATAACTCCCTCTGCTCTCAATATTTTTATTATTATTATTATTATTATTATTATTATTATTATTATTATTATTATTATTATTATTATTATTAATAAGATTCATATTATTATTATTAGTAGTGTTATTATTATTAGTATTATTACATAAAATACTACGACGAGGTTCTGCTCGTATGTTTTCAAAACGGATTTTATGAGCGGAATAGAGCTAAAGAAGTTATGGGTTATAGCTATGGAGGTTATGAGTAATGTACGTGGGTATTATTGGCAAGTCAAACCTAGTGTTTATCATCTCTATTGCGTCTACGTACTTACCTGCAATATTGAATCACGATATTGATACGTGAGCATTCATATTTTATCTTTTATATATTAATTGTGTATCCATGTCTAGTGCTCTAGTATATATATTTATGCATGCTTGTATGCTAAATTTCGTCGTTAAACAGTTTATATTGAATCATGAATTAAATACATATATTACTAGTAAAAGGTATATGATATACATGTTTTTGGAAAGCTGGCGAAAAATCAATAACTTTTCATTTAGAAATCGCGTAATTTCGATGAACGAATCAAAAGATATGATCAACTGAATTATGATTGACGTTAATTAGAATTGCTTTTGAATCTGCAATTAATATTTAAACAACTTATTTGTAAGATTGATAAATTGGATTTTTGAATATTACCAACCGAGTAAATGAATGCTTATATAAGGTACGTCTCGTTTTGTTGAACTATTGTCAAAATTGACTTTTTGAAACGACTTTGGATAACTTTTGTATGTCGATCTCGAGCATTAGGATTGTGATACACTATGTCCTGACTTAGCTTGATAGACATTTATTGACCAACATATGTTCTCTAGGTTAAGTTCTACGGTTATTTGGTAATCCGAGCTTCGGTCACATTTTGGTGAACGACTTTATATGCTGCTAAGGTGAGTTTCATTTGCTCCCTTTTTAATTGCTTTTGCAATATATATTTTTGGGCTGAGAATAATGCACTTTATTTTAAACGCAATAGATACAAGTACATACTAAGTTCTACACCGAGTTTGAACCGAAAATCCCTTAGCTTTGGTAACTAGTAACTGCCGGTTATAAGAACTGGTGGGCGCGAGTAGTTATATATGGATCCATAGGGTTTGACATCCCCGTCTGTTCCAGGTATAGAAACCCTAGCCTGAACTATAAAACAGATGTATGCTATTTGAGGTTAGTACACGTTGGGTTGCGTGTATTGTACATGTTGGTTCCATGTATGTTAAAACAGGGGTACTTATTATAACGTTAAAGTTTAGCTACCATGGTGCTCAATCTTGTAGAATATTTTGATAAACGTTTATGGATGAAACAACTGAAATCTTGTGATCCACCTTTATATACAGATTATGCAAAACATTAAAACTATGAACTCACCAACCTTTGTGTTGACACTTGTTAGCATGTTTATTCTCAGGTTCCCTAGAAGTCTTCCGCTGTTTGCTTATATGTTAGACAAGATATGTGCATGGAGTCTTACATGGCATATTTTTCAAGTAAACGTTGCATTCACCAAATCATCACCATGTATCTTATTTTGACTGCACTGTCAACGGAAGTACTATTGTAAACTATTATTTACGGTGATTGTCTATATGTAGAAATCATCAGATATCGAAAACCTTTGATTTAAATATTCATTTATGGTGAGCCTTTTCAAAAGAATGCAATGTTTACAAAACGTATCATATAGAGGTCAAATACCTCGCAATGAAATCGTTGAATGACGTGTTCGTCCATATGGATTCGGAGCGATCGTCACAGCGATAAACCCTGCCCCCATCGCTGCCCGGGAGGAAACCTTGAAACCGATCAAAGGGCACGACTAAGTAACCCCCCCCCCCCACAAACGATATGGGAAAGGTGTCATGGTGAAGCGACCCGTCCTAATCCACAAAGACTAATACATTACATTTGGTTACATCGCGAGGTACTAGACCTCTATATGATACATTTTACAAACATTGCATTCGTTTTTGAAAAGACAATCTTTCATTACATCGAAAGTTGACGGCATGCATACCATTTTATAATATATCTAACTATAATTGACTTAATAATAATCTTGATGAACTCAACGACTCGAATACAACGTCTTTTGAAATATGTCATGAATAACTCCAAGTAATATCTCTAAAATGAGCAAGTGCACAGCGGAAGATTTCTTTCATACCTGAGAATAAACATGCTTTCAAGTGTCAACCAAAAGGTTGGTGAGTTCATTAGTTTAACATAAATAATCATTTCTATCATTTTAATAGACCACAAGATTTTCATTTCCAGTTCTCATAAATGTACGTCCCATGCATAGAGACAAAAATAATCATTCATATGGATTGAAGACCTGGTAACCGACATTAACAATATGCATATAAGAATATCCCCATCATTCCGGGATCCTCCTTCGGACATGATATAAATTTTGAAATACTAAAGCATCCGGTACTTTGGATGGGGCTTGTTGGGCCCAATAGATCTATCTTTAGGATTCGCTTCAATTAGGGTGTCTGTTCCCTAATTCTTAGATTACCAGACTTAATAAAAAGAGGCATATTCGATTTTGATAATTCAACCATAGAATGTAGTTTCACGTATTTGTGTCTATTTTGTAAATCATTTATAAAACAGCGCATGTATTCTCAGTCCAAAAATATATAATGCAAAAGCAATTAAAAAATGGAGCAAATGAAACTCACAATAATGTATTTTGTAGTAAAAATACATATGATGACATTGAACAATGTAGGGTTGGCCTCGGATTCACGAACCTATATCATTCATATATCTATTAAGACATATACTTGTAATCGAACAAATATATTTATTTATATTATTATTAGTGATGTAATTTATATATATAGTAGACTAATAGGTTCATTATATATATTTTCATTATATATATAGATATATTAGTATAGTTAAGTTATGTGTATTAAATATATATTTATATATAAAATCTTTATTTTTATGTTTATAATTTTAATAACGTCTTTAAAACTTTTATTTTTCATAATCGTAATTATTTTAATAATAATGACATAGATAATACTGATATCAATAATAATGATAGTTTTAGTAAAAATTAATACTACTAATAATAATGGTAATTTTTAATAGTTTTAATAGAAATTTTCAGTAATTATACAATATCACTAATATTAATGTTTAAATGATAAGTCTATTAATGATACTTTGTAATATTAATAATAATGATGATAATACTAATAATAATAATACCTATGTGGATGATAATAATAACACTAACAATTATAAAATGTTACAAGTACTAATATTAATGAAAATAATAATAATTTGTATCATTCTCATAATAATAATCATAATCATAATTATAATAATAAATTATAGTCTTTATAATAATACTTGTATTAGTAATAATAAGTGTTCTAAAAATAACCATAATAATAATAATCACAATACTAATAATAATAATAATTTTGGTAATGAAATCTGCCTTCCAAAGCCTTTCTAAAAAAAATATGCCCTGAACCGGGTTTGAACTAGAGACCTCCTGCTCACCCGCAAACACACTTAACCATTCCCTCTGTCTTGTTTATCTGATTTATAAGGCAACCCAAACTATATATCTAGTATTTCATTTAGCCATGTTCATCATCTTCTTCACCAAGTTTAAAATCAAACGGGGGCAAAAACTCAACAATAATCGAACGGGTTTTCATTTAAGACTTGTAAACAACATGAAACAAACAAAAAAAATGTGTTCATGATATAAAAAAAAATGAGAAAAAAACAAAAAAAATCCTACCGCTTGCTAGTAGCTAGAAAAACAAAATTTTGTTTTCAATTTTGACTTCGCTTTGGACAATCTTTACAACATGAAACATGTTTCAAATCATTCCTAAAATCTATCAAAATCATCAATTGAACTTAGAACATCAAAACAAGCTCTAATTTCTCCAAGAACAAAACAGTTGACTTTTGACAATTTAACTTTGACTCGCAAATTCGAATTCGTTATTAAGAATTGGAACTTGAGATTTTGCAGGAAGTTTAAGTAAATGATTCCTAACAACTATGCATTTTTAGTTTTTGAAATTTGTTTCGAATTTACGTTAGTGTATATTACTGTGAAGAACTCAAGAACTCAAAAATTGATTTTTAGATTAAGAGTGTTATAGGTTATGATTACAACGTGAATTGTGTTGCAAATCATTACTATAATCTTTATGGATCATCAAATTAACTGGAGATATCAAAACAAACTCGAATTTGATTCAAGAACACTTAGTTGACTTTGAAAACCAAAACTTTGACTCTCAAATTAGATATTGATAGAAAGAATTGAAGATTGAAAACTTATAGATAGTTTAGATAGACGATTCCTAACAAGACTGCATTATTACATTTTTGAAATTAATTCAAAATCAAAATATGGTGAAAAAGATGAATGTACAGAGTGTCGAGCTTATTTTTGGTTTTCTATCTTTCTCAAATGCATATATCTATATAAGGAATAAATTTTATTCTGTAATGTACCTTGAAATTGACAGATAACAAATTGTAGACAAGAAACAAAAATTGATAAAAGTTGAGAGTGATCTGCAACTGATTTTGGAAACTGTCTGTGTACTATCCTTTTTTATATATCATTAATATTAATATTAATAATTAATAAATATATATATATATATATATATATATATATATATATATATATTAATAATAATAATTCTTTTAATATTATTAATACAAATAATAATAGTATTATAAATAACAAGAATGATGATATTTATTAATCATAATGTTTATAATAATAATAATATTAATATTAATAATAACATTAATGATAATAATAATACTAATAATACTAATATTAATATTAGTATTGAAAATAACAATAATATTACTAATACAACTAATTCTTAACTTGTAATTACATTTAATATACTAACCTTGCATATTATTAATTATGTAATACTTATTTTATATAATAACACATTTGAATATTTAATATATATATATATATATATATATATATATATATATATATATATATATATATATATATATATATATATATATATATATATATATATTTACATATTTATTTACACACAATCGTTCGTGAATCATCGGACATAGTCGAAGGGTAAAGGTTATCCATGTAAACAGTTCAAAAATTCTGATACTCACATTACAGACTTTGCTTATCGTGTCGAAATCATATAAAGATTAAGTTTAAATTTAGTCAGAAATTCCCGGGTCGTCACAGTACCTACCCGTTAAAGAAATTTCGTCCCGAAATTTGAGTGAGGTGGTCATGGCTAACAATAAAAATGTTTTTATGATGAATATGAGTTGATAAATAGAGTTTTATCATCATTGAGTAATATGGATAAAACAATTCGTTTAGGTGAAGTGTACGAGTGAAGCTATCACAAAATAGTGAAATGAGAAAGACAAGTTTCATCATAACTTTTGACTAGTCATGGTTGAATTTCAGAATTCAAGGGATTCAAAAGAAAATCTTAGAAATCTATAAGATCTGATTCTTCGAGGTTTAAGGAAATTAGGATCTCTTTAATTAAATGCGATGATCTATTTCGATTGCCCTGTTGGATATTTTTACTATATATCCACCCTCTTTGTTTTCTTATTTCCACAGCTCCCAACTTCTGTTCTTCCTCCCTCAATTCATACTTTAAAACATTCGTCAATATGCTTCATCCGGTTCTGATTCTTTATATACTATTAACTTTCATATCTGTTATTCTTCTTTTTCATCTACCACCGGAGGATTTTATTTACTTTTACTATTACCTTGGGGTTATAGTATTTTTAATTCTCCTGTGCCTTTACATTGCAATACGTATTGATATGCACGGTTTGTAATTTACGTGTTGTTGTCGAGTTTCACATTTTCTTACATATTTAAAGATTCCATACTTTCGTCTCCTCTTCCCGACTTCAAGTCAAGCGAATAATGGTCTAGAATTTGTAGGTATGGATTTCGAAATGAGCATAGTTAATGTTCTAAGAAGGAATTTGTAATGGCACGATCTTGATTTGTCAAATTACCAGAATACCTCGGAAAAGACCGAATCATCAAGAAAAATATTTTATTGATATGTTTAGAGGTTAAGTAGAATACAAGAGTCGTGTAACATGGCACATGATGATGTTATGATCTGTGAATCATCACGTTCCATTTAGAAACTCAGCATGACTTACTGTAATATAATCACGTTGATCAAATGTCATTATATTATACTAACTCATGCTTCAGTTCCCAACACTACTTCAAAATCATTTATATTTTATAATCGAAGGTTTTAGAATTTAGAAACTAAAATAGTTTCTTTTATGATGTAACACAGATAACACGAAGAGATAACCAATTTCGGATAAGAAGAGTTATGAAAATATCCTCAGAAATATCAAAGATATTTATGATGATATTTTCAGAATTTCTAAGATCGAAGGTTGATGAAGAAAGATTTTCCACAAGATTTAATATGAGTATAGAGTAAGGTTTTCTCTAAAGATTTTATTGGATACAGAATTATCTGGATTCTTTGAATATAGGGTTTGGTCCTTGTATTTGTCCTTGGCCTCCTTCATGGTTAGCTCAATCCGTTTTCCAGTTCCAACTTTTCTGAGCTTTTCCAACATGCTATTCTTTATTATCAAACTTCTGGCTGTTAAGATCGTTTACAATTTTTACTACTTCATTCAGCTTTTTCAACATTTCGAGTATTGATTCGTAGACTGGGTGCTTTTCATAATTTCATAATGGAAGGTCATAATTCTAAGAGATAAAGGTTATATGTATACCTATAACTGTTGTTGTAGAATTGTTGCGGGATTCAAAATACTGATTGCTGATTCCCGGTAGTTGGTATGGCAATACTCGTTACAAGATGCAGACGAATATATGATAAGGTTTTAATGAACAAATATAATGGTTCTTCGAAGGGACTTAAGACAATGTGTAATGAAGTTGCTGGTAAGTTTACTGCTAATGTGGCGGAATATAGAAGGTTCCCCAACAACGATGGAGAAAGGCATACTTATATATCAAGGTTATAATAAGGCTAATCCGAATGAAAGTCGAAGTTGACTTGCTGGAGCTGTGACAAAATTTGCTAATTGGGAAAGAGATTGCAAAGTTATTTTCAGCAATAACAACGTTAAAGGAATTAGCACAGCTACGTGTTAAATGTTTACTCAGTTTTTGAGAGTTTTCAGGTGCATAACAATACGCATCAATCTTTTCTTCCGTAGACGAAGTGCGGTTGGTTCATCCTCTCGATTGAGGTGTTTTCAAGAAATATGAAATGTTTGAACGCATATTGGAATCGTCAAGATACAAATGAGGTTTAAGATGAAATCAAGTGGCAACTTGAAGAATTGTTTAGTTTCATAGGTTATAATCAATATTTTAATTCATTTTAATTGTCCAATGTTTTTAGTCCACAGTCGATAGTCCACAGTTAACAATCTAATGATTCATATATAGTTTAATATATAATATTCGAATTAATTAATACGTATCGTGACCCGTATACGTCTCAGACTCGATCACAACTCAAACTATATATATTATTATAGAATCAACCTCAACCCTGTATAGCTAACTCCCGCATTACTGCATATAGAGTGTCTATGGTTACTCCAAATAATATATATAGATGCGTCGATATGATATGTCAAAACCTTGTATACGTGTCACGATATTTAAAGTGCGTAAAATAAATAACAGAAATTAAACGACGATAAATAAAGTGCGTAAAGTAAATAACAGAAATTAAATGACGATAAATAAAGTGCGTAAAGTAAATAACAGAAATTAAATGACGATAAATAAAATTGAGAGAATGTAAATTGCGATAATTAAATTGCGATAAATAAAGTGTAATCGGTTAGCTGGGAACAATTAGTTAGGAACAGTTAGTGTGGTTCTTAACAAAATTTCTCATAGTTAATTTGTTTGTTTCTAACAAATTTTATTTTGTCCAATGTTTTCTTCATTATGCCACTTGTTGGATTATGATAAATCAAAATCCAAATATGAAATTGGATGAATGTGGTTATTCTGTGGTGAACGGATTTGTATATCGGTGGACGTAAGTAGGATAGTAAACGACTGTTGAATCAGCTTCGAAGAATGTACAGTGTAATTTATTAATGTGAAATCTGAATATTCCTCGGGTATTACCTACCCGTTAAAATATTTTCACGATTAACACTTTGTACGAAAAAAATTTTAATTACAATCTTTATGAAAACATATATACATATATATTTTCTTCAGATGTAATCATGGATTCATTGAGTTAATATGATATTAAACTCATTTGGTTTACCGTTAGAACAAGAATATATAATCTCTAAAACATTAGAGATTACATAATCGCCATGTCGAACGAAGATAAATGATGTAGAACGATACGTAGAACGATAATTGTACTCAAGGTATAGAATGAGACGTCGAGGCATGGGTTGTTGATGGCACTGGTGTTGTTATTGATGGTACTGTTGTTGAAGCTGGTAATTTTTGCACCATATTCTCCAGATTGATTACTCGAGCGCGAAGTTCGTTGACTTCTTCTATTATTCTGAGATGATTGTCGGTCGGTACGAGCGGATGAATAAGGTTTAAAATTTTAGATAGAATACAATCGTGGTGAGATATTCGGGAAATGGGGGTGAAAATGGTGTTTCAGACTGGTTCGCCGGTAAGTGCTTCAGGTTCATTTCCAAGAGGTAAATTCGGTTGGTGGGTGGAAAGGATCGCCTTCCTCTCGTCTCCATCGGTTAAGTCGACTACGAACCCATCAGATGAATTGGGGATGATTGATTGGTTGATTCATTCTAGTGACGCTGCTTTCGGAGCTTAGGTGAACGTTCACGTCGGAATAGCTGTCGGAATAACTATCGGAATAGCTATCGGAATTCGAGGGACTCGAACTGGTTGAAGGATTCATCCCGTACAATCAGATGAAGAATTTTCGATAAGAAATAGATTATAGGATGTAGATTAGTACCCTGCAATACATAATTTACATATGCATATATAATACTAAAATCCCATAGATTACGGAGGAATCTACGGAAGCTGTCAGGCAAAGGTAACAATAACAGATACGCTAAGATATGAATCAACAAATATGCTAAGATATGAATTTTGTCTATTCACTAATCATGCAATTGATGCAATAAGATGTGTCTAGACTAAGGATGATAAGCAAATAATTTTCGACACTGATGATAAGCAAAACTTTTGACATGCAGACACGGTCGAAGTCCAGACTCACTAATGCATCCTAACGACTTATCAGTTATACACACTAATGTAGACCTGGTTCGCTAAGACCTCCGTTCTGATACCAACTGAAGCGACCCGTCCTAATCCACAAGGACGAATACATTACATTTGGTTACATCTCGAGGTACTAGACCTCTATATGATACATTTTACAAACATTGCATTCGTTTTTGAAAAGACAATCTTTCATTACATCGAAAGTTGACGGCATGCATATCATTTTATAATATATCTAACTATAATTGATTTAATAATAATCTTGATGAACTCAACGACTCGAATGCAACGTCTTTTGAAATATGTCATGAATAACTCCAAGTAATGTCTCTAAAATGAGCAAGTGCACAGCGGAAGATTTCTTTCATACCTGAGAATAAACATGCTTTCAAGTGTCAACCAAAAGGTTGGTGAGTTCATTAGTTTAACATAAATAATCATTTCTATCATTTTAATAGACCACAAGATTTTCATTTCCAGTTCTCATAAATGTACGTCCCATGCATAGAGACAAAAATAATCATTCATATGGATTGAACACCTGGTAACCGACATTAACAATATGCATATAAGAATATCCCCATCATTCCGGGATCCTCCTTTGGACATGATATAAATTTCGAAGTACTAAAGCATCCGGTACTTTGGATGGGGCTTGTTGGGCCCAATAGATCTATCTTTAGGATTCGCGTCAATTAGGGTGTCTGTTCCCTAATTCTTAGATTACCAGACTTAATAAAAAGGGGCATATTCGATTTTGATAATTCAACCATAGAATGTAGTTTCACGTACTTGTGTCTATTTTGTAAATCATTTATAAAACAGCGCATGTATTCTCAGCCCAAAAATATATAATGCAAAAGCAATTAAAGAAGGGAGCAAATGAAACTCACAATAATGTATTTTGTAGTAAAAATACATATGACGACATTGAACAATGTAGGGTTGGCCTCGGATTCACGAACCTATATCATTCATATATCTATTAAGACATATACTTGTAATCGAACAAATATATTTATTTATATTATTATTAGTGATGTAATTTATATATATATAGTAGACTAATAGGTTCATTATATATATTTTCATTATATATATAGATATATTAGTATACTGTAGTTAAGTTATGTGTATTAAATATATATTTATATATAAAATCTTTTTTTTTATGTTTATAATTTTAATAATGTCTTTAAAACTTTTATTTTTCATAATCGTAATTATTTTAATAATAATGACATAGATAATACTGATATCAATAATAATGATAGTTTTAATAAAAAAATAATACTAATAATAATAATAATGGTAATTTTTAATAGTTTTAATAGAAATTTTTAGTAATTGTACAATATCACTAATATTAATGTTTAAATGATAAGTCTATTAATGATACTTTGTAATATTAATAATAATGATGATAATACTAATAATAATAATACCTATATGGATGATAATAATAACACTAACAATTATAAAATGTTACAAGTACTAATATTAATGAAAATAATAATAATTTGTATCATTCTCATAATAATAATAATAATCATAATCATAATTATAATAATAAATTATAGTCTTTATAATAATACTTGTATTAGTAATAATAAGTGTTCTAAAAATAACCATAATAATAATAATCACAATACTAATAATAATAATAATTTTGGTAATGAAATCTGCCTTCCAAAGCCTTTCTAAAAAAAATATGCCCTGAACCGGGTTTGAACTAGAGACCTCCTACTCACCCGCAAACACACTTAACCATTTCCTCTGTCTTGTTTATCTGATTTATAAGGCAACCCAAACTATATATCTAGTATTTCATTTAGCCATGTTCATCATCTTCTTCACCAAGTTTAAAATCAAACGGGGGCAAAAACTCAACAATAATCGAACGGGTTTTCATTTATGACTTGTAAACAACATGAAACAAAAAAAAAATGTGTTCATGATATAAAAAAAAATGAGAAAAAAACAAAAAAAATCCTACCGCTTGCTCGTAGCTAGAAAAAAAAATTTTGTTTTCAATTTTGACTTCGCTTTGGACAATCTTTACAACATGAAACATGTTTCAAATCATTCCTAAAATCTATCAAAATCATCAATTGAACTTAAAACATCAAAACAAGCTCTAATTTCTCCAAGAACAAAACAGTTGACTTTTGACAATTTAACTTTGACTCGCAAATTCGAATTCGTTATTAAGAATTGGAACTTGAGATTTTGCAGGAAGTTTAAGTAAATGATTCCTAACAACTATGCATTTTTAGTTTTTGAAATTTGTTTCGAATTTACGTTAGTGTATATTACTGTGAAGAACTCAAGAACTCAAAAATTGATTTTTAGATTAAGAGTGTTATAGGTTATGATTACAACATGAATTGTGTTACAAATCATTACTATAATCTTTATGGATCATCAAATTAACTGGAGATATCAAAACAAACTCGAATTTGATTCAAGAACACTTAGTTGACTTTGAAAACCAAAACTTTGACTCTCAAATTAGATATTGATAGAAAGAATTGAAGATTGAAAACTTATAGATAGTTTAGATAGACGATTCCTAACAAGACTGCATTATTACATTTTTGAAATTAATTCGAAATCAAAATATGGTGAAAAAGATGAATGTACAGAGTGTCGAGCTTATTTTTGGTTTTCTATCTTTCTCAAATGCATATATCTATATAAGGAATAAATTTTATTCTGTAATGTACCTTGAAATTGACAGATAACAAATTGTAGACAAGAAACAAAAATTGATAAAAGTTGAGAGTGATCTGCAACTGATTTTGGAAACTGTCTGTGTACTATCCTTTTTTATATATCATTAATATTAATATTAATAATTAATAAATATAAATATATATATTAATAATAATAATTCTTTTAATATTATTAATACAAATAATAATAGTATTATAAATAACAAGAATGATGATATTTATTAATCATAATGTTTATAATAATAATATTAATATTAATAATAGCATTAATGATAATAATAATACTAATAATACTAATATTAATATTAGTATTGAAAATAACAATAATATTACTAATACAACTAATTCTTAACTTGTAATTACATTTAATATACTAACCTTGCATATTATTAATTATGTAATACTTATTTTATATAATAACACATTTGAATATTTAATATATATATATATATATATATATATATATATATATATATATATATATATATATATATATATATATATATATATTTACATATTTATTTACACACAATCGTTCGTGAATCATCGGACATAGTCGAAGGGTAAATGTTATCCATGTAAACAGTTCAAAAATTCTGATACTCACATTACAGGCTTTGCTTATCGTGTCGAAATCATATAAAGATTAAGTTTAAATTTAGTCAGAAATTCCCGGGTCGTCACACATGGGTGGATATTTCATAGCAGAGATGAAATTGTGTTTTTAATATGTAGCCAACGGGGGTCGAACTCCTGACCTCCCCTAAAGGAGGCAGACCACCAACCGCTGAACCACATCACAATTTCAGTTATTGATTCTTAAATAACTTTTCAAGACTATATGTAAAGAACAACGAAAATAATAATAATAAAATTTAATAATATAATAATATTAATAATAATAAAAATTAATTTTAATTATTATTATAAATTTACATTTAAATTAATTAATTAATTAAGTAATTTATAAATATATTTAATTAATCTATTAGATATTTAATTAATTAATATTTTTAGTTTATTTACATTAATTGATTTATATCTATATTTATTATTAGTATATAATTTATAATATTTATATTTATATTTATATTTATATATATATATATAAATCTAAATAATATAAATATAAATAATACTCCGTATATATAGAGAGATACGGAGTTATATAGATTCTTTGATAGTTTTTCCATGAATGAATTGTGTATTTGCTGTAGACAGCCTGTCATCAACAAAGCATTCCTCTTCTCTCTCTATATTTTGCTTTGCTCCTCTTACGTTCTCTTTCTCCCCTATTTCTCTCATTCTCTCTATATTTATCTCATTGTATTCTAGGGTTTCATTCTCGTTTCTTTGTATCATCTAAATTCAGCTCCATCGATCCGTTAATTCTCAGCCAATATCGTAAGTTCATTCCATTATTTTCATCATATACTTGTTCTGGTTCAGTTGTAGTAGTAATTAACTTGTATGTTAGTTGTTTTTAGGGGTTTAAGGATGTTCTGTGCAAATTGTTGTATTTACTTGTAATTGATGATCATTAAGGTATAATTATGTGTGTGCTGGATGAAGGAATTTGGATTTTGTGTGTTCTTTTGCGATCTGTTAAATTGATGCAATTTTTTTTAGGGTTTTGGTAGAATTAAGTAGCTACATACTTTGTTCAATGTTTATATAGATAATGATGATAGATCTTTCGTTAATTTTAATAGACGTTACAGCTCATGAGCTTCGGTAGTTTTTGACTCCTATATCTCCTTGGCCGTAGATGATAAGTATCCTCAGATTCAACAGGATTGGTTAAGTTGTTGGATTTAGTAGAGTTTTCTGCCTGCATGCTAATAAGAGTTTTAGTTGTGGTTATCAATTTGGTCCTATAGCATTGTTGTTTGTCAACTCGTGTTTATATGTTGAAGAACGTCAACGTTTCATTGCTAGACACACATGCTTAAGCTATCTGTATGAGTTACATAATGTTTAAACTGTTTAGAGTCAAGTAGCGTCAAATATTGTGTTTTTTGTAAGGAATGTGTAGGGTGTATAGTAGTAGAGTAAAATGATGTATGCTTATTGGAAACAAAATATTACATAACGTAAGTCGTAGGGTTAATCTTTTTAATGACACATTCTCTTTTGTTTCGTCATAGTGTTCCCTACTATTAGCTTAACTCTTCCTTGACGTAAGTAAGGTTTTTACTACGTATATTAAAAATCATAAAACGACAATGTTGTATCCTCCACTTCTACTGGTTGATCAGTTGGCAATATATTACTATTAATTAAGAAAGAAATAAAACTGAGTTGAACTCACTGCCTGAATAAAATCAGCACCGTAAATATATTTAACATTATCTGTTATCGTCCTGACGCTATAATTATGTTATCTTCTATGTTTAAAAGTCGACGTTGTGGCCTTGAACACCCATAGGATACCTTATATATGTGTTATGTACAAAGCACTAGGATACCTTATACACATACTTTATACACATACTGCAAATTAGGTAACATTGCTTAAGCAATAAATTACAAAGCACTAGGATACCTTATCTACATGTTATGTACATGTTTTGACTTAGATATGCACGATGTTAATGATATGTCAATGCATACATTAGAGGAAGCTTCATGATAACATGGTTATAGTTTTGGGTTGTTTAATGTGATTTTTGATTATCGTGATCCTTATTTATGACCTAATAAATGCATCTTGTATTCTATTTTTTTATTTGATAATTGTTCATTCACTGATAATACTTTTCCATATTTGTTATTCCAGGTGACTAGCATACTATTTATTGCAAGCTATATTGTGATATAATCACATTGCCTGCGAAGGAAAAAGCTTTAAGATTCTATATCAGTAGACACCTACTGGCGTTTATGAAGTGTTTTCCCCGTTAAGATCTGATCGAATTCTCTCCGATTCATGTAGCAGGACCCACAAGCTACCTAAAATTTTCGCGCATCCATGCTGGCAGAGAGCATGCGTGGAATCTGTGTTTTGGGTGATGCACCTGACAAGATTAATTGCTGATGCACTTGGTGTGATCACAATATCACTCGTTACCATTTCGGGTCTTATTGGTTTCCTCTGCATTTTATACTCGTTTTACTTCCGATCGCATATTCGCACTCAAGGTTATAACCGGCTCGGATACTTCAGTGGCCCGTGGATTATCCGGATCGTTTTCATCTTATTTGCAATCTGGTGGGGTTTAGGAGAAATTTTACGCCTCGAATTCCTTCGACAAGAAGGTCGGGTTTTGCACACCCTTAACTTAAAATGGCAAGATATTGTTTGCAAATGTTACATAATGTCCAACCTAGGGTTTACAGAACCGTGTCTTTTTCTCACTCTCGTTTTTCTTCTACGCGCTTCTTTACAAAAAACCGAGTCGGGACCGTTAAACAAAAACTGGAACATGAAAACCGTTATGTTTGTGCTTCTATGTTGCTTCCCAGTATTCGCGCTTCAAATGACGGTTGTACTATTCGGACATCACTTTAAATCCCATATGCACAGTTACTTTTTCAGATTTACATTTAAGAACCAAGATGATGATATTGCTCGATGTTGTTATCCTTTAATGAGTACCATCTTGCTAGGTACATTCGCCATTGTGTTGACTCTATACATGTTCTGGCTTGGGAGACGAATACTTAGTTTGGTTATTAGTAAAGGATTACAAAAACGGGTATTGATATTGATAATCTCGGTTTCTAGTTTCTTTGCGTTAAGGGTTGCGTTACTCGGTTTATCAATTCTTTTAAAACCGGGTGACACTCTGTTTGAAGTCATTGCATTTGTTGCATTTCTTTCTCTTTTAAGTTGTGCTGGACTGGGCATTTGTATGCTTGTTTATTTCCCTATTGCTGACTCATTAGCATTAAAGAAATTACAAGATGATGAGGATAGAAGAAGGATTATCGAAGAATACAATGATACTCAATCACTAATCGTTAACCAAGGCCCTCTTGATAATATAAGCGGTAGAAACTCAATTGCTTCTTTAAAACAGGGGTCGATTTCGTTTCGAACCATGGAAAGAGATGATAATGATCGTTCAGGAGCCTTTGTGGAACTAAGCCTTTTTTCGCCTAGTCAGCATTCGACCCCAATCGGTTCTCCTCAATTTTCGGGCTGGCCTATGCTTCCGTCAGCACCACCTTGAGTAAAAAAGGCTCATTTTTGTGGTAAAACAGTTTGTAAATGACTTTTAGAGACTTAATAAGTTTGATGTTTTTATTTTTTGCTTGTGTGTGTTATCTGAGATTTTGAGATATGCTGGTTTAAATGCGACATCCACTTTGTTTTTTTCGGTGGAATTTGTGATATGTATCTCAACATTTTCTTCTACTACATCTATAAACCTTTGTACATTGTCTTTTTAAGATTTGCACTTGCTGCCTCAAATTTTGTGATTGTGTAGTAAGTAATTGAAGGTTGTTTAAGTTCTGCATTTCTGGGTTGCTGTTTGGTTGCATAACTCATGGGTGTTTGGCTGGGGATTATTTAAGGATAAGCAATCTAAGTGAGTAATGATTGTATACATATTAAAAAAATATAAAGCACCAATATGTTGGCTATCACCTTCTAACCTTTGTCCAGATCTTCTAACCTTTTGACAATTATGGTTAAGATTTTGATAAATGCTAATATAATCATATTTTTATTTGTTGATCAATTTGGACAAACGCAACTACTACAGCAATGTATGCTGGTTTCTGTAAAGGACTATGCTCTTAGTTGCTGTACATTCAATTTCAAACCAACTCAATTCTATAATCCTACACAATCATACATTTCAAACATGTTAAAACAGTTTTTATTTCTAACCCCTAACAGCAGTGGCGGAATCAGAATTATTTTTCATTGGGGGAGAAATTTTTTTTAATCACAGAAATTATTTTGGGCAAAATATGAAGGTTTTGGGGCAAAAAAGTGGAGGTTTTTAGGCAAAATTTGAAGTTTTGTGGGAAAAATTTGAAAGTTTTGGGACAAAATTTGTAGATTTTAAAGCAAAATTTGAAGGTTTGGGAGCAAAATATATAGGTTTTGGGGAAAAAAAAATCGCCCGGGGCAAAGTCGAAAAATCAAAAAATTTTCCACTAAAATTTCAAAATCGAATGGGGGCAGACACCCCCTTGTCCCCACTTAGAAACGCCCCTGGCTAACAGTGACCCAATTTTCCCGTGACATCATCTCATATTCTGTACATTGCTTTTGTGATGACCTTCTCTTGTTGTAAGGCCTAACCAAAAACGGTATTTTACTCGCGGGTCCCATATCCACCGACTCATATGCGTCATCCAACTCATAGCTATCATCATCAAGCCCAACATCCAAAACACTCAAAGGCGAGTACATTTGTTTGTAAACTTGTGTACTTTTAGCCTTTACTTCACTTTTGATGAATGGATGGTTTAAAAGTTCATCGACCGTTGATCTCCGCTCAGGAAACCTAATTAAACACTTTTTGAGAAATTCCAAACCGTCATTTGGAAACTCGTTAGGATACGAAGGCTTCTTGTCACTCGAAGCAATCTTCAAAATAGCAGCCATTGGAAGATGTGGGGGATTAGCACGAAGCTAAGTGAATGAAACTATTCTAACATCATTAGCATACATTATCCAATCATACAACCATGCCTAACAACTAACGCCCCCAGAGGACCGATTGCTTGTACGGGCCTGCGACCCTAGCTGATCGGGCTAGAGTCTACCGATAGTTCCTCTTACTGGCTCCTTCACAAAGTAATCCAGGCGCAACTAATGCGTCATTCAAATCAATACTACACAGATAGTAACACTCGAACCCAACCTCACAAATCAAGGTTGATGTGACGATCGCTCCAAATCCATATGGACGAACACGTCATTCATTGATTTCATTGCGAGGTATTTGACCTCTATGTGATACGTTTTGTAACATTGCATTCGTTTGAAAAGGTATTTCATAAATGAATATATAAATTCCAGGTTTTTAACATCTGATGATTCCTAGGTATAGACAATCACTATTTAAATGGTTTACAATAATACATCTGTTGACAATACAGTCAAAATAAGATACATGGTAATGGTTTGGTGAATGCAAGTTTCTTGTATATAGCATGTATGACTCCAAGCACATAACTTGTATCACGTATGAGCAAACAGCGGAAGACTTCTAGAAACCTGAGAATAAACATGCTTCAAGTGTCAACACAAAGGTTGGTGAGTTCATAGTTTTAATGTTTCGTATAATCTGTATATAAAGGTGGATCACAAGATTTCAGTTGTTTCATCCGAAACGTTTATCAATCGGTTCTACAAAATTGAGCACCCTGGTAACTAAACTTTAATGCTTATATAATTTGTACCCTTTGTATAATCATCTTAATAATACACGCAAACCAACGTGTACGCTTCTCAAATAGCATATGTCCGTTAAAAGGCTAGTGCTCTAGCTCGGACGGGGATATCAAGCCCTATGGATCCATATAATACTACTCGCGCCCACCAGTTCTTATAACCGGCAGTTACTAGTTACCAAAGCTAAGGGATTTTCGGTTCAAACTCGGTGTAGAATTTAGTATGTACTTGTATCCATTGCGTTTAAAATAAAGTGCATGTATTCTCAGCCCAAAAATATAGATTGCAAAAGCAATTAAAAAGGAAGCATATGAAACTCACACATATAAATATTGTATATCGGTTAATAAAACATTTGCATGTATTCTCAGCCCAAAAATGTAGAGAGTAAAAGGGATCTTATGAAACTCACTCAAATCAGTTTTAGTTTTTGTATTCATTTTATAAAACAGCGCATGTATTCTCAGCCCAAAAATATGTATAAAAAGGGATCAATGAACTCACTGTTTTATATTGATATACAATATTGCAGGAAAGCACGTAGACGCATTGGATATAATAAGCACGAGGTTTGATTCACAAAAATACCCCCGAATATTACCCATAACCTCCTTGGCAATAACCCATATTTTCCTTAGCTCTAGCTTTCTCGGAAACTCGTTTTGAAAAATTACTTGGACAGCACTCCGTCGTAATATTTTATGTACATTATTATTTTTGTATCGCAAAAATAATAACACTAATAATAAAAATAATAAGATTAATAATAATCTTATTATTAATAATAATAATAATAATAATAATAATAATAATAATAATAATAATAATAATAATAATAATAAAATAAATAAATACGGAGTAAAAATAATATATGTGTGTGTGTGTTTTATCTGGCCAAAACTCGAGAATTTATAGCACTTGGCCTGAAATCTGGAGTCATGCGACTCGCATGGAAATGGCCTTCTGGCCATGCGACTCGCATGAGGACCAGGGACAGCTCACATTGTTTTTGTCCTAACATTTGTCGACATAATAAAATATAAATATAATATATATAATTTAAATTAATTAATTATATATTATATTAAATTCACGTGCATAGTTGACTTGTAATTTTTGTTCCGATAAGTCGTACGTTGTCACTCGACTTATGTCCCGGTTCCAGTTTTTCGAACGCCCTTTCGTACGCTGAGAAAACTTGTACTTTACGTTTCGTGAATCGTACCTTTGTCAAAATATAGTCTTAAATCATCCATAAAATATACCACTGTAGCAAAGTTACTGTAGCCTGTAGCAAAGTTACTGTAGCAAAGTCAATTTTTACTGTAGCAATTCACTGTAGCAAGTCAATTTCACTGTAGCAAATAGTGATTTTTGAAAACACTGTAGCATTTTGAGTAATGTGGCAATTTGAAAACACTGTAACAAATTAGTGTTTAACTGGTTCATCTTAAACGCTTTAGTTAACTTATCTAAATATCAATTGAATCAATAAACGAATGTTACTATCGTTTATTATATATATGTATATATCTTTTTAATATACATAAATCAGTTTTTAAATACACATTGGAAGTTATTTATAAATAAATTTTAATAATAAATATTTCAACTTATCATATACATTCAAATAGATATTTAAACCAATAAGTTTAATGTACGGTATCAAACAATTAATACATTGTTACCTTTTCATGTTATAGTATATATGTATCTATTTACATATAATTGTTCGCGAATCGTCGAAAACAACCGAAGGGTATTTAAATATATAAAAGTAATTCAAAAATTTTGAGATTCAGTTTTACAGACTTTGCTTATCGTGTCGGAAATGTTAATCATACAAAGATTAAGTTTAAATTTAGTCGAAATTTTCGGGTCATCACAGTTGACCTCATGAGTTCAGCCTCACAAATCAAGACCGGCTCCTGACATCCAACCTCACAAATCAAGGCTGTATCAACTTGTACACATACAGTCATATAATCAACGTAGCATATCAACAATATACTATCATAGAAAGCTAATCATGTGTTCATGACAACAATAGCACAACTTGCTTGTAAGACCCTAAATTTTAATACATCAGAAAGTGCCGGTAGAAAGTGTCACAAGGAAGTGTTCTCAAAAAGTGTCAGGGTAATGGTGAACTAGTTTTGAGTCGGTAAGATTGCGTGTCGGTTGGAGTTACCGAAGAGCTTGCGGAAAATTTCATTACCGCGTATGTAGTGCGGATGACCCGATTGAATTGTCGGTTGGCGGTAGGACTCTAAGTCGTGAGTTGTAGTGCGCCAAGGAATCACGGAGTATGGTTGTGTGGTTGGAACGTTGCGTGGCGAGAAAGTGTGGCCGATAGGATGCAATGGCGGCATCGAGGGGTGCAGAGTTGTGCGAGAACTCGAAAAGTTGAGGAAGAAGTATCCTCCTTGTTCGCGATGAGGCTTAGATCGCGAGGACGCGAATTTAAGTGGGGAGAGTTGTAAGACCATGAATTTTAATACATCAGAAAGTGTTGGCAGAAAGTGTCACAAGGAAGTGTTCTCAGAAAGTGTCAGGAAAAGTCTACATATACTTATGCATTTTCAGATTTTACATCAGAATGAGAACCTGGCAGTTTCAGTCCCTGAATTTCTAAAAACTGTGCTGTCTTCAGTTTTAGTAGAAACGCGCGCCGCGCACTTGGTTGCGCGCCGTGCAAAAAGTGCTGGCAGACAGCTTCGTGATTTTTAATAATTTAGAGGGGCATTTGGGACTTTTCACTTGAGGGTCGGTTTTTGAACCACAAAACTAAGCCAATGCTTATCTTATCCTCATTTCACCTCTTTTCACACACTTTCATCTTTAGAGAGAGAGAGAGGGAGAGTTTAGAGAGAGGGAGCTTGATTTGGAGAAGATGAAGTTAGATTCTCGCCAAAGCTCGAGTATTAAAGTTGTTCATTTCGCTCCTAGCTACGTTTAGGTTGTTGTGGTAAGTTCTAACTCCAAATTTCATTATTTGATTTTACATTCAATGTTAGGGTTTGAACTTGATTTGTTGAGAAACCCATTTAAACTCATGAAGTGAGTTTAGTGATGCTAGTAATCGGGTTTTATAGTGTCGTTGGTGGATTTTGGATTGGTTGATGTTTTGGTCAAGTTTAAGGCTTGCAAAATGGGTTAAATCACTAGGTTTAGTGATTATGGAAGTATTGAAACCCATTTGGGTGTATTTGGTTGACTAATTTTGAAATGGGTCAAAATTAGGGTTTATGTGTCAAATTGGGTAAGACAAGTGTTTAACACTTATGATTTGGTTTAATTGGTGTATTAGGACCATTTTCACTTGTGTTAGTGATTATTATTTAGTTTGGACGCGGTTCGTGCTTGGAAGTGCATTTTGGGTCGAAATTGCACTAAGTGTCAATTTGGGTTGGTTTGTAATCCACCCTAATTGTGTTGTGTGTATTGTGATAAATGGAATAGGTACATTCCATTGGCGAGTTGCGAATTATTCGGTTGCATTCATCGAGGCGCTAAGGTGAGTGGAATATTTATACATTTATGTATGTAGTATATTTACTCGTACGCGATGTGGGCCTTCGGTGCCACATCGTGAGTATTGGTATTATGTCACAAGTCGGTGACTTATTGATAGTATGGGTGATGAGAACTATGGGTCGGTAGTGTCTTGATAGGTGATTCACAAGTCGGTGACCCCTTATGTTGTGGTAGGTGATTCACAAGTCGGTGACACCTCATGGTGGTTCACAAGTCAGTGACCCCTTATGTTGTGGTAGGTGATTCACAAGTCGGTGACACCTCATGGTAGTTCACAAGTCGGTGACCTCTTATGTATTGACGGGTGATTCACAAGTCGGTGACACCCTATGGTGAATCACAAGTCGGTGACACCTTATGATGATGCACAAGATGGTGGCATCAATACGAGTTGGACTCGACGTTATTGGTCGACTACAAGTAGGTAGTACCAAAGCGGGGGAATGGTTAAGTATGTTCATGCCTTGTTATGTTTAGCTTATATTCGTGGTGATTTATATATTAATGTTGTTGCTAGTTGTATGTATGGTGATGCTAGCTCGTTTATGCGTTGTTTGCATGGTAATTGTAAGTGGATGCGTGTAGGTAAACTATATATGTATATGTATAAGTATTGCATTCACTAAGCAATTAGCTTACCCTCTCGTTGTTTACATTTTTAGGTTCGGAAGCGGACGTGGCAAGGGTATGCTCGAGATTTAGATGATTCCCCTTTTGTTGCTTGCTTAGATTACTTTTGGATTTGACCTAGGATTGGGTAGTTTATCCCCAAACATCATGCTCGTAGTTTGTTTGGAAATTAAATTCATTTGGGTCGAAATCGCTACTTTAATGTATTTAACGGGTCGTTGGAGTCCCAAAGGCCGTAATGTACTTTTGTCGTTTAAACCCCGGTTAATTAATGTTTGTGAATCGTTGGGTCTGGTTTGGGGTTTTACGGAACTCGGGTTGGGCGAAATGGTTCATTATGGTAAAAATGGGCTGCAGTTGCTTTTCAGTTGAAGTGCGCGCCGTGCAGGGCGATGCGCGCCATGCAAATGCGAGATTTTGGTAGTCAGCCCAGTTGTCGAGTTCTGGAATTAAAACACTTTGTAGCGCGCGCCGCGCAAGTGGCCAAGTCAGAAGCTGTTTTTTTTTTTTTTTTTAAAAGGTCGTGTTTTCTAGTAAACGGTTTGGAGTTGTTACAAGTGGTATCAAAGCATGGTCTAAGAGATTTAGGTGACTTGAGATAGGCGCCTAGACTTAGAATTTTTGTGTGTACTATTATGCAGGACTTGTAGGATTACGGGTCGGTTCGAGTCTTAGTTAGTGCCTTAGAGAATAGGCGAACTAGCTATGTGTTTATTATGTGTTACTAATCATGCTGGTTTGTGTTGGACATCTAGTGAGATGGTTGTTGTATTTATGAGCTCGGTATGGCATGTGAGCGTTCGGTTCGAGTCTTAGTTAGTGCCTTAGAGAATAGGCGAACTAGCTATGTGTTTATTATGTGTTACTAATCATGCTGGTTTGTGTTGGACATCTAGTGAGATGGTTGTTGTATTTATGAGCTCGGTATGGCATGTGAGCGTAATAGTGATTCGCGACCATTATTACGGTTGCAAGCCAGGTCAAGCGAGTGATGTACAACAAGTATTGAACTAGATGGGGTGTACGGATGGTGGTATATATATAGTGTAAATATAATTCGTGGTGGTGTATGTGACTTACTTGTGTTGCGTTCCTAATCGAGTTCATTTCTTTGTATGAAGATGAGGAACAGACATGATGACGAAGACCAAAGCGATGAGAGCGATTTCACGACCAAGGTAGAGGCCATCTTGAAACGTCACAAAGCGGAATTTCTCGCGGACATTAGGAGGGTTTTCCAAGAATCGGTTGATGAACAAGTGACCGATATGATAAAGGAGCAAATGGGTGCTATCATCCAAGAGGATTTTGATAAGAGGTTCCCAAAACCACAAGGGGTGTATGTTGAAAATGATGCGGGTGATGTAGGAAGGTGGGATTTCCTCTACAAGAACTTCAAAATTTCTCAACCGCCCACCTTTGATGGTGAAAGAGACCCGCTCAAGAGTGCTCGTTGAGGGGTGACGCAAAGTTGTGGTGGGACGCAAAAATTTGACTTTACGCTGAGGAGCAAAGTATGAGTTTGACTTGGGATGAGTTCAAGTCGAAATTCTTTAAGGAGTACCGAACTTCGGCCGATCTTTCGAGGCTTAAAGATGAGTTGCGTGCTTTGAGGCAAGGGTCGATGGATTTGAACACTCTCAAGTCCACTTCCTTATCGAAAACCCAATTTTGCCCGAAATATGTCGGGAATGATCATATGTTAATGGAAGACTTTTATCGAGCTTTGAACGACGACTTGAAGAACAAAATTAGTAGAGGATCGGTGGACTCTTTTGAGAAGTTGTTTGAAGTGGCGAAGGGTTTTGAGACCATTGTTCCGAAAGGAAGTGGTCCCGATGTTAGTAAGCGGAAGTTCGAAGCTACGATGCATTCGAACAAGAAAAGTAAGAGTGCTACCGAGGGTGTCGGAAGCGTGAAGATGAGTGGCATGGGTGGCTTTACGTTCGCGTGTTATAATTGTGGACAAACGGGACATAAGCCTCGTGATTGTCCATCGGGTAAAGTCACATGTTTTAAGTGCCGGAAGGAGGGACACCGAAATTCAGATGGTCCCGAGTTGATTAGTGACGATGCATGGAGGTCTAATGACGCTTGATTCAGGTACTATTTGATTTTGGTACCTATTTTTATGTGGGTGACTTTTGGGGTAATAAGTGGGTTTATCCATGTGATGTAGTAACTAGCTAGGTCGAGTTAGTTCATTGAGGTTTGACTCAATTAAGTCGGGTTAATCAATTGTTGTTAGGGGTTTGACCAATTCGGGTTGACCAAGTGAGTTTGACTTAACCAAGTTGGGTTAATCAATTATTGTTAGGGGTTTGACCAAGTCAGGTTGACCAAGTGAGTTTGACTTAACCAAGTCGGGTAAATCAATTGTTGTTAGGGGTTTGACCAAGTCGGGTTGACCAAGTGAGTTTGACTAACCGAGTCGGGTTAATCAATTGTTGTTAGGGGCGTTTGAATAACTGGGTCGGGTTAATCATTAGATGTTAGGGGTTGACTGAGGTACGTTGATCGAACATGTTTGACTAACCGAGTTGGGTTAATCATTTGGTGTTGGGGGCTTAACCGAGTCGGGTGTAACCGTGAGATGATTATATGGTTACTTGTATTGCTCTCCATTAAGTGTTAGCGTAGAACTGGTATACCATTCGAGAGGCGTTTACGTTAACCGCGTATGTGTATGAGTAGAGTCACGAGAGTTGACCAGCTTCGAAGTGTGTTGATAACCGTGCTGATAATTACGACGGTGTACGGAGGGTGTAAGTCTTGGTGTTTCCAAGCGTCTCCTTAGTGATGAGTTGAAGGGTAAATAGGCTAGCTCTAGGTGGATTGTGACTAGCGGGTGTCGCTAGAACGTTGTGGGCGTTGAGCCATAAGGTTCGTTAGATTTGCGTAACTTTGAGTAGTCAGGTGACGTGTGACACCGGGAGTAGACCCCGTGAGGGTGGAGTGTTGAGTCTTGGTGGTAGTAGTGGGAGAATTACATAACACTGCGTCAGGTGCCTCCTTATACCTGCTAGTGTAATGTTTGACTCCGATGGTGTAATTACTTTGTACTTGGGTACCGGTGAGAAACCCGAAGTTACAACGGTGGTTTATGGTGGTGTTTAGAGGAGTTAACGATTGACCGATTTGAAAGGTCGAGGTTCGAGTACCTGATTGTGAGTCCGCGAAGAAATTGTTGCGTATGACCAATGTGAGATCGGTCGTGCGTATTGTGGAATGTTGAAATTCCGCGAGATGTTATCATCTTGGCGGTGATAGTGTGTGGTTAGAACCCTAGGTGGGGGAGTATGTACCCGGAAGGTACGGTGTTTCCTCGGTTTGGTAGGCGGGTTCGAGCGATTTATCGAAAGTCGTCCTGTTTGGTGAGCTAACTAGGGACGTAGGGTGTTGATTTTGACTATCTCCTGAGGGGATATGTGGGTGTTGAGCGCGTTTTAGAATGAGTTCTCTAGAGTATTGAGGACTTGTACGTGCGAGAAGTGACAACATCATCCTTAATGGACGATCGAAACGATGTTCACAGGGTAATGGTGAACTAGTTGTGAGTCGGTAAGATTGCGTGTTGGTTGGAGTTACTGAAGAGCTTGCGGGAAATTTCATTACCGTGTGTGCAGTGCGGATGACCCGATTGAATTGTCGGTTGGCGGTAGGACTCTAAGTCGTGAGTTGGAGTGCGCCAAGCAATCATGGAGTATGGTTGTGTGGTTGGAACGTTGCGTGGCGAAAAGTGTGGCCGATAGGATGCAATGGCGGCATCGAGGGGTGCAGAGTTGTGCGAGAACTCGAAAAGTTCCAACCTTATGTTGTGGTAGGTGATTCACAAGTCGGTGACACCTCATGGTGGTTCACAAGTCGGTGACCCCTTATGTTGTGGTAGGTGATTCACAAGTCGGTGACACCTCATGGTGATTCACAAGTCGGTGACCTCTTATGTATTGACGGGTGATTCACAAGTCGGTGACGCCTTATGATGATGCACAAGACAGTGGCATCAATACGATTTGGACTCGACGTTATTGGTCTGAAATGACCCAACCCGTCGTATTTCGGCCCATAATTTTTTTTCCTTTATAATACATTAATTTTATTAACATTAAGGTCCCAATTATGTTTCCAAAACTGTAACGACCCTGGAAATTCCAACTTTTATTAATAATATTTATTATTAATACTTGCGCATTAATAAATGTATTTTTATACGTTTACTTGTTATCGTACTTGACTTTACATGGCCCGACGCGTCTTTGTGACACGCGTACTTTTCTCGAATAATATTTTCAAATATTATTTACATTCATGATTATTTATTATTAGTCATTTTTAATTAACTAAGGTTAGTAGTTAATTACTTGGGCTTTATTTATTTTAATTGCTTACTTGGACTTGGGCTTGTGTTAATGGACTTAGAAGCCCACCCTACTTATCTTAATGGATTAATTAAGAGCCCAACATTATGTTAATGACTTATTAAACTTAATCAAGGATTAACTAGTGAAGGAATCTAGTTACTTACACATTTACACCTTGTTCCCATAACCATTTAGCTTTATTTCTTCTTCTAGCTCACACCATACTCCAAGAACATGAAAGTAGATTTGGACCTTTCCGTTTTGGGAGGCCTTGACCGTCGGCCAAGCATGGGGAGGAGGGAGGTTCAAGTTTATTTTTTTTTGTATTACTTAGTCACTAGTTCACTTCATTTCTCACACACACATTTACTTGCATTCTTTTACTCTCTTTTTTCTCTCAAGACTTGTAAGTAACAAGCTTCATACTTCCTTCTTTTTCTTTACTAAAACCGAAACCAAACATGAACATCATCATCATTTCTTCTTGTTTAATTACTTGTTGTTGTTTATTGTTGTTAAGGATCAAGTTCTTTAACTTGTATCTCCATGTATCTTGGTTACTTTCACCCTTTGTTTGTAAAGAACCAAGAACAAAGAATCTAAACTTTCTATTTTATGGTTCTACACTTAATGTTTTAAAGATTTAAAGTTCATGAGTTGTAAAATCATTACTTGTGTTCATGTTTGTAAACTTAAGGTTTACTTTCTTAAAGATCAAAGCCCTGGCTTGAATCTTTAAAGTATGAACAACCATGGACTTGTCACTTATAAATTTAACTTATTTCTTCCTTTTGTTCATGTTTTAAAGTTGTGATTCTTGTTAAGCTTGGTCAAGTGTTACTAGTTAATCTTGATCTCATTTACTTGAACTAAAGTTAACTTTGTAAGCTCAAGAACATGGAAGTATAACTTTCTAGTTACAACTTCATATTCTTATGAAAGATCTAAGTTGCTATAGCTTATGGTCTACTTATTTTGTTATAAACAAAAGCTTGTAAGCTTACATACACTTTACAAGATGAAAATCTAAGTTTCATAACTTATGGTTTCATTAAAAGTAAAGATTCAAGTGTTATAACTTAGGATCTAACTTAAGAACTATAGATCTAGACTTTTGATTCTAGGATCTTCAAGATCTAACTAAGAACTATGTTTTACAACTTAAGATCTTGTTTATTTAGTTTACTTTCAAGTTTATAGCTTAATATTACTTTTACAATTCATGTATGTGTCGGATCTAAGATCTTGATGTAACTTTGGTTCATCAAACTACTTACAACACTTAATTGAGTTGTGCTACATATCTTAGACACACACTAGTGTTATGATGCTCAAAACTTGGTAAATATGATGTAAACCCATCAACGAGTTGTACACTTAAAGCTACAAGCATCAAGGATGAGAACCGTGATGAACATCAAGCACCAAGAACCCACCGGAACACCTTTACATACTGTCTTTTTGGGCCTGATCAGTAACCTGGGCTACTGGAAAGTTGATTTTCAGGTAGTTCGGTTTGAGTAGATGATTTTCCGTTTAGACCTCGTCTTAATCCGAGTTACGGTTTAGGATATATGGCCTCCCGAAAGTCACTACACCCTATTAACGTTGTGCTGAAATTTCTGACCTACTCGCACTTAAACTGTCACCACGGTCAAACGAAGACGAGTTTGGTTCTGGAAATTGGTTAGCCTATAGGGGACTCATATACGGAGCCATGGCCACTGGTCTCACCTCATTTCAGTTTGTATAGAGGTCGTGGCGGCTGATCGAAGTCAGCCTTGTTTTAAACTCTTTTCTAGAATGAAACTTACTTTATACTTTTTGTTTGATGATGAATGTTGATGATACTTAAGACCTAATTTACATACATTTAAACCTATTGGGAGAATTTACTGACTTAGTAACTTTTGACTTAGGTTGAGGACCTTTTGGACAAATGTACTTGCTTACTTTTCCCGAGTCAACTTTACTATTACTTTTCCACTGTGAGTTATAGCATCCCTTTTTTACTATAACTATTTTGGGAACTGAGAATACATGCGCATTTTACGTTTTACATACTAGGCACGAGTACTTAAACTTTATATATGTGTGGGTTATACAACGGCATAAACTTTCCCCTTAGCTCGGTAACGTTTAGTCATTGGTCTTTGAACCGGTGAACGCGAATCTTAGATATGGATCCATAGGGTTTGACATCCCCACTCAGGCTAGTAGCGCTAGCATTTAATGGGTGTTTAATACTTCGTAAACATACGCACTCGCCAAGTGTACTTCTAGGGGGGTGATAAACGTTAAGTTAGTTACCAAGTGCCCACGGTTATACATATACTTTTCATACTGTTTTGAAACGCTGTTAAAGTATTGAAATCTCGTAGCCTACCTTACATTACTGTTATACTTAAACTATAGCTCACCAACCTTTGTGTTGACGTTTTTAAGCATGTTTTTCTCAAGTGCTTAAGGTTTGCTTGCTTCCGTTGTACTAGTCATGCTTTGTAGACACCCGCTGCGCTTATTAGAGATGTCATCGCATGAAACGTTTATTTTGCATTCAAACTATATTACTTTTGAAACGATGTATTTGTAATGACCTATGGGTCACGTACTATTATTGCTTGCTATTCGTAGAAGCATACTTTTGGTTGTTAAACATTCGACGTTGGTTAAAACGTCACTTCATTTCATGAATGCAAACTTATTTTGAGACAACATATAGTATTTGACCTTGTAATGATCCTGTTGTTGATGATTCGTACACAATGGTTTTGTACGGGGCATCACATTTGGTATCAGAGTATTGGTTATAGGGAATTAGGTTGCATTAGTGAGTCTAAGACCGACCCGAGTAGGATTCACTAATTGGACTAATCTACAACTTGCTAGTTTACTTGTTTCCGCTAAACTTACTGCATGCTGCTGCTTACTTTTACTGCTATATGCCGTATGCTACTTTTTTTCACTACTGCATGCTATTATCTGCTTTCGATTGCATGATACTTGTCGTTATTGCCATACTACTTACTGTTACACATGATTTAGACTGTTGTAGTTACTTTGCCTAATACATGCTTGCTCTATGACTTACTGACATGGAAAAAGTTATTTTTCCTTGTTCAGATGTCGGATATTCCACCTGCTATCATTTTGGGCAGCGACACAGACTCTTCAGCCACTTCACCTGCCGCTGTTGCCGATCCTCAGATCCCGTCGGCGACACCCTCTAGTGACCCAAGCGCTTCGTCCTTCGGAGCTAGTTGTAGTGACCCGAACTTTTCCATGTTTTTATATATTAATTGAGATTGATATTTACATGATTAAATATTTCCAACATGTTAAGCAATCAAACTTGTTAAGACTTGATTAATTGAAATATGTTTCATATAGACAATTGACCACCCAAGTTGACCGGCGATTCACGAACGTTAAAACTTGTAAAAATGACATGACGATATATATATGGATATACATATGGTTAACATGAGATTATGATAAGTAAGTATCTCCATAAGTATATTAACAATGAGTTATATACATATAAACAAGACTACTAACTTAAGGATTTCGAAACGAGACATATATGTAATAATTATCGTTGTAACGACATTTAAATGTATATATATCATATTAAGATATATTAATATATCATAATATCATGAAAATATAATAATTTAACATTTCAGCAGATAATATATGTCGGAATCGAGAAATTAAACTGGTTAGCGAAACATTTAAGATTGATTTGATACCAGTAGAGTTAGGGAGTTTTGATGTGATAATCGGTATGGACTGGTTGAAAGAAGTGAAAGCAGAGATCGTTTGTTACAAAAATGCAATTAGCATTATACGAGAAAAAGGAAAACCCTTAATGGTGTACGGAGAAAAGGGCAACACGAAGCTACATCTTATTAGTAATTTGAAGGCACAAAAACTAATAAGAAAAGGTTGCTATGCTGTTCTAGCACACGTCGAGAAAGTATAAACTGAAGAAAAGAGCATCAATGATGTTCCCATTGCAAAAGAATTTCCCGATGTATTTCCGAAAGAATTACCGGGATTACCCCCACATCGATCCGTTGAATTTCAAATAGATCTTGTACCAGGAGCTGCACCAATAGCTCGTGCTCCTTACAGACTCGCACCCAGCGAGATGAAAGAACTGCAAAGCCAATTACAAGAACTTTTAGAGCGTGGTTTCATTCGACCAAGCACATCACCGTGGGGAGCTCCTGTTTTATTTGTCAAGAAGAAAGATGGTACATTCAGGTTGTGTATCGACTACCGAGAGTTGAACAAACTTACCATCAAGAACCGCTACCCACTACCGAGAATCGACGACTTATTTGATCAACTACAAGGCTCGTCTGTTTATTCAAAGATTGACTTACGTTCCGGGTATCATCAAATGCGGGTGAAAGAAGATGATATTCCAAAGACTGCTTTCAGAACACGTTACGGTCATTACGAGTTTATGGTCATGCCGTTTGGTTTAACTAATGCACCATCTGTGTTCATGGACCTTATGAACCGAGTGTGTGGACCATACCTTGACAAGTTTGTCATTGTTTTCATTGATGACATACTTATTTACTCAAAGAATGACCAAGAACACGGTGAACATTTGAGAAAGGTGTTAGAAGTATTGAGGAAGGAAGAATTGTACGCTAAGTTTTCAAAGTGTGCATTTTGGTTGGAAGAAGTTCAATTCCTCGGTCACATAGTGAACAAAGAAGGTATTAAGGTGGATCCGGCAAAGATAGAAACTGTTGAAAAGTGGGAAACCCCGAAAACTCCGAAACACATACGCCAGTTTTTAGGACTAGCTGGTTACTACAGAAGGTTCATCCAAGACTTTTCCAGAATAGCAAAACCCTTGACTGCATTAACGCATAAAGGGAAGAAATTTGAATGGAATGATGAACAAGAGAAAGCGTTTCAGTTATTGAAGAAAAAGCTAACTACGGCACCTATATTGTCATTGCCTGAAGGGAATGATGATTTTGTGATTTATTGTGACGCATCAAAGCAAGGTCTCGGTTGTGTATTAATGCAACGAACGAAGGTGATTGCTTATGCGTCTAGACAATTGAAGATTCACGAACAAAATTATACGATGCATGATTTGGAATTAGGCGCGGTTGTTTTTGCATTAATGACTTGGAGGCACTACTTATATGGGGTCAAAAGTATTATATATACCGACCACAAAAGTCTTCAACACATATTTAATCAGAAACAACTGAATATGAGGCAGCGTAGGTGGATTGAATTATTGAATGATTACGACTTTGAGATTCGTTACCACCCGGGGAAGGCAAATGTGGTAGCCGATGCCTTGAGCAGGAAGGACAGAGAACCCATTCGAGTAAAATCTATGAATATAATGATTCATAATAACCTTACTACTCAAATAAAGGAGGCGCAACAAGGAGTTTTAAAAGAGGGAAATTTAAAGGATGTAATACCCAAAGGATCGGAGAAACATCTTAATATTCGGGAAGACGGAACCCGGTATAGGGCTGAAAGGATTTGGGTACCAAAATTTTGAGATATGAGAGAAATGGTACTTAGAGAAGCTCATAAAACCAGATACTCAATACATCCTGGAACGAGGAAGATTACAAGGATCTCAAGAAACATTTTTGGTGGCCGGGTATGAAAGCCGATGTTGCTAAATACGTAGGAGAATGTTTGACGTGTTCTAAGGTCAAAGCTGAGCATCAAAAACCATCAGGTCTACTTCAACAACCCGAAATCCTGGAATGGAAATGGGAAAACATTACCATGGATTTCATCACTAAATTGCCAAGGACTGCAAGTGGTTTTGATACTATTTGGGTAATAGTTGATCGTCTCACCAAATCAGCACACTTCCTGCCAATAAGAGAAGATGACAAGATGGAGAAGTTAGCACGACTGTATTTGAAGGAAGTCATCTCCAGACATGGAATACAAATCTCTATTATCTCTGATAGGGATGGCAGATTTATTTCAAGATTCTGGCAAACATTACAGCAAGCATTAGGAACTCGTCTAGACATGAGTACTGCCTATCATCCACAAACTGATGGGCAGAGCGAAAGGACGATACAAATGCTTGAAGACATGCTACGAGCATGTGTTATTGATTTCGGAAACAGTTGGGATCGACACCTACCGTTAGCAGAATTTTCCTACAACAACAGCTACCATTCAAGCATTGATATGGCGCCGTTTGAAGCACTTTATGGTAGAAAGTGCAGGTCTCTGATTTGTTGGAGTGAAGTGGGGGATAGACAGATTACGGGTCCGGAGATTATACAAGAAACTACCGAGAAGATCATCCAAATTCAACAACGGTTGAAAACCGCCCAAAGTCGACAAAAGAGCTACGCTGACATTAAAAGAAAAGATATAGAATTTGAAATTGGAGAGATGGTCATGCTTAAAGTTGCACCTTGGAAAGGCGTTGTTCGATTTGGTAAACGAGGGAAATTAAATCCAAGGTATATTGGACCATTCAAGATTATTGATCGTGTCAGACCAGTAGCTTACCGACTTGAGTTACCTCAACAACTCGCGACTGTACATAACACTTTCCACGTCTCGAATTTGAAGAAATGTTTTGCTAAAGAAGATCTCACTATTCCGTTAGATGAAATCCAAATCAACGAAAAACTTCAATTCATCGAAGAACCCGTCGAAATAATGGATCGTGAGGTTAAAAGACTTAAGCAAAACAAGATACCAATTGTTAAGGTTCGATGGAATGCTCGTAGAGGACCCGAGTTCACCTGGGAGCGTGAAGATCAGATGAAGAAGAAATACCCGCATCTATTTCCAGAAGATTCGTCAACACCTTCAACAGCTTAAAATTTCGGGACGAAATTTATTTAACGGGTAGGTACTGTAGTGACCCGAACTTTTCCATGTTTTTATATATTAATTGAGATTGATATTTACATGATTAAATATTTCCAACATGTTAAGCAATCAAACTTGTTAAGACTTGATTAATTGAAATATGTTTCATATAGACAATTGACCACCCAAGTTGACCGGCGATTCACGAACGTTAAAACTTGTAAAAATGACATGACGATATATATATGGATATACATATGGTTAACATGAGATTATGATAAGTAAGTATCTCCATAAGTATATTAACAATGAGTTATATACATATAAACAAGACTACTAACTTAAGGATTTCGAAACGAGACATATATGTAATAATTATCGTTGTAACGACATTTAAATGTATATATATCATATTAAGATATATTAATATATCATAATATCATGATAATATAATAATTTAACATCTCATTATATATAATAAACAATGGGTTAACAACATTAATTGAGATCGTTAACTTAAAGGTTTCAAAACAACACTTACATGTAACGACTAACGATGACTTAACGACTCAGTTAAAATGTATATACATGTAGTGTTTTAATATGTATTTATACACTTTTGAAAGACTTTAATACACTTATCAAAATACTTCTACTTAACAAAAATGCTTACAATTACATCCTCGTTCAGTTTCATCAACAATTCTACTCGTATGCACCCGTATTCGTACTCGTACAATACACAGCTTTTAGATGTATGTACTATTGGTATATACACTCCAATGATCAGCTCTTAGCAGCCCATGTGAGTCACCTAACACATGTGGGAACCATCATTTGGCAACTAGCATGAAATATCTCATAAGATTACAAAAATATGAGTAATCATTCATGACTTATTTACATGAAAACAAAATTACATATCCTTTATATCTAATCCATACACCAACGACCAAAAACACCTACAAACACTTTCATTCTTCAATTTTCTTCATCTAATTGATCTCTCTCAAGTTCTATCTTCAAGTTCTAAGTGTTCTTCATATATTCTACAAGTTCTAGTTACATAAAATCAAGAATACTTTCAAGTTTGCTAGCTCACTTCCAATCTTGTAAAGTGATCATCCAACCTCAAGAAATCTTTGTTTCTTACAGTAGGTTATCATTCTAATACAAGGTAATAATCATATTCAAACTTTGGTTCAATTTCTATAACTATAACAATCTTATTTCAAGTGATGATCTTACTTGAACTTGTTTTCGTGTCATGATTCTGCTTCAAGAACTTCGAGCCATCCAAGGATCCATTGAAGCTAGATCCATTTTTCTCTTTTCCAGTAGGTTTATCCAAGGAACTTAAGGTAGTAATGATGTTCATAACATTATTCGATTCATACATATAAAGCTATCTTATTCGAAGGTTTAAACTTGTAATCACTAGAACATAGTTTAGTTAATTCTAAACTTGTTCGCAAACAAAAGTTAATCCTTCTAACTTGACTTTTAAAATAAACTAAACACATGTTCTATATCTATATGATATGCTAACTTAATGATTTAAAACCTGGAAACACGAAAAACACCGTAAAACCGGATTTACGCCGTCGTAGTAACACCGCGGGCTGTTTTGGGTTAGTTAATTAAAAACTATGATAAACTTTGATTTAAAAGTTGTTATTCTGAGAAAATGATTTTTATTATGAACATGAAACTATATCCAAAAATTATGGTTAAACTCAAAGTGGAAGTATGTTTTCTAAAATGGTCATCTAGACGTCGTTCTTTCGACTGAAATGACTACCTTTACAAAAACGACTTGTAACTTATTTTTCCGACTATAAACCTATACTTTTTCTATTTAGATTCATATAATAGAGTTCAATATGAAACCATATCAATTTGATTCACTCAAAACGGATTTAAAATGAAGAAGTTATGGGTAAAACAAGATTGGATAATTTTTCTCATTTTAGCTACGTGAAAATTGGTAACAAATCTATTCCAACCATAACTTAATCAACTTGTATTGTATATTATGTAATCTTGAGATACCATAGACACGTATACAATGTTTCGACCTATCATGTCGACACATCTATATATATTTCGGAACAACCATAGACACTCTATATGTGAATGTTGGAGTTAGCTATACAGGGTTGAGGTTGATTCCAAAATATATATAGTTTGAGTTGTGATCAATACTGAGATACGTATACACTGGGTCGTGGATTGATTCAAGATAATATTTATCGATTTATTTCTGTACATCTAACTGTGGACAACTAGTTGTAGGTTACTAACGAGGACAGCTGACTTAATAAACTTAAAACATCAAAATATATTAAAAGTGTTATAAATATATTTTGAACATACTTTGATATATATGTATATATTGTTATAGGTTCGTGAATCAACCAGTGGCCAAGTCTTACTTCCCGATGAAGTAAAAATCTGTGAAAGTGAGTTATAGTCCCACTTTTAAAATCTAATATTTTTGGGATGAGAATACATGCAGGTTTTATAAATGATTTACAAAATAGACACAAGTACGTGAAACTACATTCTATGATTGAATTATCGAAATCGAATATGCCCTTTTTTATTAAGTCTGGTAATCTAAGAATTAGGGAACAGACACCCTAATTGACGCGAATCCTAAAGATAGATCTATCGGGCCCAACAAGCCCCATCCAAAGTACCGGATGCTTTAGTACTTCGAAATTTATATCATATCCGAAGGGTGTCTCGGAATGATGGGGATATTCTTATATATGCATCTTGTTAATGTCGGTTACCAAGTGTTCACCATATGAATGATTTTTATCTCTATGTATGGGATGTGTATTGAAATATGAAATCTTGTGGTCTATTATTATGATTTGATATATATAGGTTAAACCTATAACTCACCAACATTTTTGTTGACGTTTTAAGCATGTTTATTCTCAGGTGATTATTAAGAGCTTCCGCTGTCGCATACTTAAATAAGGACGAGATTTGGAGTCCATGCTTGTATGATATTGTGTAAAAACTGCATTCAAGAAACTTATTTTGTTGTAACATATTTGTATTGTAAACCATTATGTAATGGTCGTGTGTAAACAGGATATTTTAGATTATCATTATTTTAGATTATCATTATTTGATAATCTACGTAAAGCTTTTTAAACCTTTATTGATGAAATAAAGGTTATGGTTTGTTTTAAAATGAATGCAGTCTTTGAAAAACGTCTCATATAGAGGTCAAAACCTCGCAACGAAATCAATAAATATGGAACGTTTTTAATCAATAAGAACGGGACATTTCACTAGTAGTCATGCGCCTGCCCCAGTGGGTACTGCAGACGGAGCCCAGGACCTCCCGGAGATTCCAGCTCCACTTGCCCCGGTACCTCAGGAACCATAGCATCATCCTGGTGGTGTTGTGATTCCTACGGAATTTGGGGAAGGTCCATTCCGTAATCAGTATCGTCATTGGTGCCGAAGCGCTCCTGATGGACGTCTCGTGCCGATCGGACCCGCCGATACTGACAGATGATGGCCGCCCGAGGAGAGCCAGTACAACCACCCGTACAGCCACCTCCACATGATTCAGATGACCCATCATCCGATGACTCATCCACAGACGACTCTAGTGACGATGACTCCGACGAGGAGGACCCTGATGATGCACCTGTACAGCCACCCTCCACCCCGCTGAAGAAGCGGTACCGTTTTGATGGTACCGTCATTCCATGGATTAATGGAGGTCGAGCATTCACTGATGCATATGGTCAGCGTCGTAGGGTTACCGCCCGTAAGCGGCTTGTGCCGTATGCTGCTGATCCCTTTATCCACCGCTTTGCAGCCTCTACTTCTGGAGCCGGACCATCTGCACCACCAGCTCCACCAGCACCACCCGTACCGACTGCACCGCCTGTCCCACCATCCCCCTCTGTCGAGGAACTGATGAGGGAGGTGGAGATCCTCTGTGCTCGGGTAACTGAGCTCGAGGACCAGATGTCCCACGTATTGGACATCCTACACCCACCATCACCGTAAGGCTTTTGTAGTAGATTTCATTATGTAATCTAGTTGTAGTTTTATGTTTCACTTATGTATTGTACGAACCTATGCTGATGTATGCAACTTATTATTAATGAATGGAACTTTGCGTTATTTAATTCTTGCACGGTGTTCTATTTACGTTACTGTATGATTATGTGGTATTTGTACCTGGATTGCATTACTTAATAAACATGTGATGTGTTGATTCCATGTTGGTTACCATATATTGTATTATTACTATTTGAATACTGGGTTTTGACTTGAGTCAAAATTTTTGTTTAGAACACCATGGCCAACGGACGATCCACACCTACCGCAGCCCAAATCGAGGATATGATCAATGAACGAGTCACCGCAGCTTTAGCAGAAAGGAACCTCCAAGCTCTACCGCCACCACCACCGGTTATTCAGCCCATTCGTAATGGGTGCACGTACAAAGAGTTCCAAAGCTGCAAAACCCACAACTTCAGTGGAACAGAGGGGCTGGTTGGTCTCACTAGATGGTTCGAGAAATTAGAATCTGTGTTTCGAGTTAGTAACTGCTCGGAGGTGAATAAAACCAAGTTTGCTTCATGCACGCTGTCTGACGGCGCACTAACGTGGTGGAACACGTTGGCTCAAGCAAAGGGTATCGATGATGCGTTTGCTACCCCATGGGAGGAATTCAAAGGGGCCCTGATTGAGGAATATTACCCTAGGACCGATATCCAGAAGATGGAGATTGAGTTTATGCAGTTGAAGGTCGTGGGAAACAATCTCGATGGTTACAATCGTAGGTATTTGGAACTAGCCCTGATGTGTCCTACCATGGTTACCCCGGAATTCAAACGTATGGAAAGATATTTGTGGGGACTTCCTAAGTCCATTAAGGGAAACGTCACCTCGTCCAAGCCACCCAATGTCCCAGAAGCAATGCGCATGGCGCATACTTTAATGAATCAAATTATCAGCGATGAACCGGAGAAGGCCAAGTCTGAAGCGGGTAGTAGCGAGAAGCGCAAATGGGATAACAACAGGGGAAGGACCTATGATCAAAATCCGGCGAAACGACATGAGGGTTTCAAAGGAAACAACAACGGTGGGAACTCCAACCCCAACTACAAGGGAACCTTACCACAATGCAAGCGGTGCTACAAGCACCATACTGGGTATTGTAATGTTGTTTGTGAAAAGTGCCAACGAACTGGACATATCGGTAAGGACTGCAAGGTTACCACCCTGAATGTGAAGGCGTACCCCAATGGACCAAAAAAGTGCTACGAATGCGGACAAATGGGCCATTTCAGAAATGCGTGCCCCAACAAAAGAAAGGATGGCAGACCACCGCGTGGCAGAGCTTTCAACGTTAATGCAAGGGACGCCCGAGAAAACCCCGACTTGGTGACATGTATATTCACTATCAACAATTTATTAGCTTCTCTCCTATTTGATACTGGTGCCGATAGAAGTTATGTATGTAGACACTTTTGCGATAAGATTAATTGGTCATTAGTCCCGTTAAAGGAGAGTATGCTTGTAGAGGTAGCCAATGGAAAAATTGAGAAAGTTGACCATATTAGTCGAGGAGCTATTATCAACATAGCTGGTGCAGAATTCGAAATTGACTTAATACCTATCAAATTGGGAAGTTTTGACGTTATTGTCGGTATGGATTGGTTGACCAAGATAAAAGCTGACATTATCTGTGGAGATAAAGCTCTTCGTATACCACAAGGCGATGGTGAGCCACTGATTATTTACGGAGAGAGATGTACCTCGAAGCTGAACCTCATTAGTTGCGTGAAAGCACAGAATATCATGAAGAAGGGACGTCTTGCTATCCTAGCACATGTGAAAATGGTAGAAACCGAGGTGAAGAGTGTGAACGACGTTCGAATTGTGAACGAATTTTTCGATGTCTTTCCAGAAGAATTTCCTGGATTACCGCCACCAAGAGCAGTAGAGTTTCAGATCGATTTAGTGCCAGGAGCTGCACCTATAGCTCGCGCACCTTATCGACTTGCACCTTCTGAGATGCAGGAGTTGCAGAGCCAATTACAAGAACTGTTAGACCGTGGATTTATCCAACCAAGTTTCTCGCCTTGGGGCGCACCTGTGTTGTTTGTGAAGAAGAAGGATGGATCCTTCCGTATGTGTATCAACTACCGTGAACTCAACAAATTGACGATCAAGAATCGGTATCCCCTTCCCCGTATTGATGATCTTTTTGATCAACTACAAGGATCGAGCGTTTACTCTAAGATCGATTTGCGATCCAGTTATCACCAGTTAAGGGTGAAGGAGAGCGACGTGATGAAGACTGCATTCAGGACTCGTTATGGTCATTATGAGTTTCTCGTGATGCCATTCGGTTTAACCAACGCACCTGCCGTATTCATAGATCTCATGAATCGTGTCTACAAGCCATACCTGGATAAGTTTGTTATCGTCTTCATAGATGATATCCTCATCTACTCTAAGAGCGAAGAAGAGCATGAGCAACACCTTTGGCTAGTACTTGAACTCTTGAGGCAAGAGCAACTTTACGCCAAATTCTCCAAGTGTGAATTTTGGTTGAAGGAGGTCCAATTTCTGGGTCATGTTGTGAGTGACCAGGGTATCAAAGTTGATCCCTCCAAGATTGAAGCTATCAGCAAGTGGGAGACCCCCACTACTCCAACTCACATCCGCCAATTTCTAGGTCTCGCCGGTTACTACCGAAGGTTTATTGAAGGTTTCTCTCTAATTGCTCGTCCTTTGACCGCGTTGACTCACAAAGAGAAGAAGTTCATTTGGGAACCCGCACACGAATCAGCATTTCAAACCTTGAAGAAGAAGTTGACCATCGCACCTATCTTATCTCTTCCTGAAGGCAGTGACGATTTCGTCATTTATTGCGATGCTTCGAAAAATGGTTTTGGTTGTGTACTGATGCAAAGATCAAAGGTTATTGCCTATGCTTCTCGTCAACTAAAGATTCACGAGCGGAACTACACTACTCACGATCTCGAACTTGGAGCCGTTGTCTTTGCATTAAAGCTGTGGAGACACTATTTTTATGGAACTAAGAGCACTATTTTCACTGACCACAAGATCCTCCAACACATCTTTGATCAGAAGCAACTGAATATGAGGCAGCGTCGATGGATCGAGATGCTGAACGACTACGATTGTAAACTCTGTTATCACCCTGGCAAGGCCAATGTTGTGGCTGACGCTTTAAGCCGAAAGGAGAGGACGACACCTCTTCGTGTTCGGGCACTAAACATCACCATCCATTCAAATCTCAATAGCCAGATCCGAGTAGCCCAAGATGAGGCTCTCAAGGAGGAGAATATATCTCATGAACATTTGAACATACTTGTCTCTCAATTTGAGGTTAAGGAGACTGGACTTCGATATTTTTCTGGAAGGATTGGGGTACCTCTTTATGGAGATCTACGGAACCTTATACTTGATGAAGCACACAAATCGAGATATTCGATTCATCCCGGAGCGGGCAAAATGTACCACGACCTTAAAGAACAGTATTGGTGGTCGAATCTTAAGAAGGACGTTGCTACTTACGTTGGTAAGTGTTTGACTTGCTCGAAAGTTAAGGCCGAGCATCAGAGGCCCTCTGGATTACTTCAACAACCGGAAATCCCACAATGGAAGTGGGAAAGGATAACAATGGATTTTATCACCAAGCTACCAAAGATGGTGAGCGGATACGATACCATCTGGGTTATCATTGACCGTCTTACCAAATCTGCACACTTTCTAGCGATGAAGGAAACAGATACTATGGAGAGACTCACTCAACTATATATCAAAGAGGTTGTATCTCATCATGGTGTACCTTTATCGATCATCTCAGATCGTGATCCCCGTTTTTCTTCCAGATTTTGGCGTTCTTTGCAAGAAGCCTTGGGAACACGTCTCGACATGAACACTGCATATCACCCACTATTCAGACTTTGGAGGACATGTTGCGTGCTTGTGTCATTGATTTTGGAAAGGCTTGGGAAAGGCATTTACCGCTAGTCGAATTCTCTTACAACAACAGTTATCATTCGAGTATTAATGCTGTAACTTTTGAAGCTTTGTATGGCCGCAAGTGCCGATCTCCTATTTGTTGGGCCGAAGTAGGCGAAAAGCAAATCACTAGACCCGAGGTAGTCCATGAAACAACGGAGAAGATTGCTCGGATTCAAGCGAGACTTAAGACGGCCCGTGATCGCCAAAAGAGTTATGCAGACCGTAAACCTAAAGACTTCGAATTCAACGTGGGTGACCGTGTAATGTTGAAGGTTGCGCCTTGGAAAGGTGTGATCCGTTTTGGAAAACGTGGGAAGTTAAACCAACGATACATTGGTCCTTTTGAAATCTTGGAGCGTGTGGGACCCGTTGCTTACCGTTTGGATCTTCCAACTCAATTGAGCCCAGTTCATCCTACCTTCCACGTATCTAATTTGAAGAAGTGTCTAGCTGCACCAGAACTGTCATACCATTGGAAGAACTCACGATTGACGACAAACTCCACTTCGTGGAAGAACCTGTTGAGATTATGGACCGTGAGGTCAAAACTTTAAAATGCAACAAGATTCCGATCGTCCGAGTACGATGGAATGCCAAACGGGGACCTGATTTTACATGGGAGCGAGAGGATCAAATGATGCAGAAGTATCCTCACCTTTTCCCAACTCTTCCATCTACATCAGCTTAAAATTCTGGGATGAAATTTTCTTTAACAGGTGGGTAATGTAACGACCCTGGAAATTCCAACTTTTATTAATAATATTTATTATTAATACTTGCGCATTAATAAATGTATTTTTATACATTTACTTGTTATCGTACTTGACTTTACATGGCCCGACGCGTCTTTGTGACACGCGTACTTTTCCCGAATAATATTTTCAAATATTATTTACATTCATGATTATTTATTATTAATCATTTTTAATTAACTAAGGTTAGTAGTTAATTACTTGGGCTTTATTTATTTTAATTGCTTACTTGGACTTAGGCTTGTGTTAATGGACTTAGAAGCCCACCCTACTTATCTTAATGGATTAATTAAGAGCCTAACATTATGTTAATGACTTATTAAACTTAATCAAGGATTAACTAGTGAAGAAATCTAGTTACTTACACATTTACACCTTGTTCCGATAACCATTTAGCTTTATTTCTTCTTCTAGCTCACACCATACTCCAAGAACATGAAAGTAGATTTGGACCTTCCCCTTTTGGGAGGCCTTGACCGTCGGCCAAGCATGGGGAGGAGGGAGGTTCAAGTTTATTTTTATTTTTGTATTACTTAATCACTAGTTTACTTCATTTCTCACACACACATTTACTTGCATTCTTTTACTCTCTTTTTTCTCTCAAGACTTGTAAGTAATAAGCTTCATACTTCCTTCTTTTTCTTTACTAAAACCAAAACCAAACATGAACATCATCATCATTTCTTCTTGTTTAATTATTTGTTGTTGTTTATTTTTGTTAAGGATCAAGTTCTTTAACTTGTATCTCCATGTATCTTGGTTACTTTCACCCTTTGTTTGTAAAGAACCAAGAACAAAGAATCTAAACTTTCTAGTTTATGGTTCTACACTTAATGTTTTAAAGATTTAAAGTTCATGAGTTGTAAAATCATTACTTGTGTTCATGTTTGTAAACTTAAGGTTTACTTTCTTAAAGATCAAAGCCTTGGCTTGAATCTTTAAAGTATGAACAATCATGGACTTGTCACTTGTAAATTTAACTTATTTCTTCCTTTTGTTCATGTTTTAAAGTTGTGATTCTTGTTAAGCTTGGTCAAGTGTTACTAGTTAATCTTGATCTCAGTTTTCTTGAACTAAAGTTAACTTTGTAAGCTCAAGAAAATGGAAGTATAACTTTCTAGTTACAACTTCATATGCTTATGAAAGATCTAAGTTTCTATAGCTTATGGTCTACTTATTTTGTTATAAACAAAAGCTTGTAAGCTTACATACACTTTACAAGATGAAAATCTAAGTTTCATAACTTATGGTTTCATTAAAAGTAAAGATTCAAGTGTTATAACTTATGATCTAACTTAATAACTATAGATCTAGACTTTTGAGTCTAGGATCTTCAAGATCTAACTAAGAACTATGTTCTACAACTTAAGATCTTGTTTATTTAGTTTACTTTCAAGTTTATAGCTTAATATTACTTTTACAATTCATGTATGTGTCGGATCTAAGATCTTGATGTAACTTTGGTTCATCAAACTACTTACAACACTTAATTGAGTTGTGCTACATATCTTAGACACACACTAGTGTTATGATGGTCAAAACTTGGTAAAGATGATGTAAACCCATCAACGAGTTGTACACTTGAAGCTACAAGCATCAAGGATGAGAACCGTGATGAACATCAAGCACCAAGAACCCACCGGAACAACTTTACCTACTGTCTTTCTGGGCCTGATCAATAACCTGGGCTACTGGAAAGTTTATTTTCAGCTATTTCGGTTTGAGTAGATGATTTTCCGTTTAGACCTCGTCTTAATCCGAGTTACGGTTTAGGATCTATGGCCTCCCGAAAGTCACTACACCCTATTAACGTTGTGCTGAAATTTCTGACCTACTCGCACTTAAACCGTTACCACGGTCAAACGAAGACGAGTTTGGTTCTGGAAATTCGTCAGCCTATAGGGGACTCATATACGGATCCATGGCCACTGGTTTCACCTCATTTCAGTTTGTATAGAGGTCGTGACGGCTGATCGAAGTCAGCCTTGTTTTAAACTCTTTTCTAGAATGAAACTTACTTTATACTTTTTGTTTGATGATGAATGTTGACGATACTTAAGACCTAATTTACATACATTTAAACCTATTGGGACGATTTACTGACTTAGTAACTTTTGACTTAGGTTGAGGACCTTTTGGATAAACGTACTTGCTTACTTTTCCCGAGTCAACTTTACTACTACTTTTCCACTGTGAGTTATAGCATCCCTTTTTTACTATAACTATTTTGGGAACTGAGAATACATGCGCATTTTACGTTTTACATACTAAGCACGAGTACTTAAACTTTATATATGTGTGGGTTATACAACGGCATAAACTTTCCCCTTAGCTCGGTAACGTTTAGTCATTGGTCTTTGAACCGGTGAACGCAAATCTTAGATATGGATCCATAGGGTTTGACATCCCCACTCGGGCTAGTAGCGCTAGCATTTAACGGGTGTTTAATACTTCGTAAACATACACACTCGCCAAGTGTACTTCTAGGGGTGATAAACGTTAAGTTAGTTACCAAGTGCCCACGGTTATACATATACTTTTCATACTGTTTTGAAACGCTGTTAAAGTATTGAAATCTCGTGGCCTACCTTACATTACTGTTATACTTAAACTATAGCTCACCAACCTTTGTGTTGAAGTTTTTAAGCATGTTTTTCTCAGGTGCTTAAGGTTTGATTACTTCCGCTGTACTAGTCATGCTTTGTAGACACCCGCTGCGCTTATTAGAGATGTCACCGCATGAAACGTTTATTTTGCATTCAAACTATATTACTTTTGAAACGATGTATTTGTAACGACCTATGGGTCACGTACTATTATTGCTTGCTATTCGTAGAAGCATACTTTTGGTTGTTAAACATTTGACGTTGGTTAAAACGTCACTTCATTTCATGAATGCAAACTTATTTTGAGACAACATATAGTATTTGACCTTGTAATGATCCTGTTATTGATGATTCGTACACAATGGTTTTGTACAGGGCATCACAAAAATGCTTCCATTACAATGTTAAGATTAGACAACTTTTAAATGTTTAATACATAAGTTTAAATACCCAAACGAGCATTCACATAACCCGTTTACATCATCAAAAGATAGTTTCGACCCAACTAGTTTAATTTCCAACAAAAACGAGCATGGTGACGGGGAAAACACTACCCAATCCAAAATCGATCCAAACGCAAGTCTTCTAAAGCAACCTACAAAACTCCGCTAGTTCCCACGCTTACCCGAGCCACCACCTTGCGAACCTATAAAAATAATATCAACGAGAGGGTAAGCTATGAAAGCTTAGTGAGGATAAAGATACTATATACATACATATGCATAAAATGAATACGTAACACCAACGCAATTAGTAAACACGTACCGCAATCCAAGTATAACTAAGCAAAGCTATATGTAACGTACCACCAAGCCAAATCCACAAGATTAGCTACAAAATGAAAATGTATATACACGCACATACAAAACATAACCAATACAACAAGGTTAACCCCTTAACCTTAAACACATAAGGTTGGCTGAACTACCAGTGCCTAAGTGAATCCGAAACTACACGCGATTCACTACCTTCACCTCAACGACAATAGGGATTCCCGAACTACACGCGACATTGTGAATCCGAACTACACGAGATTCACTAGTGATGCCGAATGATGTGCGAAAAGTGGTATATGAATTATCGTATGGAAAATACCGGTTTTAGAGATTGCTACACACTAACGGGCAGTGTACCCGATCGTGTAGTAGTATAGTAACTGGTTTAGTTCCGTGTATCGTTCCAAGGACAGTTATATCAGTCAAATTAGAATTAGAAACTATATTATGATTAACTAAGTGAATGAAAGTTAAAAGTACAAGTTTTATGTTTTGGTGGCTATTTAACGATTTAGCCAAATCAAAGAAGGTTAAATGTAAAAAACAATATTTTTGTCTTTTAAGTTTATGAAATGATAATAAGTGCAAATAAAGCAAGTAAGATAGTTTTGAATTAAATCAAAGAGATGAAATGTTTATCTAGATATTTTACCCTCGGTATTGGATGTAAATTAGATATTAAGCCCTGATTGAATAATTATGTGTGTAGTTATCTAATAGGTTCACTAAGAGTTCTCTCGGATAAATACGCAAATACAATAACAAGATCAAGGGTTCCCTTTTCACTATAGTTCTTGTATTTGTAATCAAATAATTATAAGTATGCTAATCACCTAAATCGACTCGCCAAGAGTTCTCTTTAGCAAGTACTCAAACTAGAATTACTAAGCGAGGGTTCCCTATTACTTAGACCTTTTCGTTTGTGACTAGTTGATCAACAAGATTAAAGACTTGAATAACAATTGCCATTGCGTTCGCTCTACACAATTCATTCCTATTTTGTTTAACCGTTTTAATCTAGTTTACCCCCTTGGTCCGGTTTAGCAAACAATCAATCTAAGACAAGTTGATTGTAAATCAATATGATACATCAACAAGAGTTCTCTTTATCAACAACATATCAATTAACTAGATACAAATGATTTTAACAACAATAAGCATGGTTCTTAATTCAAGCTTCAATCTATCACGCATAATACATTCAATCAATAAGATTACATCCAATACCTTGGTTATTAATCTAGACAAACATTATAGAAACTAGCCAACAATCATGGTAACAGACAACAATACAATCAAATTATTAACTGAAATCATTGCTGAGAACAAGTAAATAACCTACAAGAACAAGAGTTCTTGGATGAAGAAGATGTTGATGGATGATGCCTTGATGTTGAGCCTCTTCAAAGAGGTTGGAATTCTCCAAAATGCTCTTTAAAATCGCCTCTAAAACTCTCTGGTGCGTAACTCTCTTTATACAGTCCCAAAACTGATGTTTTAAAGTGGAGAAATTAGGTAAAAAGCAGAAAAAGTCGGGTACACCTACTTCGGGACGTCGTCCTAAAAGGCAGGACGGCGTCCCGGTATAAAGATCAAGACGGCGTCTCGAATGACCATGACGGCGTCCCACTTCAAAGGGCAGGACGGCGTCTAGCTATGTGGGACGGCGTCCTGCTGTACTATTTTTGACTCTTTCGTTTTCTTTTCAATATTATTTCATTTGGACGAAACCTATCATATCGGAAGCCTTGTTTTATTATTTTAGAGTGGTATTTTGACCCTAACTCGTATCGGGATTAACCAATGTCATAAATCATCGAAATTCTTTGCAAATCATTCTTCCGATACAAATTCGCGCATCTTGGCTTATCACTTGTAGATCACCTTCATTATCTTCGATTATAGAGCGTTTTAAGCGATATTGCGATAGATATATATGATGTAATTGAGCAATATCAAAACACCCCACACTTAAACCTTGCTTGTCCTCAAGCAATTCTTTCGTTACAAAGTAGAACAATATCAATCATAATCACACAATATAGATTACATACATTACATGAATCACTCGAAGCACACGAAACACACATGTTGATATAAAACACAACACACACTATATGAAACACACGCTTTAAGTAACACACTCACGCTATATACACAATGGAAACACACGCTTTAAGTATAGTACACTTTTATTGAAATCACACGCACGCTTTATACATAATGGAAACACACACACACATTTTTGGGAGATTTGAGCCAAGTATCCGAAAAATTTGATCCTAGGGAAATCAGGACCTTGATGAAAACGTTTTATGGTTTTGAAAATATCATGCTAGTTTTTAATACTAGACACGTTTTCCGATTTTGTCGGATTTTTAAATTTTGAAAAATGAGTGCGGGTTTCCCGCTATTGGTCAAGCCAATCCCTCCCACGGTACCTAACATCGTGAGATGTCGGTAGAAAATAATGTGCTTAGGAGGATACACATTACGTCCGGATATCATTGACAATCATGAGGTAATTATCTAATCCGTTAAGTCAATCATAAAGATTGAAGTTCATCAGGCTTAAAAGCTGATATATTACCTTTCCGGAGGTTATCCACTGGGAATCTGATCAATCACTGACAATTTGTGTATCATGGTGCGCTTCCCATTTGGCTAGCAAATCTCCCTCATTGAGATAAACTTTGACTACCAGTTTCCCTGTTTGATGTTGAGGCCTGGTAGATTTCCAGTCGATTTTAGCAATGACTTTTCAGGATTTTTCGTCACCCTACAACTGGTCTGGACTACAACTTCTGAATTGAATCAGTAAGTGTGTCATTCGGAAGACTTTACTTCCTTGAGGATGGAACAGATACATCCTATTGGTTATAATAGGTGGTCGGACGCAACATTGTCCTTGTTAGGAGAAACAATGAGGATCGTCCTTAAGGTTTTCGATCTGGCGCGAGATCCGATTTCCGACCACGCTATACAATCACCGCTCTCTCACGGTTTACACTCGTATTGGTACAAGTGACCTACAAGTTAGCTTACTAAACTAGTAGGATTTTCATTCAAATATTTGAATGATAGTGCAACTTCAAAGACTATTAATAATTTAAAATGTAAACCAACATTTATTTTCTAGATTTTAAGACCATAATGTGTATAACGTGGTTTTTGGGCTTTTAATCGTTTTTAAGGCTTACATGAAAATTTTAAAATTTTATAATAAACGCCTTAATTTTTGTGAAACGAGTTCCCGATAAATTACCAGTTCCCGATAAATTTCTATTCCCCACCCCACACTTGAGATCATGCAAGGCCCTCATTGCATGAAATCACAAAAAGGATTAAATTTAGAGGGCAAAGTGATAGGGTGATTGTAGAAATTTTCAATTTTTAACCTGTAAATCGTGGAATATGTAGACGGATGCCGCTGAACTTACTGCCAGCATAAGAGAATCGTCCATTCCGCGATTATCATCATACACATATCATAATATCAAATGTCGCTGAACTTAATGCCAGTCTTTGAAGTTCAATCATGCTGCACAAATTAACAAACCACACAAATCATAATAAAAATAACGGTGTTTTTACAACCACAACCGTTTATCAAACCACACCATTAGTACATTATTACAAACCGAAAATATCTCAAAACACATCACACAAATTAAATTGTCTCAAAACAAAGTACAAAATGATCCAATAGGCACGCAGGCCTAGTTATCAAACGGCCAAAAATAATTACCCGAACCATCTCTGTACGGGCGTCCCTGTGGATATTGCTGCTCAAATCTGTTCCGAGCATCCTGCAACGCAGCGGTATTATCATAAATCGGGTGAGGCGGAGGTGGGTTTTGAGGATCCGTGTAATATTGGGGTGTCAGACGTGTCGTTGCATAGTACTGCTCGGGGTTGGAATAAAACAACTCTGAATTATGGTTATTCCAATCAATACCATAACTCATCCATCCCTGATCGTGCACTTGAGCAATCTGTCGTTGCTCCATTCGCTGCTGACTATCCCACATTCTATCGTTGTGCATCCTTTGTTCGTTCGGGCTCAACCTCATGTTATTAACACTACCAACCAAACTGTCCCAACTTGATTGGGACGGATGCCACGGAACCTGTTCACCAACATTAGTCTGTGCCTCCATTTCCGCCTCCTCTTCCTGCCGCTGCTCTTGCTGAACACCACTGCCACTTGCGTCACCTGCACCAACTGCCACAAAAAGCACCAAATGCCCATTTCTATCTTTCATAATGATTTCAGCATTAATATAAAAAACCTTTTTTAATGGTTTCATTACGCTCGTGTACTCCTGTAATCTACTGAAATCAATGTTAAAATGTCGGGCAATTCGGGTGATGTAGTGGCCTCCCAGAAGTGGCTTCCGTAGCCGTGTCTCAGTCGCAATGGCAAGGAAATAATTACCGATTAGCCCAGGAATGTCGGTATAGGAACCCCGCTTGATTTGATCCATAATCCACAAATCTAATGTTTTCACCTTCTCATTACCCTCAATCCTCGCATTAAACATGCATGCGATGAGTCGATGAAGCAGCCTATCATCCCGGGCTGCGATTTCGTTGTACCTGTGATTGCTTGATCTAAAATGTGCAGGCGCAATATTTGGCTTACAAATTCTGCGCCAATAAGAGGTGTCATCAAAAACATGCCGACCAACGTAATCAGAAGCCCGCAAATATTCACCTAACTGATTATCGGTGAATTCCTCAAAAATTCCCAGAACTCTACAAAGCTGTAAACTGCTTATACTCCTATCTTGGCCCCCGAGACGAAACTGTAGAAACTCATCCGATAAATAATCGCTGACATTGTTAAACCGCATGGTAGAGTAAAATTCTTTAAGCAGCACCGGATAGATTGGTTCATTGATTTTAAAAACCTGTTCCCAAACGTGGGTGACTACTCTACCGTAAGGAATGGCGAGTAAATTAGAAACATGTCGGCGCATGCCCGCTTCTTCCAATGGCCCCCAGAAAAAATACCAAGTGGCATTAATCGGCCTGCGGTTTATTCTCTCAAACGTTTCGGTGTAGTCTTCGTCGTTCTGAACCTGTGTTAACCAAACTCGAGGATCGTTTAGATCCTCCTCCTCTTCTTCTCCGGAAGACGATGATGAATGATGTTTTTGTTGTGGTGGTGGTGGTTGCCGTGGAGGAGCCAAACCTGCTGTCCTTCCTCTTTTTGCCGGTCCTCCTCTGCTTGATTGTCCCTGCAAAACATTATACACCAAACCAAAAGGACATAGAAACCGTTGTGTTAATGTTAGCTAAAAACATAACCGAGTAGCAATAGAACTTCATCATTCAATTCCTAGTTCAAAAGCATTATGATTCATTTAAACGAAAGTGCATGTTCACAATTTTAAACCAAAGTCAACCAAAGTCAACATGAATTCGTTAATACACCTTCAAAAAAAATTGAAAATCATAACTTCACAATGTAGCACAAACTTAGGACTCAAAGATTCAAGTATGTTGTGTCATAGGTCATAACATTTAACTTTGCATTCTAATCATATTCATCACAAATCATAATACAATTTTCACAATTTTTAGCTCAAATGACCATCTTAACATCATACATTATGGCATTCCATTCCATTAATTTGATTCAACAGGCCCTTACAAATGAAAAACAAGCATACACATTTCATAAATTCATTACAATTCAACAATATGCTTAGAAATTCACTAACATTCAAAAATGACCCGGCCAAGTTGACATCAACATCACCAACACAATCATATACTTCACAAGAATCATAAACATCATACATAAACTCAACATCATAAATTAAGCATTCCAAATTCGGATTTAATTTCTACAAACCCTAGAATCATGAACAAACCCTTAAAAACATGTAATCTTTGCAAAATAAACACATTAAGGGCAATTAAACTACTAAGGTATGTTAATCTTAACAATAATCATGCAAATCAAACACCCCACACTTATCCTTCACCAATTTATAGATATAGACATACAATTCAAGTAATGAATAAAGAAAAGTGTAAAAATGGAGTATCCATACCAAAAAGTTCATGATTTGAAGCTTGAATTTGAAGAAGGAAACGCGAAATTGAAGTAGAAATTAGGGTTTTTGGAGAGTGGTTCGGGTTAGGGCAGAGAAAAATAGAGAAGAGTGTGTTTTGTGGATAAGAAATGAGTGGGTAAGTGTATAAAACGTATTTTTTTTTTCTGACTCAGGGGGTCGGGACGTCGTCTCGGAATGGAGGACGGCGTCTCGGTTAGTACTTTGGGACGGCGTCGAGCTAATTGAGACGGCGTCTTGATCTTAAAAGTGGGACGGCGTCTAGCTAAATGGGACGGCGTCCCGTAACACTAAAACTCACTGATCTGATTTCTCGAGTCGTTCGCGTTTCGAGGTCATACGTTAATCATTTTGTACCAAACTAAAATTTAACGTGCACACAATACAAACCTAATTACAATCGTGAACCATTCTTTTACGAGTCGTTCACCAAACTCGTTCCCGTTTTGATTTAGGCGTTTTTCTTGAAGTTGAGGCTAACCTCATCCTCAATTTCCAGGGGCCATCAACATAGTGTTTGACCCGGTGGCCATTCACTTTAAAAGTATCACCTTTCCAGTTTACCATTTCAATTGTACCATAAGGGTACACCCTTCTAACTACGAATGGTCCCGTCCATCGGGACTTAAGCTTTCCTGGTGATAACTTGAAACGGGAGTTATAAACAAGGACACGATCTCCTTCCATGAATTCTTTTGGATGTTTCAATCTTTTGTCGTGCCATTGTTTGGTTTTTTTCTTGTAAATTAGAGAGTTGTCATAGGCTTCAAGCCTCAACTCGTCTAATTCATTTAGTTGGGTCAAACGTAACCGACCCGCTTCTTGGTAATCCAAATTGCATGCCCTTAGCGCCCAATGTGCTTTATGTTCAATCTCCAACGGGAGATGGCATGCTTTTCCGTATACCATACGGAAAGGAGTTGTTCCAATCGGTGTTTTGTAGGCCGTGCGAAAAGCCCACAATGCATCGTTTAACTTGGTTGACCACTCTTTGGGATTGGCACCAACGGTCTTTTCAAGTATGCGTTTTAATGACCGGTTGGTGTTTTCTACTTGCCCACTCGTTTGGGGATGATAAGATGTCGAAATTTTATGGATTACTCCATATCTTTTCAACACCTTTTCCAATTGCTTATTGCAAAAGTGGGTGCCCCGGTCACTTATAAGAGCTTTTGGTGTGCCGAACCTAGAGAAAAGTTCCATCAAAAAGTTTACCACTACTCGGCCATCATTTGTTGGTAGAGGTTTTGCCTCCGCCCATTTAGAAACATAATCTATGGCGACAAGTATGTAGAGGTAAGAATGAGATTTTGGAAAGGGGCCCATAAAGTTAATTCCCCAAACATCGAACACCTCGCATACTTGGATGCTTTGTTGAGGCATTTCATCCCGTTTAGTTATTTGACCGGCCCGTTGGCACGCGTCACAAGCTTTACAGACAGCGTAGGCATCTTTGAATATGGTAGGCCAATAGAAACCGGCCTCGTAAACTTTCTTCCCCGTGATTTGGGGACCAAAGTGCCCACCTGTTGGACCAAGGTGACAGTCAAGTAGAATTTCGGTGCATTCCTTTCCTGAAACACACCGACGGATTATCCCATCGGGACACTGTTTAAAGAGATATGGGTGTTCCCAAAAATAGTATTTTAAGTCACTAAAGAATTTCTTTCTTTTCTGGTGTGACATACCGGTTTCCAGGAATCCACCCGCAAGATAGTTGGCAATGTCTACAAACCATGGATCATTAATTTTCTCAACTCTCATGAGATTTTCATCAGGAAAATTATCTTGGATAACGGTCTCATGTAGAACCCCAAGATTCGGGTTCTCAAGTCGAGAAAGGTGATCGGCAGCTAGGTTTTCGGCACCCTTTTTATCTTTTATATCGATGTCGAATTCTTGCAAAAGCAAGACCCAACGTATTAAACGGGGTTTAGCATCTTGCTTAGAAAGCAAGTACTTTAATGCCGAGTGGTCTGTGTAGACAACCGTCTTTGCTAGCACTAAATAGGATCGGAATTTGTCAAACGAAAAGACGATTGCATGGAGTTCCTTCTCGGTGGTAGTGTAATTAAGTTGGGCTCCTTGCAGTGTCTTACTAGCATAGTAAATGGGCTTGAAATGTTTTTCTATTCTTTGCCCCAAGACGGCACCAATAGTAAAGTCACTGGCGTCACACATAAGTTCGAATGGTATTGACCAATTCGGCGATATGAGAATCGGTGACTGCGTGAGCTTTGCTTTAAGAAGATTAAAGGCGGTAAGACACTCGTCCGTAAAGACAAATGGAGCGTCCTTCTCAAGAAGTTTGTTCATGGGGGTTGCAATTTTGAAAAAATCTTTAATGAACCGCCGGTAAAAACCGGCGTGCCCCAGAAAACTTCTAACACCTTTCACATTCGTTGGTGGTGGTAATTTGGCTATTACTTCCACTTTAGCCCGATCCACCTCAAGACCTGCACAAGAAATTTTATGACCCAATACAATTCCCTTTTTTACCATAAAATGGCATTTTTCCCAGTTTAGTACAAGATTTGATTCTTCACACCTAATCAACATACGCTCAAGATTTTTAAGACATGAGTCAAAAGAATCACCGAAGACTGAGAAGTCATCCATGAATACTTCCATAAAATCTTCAATCATGTCATGAAAAATAGCCACCATACATCTTTGGAAGGTAGCAGGAGCATTGCATAAGCCAAAAGGCATACGCCGATAGGAGAAAGTACCATAAAGACATGTAAAGGTCGTTTTCTCTTGGTCCTCGGGTGCTATAGGGATTTGGAAATATCCCGAGAAACCGTCAAGAAAACAATAAAAATTCTTTCCCGCTAATCTTTCCAACATTTGATCAATGTAAGGAAGGGGAAAATGGTCTTTTCGGGTAGCATCATTTAATTTCCTGTAGTCAATGCATACCCTCCAACCCGTGATAGTCCTAGTAGAAATTAATTGGTCGTTTTCATTTGTGACAACGGTCATGCCACCCTTTTTGGGCACGCATTGGACCGGACTCACCCAAGGACTATCCGAAATTGGATAAATAAGACCCGCATCTAGGAGTTTTACAATCTCCTTCTTAACAACTTCTTGCATATTGGGGTTGAGTCTCCTTTGTCTTTGTACACACGGCTTATAGTTATCTTCCATTAATATCTTATGTGTACAATAAGAGGGACTTATACCCTTGATGTCATGAATTTTCCATGCTAGAGCCGTTTTATGGGCTTTTAACATGGAAACAAGCTTAGATTTCTCACTTACAGAGAGTTCGGATGAAATGATCATCGGGAGAGCAGAACCTTCTTGTAGGTAAGCATATTCCAAGTGACTTGGAAGTGGCTTTAGTTCCAAAACGGGAGGTTCTTTAATCGATGTTTTACATGGGTATTCATTCCCTAAATCCAACTTTCTGTACTCTTCATCATTTGGCTCATATCCGTTAGCCATCAAAGTGGTCAACATCTCCACTTCTTCCACCATTGTTTCATCATCACCTTCCGCAAAAATGCATTCTCCTGTACCGTGCAATTCTGGAAATTCCTGCAATAACTCCGAATACGTGTCTATGGTTTGCAAATAATAACATTGATCATCAGTAGACTCGGGGTATTGCAAGGCATGGTCAACGGAAAAGGTAACCTTCATATCCTCAATACTAAGGGTCAATTTCTGCCCATGAACATCTATCATAGCTCTAGCGGTATTGAGGAAAGGTCGACCTAATATAAGAGGCACACGTGTGTCCTCCTCCATGTCTAGAATTACAAAATCAGCCGGAAATACTAGGGTACCGACTTTTACTAACATATTCTCTAAAATTCCACGAGGGAATTTAACAGAGCTGTCTGCTAGTTGGATTGCCATTCGAGTTGGTTTCAGTTCCCCGGGGTTTAGCTTAACATATAATGAATAAGGCATTAAATTTATGCTAGCCCCTAAATCCGCTAATGCTTTAATGCATTCCAAATCTCCCAGGAGACATGGTATGGTAAAACTTCCAGGATCAGCTAACTTTTTCGGTATTTTGTTCATCAAAATTGCTGAACAATTTGCATTCATGGCGACGGATGAAAGTTCCTCCATTTTCTTCCGATTAGTAAGTAAGTCTTTTAAAAACTTAGCATACTTGGGCATACCTGAGATTACATCAATGAAAGGCATGTTTATGTTAATTTGTTTAAACATATATAGGAATTTCGACCTTTCTGCCTCTAGCCTCTCTTGTTGTTGTTTTCTTGGGTATGGGAGCGGTGGTTGATATGGTTTCACTACGGGTTTTTCCCGTTCTTCCTTTTCAACCACTTTTTCCGGCTCCTTAACCGGTTCATCATTTTGGTTCAATGGAACCCTGAAATCAGAATTTTCGGTCATTTTTGGAGCATCGTATGCTAGACCACTCCGTGTGGTGATAACATTTGCGTGCTCATTTCGTGGGTTTTTACTGGTATCGCCCGGTAAACTACCTGGTTTCCTCTCGCTAAGTAAATTGGCTAAACCACTCATTTGTTTTTCTAAATTTTGAATTGATGCTTGTTGGTTTCTAAATTGATGTTCGTTTTTCTCGTTGGTTTGGTTTATATTTGTGACAAGCTGAGTTTGTGATGTAATTAACTTTTCCAACATACTCTCTAAATTTGACTTTTTCTCTTCCTGTTGGGGTTTTTGGTAAAAACCCGGAGTTTGTTGTTGGAACCCACTACCTGACCCTTGTTGAAAATTGGAAGTTTGACCTTGAGGGTTGTAGGGGTTGTTAAAGTTCCGGTTAAATTGGGCTCTTCCCTGAAACTGGTTATTATTTCTTTGGCTTATGAAAGCCAATTCTTCTTTTTGAGCCATGGTTAACCCGGCATCACAATCTTTTCCTAAGTGGAGACCTCCACAGAATTCACAACCTACTTTCATACTATGGATTTCCTTGGTGATTTTGTCCATGTTTCGGACAACACCATCTATTTTTACACCTAGGGAGCTTAAGTCATCATAAGCACCGGCGCTTTGGACTTGAGCATTTCGAGTAATTGGGCGTTCTTGATGCCACTCATGAGAATAATCGGCTAGTTTCTCGATTATCTCATAGGCCTCTTGCTCGGTTTTGTCCATAAGAGAACCACCGGCCGCTTGGTCAATTGAAATTCGGGTTGCTACATCACAACCTTTGTAAAAGATTTGGACCTTTTGAAAGGTATCCAAACCATGGTTTGGACAACCTCTTAGCATTTTGGAAAATCGATTCCATGCTTCGTACAGGGTTTCCATTGGCTTTTGACAGAATTGGGTAATTTCGTGTTGGAGTCTCGCGGACTTGGATGCTGGAAAATATTTCTTAAGAAATTTTTCCAACATACCATCCCACGTTTCTATCGTAGCCTCGGCCAATGAATCTAACCAACTTCGTGCTTCCCCTTGGAGTGTCCAAGGGAAAAGTCTTAATAATATGGCCTGGTCAGTTTCTGGTTTAAGTTTAAATAGAAGACATATCTCTTGAAAGAGACGAATATGTTTGTTTGCATCTTCATTCGGACCACCACCAAATTGACACCTGTTATTAATCATTTGAAGAATAGGTCCTTTTATTTCAAAAGTTACCTCACCAGTGGGTGGAGTAATAGCACTACCTTGTCCGGTCCGGGTTGCTTTCATCTTTGCTGCCATTGATTGTCGTGGTACCAACGGTCTTTCTCCTTCCATTTCAAAATTTGGGGGTTGAACGGGTTTACCAAAGTCTGAATATCGAGGCTTGGTCGTACTTGATTCTGAATCAAAGGTTTCTTGCTTTGATGAAGATTCAAAAATTTCAAGTACTTCTTTTGAAATCCTACCAAGCTTTCTATCAGGTTCTGTAAACGGTGTAAGTAATGGAGATTCTGAACTTCGGGTATGTGGCATATGCGACCTATAAACTGTCAATCACACAACTAACAAAAATTATTAAACATACCGATTCTATAAGTTTAACAATCAAAGATTATTAAAAATTTAAAATAATTAAGAAACTACTTAATCACGAATCAGTTAATAATTCTATTTTGACACAAAACTGTCCCCTGCAGCGGCGCCAAAAACTTGATGTGCGAAAAGTGGTATATGAATTATCGTATGGAAAATACTGGTTTTAGAGATTGCTACACACTAACGGGCAGTGTACCCGATCGTGTAGTAGTATAGTAACTGGTTTAGTTCCGTGTATCGTTCCAAGGACAGTTATATCAGTCAAATTAGAATTAGAAACTATATTATGATTAACTAAGTGAATGAAAGTTAAAAGTACAAGTTTTATATTTTGGTGGCTATTTAACGATTTAGCCAAATCAAAGAAGGTTAAATGTAAAAAACAATATTTTTGACTTTTAAGTTTATGAAATGATAATAAGTGCAAATAAAGCAAGTAAGATAGTTTTGAATTAAATCAAAGAGATGAAATGTTTATCTAGATATTTTACCCTCGGTATTGGATGTAAATTAGATATTAAGCCCTGATTGAATAATTATGTGTGTAGTTATCTAATAGGTTCACTAAGAGTTCTCTCGGATAAACACGCAAATACAATAACAAGATCAAGGGTTCCCTTTTCACTATAGTTCTTGTATTTGTAATCAAATAATTATAAGTATGCTAATCAGCTAAATCGACTCGCCAAGAGTTCTCTTTAGCAAGTACTCAAACTAGAATTACTAAGCGAGGGTTCCCTATTACTTAGACCTTTTCGTTTGTGACTAGTTGATCAACAAGATTAAAGACTTGAATAACAATTGCCTTTGCGTTCGCTCTACACAATTCATTCCTATTTTGTTTAACCGTTTTAATCTAGTTTACCCCCTTGGTCCGGTTTAGCAAACAATCAATCTAAGACAAGTTGATTGTAAATCAATATGATGCATCAACAAGAGTTCTCTTTATCAACAACATATCAATTAACTAGATACAAATGATTTTAACAACAATAAGCATGGTTCTTAATTCAAGCTTCAATCTATCACGCATAATACATTCAATCAATAAGATTACATCCAATACCTTGGTTATTAATCTAGACAAACATTATAGAAACTAGCCAACAATCATGGTAACAGACAACAATACAATCAAATTATTAACTGAAATCATTGCTGAGAACAAGTAAATAACCTACAAGAACAAGAGTTCTTGGATGAAGAAGATGTTGATGGATGATGCCTTGATGTTGAGCCTCTTCAAAGAGGTTGGAATTCTCCAAAATGCTCTTTAAAATCGCTTCTAAAACTCTCTGGTGCGTAACTCTCTTTATACAGTCCCAAAACTGATGTTTTAAAGTGGAGAAATTAGGTAAAAAGCAGAAAAAGTCGGGTACACCTACTTCGGGACGTCGTCCTAAAAGGCAGGACGGCGTCCCGGTATAAAGATCAAGACGGCGTCTCGAATGACCATGACGGCGTCCCACTTCAAAGGGCAGGACGGCGTCTAGCTATGTGGGACGGCGTCCTGCTGTACTATTTTTGACTCTTTCGTTTTCTTTTCAATATTATTTCATTTGGACGAAACCTATCATATCGGAAGCCTTGTTTTATTATTTTAGAGTGGTATTTTGACCCTAACTCGTATCGGGATCAACCAATGTCATAAATCATCGAAATTCTTTGCAAATCATTCTTCCGATACAAATTCGCGCATCTTGGCTTATCACTTGTAGATCACCTTCATTATCTTCGATTATAGAGCGTTTTAAGCGATATTGCGATAGATATATATGATGTAATTGAGCAATATCACCGAACTACACGAGAATCACTACCCTAGGCCGTAACACAACAACAATGGGAACGCCCTAACTACACACGACATCGTGAATCCGAACTACACGAGATTCACTAGTGAAGCCGAAATAGACAAGAATCACTACCCACATCACCTCAACAACATCACGGGGTCGACCTACTCGTCAACGTGAATTCGTATCGCCCGAAATTCACTACCCCAGGGGTGGTAACCCAAAACCCACACACGTGCCTCAAGGACCCAAAACTCATAGAGTCCATTATCTCATACACGTGTAAGGTGAACCCGAACGCCCAAGGATCACTCTACCCCACCCGCACCTATGCTATGCATACATACGCATATAATATATTTACACTCACCTTAGCGCCTTGATGAATGCAACCGAATAATCTGCCATACGTCAATGGAAAGTACATATTCCATTATCACAAAACAAACAACACAATTAGGGTGGATATACAAACCAACCCAAATTAACACTTAGTGAAATTTCAACCCAAATGCACTTTCAAGCACAAACTGCGCCCAAACTAACCAAGAATCACTAACACAAGTGAGAATGGTCCTAATAACGCCAATTTAACCAAAACACAAGTATTAATACTTGTCTTCCCCAATTTGACTCATAAACCCTAATTTTGACCCATTTCAAAATTATTCTTCCAAATACACCCAAATGGGTTTCAACACTTCCAAAATCACTAAACCTAGTGATTAAACACAATTACAAGTCTTAAACATGGCTAAATCATCAACAACCTAAAATCCACCAACAAGGGTCAACAACCTTAATTACTAGCTCCAAACTTCCATTAGAGAGCTAAATGGGTTTTCTCAAGAACATACAAGTTCAAAACCCCAAATTGAACAACAATCATAAATCATGAAATTCGGAGTTAGAACTTACCACCACTACCAAAATGTAGCCAAGAACGAGATGTGAAACTTTAACACTTGCACCTTCACCCGATTCACTCTTCTTCTTTCTTGATTTGAGCTTTCTCACTCTAATCTTTCAGTAGAAAGATGAGAGGGTTTGAGAGGATGAAGAAATGAGAGGATAAGATTGTGGGGAATGAGTCCCAAATCTGCCATTTGTGGCTTAAAATCGACCACAAGTGAATTTACCCTTTTACCCTTCATTTAAATCTTATTAAAACAATTTAGCATTTACTGCAGTTATAGGTCGCGGCGTGGCTCCACGGCCCGCGGCGCGGCTTAAAGCTAGAAAACTATGTCGAGCTTTTTAATAGAAATCACCATCAGTTCCTTCATTAGCCTGCGGCGCGGCTCAATTACCCATGGTGCGGCTCAGACCTGGGAAAACAGATTTCATTTCCAACTTCAGGGACTGAAGTTGTCTGACCCTGATTCTGATGCAAAATCTGAAAATGCATAAGTATAGGTAGACTTTTCCTGACACTTTCTGAGAACACTTCCTGGTGACGCTTTCTGGCGACACTTTCTGATGTATTAAAATTTCGGGGTGTTACAACTCTCCCCCACTTAAACTGGATCGCGTTCTCGTGATCTAAACCTCATTGCGAACAAGCAAAGTACGCCTTCCTCAACTTTTCGAGTTCTCACACAACTCTACACCCCCTTTATGCCAACCTTGCATCCTATCGGTCACACTCTCTCGCCACGAAATGTTCCAATCACACAACTATCCTCCATTATTCTTGGCACACTCTAATTTACAACTTAGAGTATCCTTGCTGTCACGACCCTACTTTTTCCGTTATCTTTTACCGTTTATTATTTAACGCCCGTTAATTGTTATTCGTGTCACGTCATTTCTATGACCTATATTATTATTTTTGTAATAATATATTAATTATTATGTGTTAAGTGAATATTTGTATTCATAATTAAAATTGTACGTTTCTACGTGTCGTGGATTTCTATCCGGCGAATCTTTTCGGTTTTCAAACCAACGGTCAGACTTTTGAGATTTTCGAATCCCAATTATTTTAAATATGATATTTTAATGTCATATGATTATATTTTGTGTTTATATATTTTATTCGTCGCGTATGCGTTATCTCTCCGAAGATTCAATCGCGTAGTAGCGTTTTCGCGTTTCGGGCTTCGATCGGGCGTTCGGGCCACAAGCAATTTATCAAATAACAAAATTGGTCCATGTGGGGCCTACTCCACTCATTAATTTGGCCAAACCCATGGGGGGAGGGTATAGCCACTTGTTTTTCCCATTTTGATTTTTATCACATTTCATTCTATTTTTACAAAATCTATTTTTATCTCTAGCATTTGCTATCTTTCTCTTTTTCTTTTTTTGGCTGTTGACTACAACTCCCATCATCATCATCATCTTCTTCAATCAAGCACTCAATTCAAGTGGCTTTTAGCAACATCAGATTCACCGCATCATTCTCTACACTCTCATATCTTTTATTTCTCGATTAGGGTCCGCGTTGTGATCATTCTTGATCACTTTACTTCCTGCGATTCACATTTCTGTGTTATTACTTCGTTTACATTAAGGTGAGTTATAGTCCCTTTTTTCATACTATTTAAAGTATTTTTGAGATGTGTTTACATGCATTTTTGTTTTACGTTTAGACACAAGTGGTAATTAAATTTAAATTATTCATCATGAGTTGAACGTAAATATTTCCTAGTATGGTAACTGTAATCACTGGTTTCTACCGGTGAAAGCGAATCCTATGGATAGATCTATCGAGTTTGACAACCCCATTTCGAGCTAGTCGCGCTAGCAATTTATAATCGGAATGTATTAGTACTTCGTAATTATTTGAAGATACACCTGTTCAGTGTATATTGTGTTTAGTAAGGGTATGGAAATGGTTAAGTGGTTACCAGGAGACTCGTGGATTAATGGAATAATAGTTTAATGTTTTCTAACATTTTTAAATCTTGTGGTCTAAAGTTTATTCGTTTATTTAAACCTATAATTCACTCAACATTTTTGTTGACAGTTTACTCGCATGTTTTCATAGGTACTTGATTATTTGGGCTTCCGCTGTGTTAGAGAGTCTGCATACATTTTGGCAGATTTTGTTAAACATTAAAACTTTTCATTCTCTTTTGGTTTATTAAATTGTGGGTGTTTGTTGACAATGTTTTGGTCAACTATGGATATTTTAATAAGTGGGGGGTTTGTTTAGAACTACTTATTTTGGTAAATTTCCTTTTTGGGAAACTTTTCGATTAAAGAATGCAATGTTGTTTAATAAATTCATTTAGAGTTCAATCAAGTTGTGGGACCAAGTGACGGAGCCGTTAAGGGTACTTGACCGGCCATCATAGTTGGTATCAGAGCTCTGGTTGCAGGGAACTAGGCGGTCATAATGTGGTCAACCCTTGGTCCTTAGGGTGCATTAGAGTCTAGTCTACTGCCCGGCCTTTCTTGATATATCATTATTATGCATTTCATTTCATATGATGAATGTTTATAAGTTATTACTTATATTGTTTCTCTATTTGTATGTGGTCTGTGGTTTTGCTATTTGCGAATGTCGGCTTCAAGCAACAGTTCCGTTCCTGCTCCTGTTTCCCCGTCTGCCGCCCGTCATCGTGCTCGGCAGCCTCGCATGAATGACCCTGTTAACTACTACATGGCTACCATCACTCATATGACTAGGGAATATACGCCCGAGACACACATTGATGCTCTAAGCGACTGTATGCGTGTTTTGCCACATATGGAGACGATGGATGAGATTAGCGCTGATATGGACACGTTCGTTAGTTTCAAGAATGGGGTCGAGATCAAGATGCAGAAGCGTAACCGAGAGGTGGACGCTAAGTTCGAGGTTCTTGAGAGCGTTGTTCGTGGTCTTAAGACGAAGTTGGACGAGGTTAAGAGTAAGTTGAGGAAGTATGAGACACCTGAGGATCCTCATACCGGCCCAGCTTATCGCACCCGCTCCAAGCAGATGTGATGTGATGATATCATGAGTGATTATTTTATTTCATAAACTTATTATCTTTTTTATACATTCATTTTTGGGTGATGTACGGCGTTTTGCCGAGGATTTTGTTATGGGATATTTCATTTATGTATGGATGGTTATTTTTTTTATAACATCTGTTTATCATTGTCATATTTTATTCTGGTGTTGTGACTCTTGGCATATTATATTATGATAATATAGTTCATGTATGTTAGATGCTATGTATGATGTATGATTTCTATCATAAGTATGTATGCATATGGTGGCTATTTCTATAACTATCATAACTATCATGGTATTACTTATAGTGTTCATTGACTATTATTTTAATGGTTAATCTTTCGTGTTCGATCTATTCCTTTATAACACTGGTATTATTCTTAGTACTAACAGTTGTGTTATTCTATTTTGAAGATCATGCCTCCCCGTGAGTCCAGCGAAGCTCGCATGCAATGTCTAATTTCTGAAGGAATAGCAGCTGCTATGGCAGCCAATGTTAATGCGAATGTTAACGCTAATGTCAACAATCAGGTGGGATGCTCCCACAAGACTTTTATGGCCAGTTGCCTACAAGAGTTCAGTGGCACCGAAGGACCCATTGGACTTACTCGCTGGTTTAAGAAAATTAAATCTATATTTCGGGTTAGCTGGGTCCGTGAGGAGGATAAGGTTATTTTCGCCAGCTACACTCTCAAGGACAGTGCATTAACTTGGTGGAACAATTTGGTGAATTGTTTGGGTAATGATGCTGCGTATGGTTTGACTTGGAACTCCTTTAAAGAGAGGATGATCACCCGTTATTGTCCTCGGGGTGAACTTAAAAAGTTAGAAACTAAACTTAAGAACTTAAAGATGAAGGGCACCGATATCGATGCCTACGATCAAAGGTTCTTCGAATTGACATTGTTGTGTCCAAATGCTTATGCTGATGAGGACTGTAAGATTGAAGCTTATATTGATGGGTTATCTGAGCAGATTGAGACTAGGGTTGAGTCTAGTGAGCCCCAGACTATTGAAGTTGCCATCTCCATGGCGCATAAGCTTAATGATAAGATTCTGAGAAGGGGAAAGAAAGTTGCGTCAGATGATAATGATGAGGTTGTTAAAAAGTCTGACGATGGTAAAAGGAAGAGGGATAATTCCCGCAACTAGAACCATAGTCAGGAGAAGAAGCAGAATACTTCGTGTTCAGGTAACCGTAATCAGCGTGTTTGCCCTAGATGTTATAAGGCGCATGATGGTTATTGTTCGGTTACTTGTAAAAGGTGTTCCAAATAGGGACACATTGCTAAAGATTGTAAGGTGATCATGCCAGACACTGCTCCTCCTGCTGCAAGTGTTGGTAATAATGGTGGTAACAATGATGGTAATGGTAATGGGAAGTCAAAGAACGGTGGTGGTACTTAGAAAGTTGTTATCAATGTGGTAAGCCTGGGCATTTCCGTGATACCTGCCCTAACAAGAAGACTAATGAGAACGTACGTGGAAGGGCGTTCAATATTAATGCCAGGGATGCTAAGGAAGAACTGAAACTTGTTACTGGTACGTTCTCGGTCAATGACTTATTGGTTTATGTACTATTTGATTCAGGGACTGATTTAAGTTTTGTGTCAAGTAAATTTAGTCCAAAAATCAAAACACCGTTAACTCCTTTAGACAGAACTTATGTTGTAGAGGTAGCTAATGGTAAGGTGCTTACTACTAAGAGTGTGTACCATAAGTATAACATTAATCTGGCTGGTAGAGATTTTGAGGTAGATCTAATACCGATTGAACTAAGCAGTTTTGACATTGTTATTGGTATGGATTGGTTATCTGCGAATCGTGCTGAAATCGTGTGTTATGAGAAAGCTGTTCGTATTACTAGTGTGGTTGGAGAGCCGCTGATGGTTTTTTGGGTATAAGAAATGCAGACAGTTGAATCTTATTAACTGTTTGAAAGTTCGTAAATATCTTCGCAAAGGCTATCATGCTATTCTAGCCCATGTTGTTGATTCTGATAAAGAAGAGAAGAGCATTAGTCATGTTTCTATTGTTAGAGATTTTCCTGAGGTGTTTCCCGAGGATTTAATTGGCCTTCCACCGCAATGTGCGGTAGAATTTCAAATCGATCTTGTTCCCGGTGCTGCTCCTGTAGTACGTGCTCCTTTTCGACTTGCTCCTTCCGAACTTCAAGAATTGTTGAGTCAGCTCCGTGAGTTATTAGACAAAGGTTTCATTCATTCCAGTTTGTCCCCTTGGGGAGCTCCTGTTCTATTTGTTAAAAAGAAAGATGGTTCCTTCTGTTTGTGTATTAATTATCGTGAGTTGAACAAGCTTACTGTTAAGAACCGTTACCCTCTTCCGAGAATTGATGATTTGTTCGATCAACTTCAAGGTTATTCCGTTTACTCTAAGATCGATCTTCGTACCGGTTATCATCAACTGCGGGTTAAAGAAACTGATGTTCCAAAAATCGCATTTCGTACCCGTTATGGTCACTATGAATTTCTTGTTATGCCGTTCGGATTAACCAACGCACCTGCTGTGTTCATGTGAAATGTCCCGTTCTTATTGATTAAAAACGTTCCATATTAATTGATTTCGTTGCGAGGTTTTGACCTCTATATGAGACGTTTTTCAAAGACTGCATTCATTTTAAAACAAACCATAACCTTTATTTCATCAATAAAGGTTTAAAAAGCTTTACGTAGATTATCAAATAATGATAATCTAAAATATCCTGTTTACACACGACCATTACATAATGGTTTACAATACAAATATTTTACAACAAAATAAGTTTCTTGAATGCAGTTTTTACACAATATCATACAAGCATGGACTCCAAATCTCGTCCTTATTTAAGTATGCGACAACAGAAGCTCTTAATAATCACCTGAGAATAAACATGCTTAAAACGTCAACAAAAATGTTGGTGAGTTATAGGTTTAACCTATATATATCAAATCATAATAATAGACTACAAGATTTCATATTTCAATACACATCCCATAAATAGAGATAAAAATCATTCATATGGTGAACACCTGGTAACCGACATTAACAAGATGCATATATAAGAATATCCCCATCATTCCGGGACACCCTTCGGATATGATATAAATTTTGAAGTACTAAAGCATCCGGTACTTTGGATGGGGTTTGTTAGGCCCAATAGATCTATCTTTAGGATTCACGTCAATTAGGGTGTCTGTTCCCTAATTCTTAGATTACCAGACTTAATAAAAAGGGGCATATTCGATTTCGATAATTCAACCATAGAATGTAGTTTCACGTACTTGTGTCTATTTTGTAAATCATTTATAAAACCTGCATGTATTCTCATCCCAAAAATATTAGATTTTAAAAGTGGGACTATAACTCACTTTCACAGATTTTTACTTCGTCGGGAAGTAAGACTTGGCCACTGGTTGATTCACAAACCTATAACAATATATACATATATATCAAAGTATGTTCAAAATATATTTACAACACTTTTAATATATTTTGATGTTTTAAGTTTATTAAGTCAGCTGTCCTCGTTAGTAACCTACAACTAGTTGTCCACAGTTAGATGTACAGAAATAAATCGATAAATATTATCTTGAATCAATCCACGACCCAGTGTATACGTATCTCAGTATTGATCACAACTCAAACTATATATATTTTGGAATCAACCTCAACCCTGTATAGCTAACTCCAACATTCACATATAGAGTGTCTATGGTTGTTCCGAAATATATATAGATGTGTCGACATGATAGGTCGAAACATTGTATACGTGTCTATGGTATCTCAAGATTACATAATATACAATACAAGTTGATTAAGTTATGGTTGGAATAGATTTGTTACCAATTTTCACGTAGCTAAAATGAGAAAAATTATCCAATCTTGTTTTACCCATAACTTCTTCATTTTAAATCCGTTTTGAGTGAATCAAATTGCTATGGTTTCATATTGAACTCTATTTTATGAATCTAAACATAAAAAGTATAGGTTTATAGTCGGGAAAATAAGTTACAAGTCATTTTTGTAAAGGTAGTCATTTCAGTCGAAAGAACGACGTCTAGATGACCATTTTAGAAAACATACTTCCACTTTGAGTTTAACAATAATTTTTGGATATAGTTTCATGTTCATAATAAACATCATTTTCTTAGAATAACAACTTTTAAATCAAAGTTTATCATAGTTTTTAATTAACTAACCCAAAACAGCCCGCGGTGTTACTACGACGGCGTAAATCCGGTTTTACGGTGTTTTTCGTGTTTGCAGGTTTTAAATCATTAAGTTAGCATATCATATAGATATAGAACATGTGTTTAGTTGATTTTAAAAGTCACATTAGAAGGATTAACTTTTGTTTGCGAACAAGTTTAGAATTAACTAAACTATGTTCTAGTGATTACAAGTTTAAACCTTCGAATAAGATAGCTTTATATATATGAATTGAATGATGTTATGAACATAATTACTACCTTAAGTTCCTTGGATAAACCTACTGGAAAAGAGAAAAATGGATCTAGCTTCAACGGATCCTTGGATGGCTCAAAGTTCTTGAAGCAGAATCATGACACGAAAACAAGTTCAAGTAAGATCATCACTTGAAATAAGATTGTTATAGTTATAGAAATTGAACCAAAGTTTGAATATGATTATTACCTTGTATTAGAATGATAACCTACTATAAGAAACAAAGATTTCTTGAGGTTGGATGATCACCTTACAAGATTGGAAGTGAGCTAGCAAACTTGAAAGTATTCTTGATTTTATGTAACTAGAACTTGTAGAATATATGAAGAACACTTAGAACTTGAAGATAGAACTTGAGAGAGATCAATTATATGAAGAAAATTGAAGAATGAAAGTGTTTGTAGGTGTTTTTGGTCGTTGGTGTATGGATTAGATATAAAGGATATGTAATTTTGTTTTCATGTAAATAAGTCATGAATGATTACTCATATTTTTGTAATTTTATGAGATATTTCATGCTAGTTGCCAAATGATGGTTCCCACATGTGTTAGGTGACTCACATGGGCTGCTAAGAGCTGATCATTGGAGTGTATATACCAATAGTACATACATCTAAAAGCTGTGTATTGTACGAGTACGAATACGGGTGCATACGAGTAGAATTGTTGATGAAACTGAACGAGGATGTAATTGTAAGCATTTTTGTTAAGTAGAAGTATTTTGATAAGTGTATTGAAGTCTTTAAAAAGTGTATAAATACATATTAAAACACTACATGTATATACATTTTAACTGAGTCGTTAAGTCATCGTTAGTCATTACATGTAAGTGTTGTTTTGAAACCTTTAGGTTAACGATCTTGTTAAATGTTGTTAACCCAATGTTTATAATATCAAATGAGATTTTAATTTATTATATTATAATGATATTATCATGTATGAATATCTCTTAATATGATATATATACATTAAATGTCTTTACAATGATAATCGTTACATATATGTCTCGTTTAAAAATCATTAAGTTAGTAGTCTTGTTTTTACATATGTAGTTCATTGTTAATATACTTAATGATATGTTTACTTATCATAGTATCATGTTAACTATATATATATCCATATATATGTCATCATATAGTTTTTACAAGTTTTAACGTTCGTGAATCACCGGTCAACTTGGGTGGTCAATTGTCTATATGAAACATATTTCAATTAATCAAGTCTTAACAAGTTTGATTGCTTAACATGTTGGAAACATTTAATCATGTAAATATCAATCTCAATTAATATATATAAACATGGAAAAGTTCGGGTCACTACAGTACCTACCCGTTAAATAAATTTCGTCCCGAAATTTTAAGCTGTTGAAGGTGTTGACGAATCTTCTGGAAATAGATGCGGGTATTTCTTCTTCATCTGATCTTCACGCTCCCAGGTGAACTCGGGTCCTCTACGAGCATTCCATCAAACCTTAACAATTGGTATCTTGTTTTTCTTAAGTCTTCTAACCTCACGATCCATTATTTCGACGGGTTCTTTGATGAATTGAAGTTTTTCGTTGATTTGGATTTCATCTAATAGAATAGTGAGATCTTCTTTAGCAAAACATTTCTTCAAATTCGAGACGTGGAAAGTGTTATGTACAGCCGCGAGTTGTTGAGGTAACTTAAGTCGGTAAGCTACTGGTCCGAAACGATCAATAATCTTGAATGGTCCAATATACCTTGGATTTAATTTCCCTCGTTTACCAAATCGAACAACGCCTTTCCAAGGTGCAACTTTAAGCATGACCATCTCTCCAATTTCAAATTCTATATCTTTTCTTTTAATGTCAGCGTAGCTCTTTTGTCGACTTTGGGCGGTTTTCAACCGTTGTTGAATTTGGATGATCTTCTCGGTAGTTTCTTGTATAATCTCCGGACCTGTAATCTGTCTATCCCCCACTTCACTCCAACAAATCGGAGACCTGCACTTTCTACCATAAAGTGCTTCAAACGGCGCCATCTCAATGATTGAATGGTAGCTGTTGTTGTAGGAAAATTCTGCTAACAGTAGATGTCGATCCCAACTATTTCCGAAATCAATAACACATGCTCGTAGCATGTCTTCAAGCGTTTGTATCATACTTTAGCTCTGCCCATCGGTTTGTGGATGATAGGCAGTACTCATGTCTAGACGAGTTCCTAATGCTTGCTGTAATGTCTGCCAGAATCTTGAAATAAATCTGCCATCCCTATCAGAGATAATAGAGATTGGTATTCCATGTCTGGAGACGACTTCCTTCAAATACAGTCGTGCTAATTTCTCCATCTTGTCATCTTCTCTTATTGGCAGGAAGTGTGCTGATTTGGTGAGACGATCAACTATTACCCAAATAGTATTAAAACCACTTGCAGTCCTTGGCAATTTAGTGATGAAATCCATGGTAATGTTTTCCCATTTCCATTCCGGGATTTCGGGTTGTTGAAGTAGACCTGATGGTTTCTGATGCTCAGCTTTGACCTTAGAACACGTCAAACATTCTCCTACGTATTTAGCAACATCAGCTTTCATACCCGGCCACCAAAAATGTTTCTTGAGATCCTTGTACATCTTCCCCGTTCCGGGATGTATTGAGTATCTGGTTTTATGAGCTTCTCTAAGTACCATTTCTCTCATATCTCCAAATTTTGGTACCCAAATCCTTTTAGCCCTATACCGGGTTCTGTCTTCCCGAATATTAAGATGCTTCTCCGATCCTTTGGGTATTTCATCCTTTAAATTTCCCTCTTTTAAAACTCCTTGTTGCGCCTCCTTTATTTGAGTAGTAAGGTTATTATGAATCATTATATTTATAGATTTTACTCGAATGGGTTCTCTGTCTTTCCTGCTCAAGGCATCGGCTACCACATTTGCCTTCCCCGGGTGGTAACGAATCTCAAAGTCGTAATCATTCAATAATTCAATCCACCTACGCTGCCTCATATTCAGTTGTTTCTGATTAAATATGTGTTGAAGACTTTTGTGGTCGGTATATATAATACTTTTGACCCCATATAAGTAGTGCCTCCAAGTCTTTAATGCAAAAACAATCGCGCCTAATTCCAAATCATGCGTCGTATAATTTTGTTCGTGAATCTTCAATTGTCTAGACGCATAAGCAATCACCTTCGTTCGTTGCATTAATACACAACCGAGACCTTGCTTTGATGTGTCACAATAAATCACAAAATCATCATTCCCTTCAGGCAATGACAATATAGGTGCCGTAGTTAGCTTTTTCTTCAATAACTGAAACGCTTTCTCTTGTTTATCATTCCATTCAAATTTCTTCCCTTTATGCGTTAATGCAGTCAAGGGTTTTGCTATTCTGGAAAAGTCTTGGATGAACCTTCTGTAGTAACCAGCTAGTCCTAAAAACTGGCGTATGTGTTTCGGAGTTTTCGGGGTTTCCCACTTTTCAACAGTTTCTATCTTTGCCGGATCCACCTTAATACCTTCTTTGTTCACTATGTGACCGAGGAATTGAACTTCTTCCAACCAAAATGCACACTTTGAAAACTTAGCGTACAATTCTTCCTTCCTCAATACTTCTAACACCTTTCTCAAATGTTCACCGTGTTCTTGGTCATTCTTTGAGTAAATAAGTATGTCATCAATGAAAACAGTGACAAACTTGTCAAGGTATGGTCTACACACTCGGTTCATAAGGTCCATGAACACAGCTGGTGCATTAGTTAAACCAAACGGCATGACCATAAACTCGTAATGACCGTAACGTGTTCTGAAAGCAGTCTTTGGAATATCATCTTCTTTCACCCGCATTTGATGATACCCGGAACGTAAGTCAATCTTTGAATAAACAGACGAGCCTTGTAGTTGATCAAATAAGTCGTCGATTCTCGGTAGTGGGTAGCGGTTCTTGATGGTAAGTTTGTTCAACTCTCGGTAGTCGATACACAACCTGAATGTACCATCTTTCTTCTTGACAAACAAAACAGGAGCTCCCCACGGTGATGTGCTTGGTCGAATGAAACCACGCTCTAAAAGTTCTTGTAATTGGCTTTGCAGTTCTTTCATCTCGCTGGGTGCGAGTCTGTAAGGAGCACGAGCTATTGGTGCAGCTCCTGGTACAAGATCTATTTGAAATTCAACGGATCGATGTGGGGGTAATCCCGGTAATTCTTTCGGAAATACATCGGGAAATTCTTTTGCAATGGGAACATCATTGATGCTCTTTTCTTCAGTTTATACTTTCTCGACGTGTGCTAGAACAGCATAGCAACCTTTTCTTATTAGTTTTTGTGCCTTCAAATTACTAATAAGATGTAGCTTCGTGTTGCCCTTTTCTCCGTACACTATTAAGGGTTTTCCTTTTTCTCGTATAATGCGAATTGCATTTTTGTAACAAACGATCTCTGCTTTCACTTCTTTCAACCAGTCCATACCGATTATCACATCAAAACTCCCTAACTCTACTGGTATCAAATCAATCTTAAATGTTTCGCTAACCAGTTTAATTTCTCGATTCCGACATATATTATCTGCTGAAATTAATTTACCATTTGCTAATTCGAGTAAAAATTTACTATCCAAAGGCGTCAATGGACAACTTAATTTAGCACAAAAATCTCTACTCATATAGCTTCTATCCGCACCCGAATCAAATAAAACGTAAGCAGATTTATTGTCAATAAGAAACGTACCCGTAACAAGCTCCGGGTCTTCCTGTGCCTCTGCCGCATTAATATTGAAAACTCTTCCGCGGCCTTGTCCATTCGTGTTCTCCTGGTTCGGGCAATTTCTAATAATGTGGCCCGGTTTTCCACATTTATAACAAACTACATTGGCATAATTTGCTCCGACACTACTTGCTCCGCCATTACTCGTTCTGACACCATTTGTTCCTTTCGTTCTGTTAACCCCTGGTCCGTAGACCTCACACTTCGCCGCGCTATGACCATTTCTTTTACACTTGTTGCAAAATTTGGTGCAGAACCCCGAGTGATACTTTTCACACCTTTGGCATAGCTGCTTCTGATTGTTGTTGTTGTTGCGGTTGTTATTGTTGTTGGGATGATTGTTGTAGTTGCTGCTATTGTTGTTGTTGTTGTTGTTGGGCCGTTTGTTGTAGTTGCGATTGATGTTGCGATTGTTGGGATAATTATTGCGATTATTGTTGTAATTGCTGTTGTTGTTGTATTGGTGATTCTTATCACCGTTTTCTTCCCACTTTCTTTTGACTTGCTTCACATTGGCCTCTTCAGCAGTCTGTTCTTTAATTCTTTCTTCAATCTGGTTCACTAGTTTGTGAGCCATTCTACATGCCTGTTGTATGGAGGCGGGCTCGTGTGAACTTATATCTTCTTGGATTCTTTCTGGTAATCCTTTCACAAACGCGTCGATCTTCTCTTCCTCATCTTTGAACGCTCCCGGACACAATAGGCATAATTCTGTGAATCGTCTTTCGTACGTAGTAATATCAAATCCTTGGGTTCGTAACCCTCTAAGTTCTGTCTTGAGCTTATTGACCTCGGTTCTGGGACGGTACTTCTCGTTCATCAAGTGCTTGAATGCTGACCAAGGTAGTGCGTACGCATCATCTTGTCCCACTTGCTCTAGATAGGTATTCCACCATGTTAACGCAGAACCTGTGAAGGTATGCGTAGCGTACTTCACTTTGTCCTCTTCAGTACACTTACTTATGGCAAACACCGATTCGACCTTCTCGGTCCACCGTTTCAATCCGATCGGTCCTTCGGTTCCATCAAATTCCAAAGGTTTCCAGGCAGTGAATTCTTTGTAGGTGCATCCTACACGATTTCCTGTACTGCTAGATCCAAGGTTATTGTTGGTATGTAGCGCAGCCTGTAGTGACCCGAACTTTTCCATGTTTATATATATTAATTGAGATTGATATTTACATGATTAAATGTTTCTAACATGTTAAGCAATCAAACTTGTTAAGACTTGATTAATTGAAATATGTTTCATATAGACAATTGACCACCCAAGTTGACCGGCGATTCACGAACGTTAAAACTTGTAAAAATGACATGACGATATATATATGGATATACATATGGTTAACATGAGATTATGATAAGTAAGTATCTCCATAAGTATATTAACAATGAGTTATATACATATAAACAAGACTACTAACTTAGGGATTTCGAAACGAGACATATATGTAACGATTATCGTTGTAACGACATTTAAATGTATATATATCATATTAAGATATATTAATATATCATAATATCATGATAATATAATAATTTAACATCTCATTAAATATAATAAACAATGGGTTAACAACATTAATTGAGATCGTTAACTTAAAGGTTTCAAAACAACACTTACATGTAACGACTAACGATGACTTAACGACTCAGTTAAAATGTATATACATGTAGTGTATTTAGATGTATTAAAATACTTTTGGAAGACTTCAAGACATATATCAAAACACTCATACTTAATGAAAATGGTTACGGTTACTTTCCCATTCTTTTCTTTCATCAAGAATTCTAGTCGTATTCTTACTCGTACTATACACAGCTTCAAAAAGTACTTACTATGGGTATATACCAATAGGAACTAGCATGGGATTCCACTCTTGATTATGTCATGTATGACTAATCAATTTTAACTTCTACCATGAGCTAGTCAACTAACTAGAACTCCTTTTAACCCCACTCACCACTCACCAATTACCACTCATCATTCACTCCATTTCACTTCCAATTTTCTTTCTAATTCTCTCTCAACACACACACACACACACTATTATGAACGTATTTTTCCAGTAGTTAATCATCATCTTCATCAAAAATCACTTCAAGAATCAAGCTATAATCATCATAGGAAGAACACTTCAAGAACACTTCAAAAATCCCTTCAAGTTTACTAATTTACTTCCAAGCTTTCTAATCCATTCCAAGTAATCATCTAAGATCAAGAAACCTTTGTTATATATGGTAGGTTATCTTTCTTATTCAAGGTAATATTCATATTCAAACTTTGATTCAATTTCTATAACTATAAACTATCTTAATTCGAGTAAAAATCTTACTTGAACTTGTTTTTGTGCCATGATCCTACTTCAAGAACTTTCAAGCCATCCAAGATCCTTTGAAGCTAGATCATTTCTTGTCACTTCCAGTAGGTTTACCTACTAAACTTGAGGTAGTAATGATGTTCATAACATCATTCGATTCATATATATAAAACTATCTTATTCGAAGGTTTAAACTCGTAATCACTAGAACATAGTTTAGTTAATTCTAAACTTGTTCGCAAACAAAAGTTAATCCTTCTAACTTGACTTTTAAAATTAACTAAACACATGTTCTATATCTATATGATATGCTAACTTAATGATTTAAAACCTGGAAACACGAAAAACACCGTAAAACCGGATTTACGTCGTCGTAGTAACACCGCGGGCTGTTTTGGGTTAGTTAATTAAAAACTATGATAAACTTTGATTTAAAAGTTGTTATTCTGAGAAAATGATTTTTATTATGAACATGAAACTATATCCAAAAATTATGGTTAAACTCAAAGTGGAAGTATGTTTTCTAAAATGGTCATCTAGACGTCGTTCTTTCGACTGAAATGACTACCTTTACAAAACCGACTTGTAAATTATTTTTCTGACTATAAACCTATACTTTTTCTATTTAGATTCATAAAATAGAGTTCAATATGAAACCATAGCAATTTGATTCACTCAAAACGGATTTAAAATGAAGAAGTTATGGGTAAAACAAGATTGGATAATTTTTCTCATTTTAGCTACGTGAAAATTGGTAACAAATCTATTCCAACCATAACTTAATCAACTTGTATTGTATATTATGTAATCTTGAGATACCATAGACACGTATACAATGTTTTGACCTATCATGTCGACGCATCTATATATATTTCGGAACAACCATAGACACTCTATATGTGAATGTTGGAGTTAGCTATACAGGGTTGAGGTTGATTCCAAAATATATATAGTTTGAGTTGTGATCAATACTGAGATACGTATACACTGGGTCGTGGATTGATTCAAGATAATATTTATCGATTTATTTCTGTGCATCTAACTGTGGACAACTAGTTGTAGGTTACTAACGAGGACAACTGACTTAATAAACTTAAAACATCAAAATATATTAAAAGTGTTGTAAATATATTTTGAACATACTTTAATATATATGTATATATTGTTATAGGTTCGTGAATCAACAGTGGCCAAGTCTTACTTCCTGACGAAGTAAAAATCTGTGAAAGTGAGTTATAGTCCCACTTTTAAAATCTAATATTTTTGGGATGAGAATACATGCAAGTTTTATAAATGATTTACAAAATAGACACAAGTACGTGAAACTACATTCTATGGTTGAATTATCGAAATCGAATATGCTCCTTTTTATTAAGTCTGGTAATCTAAGAATTAGGGAACAGACACCCTAATTGACGCGAATCCTAAAGATAGATCTATTGGGCCTAACAAACCCCATCCAAAGTACCGGATGCTTTAGTACTTCGAAATTTATATCATATCCGAAGGGTGTCCCGGAATGATGGGGATATTCTTATATATGCATCTTGTTAATGTCGGTTACCAGGTGTTCACCATATGAATGATTTTTATCTCTATGTATGGGATGTGTATTGAAATATGAAGTCTTGTGGTCTATTATTATGATTTGATATATATAGGTTAAACCTATAACTCACCAACATTTTTGTTGACGTTTTAAGCATGTTTATTCTCAGGTGATTATTAAGAGCTTCCGCTGTCGCATACTTAAATAAGGACGAGATTTGGAGTCCATGCTTGTATGATATTGTGTAAAAACTGCATTCAAGAAACTTATTTTGTTTTAACATATTTGTATTGTAAACCATTATGTAATGGTCGTGTGTAAACAGGATATTTTAGATTATCATTATTTAATAATCTACGTAAAGCTTTTTAAACCTTTATTGATGAAATAAAGGTTATGGTTTGTTTTAAAATGAATGCAGTCTTTGAAAAACGTCTCATATAGAGGTCAAAACCTCGCAACGAAATCAATTAATATGGAACGTTTTTAATCAATAAGAACGGGACATTTCAGTTGGTATCCGAGCGTTGGTCTTAGAGAACCAGAATTTTGCATTAGTGTGTCTTATCGAGTTTGTTAGGATGCATTAGTGAGTCTGGACTTCGACCGTGTTTACTTGAAAAATGATTGCTTAACAAATTTTGTTGGAAACTATATATTTTTAACATGTGAATATTATGTGATATATTAATCTCTTAACGCGTTTGATATTATGTGATAGATGTCTACCTCTAGAACAAGTCCCATTGACTCACCTAATAATAATGAAGAGTCAAATGTAAATTGGAATGATTCGTGGACTGATTCAGAAGTTCCCGAAGAGGAACCGGAAGAAGAGTCGGAACCGGAAGAAGAATCGGAACCGGAAGAAGAATCGGAACCAGATGAAGAAATAGCAACGGTGGGGGAAATAATAAAATGGTTAAGTAAAAGAAAATCCTCAACCAACCGACCAAGGTTAATTATGGTCAATGGTGTTTCCGCCAAGGAAGCAAAATATTGGGAGGATTACCAATTCTCCGATGAATCGGATTCCGACGAGAATTTCGATGATGTTATAGAAATTACCCCAACTGAATTTAAAAAGGCAAAAGAAAATAATAAGGGAAAGGGCATAAAAATAGAGAAATCTAATTCCAACCCCGATGAACTTTATATGTATCGTCAACCCCCGAAGTCCTTAAGTTGTAACAATGACCCGGGAACCTCTAAACCACCAGGTTTTTCTAAACCAATGTGGAAAACGACGGCTCGTATTAGGGGAACATCATATATCCCTAGAAACTTGTCAAAACGAACCAAAACCGAAGAAGAAGAAGAAACGAGCGAGTCGAAATAAGATAGTTGTATTCGTGTGGTGTAATATATGTAATATTGTGTGCTTATGCTTTATGATATATGTAAAAATTGCTTGTATTAATAAGTATTTTTTTTTATGAATCTAACTCTTGTCTATTTTACAGTATAAAAACACAAAATGGATAGACAACCCAATATTTTAAGAGACCTACCCGGAGACATGATTGATGAAATCTTGTCTAGAGTCGGTCAGAATTCTTCTGCACAACTATTTAAGGCGAGATCAGTTTGTAAGACATTCGAAGAACGTTCCAAGAATGCCTTGGTTTATAAAAGGCTTTCGTTCGAAAGATGGGGGATATCACATTGGGAAATCCATAAGTTACGATGTGTTTACTTTGACGCATATATTGCAGGGAACCCAAATGCTATTTTACGCAATGGGTTAAGAAATTATTTTGACTCAATATATCCGAATATTGGACTTCGTGATTTAGAAAAAGCGGCTAACATGCAACATAAAGAAGCATGTTATGCTTACGGATTAGTAATGTTCGCTTCTCACCAAAGTGAGAACAAGAACATCGGCCTACAACTATTAAACAAAACATTCCCACAAGTGACGGAGTCGGTAATTGGGGTAAGAAATGAGGTTTTTAGATTGTTACGGGACTGTTGGACATTACGTAACCCTCGTCCCTTTGACGACGTTACAACACACTGTCTTATCAACGGCCATAACGGTTATATTCCACAAGACCAAGGATGGGAAGTAGTCCTAGTAAAACCAGAATGCATGACTTGTTTCTGGACGTATGAATTACGTGTCTTTATTGCCTTTGCTGAACGACTTGTGTACTAGCTAGAATTATCTTCACAACTATCTTGTATCAAAGTTATTGTGTGCTATATTTCATGCTTTATGTAAAATAAGCGGTATTGTAAGTTTGTAAAATATTGTATAAAAGTTTGAACGCGAAATATTATTATAATCAGTTTTTCATATAGAATTGTAGTAGTTGAATTGTATATTAGCTACTAAGTATGAACTTAACGGGTAGGTACTACCCGAATTTAAACTTATAAAAAGCTAATATGAAGAAAAAGCTTTTATAAATGAGTTCATATTATGCTACGAAATACTATTAACTACTCTTAATATTCTGTATGATTAACTTGTTCCATTTGATAATTTTGAAGGAAATGGCACCGACTACTCGACACACCGTGAATATGAATGAAGAGGAATTCCGTACTTTTCTAGCTTCAAACATAGCCGCAGTACAGGCTGCGCTACATACCAACAATAACCTTGGATCTAGCAGTACAGGAAATCGTGTAGGATGCACCTACAAAGAATTCACTGCCTGCAAACCTTTGGAATTTGATGGAACCGAAGGACCGATCGGATTGAAACGGTGGACCGAGAAGGTCGAATCGGTGCTTGCCATAAGTAAGTGTACTGAAGAGGACAAAGTAAAGTACGCTACGCATACCTTCACAGGTTCTGCGTTAACATGGTGGAATACCTATCTAGAGCAAGTGGGACAAGACGATGCGTACGCACTACCGTGGTCAGCATTCAAGCACTTGATGAACGAGAAGTACCGTCCCAGAACCGAGGTCAATAAGCTCAAGACAGAACTTAGAGGGTTACGAACCCAAGGATTTGATATTACCACGTACGAAAGACGATTCACAGAATTGTGCCTATTGTGTCCGGGAGCGTTCGAAGATGAGGAAGAGAAGATCGACGCGTTTGTGAAAGGATTACCGGAAAGAATCCAAGAAGATATAAGTTCACACGAGCCCGCCTCCATACAACAGGCATGTAGAATGGCTCACGAACTAGTGAACCAGATTGAGGAAAGAATTAAAGAACAGACGGCTGAAGAGGCCAATGTAAAGCAAGTCAAAAGAAAGTGGGAGGAAAACGGTGATAAGAATCACCAATACAACAACAACAGCAATTACAATAATAATCGCAACAATTATCCCAACAATCGCAACATCAATCGCAACTATAACAAACGGCCCAACAGCAACAACAACAACAACAACAACAACAGCAACTACAACAATCATCCCAACAACAATAACAACCGCAACAACAACAACAATCAGAAGCAGCTATGCCAAATGTGTGAAAAGTATCACTCGGGGTTCTGCACCAAATTTTGCAACAAGTGTAAAAGAAATGGTCATAGCACGGCGAAGTGTGAGGTCTACGGACCAGGGGTTAACAGAACGAAAGGAACAAATGGTGTCGGAACGAGTAATGGCGGAGCAAGTAGTGTCGGAGCAAGTTATGCCAATGTAGTTTGTTATAAATGTGGAAAACCGGGCCACATTATTAGAAATTGCCCGAACCAGGAGAACACGAATGGACAAGGCCGCGGAAGAGTTTTCAATATTAATGCGGCAGAGGCACAGGAAGACCCGGAGCTTGTTACGGGTACGTTTCTTATTGACAATAAATTTGCTTACGTTTTATTTGATTCGGGTGCGGATAGAAGCTATATGAGTAGAGATTTGTGTGCTAAATTAAGTTGTCCATTGACGCCGTTGGATAGTAAATTTTTACTCGAATTAGCAAACGGTAAATTAATTTCAGCAGATAATATATGCCGGAATCGAGAAATTAAACTGGGTAGCGAAATATTTAAGATTGATTTGATACCAGTAGAGTTAGGGAGTTTTGATGTAATAGTTGGCATGGACTGGCTGAAGAAGGTGAAAGCAGAAATCGTATGTTATAAAAATGCAATTCGCATTGTACGAGAAGAAGGAGAACCCTTAATGGTGTACGGAGAAAAGGGCAACATGAAGCTACATCTTATTAGTAATTTGAAGGCACAAAAACTAATAAGAAAAGGTTGCTATGCTGTTCTAGCACACGTCGAGAAAGTACAAACTGAAGAAAAGAGCATCAATGATGTTCCCATTGCAAAAGAATTTCCCGATGTATTTCCGAAAGAATTACCGGGATTACCCCCACATCGATCCGTTGAATTTCAAATAGATCTTGTACCAGGAGCTGCACCAATAGCTCGTACTCCTTACAGACTCGCACCCAGCGAGATGAAAGAACTGCAAAGCCAATTACAAGAACTTTTAGAGCGTGGTTTCATTCGACCAAGCACATCACCGTGGGGAGCTCCTGTTTTGTTTGTCAAGAAGAAAGATGGTACATTCAGGTTGTGTATCGACTACCGAGAGTTGAACAAACTTACCATCAAGAACCGCTACCCACTACCGAGAATCAACGACTTATTTGATCAACTACAAGGCTCGTCTGTTTATTCAAAGATTGACTTACGTTCCGGGTATCATCAAATGCGGGTGAAAGAAGATGATATTCCAAAGACTGCTTTCAGAACACGTTACGGTCATTACGAGTTTATGGTCATGCCGTTTGGTTTAACTAATGCACCAGCTGTGTTCATGGACCTTATGAACCGAGTGTGTGGACCATACCTTGACAAGTTTGTCATTGTTTTCATTGATGACATACTTATTTACTCAAAGAATGACCAAGAACACGGTGAACATTTGAGAAAGGTGTTAAAAGTATTGGGGAAGGAAGAATTGTACGCTAAGTTTTCAAAGTGTGCATTTTGGTTGGAAGAAGTTCAATTCCTCAGTCACATAGTGAACAAAGAAGGTATTAAGGTGGATCCGGCAAAGATAGAAACTGTTGAAAAGTGGGAAACCCCGAAAACTCCGAAACACATACGCCAGTTTTTAGGACTAGCTGGTTACTACAGAAGGTTCATCCAAGACTTTTCCAGAATAGCAAAACCCTTGACTGCATTAACGCATAAAGGGAAGAAATTTGAATGGAACGAAGAACAAGAGAAAGCGTTTCAATTATTGAAGAAAAAGCTAACTACGGCACCTATATTGTCATTGCCTGAAGGGAATGATGATTTTGTGATTTATTGTGACGCATCAAAGCAAGATCTCGGTTGTGTATTAATGCAATGAACGAAGGTGATTGCTTATGCGTCTAGACAATTGAAGATTCACGAAAAAAATTATACGAAGCATGATTTGGAATTAGGAGCGGTTGTTTTTGCATTAAAGACTTGGAGGCACTACTTATATGGGGTCAAAAGTATTATATATACCGACCACAAAAGTCTTTAACACATATTTAATCAGAAACAACTGAATATGAGGCAGCGTAGGTGGATTGAATTGTTGAATGATTACGACTTTGAGATTCGTTACCACCCGGGGAAGGCAAATGTGGTAGCCGATGCCTTGAGCAGGAAGGACAGAGAACCCATTCGAGTAAAATCTATGAATATAATGATTCATAATAACCTTACTACTCAAATAAAGGAGGCGCATCAAGGAGTTTTAAAAGAGGGAAATTTAAAGGATGAAATACCCAAAGGATCGGAGAAGTATCTTAATATTTGGGAAGACGGAACCCGGTATAGGGCTGAAAGGATTTGGGTACCAAAAGTTGGAGATATGAGAGAAATGGTACTTAGAGAAGCTCATAAAACCAGATACTCAATACATCCTAGAATGGGGAAGATGTACAAGGATCTTAAGAAACATTTTTGGTGGCCAGGTATGAAAGCCGATATTGCTAAATATGTAGGAGAATGTTTGACGTGTTCTAAGGTCAAAGCTGAACATCAGAAACCATCAGGTCTACTACAACAACCTGAAATCCCGGAATGGAAATGGGAAAACATTACCATGGATTTCATTACTAAATTGCCAAGGACTGCAAGTGGTTTTGTTACTATTTGGGTAATAGTTGATCGTCTCACCAAATCAGCACACTTCCTGCCAATAAGAGAAGATGACAAGATGGAGAAGTTAGCACGACTGTATTTGAAGGAAGTCGTCTCCAGACATGGAATACCAATCTCTATTATCTCTGATAGGGATGGCAGATTTATTTCAAGATTCTGGCAGACATTACAGCAAGCATTAGGAACTCGTCTAGACATGAGTACTGCCTATCATCCACAAACTGATGGGCAGAGCGAAAGGACGATACAAACGCTTGAAGACATGCTACGAGCATGTGTTATTGATTTCGGAAACAGTTGGGATCGACATCTACCGTTAGCAGAATTTTCCTACAACAACAGCTACCATTCAAGCATTGAGATGGCGCCGTTTGAAGCACTTTATGGTAGAAAGTGCAGGTCTCCGATTTGTTGGAGTGAAGTGGGGGATAGACAGATTACGGGTCCGGAGATTATACAAGAAACTACCGAGAAGATCATCCAAATTCAACAACGGTTGAAAACCGCCCAAAGTCGACAAAAGAGCTACGCTGACATTAAAAGAAAAGATATAGAATTTGAAATTGGAGAGATGGTCATGCTTAAAGTTGCACCTTGGAAAGGCGTTGTTCGATTTGGTAAACGAGGGAAATTAAATCCAAGGTATATTGGACCATTCAAGATTATTGATCGTGTCGGACCAGTAGCTTACCGACTTGAGTTACCTCAACAACTCGCGGCTGTACATAACACTTTCCACGTCTCGAATTTGAAGAAATGTTTTGCTAAAGAAGATCTCACTATTCCGTTATATGAAATCCAAATCAACGAAAAACTCCAATTCATCGAAGAACCCATCGAAATAATGGATCGTGAGGTTAAAAGACTTAAGCAAAACAAGATACCAATTATTAAGGTTCGATGGAATGCTCGTAGAGGACCCGAGTTCACCTGGGAGTGTGAAGATCAGATGAAGAAGAAATACCCGCATTTATTTCCAGAAGATACGTCAACACCTCCAACTGCTTAAAATTTCGGGACGAAATTTATTTAACGGGTAGGTACTGTAGTGACCCGAACTTTTCCATGTTTATATATATTAATTGAGATTGATATTTACATGATTAAATGTTTCTAACATGTTAAGCAATCAAACTTGTTAAGACTTGATTAATTGAAATATGTTTCATATAGACAATTGACCACCCAAGTTGACCGGCGATTCACGAACGTTAAAACTTGTAAAAATGACATGACGATATATATATGGATATACATATGGTTAACATGAGATTATGATAAGTAAGTATCTCCATAAGTATATTAACAATGAGTTATATACATATAAACAAGACTACTAACTTAGGGATTTCGAAACGAGACATATATGTAACGATTATCGTTGTAACGACATTTAAATGTATATATATCATATTAAGATATATTAATATATCATAATATCATGATAATATAATAATTTAACATCTCATTAGATATAATAAACAATGGGTTAACAACATTAATTGAGATCGTTAACTTAAAGGTTTCAAAACAACACTTACATGTAACGACTAACGATGACTTAACGACTCAGTTAAAATGTATATACATGTAGTGTATTTAGATGTATTAAAATACTTTTGGAAGACTTCAAGACATATATCAAAACACTCATACTTAATGAAAATGGTTACGGTTACTTTCCCATTCTTTTCTTTCATCAAGAATTCTAGTCGTATTCTTACCCGTATTATACACAGCTTCAAAACGTACTTACTATGGGTATATACCAATAGGAACTAGCATGGGATTCCACTCTTGATTATGTCATGTATGACTAATCAATTTTAACTTCTACCATGAGCTAGTCAACTAACTAGAACTCCTTTTAACCCCACTCACCACTCACCAATTACCACTCATCATTCACTCCATTTCACTTCCAATTCTCTTTCTAATTCTCTCTCAACACACACACACACACACACACTATTATGAATGTATTTTTCCAGTAGTTAATCATCATCTTCATCAAAAATCACTTCAAGAATCAAGCTATAATCATCATAGGAAGAACACTTCAAGAACACTTCAAAAATCCCTTCAAGTTTACTAATTTACTTCCAAGCTTTCTAATCCATTCCAAGTAATCATCTAAGATCAAGAAACCTTTGTTATATATGGTAGGTTATCTTTCTTATTCAAGGTAATATTCATATTCAAACTTTGATTCAATTTCTATAACTATAAACTATCTTAATTCGAGTAAAAATCTTACTTGAACTTGTTTTTGTGCCATGATCCTACTTCAAGAACTTTCAAGCCATCCAAGATCCTTTGAAGCTAGATCATTTCTTGTCACTTCCAGTAGGTTTACCTACTAAACTTGAGGTAGTAATGATGTTCATAACATCATTCGATTCATATATATAAAACTATCTTATTCGAAGGTTTAAACTCGTAATCACTAGAACATAGTTTAGTTAATTCTAAACTTGTTCGCAAACAAAAGTTAATCCTTCTAACTTGACTTTTAAAATTAACTAAACACATGTTCTATATCTATATGATATGCTAACTTGATGATTTAAAACCTGTAAACACGAAAAATACCGTAAAACCGGATTTACGCCGTCGTAGTAACACCGCGGGCTGTTTTGGGTTAGTTAATTAAAAACTATGATAAACTTTGATTTAAAAGTTGTTATTCTGAGAAAATGATTTTTATTATGAACATGAAACTATATCCAAAAATTATGGTTAAACTCAAAGTGGAAGTATGTTTTCTAAAATGGTCATCTAGACGTCGTTCTTTCGACTGAAATGACTACCTTTACAAAACTGACTTGTAACTTATTTTTCCGACTATAAACCTATAATTTTTCTGTTTAGATTCATAAAATAGAGTTCAATATGAAACCATAGCAATTTGATTCACTCAAAACGGATTTAAAATGAAGAAGTTATGGGTAAAACAAGATTGGATAATTTTTCTCATTTTAGCTACGTGAAAATTGGTAACAAATCTATTCCAACCATAACTTAATCAACTTGTATTGTATATTATGTAATCTTGAGATACCATAGACACGTATACAATGTTTCGACATATCATGTCGACACATCTATATATATTTCGGAACAACCATAGACACTCTATATGTGAATGTTGGAGTTAGCTATACAGGGTTGAGGTTGATTTCAAAATATATATAGTTTGAGTTGTGATCAATACTGAGATACGTATACACTTGGTCGTGGATTGATTCAAGATAATATTTATCGATTTATTTCTGTGCATCTAACTGTGGACAACTAGTTGTAGGTTACTAACGAGGACAGCTGACTTAATAAACTTAAAACATCAAAATATATTAAAAGTGTTGTAAATATATTTTGAACATACTTTAATATATATGTATATATTGTTATAGGTTCGTGAATCAACAGTGGCCAAGTCTTACTTCCCGACGAAGTAAAAATCTGTGAAAGTGAGTTATAGTCCCACTTTTAAAATCTAATATTTTGGGATGAGAATACATGCAGGTTTTATAAATGATTTACAAAATAGACACAAGTACGTGAAACTACATTCTATGGTTGAATTATCGAAATCGAATATGCCCCTTTTTATTAAGTCTGGTAATCTAAGAATTAGGGAACAGACACCCTAATTGACGCGAATCCTAAAGATAGATCTATTGGGCCTAACAAACCCCATCCAAAGTACCGGATGCTTTAGTACTTCGAAATTTATATCATATCCGAAGGGTGTCCCAGAATGATGGGGATATTCTTATATATGCATCTTGTTAATGTCGGTTAACAGGTGTTCACCATATGAATGATTTTTATCTCTATGTATGGGATGTGTATTGAAATATGAAGTCTTGTGGTCTATTATTATGATTTGATATATATAGGTTAAACCTATAACTCACCAACATTTTTGTTGACGTTTTAAGCATGTTTATTCTCAGGTGATTATTAAGAGCTTCCGCTGTCGCATACTTAAATAAGGATGAGATTTGGAGTCCATGCTTGTATGATATTGTGTAAAAACTGCATTCAAGAAACTTATTTTGTTGTAACATATTTGTATTGTAAACCATTATGTAATGGTCGTGTGTAAACAGGATATTTTAGATTATCATTATTTGATAATCTACGTAAAGCTTTTTAAACCTTTATTGATGAAATAAAGGTTATGGTTTGTTTTAAAATGAATGCAGTCTTTGAAAAATGTCTCATATAGAGGTCAAAACCTCGTAACGAAATCAATTAATATGGAACGTTTTTAATCAATAAGAACGGGACATTTCACAGCCTGTACTGTGGCTATGTTTGAAGCTAGAAAAGTACGGAATTCCTCTTCATTCATATTCACGGTGTGTCAAGTAGTCGGTGCCATTTCCTTCAAAATAGTCAAATGGAACAAGTTAATCATACAGAATATTAAGAGTAGTTAATAGTATTTCGTAGCATAATATGAACTCATTTATAAAAGCTTTTTCTTCATATTAGCGTTTTATAAGTTTAAATTCGGGTAGTACCTACCCGTTAAGTTCATACTTAGTAGCTAATATACAATTCAACTACTACAATTCTATATGAAAAACTGATTATAATAATATTTCGCGTTCAAACTTTTACACAATATTTTACAAACTTACAATACCGCTTATTTTACATATAGCATGAAATATAGCACACAATAAATTTGATACAAGATGGTTGTGAAGATAATTCTAGCTAGTACACAAGTCGTTTAGCAAAGGCAATAAAGACACGTAATTCATACGTCCAGAAACAAGTCATGCATTCTGGTTTTACTAGGATTACTTCCCGTCCTTGGTCTTGTGGAACATAACCGTTATGGCCGTTGATAAGACAGCGTGTTGTAACGTTGTCAAAGGGACGAGGGTTACGTAATGTCCTACAGTCCCGTAACAATCTAAAAACCTCATTTCTTACCTCAATTACCGACTCCGTCACTTGTGGGAACGTTTTGTTTAATAGTTGTAGCCCGATGTTCTTGTTCTCACTTTGGTGAGAAGTGAACATTACTAATCCGTAAGCATAACATGCTTCTTTATGTTGCATGTTAGCCGCTTTTTCTAAATCACGAAGTCCAATATTCGGATATATTGAGTCAACATAATTTCTTAACCCATTGCGTAAAATAGCATTTGGGTTCCCCGCAATATATGCGTCAAAGTAAACACATCGTAACTTATGGATTTCCCAATGTGATATCCCCCATCTTTCGAACGAAAGCCTTTTATAAACCAAGGCATTCTTGGAACGTTCTTCGAATGTCTTACAAACTGATCTCGCCTTAAATAGTTGTGCCGAAGAATTCTGACCGACTCTAGACAAGATTTCATCAATCATGTCTCCGGGTAGGTCTCTTAAAATATTGGGTTGTCTATCCATTTTGTGTTTTTATACTATAAAATAGACAAGAGTTAGATTCATAAAAAAAAATACTTATTAATATAAGCAATTTTTACATATATCATAAAGCATAAGCACACTATATTACATATATTACACCACACGAATACAACTATCTTATTCAGACTCGCTCATTTCTTCTTCTTCGGTTTTGGTTCGTTTTGCCAAGTTTCTAGGGATATATGATGTTCCCCTAATACGAGCTGTCGTTTTCCACATTGGTTTAGAAAAACCTGGTGGTTTAGAGGTTCCCGGGTCATTGTTACAACTTAAGGACTTCGGGGGTTGACGATACATATAAAGTTCATCGGGGTTGGAATTAGATTTCTCTATTTTTATGCCCTTTCCCTTATTATTTTCTTTTGCCTTTTTAAATTCAGTTGGGGTAATTTCTATAACATCATCAGAATTCTCGTCGGAATCCAATTCATCGGAGAATTGGTAATCCTCCCAATATTTTGCTTCCTTGGCGGAAACACCATTGACCATAATTAACCTTGGTCGGTTGGTTGACGATTTTCTTTTACTTAACCGTTTTATTATTTCCTCCACCGGTTCTATTTCTTCATCCGGTTCCGATTCTTCTTCCGGTTCTGATTCTTCTTCCAGTTCCGACTCTTCTTCCGGTTCCTCTTCGGGAACTTGTGAATCAGTCCACGAATCATTCCAATTTACATTTGACTCTTCATTATTATTAGGTGAGTCAATGGGACTTGTTCTAGAGGTAGACATCTATCACATAATATCAAACGCGTTAAGAGATTAATATATCACATAATATTCACATGTTAAAAATATATAGTTTCCAACAAAATTTGTTAAGCAATCATTTTTCAAGTAAACACGGTCGAAGTCCAGACTCACTAATGCATCCTAACAAACTCGATAAGACACACTAATGCAAAATTCTGGTTCTCTAAGACCAACGCTCGGATACCAACTGAAATGTCCCGTTCTTATTGATTAAAAACGTTCCATATTAATTGATTTCGTTGCGAGGTTTTGACCTCTATATGAGACGTTTTTCAAAGACTGCATTCATTTTAAAACAAACCATAACCTTTATTTCATCAATAAAGGTTTAAAAAGCTTTACGTAGATTATCAAATAATGATAATCTAAAATATCCTGTTTACACACGACCATTACATAATGGTTTACAATACAAATATTTTACAACAAAATAAGTTTCTTGAATGCAGTTTTTACACAATATCATACAAGCATGGACTTCAAATCTCGTCCTTATTTAAGTATGCAACAGCGGAAGCTCTTAATAATCACCTGAGAATAAACATGCTTAAAACGTCAACAAAAATGTTGGTGAGTTATAGGTTTAACCTATATATATCAAATCATAATAATAGACTACAAGATTTCATATTTCAATACACATCCCATACATAGAGATAAAAATCATTCATATGGTGAACACCTGGTAACCGACATTAACAAGATGCATATATAAGAATATCCCCATCATTCCGGGACACCCTTCGGATATGATATAAATTTCGAAGTACTAAAGCATCCGGTACTTTGGATGGGGTTTGTTAGGCCCAATAGATCTATCTTTAGGATTTGCGTCAATTAGGGTGTCTGTTCCCTAATTCTTAGATTACCAGACTTAATAAAAAGGGGCATATTCGATTTCGATAATTCAACCATAGAATGTAGTTTCACGTACTTGTGTCTATTTTGTAAATCATTTATAAAACCTGCATGTATTCTCATCCCAAAAATATTAGATTTTAAAAGTGGGACTATAAATCACTTTCACAGATTTTTACTTCGTCGGGAAGTAAGACTTGGCCACTGGTTGATTCACAAACCTATAACAATATATACATATATATCAAAGTATGTTCAAAATATATTTACAACACTTTTAATATATTTTGATGTTTTAAGTTTATTAAGTCAGCTGTCCTCGTTAGTAACCTACAACTAGTTGTCCACAGTTAGATGTACAGAAATAAATCGATAAATATTATCTTGAATCAATCCACGACCCAGTGTATACGTATCTCAGTATTGATCACAACTCAAACTATATATATTTTGGAATCAACCTCAACCCTGTATGGCTAACTCCAACATTCACATATAGAGTGTCTATGGTTGTTCCGAAATATATATAGATGTGTCGACATGATAGGTCGAAACATTGTATACGTGTCTATGGTATCTCAAGATTACATAATATACAATACAAGTTGATTAAGTTATGGTTGGAATAGATTTGTTACCAATTTTCACGTAGCTAAAATGAGAAAAATTATCCAATCTTGTTTTACCCATAACTTCTTCATTTTAAATCCGTTTTGAGTGAATCAAATTGCTATGGTTTCATATTGAACTCTATTTTATGAATCTAAACAGAAAAAGTATAGGTTTATAGTCAGAAAAATAAGTTACAAGTCGTTTTTGTAAAGGTAGTCATTTTAGTCGAAAGAACGACGTCTAGATGACCATTTTAGAAAACATACTTCCACTTTGAGTTTAACAATAAGTTTTGGATATAGTTTCATGTTCATAATAAAAATCATTTTCTCAGAATAACAACTTTTAAATCAAAGTTTATCATAGTTTTTAATTAACTAACCCAAAACAACCCGCGGTGTTACTACGACGGCGTAAATCCGGTTTTACGGTGTTTTTCGTGTTTCCAGGTTTTAAATCATTAAGTTATCATATCATATAGATATAGAACATGTGTTTAGTTGATTTTAAAAGTCACGTTAGAAGGATTAACTTTTGTTTGCGAACAAGTTTAGAATTAACTAAACTATGTTCTAGTGATTACAAGTTTAAACCTTCGAATAAGATAGCTTTATATATATGAATCGAATGATGTTATAAACATCATTACTACCTTAAGTTCCTTGGATAAACCTACTAGAAAAGAGAAAAATGGATCTAGCTTCAACGGTGAAATGTCCCGTTCTTATTGATTAAAAAACGTTCCATATTAATTGATTTCGTTGCGAGGTTTTGACCTCTATATGAGACGTTTTTCAAAGACCGCATTCATTTTAAAACAAACCATAACCTTTATTTCATAAATAAAGGTTTAAAAAGCTTTACGTAGATTATCAAATAATGATAATCTAAAATATCCTGTTTACACACGACCATTACATAATGGTTTACAATACAAATATGTTACATCAAAATCAGTTTCTTGAATGCAGTTTTTACACAATATCATACAAACATGGACTCCAAATCTTGTCCTTATTTTAGTATGCAACAGCGGAAGATCTTAGTATTCACCTGAGAATAAACATGCTTTAAACGTCAACAAAAATGTTGGTGAGTTATAGGTTTAACATATATATATCAAATCATAATAATAGACCACAAGATTTCATATTTCAATACACATCCCATACATAGAGATAAAAATCATTCATATGGTGAACACCTGGTAACCGACATTAAAAAGATGCATATATAAGAATATCCCCATCATTCCGGGACACCCTTCGGATATGATATAAATTTCGAAGTACTAAAGCATCCGGTACTTTGGATGGGGTTTGTTAGGCCCAATAGATCTATCTTTAGGATTCGCGTCAATTAGGGTGTCTGTTCCCTAATTCTTAGATTACCAGACTTAATAAAAAGGGGCATATTCGATTTCGATAATTCAACCATAGAATGTAGTTTCACGTACTTGTGTCTATTTTGTAAATTATTTATAAAACCTGCATGTATTCTCATCCCAAAAATATTAGATTTTAAAAGTGGGACTATAACTCACTTTCACAGATTTTTACTTCGTCGGGAAGTAAGACTTGGCCACTGGTTGATTCACGAACCTATAACAATATATACATATATATCAAAGTATGTTCAAAATATATTTGCAACACTTTTAATATATTTTGATGTTTTAAGTTTATTAAGTCAGCTGTCCTCGTTAGTAACCTACAACTAGTTATCCACAGTTAGATGTACAGAAATAAATCGATAAATATTATCTTGAATCAATCCACGACCCAGTGTATACGTATCTCAGTATTGATCACAACTCAAACTATATATATTTTGGAATCAACCTCAACCCTGTATAGCTAACTCCAACATTCACATATAGAGTGTCTATGGTTGTTCCGAAATATATATAGATGTGTCGACATGATAGGTCGAAACATTGTATACGTGTCTATGGTATCTCAAGATTACATAATATACAATACAAGTTGATTAAGTTATGGTTGGAATAGATTTCTTACCAATTTTCACGTAGCTAAAATGAGAAAAATTATCCAATCTTGTTTTACCCATAACTTCTTCATTTTAAATCCGTTTTGAGTGAATCAAATTGCTATGGTTTCATATTGAACTCTATTTTATGAATCTAAATAGAAAAAGTAAAGGTTTATAGTCGGAAAAATAAGTTACAAGTCGTTTTTGTAAAGGTAGTCATTTCAGTCGAAAGAACGACGTCTAGATGACCATTTTAGAAAACATACTTCCACTTTGAGTTTAACCATAATTTTTGGATATAGTTTCATGTTCATAATAAAAATCATTTTCTCAGAATAACAACTTTTAAATCAAAGTTTATCATAGTTTTTAATTAACTAACCCAAAACAGCCCGCGGTGTTACTACGACGGCGTAAATCCGGTTTTACGGTGTTTTTCGTGTTTCCAGGTTTTAAATCATTAAGTTAGCATATCATATAGATATAGAACATGTGTTTAGTTGATTTTAAAAGTCAAGTTAGAAGGATTAACTTTTGTTTGCGAACAAGTTTAGAATTAACTAAACTATGTTCTAGTGATTACAAGTTTAAACCTTCGAATAAGATAACTTTATATGTATGAATCGAATGATGTTATGAACATCATTACTACCTTAAGTTCCTTGGATAAACCTACTGGAAAAGAGAAAAATGGATCTAGCTTCAATGGATCCTTGGATGGCTCGAAGTTCTTGAAGCAGAATCATGACACGAAAACAAGTTCAAGTAAGATCATCACTTAAAATAAGATTGTTATAGTTATAGAAATTGAACCAAAGTTTGAATATGATTATTACCTTGTATTAGAATGATAACCTACTGTAAGAAACAAAGATTTCTTGAGGTTGGATGATCACCTTACAAGATTGGAAGTGAGCTAGCAAACTTGAAAGTATTCTTGATTTTATGAAACTAGAACTTTTGGAATTTATGAAGAACACTTAGAACTTGAAGATAGAACTTGAGAGAGATCAATTAGATGAAGAAAATTGAAGAATGAAAGTGTTTGTAGGTGTTTTTGGTCGTTGGTGTATGGATTAGATATAAAGGATATGTTATTTTATTTTCATGTAAATAAGTCATGAATGATTACTCATATTTTTGTAATTTTATGAGATATTTCATGCTAGTTGCCAAATGATGGTTCCCACATGTGTTAGGTGACTCACATGGGCTGCTAAGAGCTGATAATTGGAGTGTATATACCAATAGTACATACATCTAAAAGCTGTGTATTGTACGAGTACGAATACGGGTGCATACGAGTAGAATTGTTGATGAAACTGAACGAGGATGTAATTGTAAGCATTTTTGTTAAGTAGAAGTATTTTGATAAGTGTATTGAAGTCTTTCAAAAGTGTATAAATACATATTAAAACACTACATGTATATACATTTTAACTGAGTCGTTAAGTCATCGTTAGTCGTTACATGTAAGTGTTGTTTTGAAACCTTTAGGTTAACGATCTTGTTAAATGTTGTTAACCCAATGTTTATAATATCAAATGAGATTTTAAATTATTATATTATCATGATATTATCATGTATGAATATCTCTTAATATGATATATATACATTAAATGTCTTTACAACGATAATCGTTACATATATGTCTCGTTTAAAAATCATTAAGTTAGTAGTCTTGTTTTTACATATGTAGTTCATTGTTAATATACTTAATGATATATTTACTTATCATAGTATCATGTTAACTATATATATATATCCATATATATGTCATCATATAGTTTTTACAAGTTTTAACGTTCGTGAATCACCGGTCAACTTGGGTGGTCAATTGTCTATATGAAACATATTTCAATTAATCAAGTCTTAACAAGTTTGATTTCTTAACATATTGGAAACATTTAATCATGTAAATATCAATCTCAATTAATATATATAAACATGGAAAAGTTCGGGTCACTACAGTACCTACCCGTTAAATAAATTTCGTCCCGAAATTTTAAGCTGTTGAAGGTGTTGACGAATCTTCTGGAAATAGATGTGGGTATTTCTTTTTCATCTGATCTTCACGCTCCCAGGTGAACTCGGGTCCTCTACGAGCATTCCATCGAACCTTAACAATTGGTATCTTGTTTTGCTTAAGTCTTTTAACCTCACGATCCATTATTTCGACGGGTTCTTCGATGAATTGAAGTTTTTCGTTGATTTGGATTTCATCTAACGGAATAGTGAGATCTTCTTTAGCAAAACATTTCTTCAAATTCGAGACGTGGAAAGTGTTATGTACAGCCGCGAGTTGTTGAGGTAACTCTAGTCGGTAAGCTACTGGTCCGACACGATCAATAATCTTGAATGGTCCAATATACCTTGGATTTAATTTCCCTCGTTTACCAAATCGAACAACGCCTTTCCAAGGTGCAACTTTAAGCATGACCATCTCTCCAATTTCAAATTCTATATCTTTTCTTTTAATGTCAGCGTAGCTCTTTTGTCGACTTTGGGCGGTTTTCAACCGTTGTTGAATTTGGATGATTTTCTCGGTAGTTTCTTGTATAATCTCTGGACCCGTAATCTGTCTATCCCCCACTTCACTCCAACAAATCGGAGACCTGCACTTTCTACCATAAAGTGCTTCAAACGGCGCCATCTCAATGCTTGAATGGTAGCTGTTGTTGTAGGAAAATTCTGCTAATGGTAGATGTCGATCCCAACTGTTTCCGAAATCAATAACACATGCTCGTAGCATGTCTTCAAGCGTTTGTATCGTCCTTTCGCTCTGCCCATCAGTTTGTGGATGATAGGCAGTACTCATGTCTAGACGAGTTCCTAATGCTTGCTGTAATGTCTGCCAGAATCTTGAAATAAATCTGCCATCCCTATCAGAGATAATAGAGATTGGTATTCCATGTCTGGAGACGACTTCCTTCAAATACAGTCGTGCTAACTTCTCCATCTTGTCATCTTCTCTTATTGGCAGGAAGTGTGCTGATTTGGTGAGACGATCAACTATTACCCAAATAGTATCAAAACCACTTGCAGTCCTTGGCAATTTAGTGATGAAATCCATGGTAATGTTTTCCCATTTCCATTCCGGGATTTTGGGTTGTTGAAGTAGACCTGATGGTTTTTGATGCTCAGCTTTGACCTTAGAACACGTCAAACATTCTCCTACGTATTTAGCAACATCGGCTTTCATACCCGGCCACCAAAAATGTTTCTTGAGATCTTTGTACATCTTCCCCGTTCCAGGATGTATTGAGTATCTGGTTTTATGAGCTTCTCTAAGTACCATTTCTCTCATATCTCCAAATTTTGGTACCCAAATCCTTTCAGCCCTATACCGGGTTCCGTCTTCCCGAATATTAAGATGCTTCTCCGATCCTTTGGGTATTTCATCCTTTAAATTTCCCTCTTTTAAAACTCCTTGTTGCGCCTCCTTTATTTGAGTAGTAATGTTATTATGAATCATTATATTCATAGATTTTACTCGAATGGGTTCTCTGTCCTTCCTGCTCAAGGCATCGGCTACCACATTTGCCTTCCCCGGGTGGTAACGAATCTCAAAGTCGTAATCATTCAATAATTCAATCCACCTACGCTGCCTCATATTCAGTTGTTTCTGATTAAATATGTGTTGAAGACTTTTGTGGTCGGTATATATAATACTTTTGACCCCATATAAGTAGTGCCTCCAAGTCTTTAATGCAAAAACAACCGCGCCTAATTCCAAATCATGCGTCGTATAATTTTGTTCGTGAATCTTCAATTGTCTAGACGCATAAGCAATCACCTTCGTTCGTTGCATTAATACACAACCGAGACCTTGCTTTGATGCATCACAATAAATCACAAAATCATCATTCCCTTCAGGCAATGACAATATAGGTGCTGTAGTTAGCTTTTTCTTCAATAACTGAAACGCTTTCTCTTGTTCATCATTCCATTCAAATTTCTTCCCTTTATGCGTTAATGCAGTCAAGGGTTTTGCTATTCTGGAAAAGTCTTGGATGAACCTTCTGTAGTAACCAGCTAGTCCTAAAAACTGGCGTATGTGTTTCGGAGTTTTCGGGGTTTCCCACTTTTCAACAGTTTCTATCTTTGCCGGATCCACCTTAATACCTTCTTTGTTCACTATGTGACCGAGGAATTGAACTTCTTCCAACCAAAATGCACACTTTGAAAACTTAGCGTACAATTCTTCCTTCCTCAATACTTCTAACACCTTTCTCAAATGTTCACCGTGTTCTTGGTCATTCTTTGAGTAAATAAGTATGTCATCAATGAAAACAATGACAAACTTGTCAAGGTATGGTCCACACACTCGGTTCATAAGGTCCATGAACACAGCTGGTGCATTAGTTAAACCAAACGGCATGACCATAAACTCGTAATGACCGTAACGTGTTCTGAAAGCAGTCTTTGGAATATCATCTTCTTTCACCCGCATTTGATGATACCCGGAACGTAAGTCAATCTTTGAATAAACAGACGAGCCTTGTAGTTGATCGAATAAGTCGTCAATTCTCGGTAGTGGGTAGCGGTTCTTGATGGTAAGTTTGTTCAACTCTCGGTAGTCGATACACAACCTGAATGTACCATCTTTCTTCTTGACAAACAAAACAGGAGCTCCCCACGGTGATGTGCTTGGTCGAATGAAACCACGCTCTAAAAGTTCTTGTAATTGGCTTTGTAGTTCTTTCATCTCGCTGGGTGCGAGTCTGTAAGGAGCACGAGCTATTGGTGCAGCTCCTGGTACAAGATCTATTTGAAATTCAACGGATCGATGTGGGGGTAATCCTGGTAATTCTTTCGGAAATACATCGGGAAATTCTTTTGCGATGGGAACATCATTGATGCTCTTTTCTTCAGTTTGTACTTTCTCGACGTGTGCTAGAACAGCATAGCAACCTTTTCTTATTAGTTTTTGTGCCTTCAAATTACTAATAAGATGTAGCTTCGTGTTGCCCTTTTCTCCGTACACCATTAAGGGTTTTCCTTTTTCTCGTATAATGCGAATTGCATTTTTGTAACAAACAATCTCGGCTTTCACTTCTTTCAACCAGTCCATACCGATTATCACATCAAAACTCCCTAACTCTACTGGTATCAAATCAATCTTAAATGTTTCGCTAACCAGTTTAATTTCTCGATTCCGACATATATTATCTGCTGAAATTAATTTACCATTTGCTAATTCGAGTAAAAATTTACTATCCAAAGGCGTCAATGGACAACTTAATTTAGCACAAAAATCTCTACTCATATAGCTTCTATCCGCACCCGAATCAAATAAAACGTAAGCAGATTTATTGTCAATAAGAAACGTACCCGTAACAAGCTCCGGGTCTTCCTGTGCCTCTGCCGCATTAATATTGAAAACTCTTCCGCGGCCTTGTCCATTCGTGTTCTCCTGGTTCGGGCAATTTCTAATAATGTGGCCCGGTTTTCCACATTTATAACAAACTACATTGGCATAACTTGCTCCGACACTACTTGCTCCGCCATTACTCGTTCCGACACCATTTGTTCCTTTCGTTCTGTTAACCCCTGGTCCGTAGACATCACACTTCGCCGCGCTATGACCATTTCTTTTACACTTGTTGCAAAATTTGGTGCAGAACCCCGAGTGATACTTTTCACACCTTTGGCATAGCTGCTTCTGATTGTTGTTGTTGTTGCGGTTATTATTGTTGTTAAGATGATTGTTGTGGTTGCTGTTGTTGTTGTTGTTGTTGGGCCGTTTGTTGTAGTTGCGATTGATGTTGCGATTGTTAGGATAGTTGTTGCGATTATTGTTATAATTGCTGTTGTTGTTGTATTGGTGATTCTTATCACCGTTTTCCTCCCACTTTCTTTTTACTTGCTTCACATTGGCCTCTTCAGCAGTCTGTTCTTTAATTCTTTCTTCAATCTGGTTCACTAGTTTGTGAGCCATTCTACATGCCTGTTGTATGGAGGCGGGCTCGTGTGAACTTATATCTTCTTGGATTCTTTCCGGTAATCCTTTCACAAACGCGTCGATCTTCTCTTCCTCATCTTCGAATGCTCCCGGACACAATAGGCACAATTCTGTGAATCGTCTTTCGTACGTGGTAATATCAAATCCTTGGGTTCGTAACCCTCTAAGTTCTGTCTTGAGCTTATTGACCTCGGTTCTGGGACGGTACTTCTCGTTCATCAAGTGCTTGAATGCTGACCACGGTAGTGCGTACGCATCGTCTTGTCCCACTTGCTCTAGATAGGTATTCCACCATGTTAACGCAGAACCTGTGAAGGTATGTGTAGCGTACTTCACTTTGTCCTCTTCAGTACACTTACTTATGGCAAACACCGATTCGACCTTCTCGGTCCACCGTTTCAATCCGATCGGTCCTTCGGTTCCATCAAATTCCAAAGGTTTGCAGGCAGTGAATTCTTTGTAGGTGCATCCTACACGATTTCCTGTACTGCTAGATCCAAGGTTATTGTTGGTATGTAGCGCAGCCTGTACTACGGCTATGTTTGAAGCTAGAAAAGTACGGAATTCCTCTTCATTCATATTCACGGTGTGTCGAGTAGTCGGTGCCATTTCCTTCAAAATAGTTAAATGGAACAAGTTAATCATATAGAATATTAAGAGTAGTTAATAGTATTTCGTAGCATAATATGAACTCATTTATAAAAGCTTTTTCTTCATATTAGCGTTTTATAAGTTTAAATTCGGGTAGTACCTACCCGTTAAGTTCATACTTAGTAGCTAATATACAATTCAACTACTACAATTCTATATGAAAAACTGATTATAATAATATTTCGCATTCAAACTTTTATACAATATTTTACAAACTTACAATACCGCTTATTTTACATAAAGCATGAAATATAGCACACAATAACTTTGATACAAGATAGTTGTGAAGATAATTCTAGCTAGTACACAAGTCGTTCAGCAAAGGCAATAAAGACACGTAATTCATACGTCCAGAAACAAGTCATGCATTCTGGTTTTACTAGGACTACTTCCCATCCTTGGTCTTGTGCAACATAACCGTTATGGCCGTTGATAAGACAGCGTGTTGTAACGTCGTCAAAGGGACGAGGGTTACGTAATGTCCAACAGTCCCGTAACAATCTAAAAACCTCATTTCTTACCCCAATTACCGACTCCGTCACTTGTGGGAACGTTTTGTTTAATAGTTGTAGCCCGATGTTCTTGTTCTCACTTTGGTGAGAAGCGAACATTACTAATCCGTAAGCATAACATGCTTCTTTATGTTGCATGTTAGCCGCTTTTTCTAAATCACGAAGTCCAATATTCGGATATATTGAGTCAAAATAATTTCTTAACCCATTGCGTAAAATAGCATTTGGGTTCCCCGCAATATATGCGTCAAAGTAAACACATCGTAACTTATGGGTTTCCCAATGTGATATCCTCCATCTTTCAAACGAAAGTCTCTTATAAACCAAGACATTCTTGGAACGTTCTTCGAATGTCTTACAAACTGATCTCGCCTTAAATAGTTGTGCCGAGGAATTCTGACCGACTCTAGACAAGATTTCATCAATCATGTCTCCGGGTAGGTCTCTTAAAATATTGGGTTGTCTATCCATTTTGCGTTTTTATACTGTAAAATAGACAAGAGTTAGATTCATAAAAAATAATACTTATTAATACAAGCAATTTTTACATATATCATAAAACATAAACACACTATATTACATATATTACACCACATGAATACAACTATCTTATTCCGACTCGCTTGTTTCTTCTTCTTCGGTTTTGGTTCGTTTTGCCAAGTTTCTAGGGATATATTATTTTCCCCTAATACGAGCCGTCGTTATCCACATTGGTTTAGAAAAACCTGGTGGTTTAGAGGTTCCCGGGTCATTGTTACAACTTAAGGACTTCGGGGGTTGACGATACATATAAAGTTCATCGGGGTTGGATTTCTCTATTTTTATTCCCTTTCCCTTATTATTTTCTTTTGCCTTTTTAAATTCAGTTGGGGTAATTTCTATAACATCATCGGAATTCTCGTCGGAATCCGATTCATCGGAGAATTGGTAATCCTCCCAATATTTTGCTTCCTTGGCGGAAACACCATTGACCATAATTAACCTTGGTCGGTTGGTTGAGGATTTTCTTTTACTTAACCGTTTTATTATTTCCCCCACCGGTTCTATTTCTTCATCCGGTTCCGATTCTTCTTCCGGTTCCGATTCTTCTTCCGGTTCTGACTCTTCTTCCGGTTCCTCTTCGGGAACTTGTGAATCAGTCCACGAATCATTCCAATTTACATTTGACTCTTCATTATTATTAGGTGAGTCAATGGGACTTGTTCTAGAGGTAGACATCTATCACATAATATCAAACGCGTTAAGAGATTAATATATCACATAATATTCACATGTTAAAAATATATAGTTTACAACAAAATTTGTTAAGCAATCATTTTTCAAGTAAACACGGTCGAAGTCCAGACTCACTAATGCATCCTAACAAACTCGATAAGACACACTAATGCAAAATTCTGGTTCTCTAAGACCAACGCTCGGATACCAACTGAAATGTCCCGTTCTTATTGATTAAAAAACGTTCCATATTAATTGATTTCGTTGCGAGGTTTTGACCTCTATATGAGACGTTTTTCAAAGACCGCATTCATTTTAAAACAAACCATAACCTTTATTTCATAAATAAAGGTTTAAAAAGCTTTACGTAGATTATCAAATAATGATAATCTAAAATATCCTGTTTACACACGACCATTACATAATGGTTTACAATACAAATATGTTACATCAAAATTAGTTTCTTGAATGCAGTTTTTACACAACATCATACAAACATGGACTCCAAATCTTGTCCTTATTTTAGTATGCAACAGCGGAAGATCTTAGTATTCACCTGAGAATAAACATGCTTTAAACGTCAACAAAAATGTTGGTGAGTTATAGGTTTAACCTATATATATCAAATCATAATAATAGACCACAAGATTTCATATTTCAATACACATCCCATACATAGAGATAAAAATCATTCATATGGTGAACACCTGGTAACCGACATTAACAAGATGCATATATAAGAATATCCCCATCATTCCGGGACACCCTTCGGATATGATATAAATTTCGAAGTACTAAAGCATCCGGTACTTTGGATGGGGTTTGTTAGGCCCAATAGATCTATCTTTAGGATTCGCGTCAATTAGGGTGTCTGTTCCCTAATTCTTAGATTACCAGACTTAATAAAAAGGGGCATATTCGATTTCGATAATTCAACCATAGAATGTAGTTTCACGTACTTGTGTCTATTTTGTAAATTATTTATAAAACCTGCATGTATTCTCATCCCAAAAATATTAGATTTTAAAAGTGGGACTATAACTCACTTTCACAGATTTTTACTTCGTCGGGAAGTAAGACTTGGCCACTGGTTGATTCACGAACCTATAACAATATATACATATATATCAAAGTATGTTCAAAATATATTTGCAACACTTTTAATATATTTTGATGTTTTAAGTTTATTAAGTCAGCTGTCCTCGTTAGTAACCTACAACTAGTTATTCACAGTTAGATGTACAGAAATAAATCGATAAATATTATCTTGAATCAATCCACGACCCAGTGTATACGTATCTCAGTATTGATCACAACTCAAACTATATATATTTTGGAATCAACCTCAACCCTGTATAGCTAACTCCAACATTCACATATAGAGTGTCTATGGTTGTTCCGAAATATATATAGATGTGTCGACATGATAGGTCGAAACATTGTATACGTGTCTATGGTATCTCAAGATTACATAATATACAATACAAGTTGATTAAGTTATGGTTGGAATAGATTTCTTACCAATTTTCACGTAGCTAAAATGAGAAAAATTATCCAATCTTGTTTTACCCATAACTTCTTCATTTTAAATCCGTTTTGAGTGAATCAAATTGCTATGGTTTCATATTGAACTCTATTTTATGAATCTAAATAGAAAAATTAAAGGTTTATAGTCGGAAAAATAAGTTACAAGTCGTTTTTGTAAAGGTAGTCATTTCAGTCGAAAGAACGACGTCTAGATGACCATTTTAGAAAACATACTTCCACTTTGAGTTTAACCATAATTTTTGGATATAGTTTCATGTTCATAATAAAAATCATTTTCTCAGAATAACAACTTTTAAATCAAAGTTTATCATAGTTTTTAATTAACTAACCCAAAACAGCCCGCGGTGTTACTACGACGGCGTAAATCCGGTTTTACGGTGTTTTTCGTGTTTCCAGGTTTTAAATCATTAAGTTAGCATATCATATAGATATAGAACATGTGTTTAGTTGATTTTAAAAGTCAAGTTAGAAGGATTAACTTTTGTTTGCGAACAAGTTTAGAATTAACTAAACTATGTTCTAGTGATTACAAGTTTAAACCTTCGAATAAGATAGCTTTATATGTATGAATCGAATGATGTTATGAACATCATTACTACCTTAAGTTCCTTGGATAAACCTACTGTAAAAGAGAAAAATGGATCTAGCTTCAATGGATCCTTGGATGGCTCGAAGTTCTTGAAGCAGAATCATGACACGAAAACAAGTTCAAGTAAGATCATCACTTAAAATAAGATTGTTATAGTTATAGAAATTGAACCAAAGTTTGAATATGATTATTACCTTGTATTAGAATGATAACCTACTGTAATAAACAAAGATTTCTTGAGGTTGGATGATCACCTTACAAGATTGGAAGTGAGCTAGCAAACTTGAAAGTATTCTTGATTTTATGAAACTAGAACTTTTGGAATTTATGAAGAACACTTAGAACTTGAAGATAGAACTTGAGAGAGATCAATTAGATGAAGAAAATTGAAGAATGAAAGTGTTTGTAGGTGTTTTTGGTCGTTGGTGTATGGATTAGATATAAAGGATATGTTATTTTGTTTTCATGTAAATAAGTCATGAATGATTACTCATATTTTTGTAATTTTATGAGATATTTCATGCTAGTTGCCAAATGATGGTTTCCACATGTGTTAGGTGACTCACATGGGCTGCTAAGAGCTGATAATTGGAGTGTATATACCAATAGTACATACATCTAAAAGCTGTGTATTGTACGAGTACGAATACGGGTGCATACGAGTAGAATTGTTGATGAAACTGAACGAGGATGTAATTGTAAGCATTTTTGTTAAGTAGAAGTATTTTGATAAGTGTGTTGAAGTGTTTCAAAAGTGTATAAATACATATTAAAACACTACATGTATATACATTTTAACTGAGTCGTTAAGTCATCGTTAGTCGTTACATGTAAGTGTTGTTTTGAAACCTTTAGGTTAACGATCTTGTTAAATGTTGTTAACCCAATGTTTATAATATCAAATGAGATTTTAAATTATTATATTATCATGATATTATCATGTATGAATATCTCTTAATATGATATATATACATTAAATGTCTTTACAACGATAATCGTTACATATATGTCTCGTTTAAAAATCATTAAGTTAGTAGTCTTGTTTTTACATATGTAGTTCATTGTTAATATACTTAATGATATATTTACTTATCATAGTATCATGTTAACTATATATATATATATATATATCCATATATATGTCATCATATAGTTTTTACAAGTTTTAACGTTCGTGAATCACCGGTCAACTTGGGTGGTCAATTGTGTATATGAAACATATTTCAATTAATCAAGTCTTAACAAGTTTGATTTCTTAACATATTGGAAACATTTAATCATGTAAATATCAATCTCAATTAATATATATAAACATGGAAAAGTTCGGGTCACTATAAACGGATCCTTGGATGGCTCGAAGTTCTTGAAGCAGAATCATGACACGAAAACAAGTTCAAGTAAGATCATCACTTGAAATAAGATTGTTATAGTTATAGAAATTGAACCAAAGTTTGAATATGATTATTACCTTGTATTAGAATGATAACATACTGTAAGAAACAAAGATTTCTTGAGGTTGGATGATCACCTTACAAGATTGGAAGTGAGCTAGCAAACTTGAAAGTATTCTTGATTCTATGTAACTAGAACTTGTAGAATATATGAAGAACACTTAGAACTTGAAGATAGAACTTTAGAGAGATCAATTAGATGAATAAAATTGAAGAATGAAAGTGTTTTTAGGTGTTTTTGGTCGTTGGTGTATGGATTAGATATAAAGGATATGTAATTTTGTTTTCATGTAAATAAGTCATGAATGATTACTCATATTTTTGTAATTTTATGAGATATTTCATGCTAGTTGCCAAATGATGGTTCCCACATGTGTTAGGTGACTCACATGGGCTGCTAAGAGCTGATCATTGGAGTGTATATACCAATAGTACATACATCTAAACGCTGTGTATTGTACGAGTACGAATACGGGTGCATACGAGTAGAATTGTTGATGAAACTGAACGAGGATGTAATTGTAAGCATTTTTGTTAAGTAGAAGTATTTTGATAAGTGTATTGAAGTCTTTCAAAAGTGTATAAATACATATTAAAACACTACATGTATATACATTTTAACTGAGTCGTTAAGTCATCGTTAGTCGTTACATGTAAGTGTTGTTTTGAAACCTTTAGGTTAACGATCTTGTTAAATGTTGTTAACCCAATGTTTATAATATCAAATGAGATTTTAATTTATTATATTATAATGATATTATCATGTATGAATATCTCTTAATATGATATATATATACATTAAATGTCTTTACAATGATAATCGTTACATATATGTCTCGTTTAAAAATCATTAAGTTAGTAGTCTTGTTTTTACATATGTAGTTCATTGTTAATATACTTAATGATATGTTTACTTATCATAGTATCATGTTAACTATATATATATCCATATATATGTCATCATATAGTTTTTACAAGTTTTAACGTTCGTGAATCACCGGTCAACTTGGGTGGTCAATTGTCTATATGAAACATATTTCAATTAATCAAGTCTTAACAAGTTTGATTGCTTAACATGTTGGAAAAATTTAATCATGTAAATATCAATCTCAATTAATATATATAAACATGGAAAAGTTCGGGTCACTACATCATGGACCTCATGAACTGTGTTTGTAGACCCTATCTGGACAAATTTGTTATCGTTTTCATCGATGATATTCTCATCTATTCCAAGAGTGATCAAGAGCACGAAGAACATTTGAAGTTAGTGCTCGATTTGTTAAGAAAAGAAGAACTGTACGCTAAGTTTTCAAAGTGTACGTTCTGGTTGAAAGAAGTTCAATTCCTTGGACATGTTGTTAGTAAGAAGGGAATTCAAGTTGATCCTGCTAAGATTGAGGCTATTGAGAAGTGGGAAGTTCCGAAGACTCCTACTCAGATTCGTCAGTTTCTAGGATTAGCAGGTTATTATAGAAGGTTCATTCAAGATTTCTCTCGGATAGCTAAACCTCTGACTGCTTTAACGCACAAGGGAAAGAATTATGAGTGGAAGGATGAACAAGATGCTGCTTTTCAAATTCTGAAGAAGAAGTTAACTTCCGCTCCGATATTGTCACTACCTGAGGGTAATGACGATTTTGTTATCTATTGTGATGCATCGCGTCAGGGCTTTGGTTGTATTTTGATGCAACGAAAGAAAGTCATCGCTTACGCGTCACGTCAGTTAAAGATCTATGAACAGAATTATACAACCCATGATTTAGAGTTGAGAGCTGTTGTGTTTGAGCTTAAGATTTGGAGACATTATCTATATGGGGTCAAAAGTACAGTGTACACTAATCACAAAAGTCTTCAACATATTCTTGATCATAAACAGCTAAACATGAGGCAGCGAAGATGGGTTGAGACATTGAATGATTATGATTGTGAACTCCTGTATCGTCCAGGGAAGGCCAATGTTGTGGCCAATGCGTTAAGTTGAAAAGAGAGAGTTGAACCTCGCAGGTTTAGAGCCTTGAATATAACAATTCGAACAAATCTCGCAAGGCAAATTCTTGCGGCTCAACAAGAAGCCATGAAGGAGGAGAACAATAGATACGGGAACACCATGTCTCGAAACAATCTCCTTCAAATACAAACGAGTAAGTTTCTCCATCGAATCCATTTCTTTGATCGGCAAAAAGTGAGCTGACTTTGTGAGTCGATCTACAATCACCCAAATGGTATCATATCCACCCACAACTCTCGGTAACTTAGTAATAAAGTCCATCGGTTGATGTTAGTGGACGTTACGTGACATTAGTTGACGTTACTTGATGTTAGTGGACGTTACTTGAAGTTAGTGGACGTTATTTGACTTTAGTTGACGTTAGTGGACGTTAGGTGACGTTACTTGCCGTTACTTGACGTTAGTAGATGTTACTTAACGTTAGTTTGCATTACTTGACTTTAGTAGACGTTACTTGATGTTGCTTGACGTTAATTGACGTTAATTAACGTTAGTTAACATTACTTGACGTTAGTTGACGTTACTTGACGTTAGTGGACGTTACTTGACGTTGGTTGATGTTACTTAACGTTAGTGAACGTTAGTGGATGTTAGTTTCATGTATGATTTCAGGACCAGTTAAATGTCTGTCCTCTAATTCATCCCACCATAGTGGAGATCTACATTTTCGCCCGTATAAAGCCTCAAAGGTTCAGCCTTAATACTTGAGTGATAGCTGTTGTTGTAAGAAAATTCAGCCAAAGGCAAATGTCTATCCCATCCTTTGCCAAAATCGATAACACAACCACGTAGCATATCTTTCAACATTTGAATGGTTCGTTCACTTTGACCATCGGTTTGCGGATGATAAGCAGTACTCATGTCGAGTTGAGTTCCAAGTGCAGATTGTAGAGATTTCCAGAATCTAGAAATGAATCGACTGTCGCGGTCAGAAATGATAGAGATAGGGACCCCATGACGAGAGATAATCTCTTTGATATATAGCTGTGAAAATTTGTCCATTCTGTCGGTTTCTTTGATCGATAAGAAGTGTACAGACTTAGTAAGACGATCTACTATGACCCAAATAGTAGCATTGCCATTAGAAGTCTTGGGCAACTTAGTAATAAAATTCATAGTGATACACTCCCACTTCTACTGCGGAATATCCGGCTATTGAAGTAAACCAGACGGCTTTTGATGTTCGGCCTTAACTTTCAAACAAGTAAGACACTTGCTTACATAATCAGCAATATCAGATTTCAGATTAGTCCACCAATAAAACTCTTTCACATCATGATACATTTTACTAGAGCCTGGGTGAATAGAATATATCGTCTTATGTGCTTCATCCAAGACTAGTTCTCAAAGATTTCCGAAGATTGAGACCCATATTCGGTTATTAAAATACCTTGTTCCGTTTCCCTTGAGTTCAAATTGCTTTTCGAGACCTTTATGTCCCTCGAACTGGACATTCACCTCCTTCAATGCCTCAAGTTATGCCTCATGGATTTGAGATGTAAGATTTGTATGAATACGCAGATTCAAAGCTCGGACTCGGATCGGTTTAGCACGATCCTTTCTACTAAGGGAATCGGATACTACATTTGCCTTTCCAGGATGATATTTAAGTTCGCAGTCGTAGTCATTTAATAACTCGACCCAGCGCCTTTGTCTCATGTTCAATTGCTTCTGGTCAAAGATATGCTGAAGACTTTTATGATCGGTAAACATCGTGATTTTAACCCCATAGAGGTAATGTCTCCACATCTTCAATGCAAATACCACAGCTCCTAACTCCAAGTAATGTGTGGTATAGTTCTTCTCATGTTTCTTCAGCTGTCTAGATGCATAGGAGATAACTTTTTTACGTTGCATCAAAACACATCCTAAACCTTGATTCGAGGCATCACAATAGACTACAAAATCATCAGTGCCCTCAGGTAATGATAGAATCGGGGTTGTGGTCAATTTATCCTTTAGAATATTGAAAGCAGATTCTTGTTCTTCAGACCACTCGAATTTCTTCCCCTTATGAGTTAGCTTGGTGAGAGGTTTGGCTATAAGAGAAAAGTCTTTGATAAACCTTCGGTAATAACCAACAAGTCCCAAAAATTGGCAAATATGCTTTGCACTTCTAGGCACTTCCCAGTTCTGGATAGCGGTGATTTTTGCAGGATCGACATGCATTCCATTACTATCAACTACATGCTCGAGAAATTGTACGGTTCACAGCCAAAATTCACACTTGGAAAACTTGGCATACAGTTGTTCCTTCTTTAAGAGCTCTAAAATCAATCACAGATGTTGCTCATGCTCTTTCTCGCTCTTGGAATAGATTAAGATATCATCGATGAAAACGATCACGAATTTGTCAAGATAAGGTTTGCATACACGGTTCATAAGATCCATGAATACAGCAGGGTCATTGGTTAAACCAAAAGGCATGACAAGAAACTCATAGTGTCTATAACGCGTTCGAAAAGTAATCTTAGAAACATCAGCTTCCTTGACCCTTAGTTGATGGTAACACGACTTAAGATCAATCTTCGAGTAGACACTTGACCCTTGCAGTTGGTCAAACAGGTCATCAATACGCGGGAGTGGATAACGATTCTTGATGGTTAATTTGTTGAGCTCACGGTAATCAATACACATTCTCAACGTGCCATCTTTCTTCTTGGCAAAAAGAACAGGTGCACCCCACGAAGACGAGCTAGGACGAATGAAACCTTTGTCTAAAAGTTCCTGGAGTTGGTTGGATAATTCCTTCATCTTTGATGGAGCTAATCGGTATGGTGCCTTTGCAATAGGTGTAGCACTGGGAGTTAAGTCAATTTGAAACTCAACTTGTCTTTGGGGTGGAAGACCAGGGAGTTCCTCAGGAAAAACTTCAGGAAATTCTCTAACTATCGGTACATCTTCAACTCGTTTCTCATCCGGTTTGACTTCCTTTACATGAGCTAGAATGGCTTGGTATCCTTTCATTAGGTACTTGCGGGTTTTGATACAGGAAATGAGGTTAAGTTTGGAACCACTCTTTTCTCCTTGAATGATTAAGGTTTCATCATTCTCAAGGGGAATGTTAATGGTCTTATCAAAGCACATAATTCCCGCCTTAATTGGGGATAACCAATCCATCCCTATAACTACATCAAAACTTCCTAGCTCGACTGACAATAGGTCTATCTTAAAGTGTTTGTCGGCTAGAATCAGATCACAATTTATATAAACGTTGTCTACTTTCATAAGCTTACCATTTTCTACTTCTACAAGACGCTTAATTTCTAAGGCTCGTGGTTTTTCAGTGAATAAGGCACAAAATTCAGTAGACACATAACTTCTATCAGCACCAGAATTGAATAAAATAGTAGCATAGAAGTTGTTAACAAGGAACGTACCCGTTATCACTTCATCATCATCACGGGCTTCTTCAGTAGTCATGACAAAAGCCCTGCCTTTAGCATTACCAGCATCAGCTTTCTTATTTGGACAATTAGGCTTGATATGACCTTTTTTCCCACAACCATAGTAGGAAGTCTACAGTTTTTGGAAAGATGACCTGTTTTCTTGTAGTTGGTGCACGGTACCATACATCTCCCATAGTGATTTTTCTCACATCGGTTACATTTAGGTTTCCCATAAGCTGGCTTCTTACCTGAATTTTGGTTGGGACTATTACTCTGATTGTCAAACTTTCTTTTGTTATCCCCTGTCTTTACCTCAGATGGTTTACTAACTGCCTTCTTTCTTCTAGTAGCCATAACTAAATCTTGGGCTAACAACATAGCAGCCTCAATAGTTTCCTTACCAGCAGATATAACATTCCCCTGGATATCAGAAGGTAGACCCTCAACAAACTTTTCTATCATCTTGTACAAGGGGGTGACCATATATGGACACAAGGATGCTAGTTCCAGAAAACGATGATTGTACGTCTCTATGTCGTCATTCTTTACCACGTGTCCATAGAATTCGGCCTCCATTTTTTGGACCTGATTCCTAGGACAGTACTTATCGATCATCATTCTTTTGACGGTAGCCCATGGGTTAGCGTTAGCAACATAAATCCCCACAGTTTGGCAATGAGCATTCTACCAGGTCAGAGCACTCCCAGAAAGGATGTGTGTGGCATACTTAACATGATCAGCTTCTAAGCAGTTGCTGATGCGAAACACGGATTCAAGTTTCTCGAACCAACGAATCAATTAGATTGGTCCTTCATTTTCGTTGTAAGTTGTGGGCTTGCAATCTATAAAATTTTTGTTGGAGCAAGTAACATTAGTATTATTAATATTAACAATTACTATTATTATTATTATTATTATTATTAATATTGATATTGATATAAGTATTATTAATATTATTATTATGATTATTATAATTAGTGGATTTATGAAAATAAAACATGTTATTATTAGTGTTATTATCAATTTTAATGAACATAAGTATTATTACTAATATTATCATTATTAGTATTATCATCATTAATATTAATATTAAGATCATTATTATTATTACCACTAACATGATTATATGTATTATCATTAATATCATTATTAGTATTATCACTAATAGAAATATTAACATTATTACTTCTATTAGAAAACTTAAGTATTAAAAAGTATTATAATTTTACCATATTTAATATTATTTTAGTATTATTATAATTCCTATCTTTCAAGCAAATGATATATATAAATATATATATATATATATATATATTTAATACTTATAACATAATAAAATTTATATTTTTATATACAAAATGAAAATATGAAAACATATACACATTATTAATATAAATATGACATAACTAATAAATTCATATATATGATATACAATGGTTCGATTGCAAATATGTGTATTAATATATATAAATGATATAGATTCTTGAATCCGAGGCCAACCCTATACTTGTTCAATGTCATCATATGTATTTTTACTACAAAATACATTAGGTGAGTTTCATTTACCTTTTTACCCTTTATATTTTTGGGCTGAGAATACATGCGCAATTTTTATAACTGTTTTACGAAATAGACACAAGTAATTGAAACTACATTATATGGTTGAATGATCGAAATCGAATATGCCCCTTTTTAGTCTGGTAATCTAAGAATTAGGGAACAGACACCCTAATTAACACGAATTCTAAAGATAGATCTATCGGGCCCAACAAGCCCCATCCAAAGTACCGGATGCTTTAGTACTTCAAAATTTATATCATGTCCGAAGGAGGATCCCGGAATGATGGGAATATTCTTATATGTATATTGTGAATGTCGGTTACCAGGTGTTCAATATATATGAATGATATTTTTGTCTCTATGCATGGGACGTATGTTTATGAGAAATGGAAAAATGAAAATCTTGTGGTCTATTAAAATGATGGAAATGATTATTTATGTTAAATTAATGAACTCACCAACCTTTTGGTTGACACTTGAAAGCATGTTTATTCTCAGGTATGAAAGAAATCTTTCGCTGTGCATTAGCTCATATTAGAGACATTACTTGGAGTCAATCATGGCATATTTCAAAAGACGTTGCATTCGAGTCGTTGAGTTCATCAAGATTATTATTAAGTCAATTATAGTTAGATGTATTATGAAATGGTATGCCTGCCGTCAACTTTCGCTGTAATGAAAGATTGTCTTTTCAAAAACGAATGCAATGTTTGTAAACTGTATCATATAGAGGTCAAGTACCTCGCGATGTAATCAACTGTTGTGAATCATTTATAATCAATATGGACTTCGACCAGATGGATTAGGACGGGTCTCTACAGTTGGTATCATAGCGGTGGTTGTAGCGAACCAAGTCTTGCATTAGTGTGTCTAACTAGGAGTTGTTATGATGCATTATTGAGTCTGGACTTCGACCTAGTAGTTGTTAGGTTATATTAATGAGTCTGGACTTGAACCTGGTCTGCATGTCAAAAAGTTTTGCTTATCATACCTAGTCGAAAATTTCTTGCTTATCATTCTTAGTCTAGACACATCTTACTGCATTGATTGCATGAATAGTGTATAGAAAAAAATTCATATCTTAGCATATCTGTTACTGTAGACTTTGCCTGACAACTTCCGTAGATTCCTCCGTAACTTATGGGATTTTAATATATGCATATGTAAATTATGTATTGCAGGGTACTAAACTACATCCTATAATCTAATTCTTATTAAAAATCCTTCATCTGATCGTACGAGATGAATCCCTCAACCAGTTCAAGTTCCTCGAATTCCGACAGCTATTTCGATATGGAAACACATTTGAGCTTCGAAAGCAGTATAACTGGAATGGATCAACAAAATCAGTCATCACCAATTCGGGATGAATTAGCGATGGGTTCGTAGTCGACTAAACCAACAAAGACAAGAAGAAAGCAATCCTTTCCTTTCCACCAAATGAATTTACCTCTTGGCGATGAACCTGAAACACTTACCGGCGAACCTGTTTGTAATACTATTTTCTCTCTCATTTCCCGAATATCTTGCCAAAATTATATTCTATCTAAAATTCTAAATCTTATTCATTCGCTCATTCCAACCGAGAATCACCCCGGAATAATAGAAGAAGTCAACAAACTTCGCACTCGAAAAAATAAATTTGAAGAATATGGTGCAAAATGTATCAGATTCAGCAACATCACTGGCACCAACAGTACCAACAGTAACAGCACCAGTACCATCAATAATCCATGCCTCAACATCTCATTCTGTACCTCGAGTATAATCATCATTCTACGTATCGTTCTACATCGATTATCTTCGTTCTTCATGACGATTAAGTAATCTCTAAATGTTTTAGAGATTATGTATTATAGTTCTAACGGTAAACCAAATGAGTTTAATATCATATTAACTCAATGAATCCATGATTACATCTGAAGAAAATATATATGTATATATGTTTTCATAAAGATTGTAATTAAAAATTCTTTGGTACAAACTGTTAATGGTGAAAATATTTTAACGGGTAGGTAATACCCGAGGAATATTCAGATTTCACATTAATAAGTTACACTGTACATTCTTCCAATCCGATTCAACAGTCATTTACTATTCTACTTACATCCACCGATATACGTATCCGTTCACCACAGAATAACCATTTTCATTCAATTTCATATTTGGATTTTGACTTATCATAATTCAACAAGTGGCATAATGAAGAAAACATTGGACAAAGATAAAATTTATTAGAAACAAACAAATTAACTATGAGTAAATTTTGTTAAGAATCCACGCTAACAAAATCCTAGCTAACTGTTCTTAGCTAACTGATTACATTTTATTTATCGCACTTTATTTATCGTAATTTGATTATCGCAATTTTATTTATCATCATTTAATTTCTGTTATTTACTTTACGCATTTTATTTATCGTCATTAAATTTTTGTATTTATTTTACGCACTTTAAATATCGGAACACGTATACAAGGTTTTGACATATCATATATATATATATATATATATATATATATATATATATATATATATATATATATATATATATATATATATATATATATATATATATTATTTGGAATAACCATAGACACTCTATATGCAGTAATGATCGAGTTCTCTATACAGGGTTGAGGTTGATTCTACAATAATATTTATACTTTGAGTTGTGATCGAGTTTGAGACATGTACACGGGTCACGATATGTATTAATTCGAATATTATATATATAATTATATATGAATTATTGAATTGCTAACTGAGGACTATCAACATTGGACAATTAAAATGAATTAAAATATTGATTATAACATATGAAACTAAACAATTCTTCAAGTTTGCTACTTGATTTCATCTTAAACCTCATTGTATCTTGACGATTACAATCTGCATTCAAACCTTTCATGATTCTTGAAAACACCTCAATCGAGAGGATGAACCAACCGCACTTCATCTACAGAAGGAAAGATTTATGTATATAGTATTGCACCTGAGAAACTCTCGGCAACTGAGTAAAAGTTTAACACGTAGCCGCGTCAGATCCTTTGGCATTTATTAGCAAAAATAACTTTGCGATCCCTTTTCAAAGTAGCCAATTTTGTCACAGCTTCAGCAAGTCAACTTCGACTTTTCATTCGAAGTAGCCTTACTATAATTGATAATGCTAAAAACGAACATATATTTCATAGCATTATTCCTCAAGAAAGACAAGCTTTTAGTTGCAATTGTTCTATTTACAAGTGATATTCGTTTGTATAATAAAAGGTGAAGACAAAAGACAGATTCGACGAATTTTAGACGCAAACGACCAAAAAGCTCAAAAGTACAAAAGACAATCAAAAAGGTTCCAATTATTGATAAGAAACGTCTCGAAATTACAAAAGTACAAGATTCAAAACGCAAAGTACAAGATATTAAATTGTACGCGAGGACGTTCGAAAATCCGGAACCGGGACCAGAGTCAACTCTTAACGCTCGACGCAACGGACTAAAAATTACAAGTTAACTATGTATATAAATATAATATAATATATAATTAATTATATTAATTATATATATATATTATATTTATAAATAAAAAACCGTCGGCAGAGAAAAACTCCAAGGACTGAGCTGTAAAAGTAACCTCCGCGACTCGCGGAGTTTGAAGGCCAAAATCACCGCGAGTCGCGGAGCCCCAAAATTGAAAACTGCCTATAAAGCAAACCGAATTCTGATCAAAATTCATCATCTTTTTCTTCCTCATTCATACGTAAAATTTATATTTATATTTATAATTTATATTTTAATTTTAATTATAATTCTAATAATAAGGGTATGTTAGCGAATATTGTAAGGGTGTAAGTCGAAATTCTGTCCGTGTAACGCTACGCTATTTTTAATCATTATAAGTTATGTTCAACCTTTTTATATTAATGTCTCGTAGCTAAGTTATTATTATGCTTATTTAAAACGAAGTAATCATGATGTTGGGCTAATTACTAAAATTGGGTAATTGGGCTTTGTACCATAATTGGGGTTTGGATAAAAGAACGACTGTAACGACCCGGAAATTTCCGACCAAATTTAAACCTTAAACTCTATGTGTTTCCGAAATGATAAGCAAAATCTTTAATTTTGAGTCTAGAAAGTTTGAAATCTATTTTTGGATAATCAGATACTCTTTGACCACGTCTGGTGATTCACGAACAATTGTTTGTAGATAAATATAAATGTATATTTTGAATTTATTTGTTTCAACATATATAATTAATATACTTGTCTATGTAATAAAATTTGATAAAACATAATTATAGTATTGTAATTTGAAAATATATGTATATAAATTATGTACATAAATATTATTATAAGTATGTGGTACTATAAAAAAAAAATTAATTAAACATGTAACTTATAATATTATTATATTTTGTTATTTAGAATCATTATCATTATTATTATTATTTATTATATTGAGAGTATTATTAATATAGTTACATTTACAAATTCATATATTAATATAGTTACATTTACAAATTCATATATTAATATAGTTATAATTAATGAGACTAATTATAATTTATAACTACAGATATATTAATACGGATATATATACAAATTATATAAAACAAATACTGATACATATATTATATAAATTACAAGGGAGGTTATCAGATGGATTTAGTCTCCCTTTTTCCTTATTCCTTTTTGCTCGTGAACCCTGCTATCGATATCATCACCATTACAAAACAATTTTCGATCAAATCCTGTCTCTGCATCAATTATTCGTGGCCTACTATAAATACAACTTATGTTGATTGATCGAAGGAGAAACAGAGAAAAAAAAAAAAAAAAAAGAAACAGAAAACCCAGTTCGGTTTTGTTCGTGGATTTTTTTTTTCAAAGCTCAATTTCGAAAACGATTTCAAAAATCTATTAAAGCTATTTTGTTAAAAATCTCATATATAAACTATCTGCGAATTTTAAATTCCAATTCATCATATCAATCGAGAATTTTGAAATCAAAGTTTTTAGATTAAAAAGTTATCAAATGTTCATCTATCAAATTCGAGTTGATTTTCGAGTTTCAAGTTAAATTAACGAATTTTAAAGTTTCAAAGAGATGTTTTCAACAAAATTTGTGTTATGAACTTCATCTAAAACATTATAGAAATCAATATCAGATGTTGTTTGTGTTTGTGTTCTTCGTCGGGCAATAACAGCTATTTTAGCTGTTTTGATTTTTTTTTTTTTTTGTTTCTATCGCGTTTGATAAACTGGATTACAAGCGTTTATGTTTGCACCAAAAATTCTTAAACGAAATTATCGAATGGTTAGTTGATGGCTCCTCTGATCGACGGGGTGTGTAAGAAGAAGATGAAGTATATTAGGTATACTTTATATTTAAATCGGAGTAAATTAAAACAGATATGTCTAAGGCAGAGGAATGGTTTGGTATGGTGTCGGGTTAGCAAGGGATCCGGGTTCGAGCCCGGCTTTGGGCATATTTTTTTAGAGAGGCTTTTCAAGGTAGTTAACAATACTAAAAACTAATTTTATTATTATTATTGTTATAATGATTAGGATTAAAATTTTAAACATTATTATTAATAGATTTTTGATTATTATTAACATTGTTATTAGTATTAGTATTATTATTATAATCAAGATTATATTATTATTATTTTAAATAAACATTATTAAGTAAAATTATTATTTATAATATTACGATTATTAACAATGTATTTACCATTAATAGTATTATCGTTCAAGTATTGATATCATTATTATGAAATAATAGGATTTATTATTATTTTACTTCATTAATATTAATATCATTATCATTATTATTTTTGATATTATTACTGAGTATAAATATTATTAATATTTTTTTTAAAACAAGTAAATATTATATATATAATTTAATATATGTAATTAATGTATAATATAATTATATCATTATTTTGACTAATAATAATATTTTTTTAAAAACATATGAATATATATTTTATCAATTTACTAAATAACATATGAGTTATTAATAAAACAATTATATCATTAATAATAAAATATGATCTTATTCGATTACGATTATGTATTAATAAATATACAAATGATATAGGTTCGTGAATCCGAGGCCAACCTTATACTTGATCAATGATGTTATATGTATTTTTACTACAAAATACAGTTTGGTGAGTATATAGTCCCCTTTTAAACTCTAAATATTTTTGGGCTGAGAATACATGCGCTGTTCTTATAAATGATTTACGTTATGGACACAAGTGACTAAAATTACGTTCTACATGGGTTTGAATCAAAAATCCCCTAGCTTGGTAACTTTAACTATTGGTTTATGAACTGGTAGGCGCGAATCCTAAAGATAGATCTATCGGGTTTTACACCCCCACCCAGATGTTGTTCTAGTCACTACTAAACTAGAAGAACGGGTGTTTAGTACTTCGAGGTTAACGGAACGCACTTGATTCGGTGCACATATTATTATAACTCAGGGGTACACACTCTTGTTAAGGCTAGTTACCGGGTGCCCACTGCTTGGAATGCTTTTCATACACTTGCGAGTGTATTATGTTTATAAATATGAAATCTTGTGGTCCATAGTTATAACGCTGCTAGCATCAAACCTATATATCTCACCAACTTTATGTTGACATTTTAAAGCATGTTATTCTCAGGTACAAATTAAGTCTTCCGCTGTGCATTAGCTCATATTAAGGACCTTACTTGGAGTAGATCATCGCAATGGAACCAACTGTTGAAGATTTCGTCCGGGAGGATTAGTTCGGGTTTCTACAGTTGGTATCAGAGCGTTGGTCTTAGCGAACCAGGTCACCCATTAGTGTGTCTGACTGGTAGTTGTTAGGATACATTAGTGAGACTGGACTTTGACCGTGTCTGCCTGTTAAAAAGTTTTGCTTATCATTTCTAGTCGGAAACCATCTGCTTATCATTCTTAGGGAATTGCCTGCCTATCATTCTCTAGTCTAGACACGTCTTACTGCATTTAGTGCATCGATAGTGTATAGACAAAATTCATATCTTGGCGCATCTTAGATTTGTCTGACATATGCCGTAAATTCCTCTGAAGTCTATGAAATCTTTGGTAATATATATAGATATTCTATAAAGTTAGAATATCATACGACATCCGAAAATCATTTCACATTGAAGATCCTTTCCATCCATCCAATTACCCCTTGGCAATGAACCCGAAGCACTTACCGGCGAACCTATTAGAAATATCATTTTCTCGTTCATTCCTAGAGTATTTCGTCACGATTACATAATATCTCATATCACAAATCTTGTTCATCCGCTCGCTTCGACCGCCAATCATCCCGATGTACTAGCAGAAGTTAACGAACTACACGCTCGTGTGACGGCTTTGGAAAACCTGTTGCGAAGTTTACAAACACCCGCGGCAGCACCGGCAGCAAAACCAGTACCTCCAGTAACATCAACATCGCAATCTTCAGTATCAGCACTATCAATATCAACACCATCATCAACGTCAAGGATATCCTTATCATCCCTAAACCATAACCCCGCTGTAACTCTCAATATCACAATCTGTACCTCGAATATCAACATTACACGCCTCAATGTCACCAGCTGTACTTCGAGTATGAACTTCGTTCTACATATCGTTCTACATCGATTATCTTCGCTTTACGTATCCGTTCACCACAGAATAACCATTTCTATTCAAATTTCATATTTGGATTTTGACCTATCAGAATCCAACAAGTGGCATAAAGAAGAAAACATTGGATAAAATAAAATTTGTTAGAAACAGACAAATTAACTAAATTAAAATATTGTTAGGAATCCACGCTAACTGTTCCGGCTAACTGTTCCCAGCTAACTGATTAACATTTAATTTATCGCAATTTATATTATCGCAATTTACATTCTTGCAATTTTATTTATCGTCATTTAATTTCTGTTATTTACTTTTACGCATTTTAAATAACGGGACACGTATACAAGGTTTCGATTTATCATATTGACTCATCTATATATATTTCGGAACAACCGTAGACACTCTATATGTGAAGGTGGGAGTTGGCTATACAGGGTCGGAGTTGATTCCAAAATATATATACTTTGAGTTGTGATCGACACAGAGACCGGTACACGGGTCACGATATGTATTATTTAATTCGAACATTATATATGAGTATATTGGACTATTGGACCCCTAACTTTGGACAAGTAAAATGAATTAAAATGTTGACTATAACATATGAAACTAAATAATTCTTCAAGTTTGCCACTTGATTTTATCTTAAATCTCATTTGTACCTCGACAGTTACAATCTGCGTTTAAATCTTTCATGATTCTTGAAACTCCCTCCATCGAGAAGTTGAACTAACCGCACTTCATCTACGGAAGAAAAGATTCTTGCATATAGTTATGCACCTAAAAACTCTCGGAATCTGAGTCAACGTTTAAAACGTAGTAGTGTTAATTCCTTTAGTGTTATTATTACCCAAAATAACTTTACAATCCCTTTCCAAATTAGCCAATTTTGTCACAGCTCCAGCAAATTAACTTCGACTTCTCAGCAAGACCAGTCTTATTATAACCTCGATATATACACCTTGTCCTTGCACCGTCGTTATCGGAAAACCTTTTATATTCCACCATACTACCATAAGCGTTTAATCATCTAAAAACATAATTCGCCTGAAAACACCTCGGATTTGATAACCGACGATTCAGATATGATTGCATTGAATGCAGAGGAAACAGTAAAATTATAGATGGCCTAAATGGCCAAAAGTTTGATGATAAAGAAGGGAGTATTAGAAACGCTCGATAGAAAATTTGGTACTGAAAAATGGATTGAGCAAACCGTGAAGGAAACAAAGAACAAATACAAGGACTGAACCTGCCCTCAAAGAGTCCAAATGATTCAGTACCTGCTGAAACCGTTAGTAAAAACCCTACCCCTTATTCTAAACCTTCTCAAATGATATTCTTCATCGTCATCCTATCTTAGATATTATAAGATATCTTCAAATCTTCCGTTATACATATTCTCCATATTTCTGGAGATATTTTCACAACTATTCTTATCTGAGATCATTTATTCCTTCGTAAAATCTGCGTTACAAAGAAACTGTGTTAGTTTCTAAATTCTGAAACCTCCAAGTTTAAAAATATGAATATTTTGAAGTAGTGTTGGGAACTGATGCATGAATTAGTATAATATAATGAAACTTGATCAACTTCATTATATTACATTAAGTCATGTTAAGTTTTTAATGGAATGTGATGATTCACAGTACCGTCATCATGTGCCATGTTACACGGCTCTTACATTCTATCCAATCTTCAAACAAATTAGAACGTATCACCCTGATAGTTCTAATTTTCTGAAGTATCCTGGTAATTTGATCAATCAAAATCGTGCCATTACCATTTCTTTCTAAGAGCATTAGCTATGTTCATACCTACGAATTTCGGATCATTACTCGCTTGACTTAAGGACGGGAAGAAGAAACGAAGGGACAATGTCCTGAAATAGAAATTGGAGAATAAATCGCAGCAAATAGAAGAGGTGGGATATGGAAATAAGGGAACGAAGGGGGTAGTTTTATAAGTGAAATATCCGGCAAAGAAATCACAACAGATTTGCCACATTTAATCAAATGAGATCCTGTTTCCTAAATCATCGAAGAACCAAATCTTATTACATAAGATTTTCTTTAAATCTCTTAAATTCTGGAAATCAATTCTAATCACATTATCGGTTAAAACGATATCATATTACTCATTTCACTCTCTTTTGTGATAGCTTCGCTCGTACGCTTCATATGATCGAAATATTTTATCTATAATGATAAAACTCCGATATTACCTCATTTTCATCATGAAAACATTCCTATTGTTATTTATGACAACCTCTACCAAATTTCGGGGACGAAATTTCTTTAACGGGTGGGTACTGTAACGACCCGGAAATTTCCGACCAAATTTAAACCTTAAACTCTATGTGTTTCCGAAATGATAAGCAAAATCTTTAATTTTGAGTCTAGAAAGTTTGAAATCTATTTTTGGATAATCAGATACTCTTTGACCACGTCTGGTGATTCACGAACAATTGTTTGTAGATAAATATAAATGTATATTTTGAATTTATTTGTTTCAACATATATAATTAATATACTTGTCTATGTAATAAAATTTGATAAAACATAATTATAGTATTGTAATTTGAAAATATATGTATATAAATTATGTACATAAATATTATTATAAGTATGTGGTACTATAAAAAAAAAATTAATTAAACATGTAACTTATAATATTATTATATTTTGTTATTTAGAATCATTATCATTATTATTATTATTTATTATATTGAGAGTATTATTAATATAGTTACATTTACAAATTCATATATTAATATAGTTACATTTACAAATTCATATATTAATATAGTTATAATTAATGAGACTAATTATAATTTATAACTACAGATATATTAATACGGATATATATACAAATTATATAAAACAAATACTGATACATATATTATATAAATTACAAGGGAGGTTATCAGATGGATTTAGTCTCCCTTTTTCCTTATTCCTTTTTGCTCGTGAACCCTGCTATCGATATCATCACCATTACAAAACAATTTTCGATCAAATCCTGTCTCTGCATCAATTATTCGTGGCCTACTATAAATACAACTTATGTTGATTGATCGAAGGAGAAACAGAGAAAAAAAAAAAAAAAAAGAAACAGAAAACCCAGTTCGGTTTTGTTCGTGGATTTTTTTTTTCAAAGCTCAATTTCGAAAACGATTTCAAAAATCTATTAAAGCTATTTTGTTAAAAATCTCATATATAAACTATCTGCGAATTTTAAATTCCAATTCATCATATCAATCGAGAATTTTGAAATCAAAGTTTTTAGATTAAAAAGTTATCAAATGTTCATCTATCAAATTCGAGTTGATTTTCGAGTTTCAAGTTAAATTAACGAATTTTAAAGTTTCAAAGAGATGTTTTCAACAAAATTTGTGTTATGAACTTCATCTAAAACATTATAGAAATCAATATCAGATGTTGTTTGTGTTTGTGTTCTTCGTCGGGCAATAACAGCTATTTTAGCTGTTTTGATTTTTTTTTTTTTTTTTGTTTCTATCGCGTTTGATAAACTGGATTACAAGCGTTTATGTTTGCACCAAAAATTCTTAAACGAAATTATCGAATGGTTAGTTGATGGCTCCTCTGATCGACGGGGTGTGTAAGAAGAAGATGAAGTATATTAGGTATACTTTATATTTAAATCGGAGTAAATTAAAACAGATATGTCTAAGGCAGAGGAATGGTTTGGTATGGTGTCGGGTTAGCAAGGGATCCGGGTTCGAGCCCGGCTTTGGGCATATTTTTTTAGAGAGGCTTTTCAAGGTAGTTAACAATACTAAAAACTAATTTTATTATTATTATTGTTATAATGATTAGGATTAAAATTTTAAACATTATTATTAATAGATTTTTGATTATTATTAACATTGTTATTAGTATTAGTATTATTATTATAATCAAGATTATATTATTATTATTTTAAATAAACATTATTAAGTAAAATTATTATTTATAATATTACGATTATTAACAATGTATTTACCATTAATAGTATTATCGTTCAAGTATTGATATCATTATTATGAAATAATAGGATTTATTATTATTTTACTTCATTAATATTAATATCATTATCATTATTATTTTTGATATTATTACTGAGTATAAATATTATTAATATTTTTTTTAAAACAAGTAAATATTATATATATAATTTAATATATGTAATTAATGTATAATATAATTATATCATTATTTTGACTAATAATAATATTTTTTTAAAAACATATGAATATATATTTTATCAATTTACTAAATAACATATGAGTTATTAATAAAACAATTATATCATTAATAATAAAATATGATCTTATTCGATTACGATTATGTATTAATAAATATACAAATGATATAGGTTCGTGAATCCGAGGCCAACCTTATACTTGATCAATGATGTTATATGTATTTTTACTACAAAATACAGTTTGGTGAGTATATAGTCCCCTTTTAAACTCTAAATATTTTTGGGCTGAGAATACATGCGCTGTTCTTATAAATGATTTACGTTATGGACACAAGTGACTAAAATTACGTTCTACATGGGTTTGAATCAAAAATCCCCTAGCTTGGTAACTTTAACTATTGGTTTATGAACTGGTAGGCGCGAATCCTAAAGATAGATCTATCGGGTTTTACACCCCCACCCAGATGTTGTTCTAGTCACTACTAAACTAGAAGAACGGGTGTTTAGTACTTCGAGGTTAACGGAACGCACTTGATTCGGTGCACATATTATTATAACTCAGGGGTACACACTCTTGTTAAGGCTAGTTACCGGGTGCCCACTGCTTGGAATGCTTTTCATACACTTGCGAGTGTATTATGTTTATAAATATGAAATCTTGTGGTCCATAGTTATAACGCTGCTAGCATCAAACCTATATATCTCACCAACTTTATGTTGACATTTTAAAGCATGTTATTCTCAGGTACAAATTAAGTCTTCCGCTGTGCATTAGCTCATATTAAGGACCTTACTTGGAGTAGATCATCGCAATGGAACCAACTGTTGAAGATTTCGTCCGGGAGGATTAGTTCGGGTTTCTACAACGACACTTGTGGAAATTAGACTATGGGCTATTAATGGGCTTTATATTTGTTTAACTAAATGAAAGTTTGTTAATGTTAATATAAAGATTTACAATTGGGCGTCCCTATAAATTACCATATACACTCGATCGGACACGATGGGCGGGGTATTTATATGTACGAATAATCGTTCATTTAACCGGACACGGGAATGGATTAATAGCCACTAGAATAATTAAAACAGGGGTGAAATTACATTCAAGGGTAATTGGTGTAATTGTTAACAAAGTAGTAAAACCTTGGTTTACACGCAGTCGATAACCTGGTGTATTCATTAAACAAAGTATTAAAACCTTGTTACAATTCGAATCCCTAATTAGTTGGAATATTTAACTTCGGGTATAAGAATAATTTGATGAGGACACTCGCACTTTATATTTATGACTGATGGACTGTTATGGACAAAAACCAGACGGACATATTAAATAATGCAGGACAAAGGACAATTAACCCATGGGCATAAAACTAAAATCAACACGTCAAACATCATGATTACGGAAGTTTAAATAAGCATAATTCTTTTATTTCATATTTAATTTCCTTTATTTTATATTTAATTGCACTTCTAATTATCGCACTTTTATTTATTGTTATTTAATCGCACTTTTAATTATCGTACTTTTTAATTATCGCAAGTTTATTTTATCGCACTTTTATTATTCGCAATTTCATTATCGTTATTTACTTTACGCTTTAATTTAAGTCTTGTATTTATTTTATATTTTACATTAGGTTTTAACTGCGACTAAAGTCTTAAAATCGACAAACCGGTCATTAAACGGTAAAAACCCCCCTTTATAATAATAATATTACTTATATATATATTTGTATTTTTAATAAAAGTAAACTAATATAGCGTTGAGCTTTGTTTAAAGATTTCCCTGTGGAACGAACCGGACTTACTAAAAACTACACTACTGTACGATTAGGTACACTGCCTATAAGTGTTGTAGCAAGGTTTAAGTATATCCATTCTATAAATAAATAAATATCTTGTGTAAAATTGTATCGTATTTAATAGTATTTCCTGCTAAAATTAATAACTATTTTATATACACCTCGCATAACATCAAGTATTTTTGGCGCCGCTGCCGGGGACTATCTTAAAAGCCGGAAGCGCAACGCTAATATAAAAAAAAAAAAAGATTTTTTGTTTACTTTTATTAAAATTCGTTTTGTAAAAATACGTTTTAAATATTCGAAAAATATAAAAAGAAAAACAAAAATATAAGTATTTTTAAGATTTTGTTAAATATTTAAGTTTTATAAGTTTCTTTATCTTTATTTTAGTTTATAATAATATAAATTTTATTAAATATCTTTTATATATAGAAAAAAAACAGAAAACAGAAAATAAAAAAAAAAATATAAAAACGCGTAAAATTTCAAACCTGTCAGCTGAATTCTGGAACCCCGCGACTCGCGGGGTTTGATGTATTAATTACCGCAACTCGCGGAGCCTTTCTGACAGGCGACAAAAAAACCCTAATCCTGCATTAATTACGGGTTATTATTAATTATAATTATTATTTAAACCTAATTATTATTATTATTATTATTAGTTTTATTTTTATTTTTACTTTTTATTTAATTTATGTATTTAGTATTAATTAGTTTTATTAATTTGTAAAATTAATAGTTTTATTAAATAAATAATATAAAAATAATATTTTTATAAAAATTGTACTTTTTACAACTTTTTGTATATTTTTATATTTTGTCCCTTTTTAATCGTTGTAGCATAACTTTTGTATTTTTAGCTCATATTTAATTTTAAACTTAGTTTTTGCTATAGTTATTTTTACTCCTAGATTTTTAGGCTTTGCCGTAGAACTCCTTAAGTGCTTTTTCTTTAGACTAAGATTTAGGTGCTTTAGAATTTTGCGACGCCTTTTTAAGTTTTAGTTTCTTTTTAAGTTATTTCCATTTGGAATTTAGTTTTTCCTGTAAGCTTTAATATTTTTAGACGACTTTTACTATGTACCAATTGTCATTCCAATTAGTAATTTCAATTTGCGATTATAATTTTAAGTTAGTTGTAGTAATAAGGTTAGGTTAGTTAAGTATTTTTAAGTTTTTATAAGTTTCTTTTATTTTTCCGTCACCTTTTATTTTTCAACCATTTTTTCTTTTTCAACCTTTTTCGACGAACTCTTTTTCTCTCTTATTTCTCGCTATTCTAGTTTTAGGACATAGATTTTTATTCTACTTCTTATCTAAATTTCTTAAAATTACGAAAATTTATTTTAAGTGGTTAAATTAATAGACATCAAAATTTTCTGGTTCGTAGTAATAGTTGGATTTGTACGTGGACCGGGTTATTGGAGCCAAACAGTCCTCAATTATATTGAGACCAAACGAATCCTGCCCCTCTGCTGCATCTTTTGGCTATTCGAAACGTGGGCAAAATCAGAAAAGTCTATTAATTGGATAACTTATTATAATTTTTCTTTCCTTTTAAAAACTAATAGGATATTCAGTGAATGCACCGAGCAAGACGTTCATCACCTTTTGTACGTTCACCACCTGTAACTAGATCAAGACATTTAGCAAATATAACCGCCGTTGATTTTTCTTTAGAATCGTCATCCAGTCAACCAAGTACTTCAGTTCAAATTTCCGATAATCCATTTTTTGAACCCAACCTCACAATTGAGAATCCAGAAAATATTCAGGAACGGTTCGTAGATCCTGAACCACTAAACTTTCCTCCGGAACCACCAATCATTCAAACAGAGATTGTTGAGGAACGAACCATTAAATCAGAATCATCTAGTGATACCGATTCAACAAATTCAATTATGGAGAATCTGGAACCTTTAAGTATGGAAGACCGAATGAGAGCTAAACGCACTGGCCAAGGTCACGCAATTACTCATCCAGACATTAATGCGCCAGATTATGAAATCAAAGGACAAATTCTACACATGGTGACTAATCAATGCCAATTTAGTGGTGCGCTGAAGGAAGATCCAAATGAACATCTACGTACCTTTAATAGAATCTGCACACTATTTAAAATACGAGAAGTGGAGGATGAACAGATATATCTCATGTTATTTCCCTGGACTTTAAAGGGAGAAGCCAAAGATTGGTTGGAATCGTTACCTGAAGGGGCGATCGATACATGGGACGTTTTAATTGACAAATTTCTTAAACAATTCTTTCCTGCATCTAAAGCCGTAAGACTTCAAGCAGAAATTGTTACGTTCACACAGAAACCAAATGAAACTCTATATGAGGCGTGGACAAGATATGGAAAGTTATTAAGAGGATGTCCGCAACATGGTTTAGACACCTGTCAAATAGTACAAATATTCTACCAAGAATGCTACATCACTACCAGGAAAGACATAGATATAGCAGCTGGTGGTTCTATTATGAAGAAAACCGAAACTGATGCTTACAAAATTATTGATAACACTGCTTCCCACTCACATGAGTGGCACCAAGAAAAAGACATCATTAGATCATCTAAAGCAGCTAGAGCCGATTCTAGCCATGACTTAGATTCCATTTCCGCAAAGATAGATGCTGTGGAGAGACGAATGGAAAAGATGACTAAGGATATTCACTCAATACGAATTAGTTGTGAGCAGTGTGGAGGACCACATTTGACAAAAGATTGTCTCAGTATTGAATTAACAATGGAACAAAGAGAGAATATTTCATACATAAACCAAAGGCCTGGAAATAATTATCAGAATAATTATCAACCGCCAAGACCGATTTACAATCAAAACCAGAATTATAACCGAAATATTCCATACAACAACCAACAAGGTCCTAGCAATCAACAAGTATCCAATAATACTTACAATCAGCAAAGACCTAATTTTCAAAACAAACCACCACAACAAACCGATGATAAAAAGCCGAATTTAGAAGATATGATGACGAAGCTAGTTGAAACTCAAACGCAGTTTTTCACATCTCAAAAACAAACCAATGAACAAAATGCTCAAGCATTTAGAAATCAACAAGCTTCTATTCAAAATCTGGAACAAGAAGTAAGTAACCTAGCAAGGTTAATAGGTGAAAGAAAACCGGGAAGTCTACCTAGTGATACAAACGCAAACCCCCGGAATGAAACAGCTAAAGCCATTACCACAAGAAGTGGTACAACACTTAAACCACCTGAAATACCTGTAACTTCTGATGAAACTATTCCTACTCCACAAGAACCACAACCTGATCAAGATAAGGAAAAAGAACCGGTAGTTGAAAAGGTTAATGAAGATAACACAGTTAAGGATAAACCTTATGTTAAACCATACCAACCACCACTTCCTTACCCGAGTAAAATGAAGAAAGAAAAACTTGAAGCCGAGCAAACCAAATTTTTGGATATGTTTAAACAGATAAATGTAAATCTTCCTTTCATTGATGTGATTTCAGGAATGCCAAGATATGCTAAATTCTTGAAAGATCTAATCTCAAATAGAAAGAAAATGGAAGAACTCTCGGCTGTTACTATGAATGCTAATTGTTCAGCAGTGCTGTTGAATAAGATACCAGAAAAATTATTTGATCCAGGAAGTTTCACAATTCCATGTTTTCTGGGTAGTCTTAGTTCAATAGAAGCATTGGCAGACTTAGGTGCTAGTATAAATCTAATGCCGTATTCACTATACGCTAAACTAGACCTTGGAGAATTAAAACCAACCAGAATAAGCATACAACTAGCCGATAGATCAATAAAATATCCTAGAGGGATAATGGAGAACATGCTAGTTAAAGTTGGTACTTTAGTATTTCCAGTAGATTTTGTTGTTTTGGACATGGAAGAAGATTCTCAAGTTCCTCTCATATTAGGAAGACCATTCTTAAACACGGCTAAAGCAATGATAGACGTGTTCGGTAAGAAACTGACCCTAAGTATAGAGGATGAGAGTGTTACCTTTTCAGTTGATAGAGCAATGCAACAACCACAATCTGCAGATGATACATGTTATTATATTCAAACTATAGATGCACATGCAGAATTATTAGAAGAATTTCCAGAATTACAAGGAACAGGAGAATGTTCTTTAGGAGAAGGTAATGAACCAATTGATGAAGCTGAAATGTTAGCTACACTTATAGCTAATGGATATGAACCAACAACAGAAGAAATTTAAATGCTAAAAGAAGAAGACAGATATCGATATAAATCATCGATAGAAGAACCTCCGAAATTAGAGTTAAAGCCACTTCCAAACCATTTGGAATACGCTTATTTACATGGTGAATCTGAATTACCTGTAATAATATCGTCTTCTCTTACTGAAAATGAAAAATCACAACTCATTTCTGTGTTAAAAGCTCATAAACCAGCCATTGCATGGAAGATTCATGATATTAAAGGAATAAGTCCTTCGTATTGCACACATAAAATCCTTATGGAAGAAGGTCATAAAACGTATGTGCAACGCCAACGAAGACTAAATCCTAATATGCAAGATGTAGTTAAGAAAGAGATTATTAAACTGCTAGATGCAGGTTTGATATATCCAATCTCTGATAGTCCATGGGTAAGCCCAGTTCAATGCGTACCTAAGAAGGGTGGCATGACTGTCATTACAAATGAGAAAAATGAGCTTATTCCTACTAGGACTGTAACAGGATGGCGTGTATGTATTGATTATAGAAAATTAAATGACGCCACCAGAAAAGATCACTTTCCCTTACCTTTCATAGATCAAATGTTGGAAAGATTAGCCGGAAATAGTTACTATTGTTTTCTAGATGGATTTTCCGGATATTTTCAAATTCCAATAGCACCCGAAGACCAAGAGAAAACCACATTCACGTGCCCTTATGGTACTTTTGCTTACAAACGCATGCCATTTGGACTTTGCAACGCCCCTGCAACCTTTCAAAGGTGTATGATGGCGATTTTTCACGACATGATAGAAGAATGCATGGAAGTTTTCATGGATGACTTTTCAGTCTTCGGTGATACATTTAAATCATGTCTAGTTAATCTGGAACGAATGCTAATTAGATGCGAAAAATCAAATCTAGTACTTAATTGGGAGAAATGCCATTTCATGGTTAAAGAAGGCATCGTTCTTGGACATAAAATTTCAAAAGAAGGAATTGAAGTGGATAGAGCTAAAGTAGATGTAATTGCTAAACTTCCACATCCCACCAATGTTAGAGGAGTTAGGAGTTTTCTAGGGCATGCCGGTTTTTACCGACGTTTCATAAAAGATTTTTCTAAAATTGCCACTCCTATGAATAAACTCCTAGAAAAGGATGCGCCATTCATCTTTTCAGATGAGTGTATCAAATCTTTTAATATTCTTAAAGAGAAACTCACTAATGCACCGATCATGATAACACCAAATTGGAATCTACCATTTGAACTAATGTGCGATGCAAGTGATTTTGCAATGGGAGCCGTTTTAGGACAAAGGATTGAAAAACGATTTCAACCTATATATTATGCTAGTAAGACGTTACAAGGAGCACAAACGAACTATACAACTACTGAAAAAGAACTCCTTGCTATTGTCTTTGCTTTTGACAAATTTCGATCATATCTCGTTCTAGCAAAAACGGTGGTCTATACCGACCATTCTGCTCTTAGATACCTATTTTCAAAACAAGATGCTAAACCAAGATTAATCCGTTGGATCTTACTCTTACAAGAGTTTGATATTGAAATCCGAGATAAAAGAGGAGCAGAAAATCTCGCCGCTGATCATCTTTCTCGTCTTGAAAATCCCGAATTAGAAGTTCTAAATGAATCGGCCATACAAGACAACTTTCCTGATGAATATCTATTGAAGATAGATTATAAAGAAATCCCATGGTTTGCAGACTATGCAAACTACTTAGTTTGTGGATTCCTTGAAAAAGGATTATCGTACCAAAGACGAAAGAAATTCTTCAGTGATATAAAACACTATTTCTGGGAAGATCCACATCTGTTTAAAAGTTGTCCCGATGGAATAATACGCCGATGTGTATTTGGAGATGAAGCTAGTAAAATTTTAAACCATTGTCACACAGGACCAACAGGAGGGCATTATGGGCCTCAACTAACAGCAAGAAAAGTTTATGAAGCTGGATTCTATTGGCCAACAATTTACAAAGACGCACACCTTCTTTGCAAATCCTGTGATGCATGTCAAAGGGCCGGAAAAATAAGTCAACGTGATGAAATGCCACAAAATGTCATCCAAGTATGTGAAGTATTTGACATTTGGGGTATTGACTTTATGGGTCCATTTCCAAAATCTCATAATAATCTATATATACTCGTAGCCATTGATTATGTATCTAAATGGGCGGAAGCACAAGCTCTCCCAACTAACGATGCACGAGTTGTAGTCAACTTTTTAAAACGTCTTTTTGCAAGGTTTGGAACACCGAAAGCTTTAATAAGTGATTGGGGTACTCATTTCTGTAATAATCAACTTGAGAAAGTTCTTAAAAGATATGGAGTAACTCATAAAATCTCCACCGCATATCATCCACAAACAAGTGGACAAGTTGAAAATACCAACCGAGCTTTAAAACGTATTCTAGAGAAAACTGTAGGGTCAAATCCGAAGGAATGGTCCATTAAATTGGAGGATGCACTCTGGGCTTTTAGAACAGCTTACAAAACTCCAATTGGAACCACACCTTTTAGACTTGTTTATGGAAAAGCATGTCATCTTCCAGTAGAAATTGAACACAAAGCATTTTGGGCTTTGAAGACATGTAATCTTGATTTACATGAAGCCGGACGTCTACGATTAAGTCAACTAAATGAATTAGAAGAATTAAGACATGAAGCATACGAAAATTCGTTAATCTATAAAGAAAGAACGAAGAAATGGCATGATAAAAGAATCAGAAGTTCAAAAGAATTTAAAGAAGGAGACAGAGTTCTTCTTTTCAATTCACGATTCAAGCTATTTCCTGGAAAATTGAAATCAAGATGGTCTGGGCCATTCATAGTCAAAAGAGTTTTCCCATACGGAACGATAGAATTGATAAATTCAAATGGGATTGAATTTAAAGTTAATGGTCACAGAGTTAAACATTACATACATGGTCCGATGAAAGTCGACAACGAAGTTAATCACAATTTCGACACCACAGCTAACTAAGTGTGGGGAGAATCAAGTCTTTAAAGGATAATATGTATTTCTGTTAGAGTTAGATTGTCTGTTTTCGTGTAGTTCTCGAAAATGGAACCCGAATGGTCTTTCCCTAGCAGACCCTAAAGAACTAGTCTTCTCCCCCCATTCTGAATTTTTATTTTTTTTAGGTTTTTACAAAATGAAGACTGCCTGTGAACTAAACCATGGTCTAATGCTACACGCTTTGATCACTAAAAGAAATAATGACATACTACCGAGTGAAATAGTATCAGTAATCAGAGAAAGAATGGACGGAGTTAGAAAAGAATCCAGATGCGAAGATAATAAGTTACAATTTGGTAAAGGAAAATCAAAATCCGCAGCGAAAAGAAGAGCACGACACCTAGAACGATGTCACAAATGCGGAAAATGGTCACATGGAGGTAAATGTTCAAATAATCAAACCTATTCAAATACCGAATTTGTTACTTTATGCAGAGACGGACCGTTCATATGTTTAGAAGAAAAGATACTGAATGCTCGAGGTTACGCCTATGTAGCCATGGAAAATCAATTAAACCGACTATCTTATGAATGGAATAGATCATATAACTAAGAAATCTATTTCACAGGTATGTCTGTACAGTTTTTTTTTGTTTTTATTTTTATTTTTAACCTTTTGATAATAAACGCTAATTTGTTCGCTAAAAAGTATTAAATTGATATTGAATAAAATTAGGTTTGGCGACCGAAATTATTGATATCATTCAAAAATTTATTACATCACTGCGAAATTTAACGTTTATTCTTAAGGTATAAATATCTTTAAACAATCAACCCAAAATATTTCAAAAATTCGTCATGAGTTAAATTAGGTTTTGGAACCGAAATTACTTTACCGAAAAGAGGGGCGCATATTTTTGATAATATTTGATTGATTAAAGTGGGATAAAAAGACAAAAAGATTTTTTTTTTACCATGTTTTTATAATTAATATTTAAATCTTAAATTAATATTGTAAACTTTGTAAAAACAATATATTTAAAATTGTAAATATTTGAAAAATTAATATAAGTTTGATATGAATTTATAAATTTTTAAATTAAGTTTGGTGTGAATTTTTAATTTTTAAAATATAAATTTTAATTTTATGCATTTCAAATTTTAAGTTTGGTGTGAATTTTTAATTTTTAATTTTTAATTTTGAATTTTATATTTAAGTTGTGTGAATTTAAAAACAAAAATTTACTTTATCTCATTAAGTTAAGAATATGATTTTTAAAATTCGTCGTAAGTTGAAGACTAGGTCTTTGAACCGAAATTGCTTTACCCGAGGGAGGGACGAGAACTTTTATTATCATTATTTTTAATCTTATTGAATTAGAGTATGCCAAAAACATTGAAAAAACCCAAAAATCTTAGCTTTTAAAACAATCGCTACAAAAAGACAAATTTTAAAATTTTGTCGAAGGACGAACTAGGACATCGATCCGAAACGACCTCGTCCTAAATAACAAGGGAAACAAAATTTTAAAATTAAGTACTTAATTGTTTCAAAAGATAATGATTAAAAAAAAAAAAAAAAAAAAAAAAAACTCCGCGAGTCGCGGAGTTTGAAGTGCAAAACCTCCGCGAGTCGCGGAGAGGTCGGATTACAGAAAAAAAATAAAGAGCTGCAACAGCTCAGTTTCATACTCCTCAACTCAAACAACCTGCGAAAACTGCACCCGAAAAACACGAAAAAAACCCCCCAAAATCACAATTTTTAACCGTTAATCACCAAATTTTTTGCTAAAATCATGTTGAGAAGGATGCTATCTAAGAATTACTCAAGAAAAACGGTAAATTTCTACACCTAAACACCATTTAATCCGAAATTTGGTGTTCTTGAGCTATTTTTTCCCCAATTTGATTTTGATGCTTTTTAGTGTAATTAAGCTTAAATTGTTTATGTATTATGCTTGTATAACCTAGATTGATGCTGTTTAACATGATTAGAAGCCTTAAACTTCAAATTTTGAGTAATCTAGGGTTTGTGTTCTTGAGCAAATTTGGGGCTTTTTGATATAAACAGGTTATGGCCGATTTTTGTCATGAATTGTTGCTAAATTGAGTAGTGTAACATGTCTAGGTAGTTAAATGATCCAAACTTTGAGCCTAAACATGATTTTGAGAATTAAAGTGGACTTTTTCAAGTCTAAAATTCATGAACTTGATTTTTGAAAGATAATGCCATTTGAGACTTGTTTAATTGCTAGTAATGATTATTTTGACATGTTATTTGAGTTGAATGCTTATGAACTTGGCGAACATTTTCGTATATGCTTATTTGAAAAAGTGTAGATTTGATAAAAATGTGAAAATGAGCTTAAGTTTGATATAAATTGATAATGTCATTGTAATTATTTTGATTGATGATTTTGCTGACACTAATGCATATTTGGATGCACAAAAATTGTGTTTGATGTGTTTTGCAGAATGAAAGGGGTGAATCTTCATCCCAAGCCCGCAATGCTCCTGCTGAGAATTTGGAACAACAGGAGGTGGATAACTACTACAAGCAGGATGTACCTCATCCAGTCATGACTTTTTCCGATATGCACTTGGAAGAGTTGCACCCGAACCTGAGATTTGACAGACTTTGGATAGATTATCCAAAATATCAACGGGGTTTGCATACTCTTCATTCTAAGGTTGTTGAGGTACCGAGGGTCATAGAATGGGGACCCTTAGAAGCTGTAGAATTGGCCGGGCCAATTAGGGAATTACTTGTACAGAGGTATGGTAATTCTTCTTTTAATGACTGGATATGTTTATTCACCATACGCAGACCTGTATATAAAGTATGGTGTGAAGAATTGTTATGTAGTATAGAGTTGAATGATCGGGTAGCTAGTTTAACCGATCGTTCTTTTATTAGATTTTTGTTAGGCGGTTCGATGCGCCACATGTCTTTACTGGACATGGCTCAGGCTTTACGTATATATACGCCTGAGGAGTTAGCGTCTGCCGATTGTAGAGGATTGATACTAAACGGTAGAAAGATAGATGAGAATTTTGATACACACGGTGTGTGGAGTCAAATGACAAGCCATCACCGTTTCAAAGGGGGAAATTACTCTTATTTGGATATAGATAGAGCCGAATTAAGAGTGATACATAGGTTTTTAGCTAATTCGATTACACAAAGGGGTAAAAACAAGGAAAAAGTAAATGAACAGGATTTGTTTTACCATATGTGTATTCGAGACCCACAAAGCGCTGTAAGTATACCATATTGTGTGGGTTATTATTTATCAGCTATGGTTTTGGGGGATGCGACCACATAGCATAATAGGAGGTGGAATTTTTATTACTTTGATTGGTGAATATCTCGGTGTGGATATAAGTCGGGGGGGATTATTAGTAGAAGAACCAGAACCCCGCGATACTATAGGTTTAAATGTATACCATGGTGCGAAAGTTTTGAAGAGGCGAAATAACGCCGCAGTACGATACCATGGTAGACATCCACAGGTGGAGAGAAACCAGCAGCAAGGTAATGTAGGAGGGGGGAATGAGATGCAAGAAATGCATAGGTTTATAGCTTCTCAGGAATACGAAAATGCTAGACAGAGAGCATTTGAAGATTGGCAAGTTCATCAGAACCAGATCATAGCTCATTGCCAACATATAGGTAGAAACTATATTCCTACACCGAAACCCATCTTCCCTCCTTGGTCTATAGAGATGCAGCCACCATATCCTACGTATGACCCTGCCGAAGCATTCTATAGCACTTATGGTTATGCCTGGAACCCCTATTGGTACCAATATCATCCTTAGTTTACTTATTATTTTTTATTATTTTGTAACTTGTAATTATTGATACGTTTAATACTTTTGTTAATATTGTAATCATTTTTATAATTATCTAACTTTTATTCTTAGATTTTAATAATTTTTGAATGTGGGGTAATATACCAAACTTCAAAAATATGTATATATGTTTGCAGTTTATCTTATGTACACAACAGGGTAAAACAACGCATTTTCAAAGACTGGCATTAAGTTCAGCAAAAGCAACTAATTTTGACGACAAGATGCAAAATATATGTGAAATAACAACAAGACGGAATGAACAAATGATGTGCACCATTTATCATTCAGCAAACAAACGCCAATATATTTGGAAACTTTGGTAAAAATTTAATCATTTTCACACAAATCACCCTCAATAATTTAAATTGTTACTGATTTCTTGCAAATGAGGGCATTGCAAGATCTTAAGTGTGGGAAGGGGTTAAAATCTTTCGGATTTTAAAAATTTTTACTTTAAACACTTGGTTACCATTAAAAATACTAGTAAAGCAGTAGTTGTATTAGAATCTAGTGCTCTCTGATAAAAAAGAACAGCCCTAGTCTTATATACTGACTACCCAATTCTAGTAAAATTTTTCAAAATTTTCAATTAAATGAATTCAAAATCATGTTTATACATATTTATGAACGATAAAACTAGGTTTTAACACCGAAATTATTGTTACCTCGGAAAGGACATAAATTGAGAAACAAACTAAAATGTTAAAATTCATTTAAAATGGAATAGAGGACGATAAAAAGGAAAATAAAAGCCAAGTGTGGGAAAATTTACCAAGTTATCTTAACATATGTCACATATATCTGTAACAAATAACTGAAAATACTTTTGCTTTGAACTAAACTAAAATGTTTTACCCAATGAAAGAAAAAAAGAGATGGATCTACACGATGAATCAATTCCATCATTAAAAGGAAGTAAAGTCTTCCGAAAAAGACACGCGCTTCTTGATTTAGGTCATGAAGTTGTCGTCCAGACCAGCTGTAGGTTGACGAAAAATCTAGAAAAGTCATCACTAAAATCAGCAGGAAATCCACGGACCTCAGCATTAAACAGGGTCGCCAAGTGGTCAGATTTATCCTAACCATGAGAAGGATTTATCTCGTACAATAGGGGGGGCACCATGCAAATTAGCTAGATAAGACTAATGAATCAGATCCCCAGAAAGGATAATCTCCTTAAAGATTAAAAATCAGCTTTTAAGACTGATATTACTCAATCCTAGAGATTGACCTTAAAGATTGAGAATTACAAACTCATGGAATTCGATGATATCTAAACTCGAGCTTAAACGAGAAAATATTTTGATCAAAATTATAAACCGATTTATTTTCTGAAAACCCTATTTTCAATGCGTTCATTACCATTGAACGTAAAATCCTAGGAATTCACCTGGAATTCATTAGGTCACCTGAACTAAATCGGGTGTCAACCGTAAGAACGGTGGTTGCATAGCATGGTCAAAGACAGGACCTTGTGCCAGGCCGAAAAATTATAAGGGTGAGCTTTACTATTGCTCCTACCAAGGATAGTAATTGCGTCCGACACGTTATAGACCATAATCAAAAGCATGTCACGGAACATTGCCTTAACAGTTGCTTGTTCAACGCTTTCCTTTCAACCGGACGGTAGTTTACCGAAAGGTAATATACGGGACAAGTAAACTGGACGTGTTGCTTTCCAAATACAAGGTTAGCAAGTGGGTGACACAAAACCGCAAGTTTTGAGCTAAAATTTTCAAATCTGAAACCCACCAAACCCACCAAAATATTTTGCAAACACCGGTAAAGGGTTATTCCGGAAAACTTATCTAGGGTAAAAACTAGATTTCAAAAAAAAAAAAAAAAATCAAATGTTTTCATAAAGATCCAATTTCCTTAATGGATCTAAATTTTTATAGTCATGTGGGACTGTAAACCATATCGTTACTACCATTGTTTATACCGCCGTATAGAAATCACTGATGTACAAAGTGTGAAGAATAAAGAAGTGATTCTAGTATTTCAAGACAATATTGCTTGAGGACAAGCAACGCTCAAGTGTGGGAATATTTGATAATGCTAAAAACGAACATATATTTCATAGCATTATTCCTCAAGAAAGACAAGCTTTTAGTTGCAATTGTTCTATTTACAAGTGATATTCGTTTGTATAATAAAAGGTGAAGACAAAAGACAGATTCGACGAATTTTAGACGCAAACGACCAAAAAGCTCAAAAGTACAAAAGACAATCAAAAAGGTTCCAATTATTGATAAGAAATGTCTCGAAATTACAAAAGTACAAGATTCAAAACGCAAAGTACAAGATATTAAATTGTACGCGAGGACGTTCGAAAATCCGGAACCGGGACCAGAGTCAACTCTTAACGCTCGACGCAACGGACTAAAAATTACAAGTTAACTATGTATATAAATATAATATAATATATAATTAATTATATTAATTATATATATATTATATTTATAAATAAAAAACCGTCGGCAGAGAAAAACTCCAAGGACTGAGCTGTAAAAGTAACCTCCGCGACTCGCGGAGTTTGAAGGCCAAAATCACCGCGAGTCGCGGAGCCCCAAAATTGAAAACTGCCTATAAAGCAAACCGAATTCTGATCAAAATTCATCATCTTTTTCTTCCTCATTCATACGTAAAATTTATATTTATATTTATAATTTATATTTTAATTTTAATTATAATTCTAATAATAAGGGTATGTTAGCGAATATTGTAAGGGTGTAAGTCGAAATTCTGTCCGTGTAACGCTACGCTATTTATAATCATTGTAAGTTATGTTCAACCTTTTTATATTAATGTCTCGTAGCTAAGTTATTATTATGCTTATTTAAAACGAAGTAATCATGATGTTGGGCTAATTACTAAAATTGGGTAATTGGGCTTTGTACCATAATTGGGGTTTGGATAAAAGAACGACACTTGTGGAAATTAGACTATGGGCTATTAATGGGCTTTATATTTGTTTAACTAAATGAAAGTTTGTTAATGTTAATATAAAGATTTACAATTGGGCGTCCCTATAAATTACCATATACACTCGATCGGACACGATGGGCGGGGTATTTATATGTACGAATAATCGTTCATTTAACCGGACACGGGAATGGATTAATAGCCACTAGAATAATTAAAACAGGGGTGAAATTACATTCAAGGGTAATTGGTGTAATTGTTAACAAAGTAGTAAAACCTTGGTTTACACGCAGTCGATAACCTGGTGTATTCATTAAACAAAGTATTAAAACCTTGTTACAATTCGAATCCCCAATTAGTTGGAATATTTAACTTCGGGTATAAGAATAATTTGATGAGGACACTCGCACTTTATATTTATGACTGATGGACTGTTATGGACAAAAACCAGACGGACATATTAAATAATCCAGGACAAAGGACAATTAACCCATGGGCATAAAACTAAAATCAACACGTCAAACATCATGATTACGGAAGTTTAAATAAGCAAAATTCTTTTATTTCATATTTAATTTCCTTTATTTTATATTTAATTGCACTTCTAATTATCGCACTTTTATTTATTGTTATTTAATCGCACTTTTAATTATCGTACTTTTTAATTATTGCAAGTTTATTTTATCGCACTTTTATTATTCGCAATTTCATTATCGTTATTTACTTTACGCTTTAATTTAAGTCTTGTATTTATTTTATATTTTACATTAGGTTTTAACTGCGACTAAAGTCTTAAAATCGACAAACCGGTCATTAAACGGTAAAAACCCCCCTTTATAATAATAATATTACTTATATATATATTTGTATTTTTAATAAAAGTAAACTAATATAGCGTTGAGCTTTGTTTAAAGATTTCCCTGTGGAACGAACCGGACTTACTAAAAACTACACTACTGTACGATTAGGTACACTGCCTATAAGTGTTGTAGCAAGGTTTAAGTATATCCATTCTATAAATAAATAAATATCTTGTGTAAAATTGTATCGTATTTAATAGTATTTCCTGCTAAAATTAATAACTATTTTATATACACCTCGCATAACATCAATAATCCTGATATATACGATTACCCTTTGATACCGGAGAATTCTTGTATATTCCACTATATTACCAGCAGACGTACCAGCCACCTCGTTGCTCCTTGGCTCAAATCTCTACGACAAATCAATATATTTATCTATTGAAGTCTTATCATGAACTCCATATATTTATCTATTGAAGTCTTATCATGAACTCATCGGTATCTTGTAACGATAATTACCATACCAAGTACCGGAAGGCATCAATCGATAATCTTGAAATTTTCAGCGATTCTACGACAACAATTTATATATATATATATATATATATATATATATATATATATATATATATATATATATATATATATATATATATATATATATAAACATAACTTCTATCTCCTGGATTTACGAATTCCAATTCTGAAATTCTGAAAAGCACCCAGTCTGCAAATTAATGCTCTGAATTTTGAAAATGTTGAATGAAGCAACAAAAACTGTAAACGGCCTCAACAGCCTAAAGTTGATGATAAAAAAATTGTATGTTGGCAAAGCTCAGAAAAAGTTTAAAACTGAAAAACTGATTGAGCAAACTACGAAGGAGTCTCTGAACAAATCACAAGGACTAAACTTGTACATTAAGAATCCTGATGATTCTGTTTCTGATGAAATCTTTAGCGAGTACCTTGCTTCTGACTCCAAACTCTTGTGGACAAATTTTCTTCATCATCCTTCGATATTAGTAATTCCAAGATATCATTGTATCTTTCATTATAAATATCCTCCATATTTCTGAAGATATTTTTATAACTATTCTTATCTGAAATCATTAATCTCTTCGTGATATCAGTGTTACATCATATAGAAACTGTTAGTTTCTATATTCTGTAAACTTTCGAGCTTAAAATATGAATGTTATTGAAGTAATGTTGGGAACTGATGCATGAGTTAGTATAATATAATGACACTTGATCAACGTGATTATATTACAGTAAGTCTTGCTAAGTTTCTAAATGGAACGTGATGATTCACAGATCATAACGTCATTATGTGCCACATTACATAACTCTTTCATTCTGCTTAACTTCTGAACATATCAAGAAAGTATATTCTTGATAGTTCTATTCTCAGTGATTCTGGTAATTTGACAAATCAAATCGTTCAAATACGTTCTTTCCTATTTAGAACATTAAGATCATTCGAAACTCCATACTTACGAATTCTGGACCATTACTTGCTTTACTAGAGGTCGAGAGGAGAATAAAAAGGTAAAGAGCTCCAAAATGTAAGAGAAGATATAAAGCTCAATCACAACCCGGAGGTTACAACCCGTGAATATTAATACGAATAACAATATAAAGACACGGTATAATTAAGAATAGTATCCCTCAAGGTTATATTAAAGTAAACAGATTTTCTGGTGGAAGATTAAAAAGAAGGATGACAGAAATGATAATTAGGAAAATATCAGGGTTTAGAAATGGATTATGCATTTTCACAATCTTTTGGATGTATGAACTAAGAAAGAAAGTATCGGAATGGTGAAATTAATGGAACGGAAAAAGTTTAATTTATAATGAGAATATCAGACAGAGTAATCGAGGCGGATCACCGTATTTAATTTTAGAGATCTTAATTTTCCTTACTCGCCGAAGAATCAAATCCTCTAGATTTCGAAGATTTTCTTTAATCCCTTGAATTCCGGAATTCAACCCTGACTCTGTCAAAAGTTAAGACGCATTTTAATTTTCTAAATTCAACCAAGACAACATCAAAAGTTAAGATGCACCTTATTTTCTAAATTCAACCATTGACTAGTCAAAAGTTATGAAGAAAATTTGTCTTTCTCATTTCACTATTTAGTGATAGCTTCACTCGTACGCTTCACATAATCGAATCGTTTTATCTATATTAATCAATAATGATAAAACTCCATTTATCAACTTATATTCGTCATGAAAACATTTTTATTATTAGCCATGACCACCTCACTCAAATTTCAGGACGCAATTTCTTTAACGGGTAGGTACTGTGACGACCCGGGAATTTCCGACCAAATTTAAACTTAAATCTTTATATGTTTTCAACACGATAAGCAAAGTCTGTAATGTTGAGTCTCGAAAATTTTGAAACTATGTTCACATGTTCATTTGACCTTTGACTAATCCCGATGATTCACGAACAATTGTTTGTAAATAATTAAATGTATATAAATGTGTATATATAATAATTGGAAATAATAAAATATAACTAAAACATTAGAATTAGGTATGTAAAATAATATGCAAGATAATAATATTATTGTTAAAACAAATAAATCTATATATATAAATACATATGACTTCTATACATAATTATTATTATATATTGTAACTTCTAAAATAATATAATATAATATAGTAAATAGATATATAATGATTATATATATAAAACATTATTAATGTATTCATTTTTACATGATGTATCTAATATAAAAATACAAATACATAATATTATATATAAAATATGTAAATATTAAATATTCAGTATATGTTATTATATAATGTATTATATTACATAATTAAAAATAAATAAAATTAAGATATTAAATTAAATTATGAATTTAAAATATAATTACTAAGGTAATATTATTACCACTTTCAATATGATATCAACATTAGTATTTTCAATATCATTATATTAAATATATAATATATAGATATAGAATCTGATTTATATATATAAATATAATCATGAATATTATTGTTATCATTATTAATACTAATATAATTAGTATTATTACTAGTATTATTATTATTATCATTAATAATATTATTATTATTATCATTTTCTCTAATATTATTATTATTGTAACTTATTATTATTATTAGTTGCATTTAGATTACTATAATTATAAATTATTAGATTAGATAAATCGTATGTACAAAATTAACATCCAATTTCAGTTGCTGGCATCTATCAAACATTGTATTTAATTTTGTCTGAATCTCCTGATTTGTTAAACATTCCAATCAATTAGTACAATTTGTTAGAAGTCACCCTCACCTTTTTATTTTTTTATTTATTTGTGTACTGAAGGAATAAACTGTGTCGACTAATCCTTGCTACAAAACAAAGATTTCACTCAGAGTTTTCGTGAATTCATCAATATTACAACCTGTGTATCAATTATCAATTTAAAAACCGCTGATATCATTTTTTTTTAAACAGAAAGGGGAAGAACATAGTTCCACCTCTGTTCTTGACTAAAATCTTAAAAACTTCGATTTCGAATAACATTTCAAAATCTTTAGTTGCAGTTGTTTTAGGAATCAGTCTTTCAAACTATGTGCAAAAGCTCAAATCTCAATTTTTCCTATCGAATTCCAATTTTGAGGTCAAACTTTAAATTCTAAAAGTCATACTATCTGTTCTTAGTAAAATTCGAAATCTGTTTGATGATTTGAGTTAAATTGAAGGTCCAGATAGTTTCTAGAAATCTTTTACAACTTCTTTCATGTTATAACTTTTATCTAAAACGAACTAGAATTCAATATTTGGATTTGAGCTCACAATCGATATTTTTTTTCTGTTAACAACGTTTTAAATTATTTTTCGTTATTGATATTGGATTTTAAAACCCATTGAATCGTTTCTGTTTAGGATAGGAATCCAAAAATAAAATACAAAGTGTTAGTACAGAGTTGATTACCTCTGGTCGATTTTCCAATTTTGAAGAAGGAGGGAATTTAGGGATAATTATGGCACGGGTTATATTATGTTTAGTTAAGAGTTTATTCAGAAAACCGAAACGGATCAATGGTTAGGGTGCGTGTTGGGTTAGCAAGTGGTCTAGAGTTCAATCCTGGTTCCTGTTAATTTTTTTGAGAAAAGCTCTTGAGGTAGTTTCATTATCAAGATTATTATTATTAATTTTCATTATTATTAAATATGTTATGTTTTTAAAAATTATGGTGATCACTAATAATAAAATTATGAATGATACTATCTTTATTATTATAAGTATCATTATTAAAATTTTAGAAGTTTCATTAAATAAGTATTATTATTATTAATGTTAATATTATTATTTTTGTTATTATTATGATTAGAATTAGAATTAGTATTACTATCAAAATAACACCAACAATTATAATAATTATTATTATTATTATCATCATTGTTGTTATTGTTAGTGTTATGAATATTAATATTTGTTGTAGCTATGTTAAAATAAATAATATGATTAATGTTATTATCATATTTTTTTTAGATATATTACTAAATAATATCATTGAGTAACATTAGTATTATTAATATTAACAATTACTATTATTATTATTATTATTAATATTGATATTGATATAAGTATTATTAATATTATTATTATGATTATTATAATTAGTGGATTTATGAAAATAAAACATGTTATTATTAGTGTTATTATCAATTTTAATGAACATAAGTATTATTACTAATATTATCATTATTAGTATTATCATCATTAATATTAATATTAAGATCATTATTATTATTACCACTAACATGATTATATGTATTATCATTAATATCATTATTAGTATTATCACTAATAGAAATATTAACATTATTACTTCTATTAGAAAACTTAAGTATTAAAAAGTATTATAATTTTACCATATTTAATATTATTTTAGTATTATTATAATTCCTATCTTTCAAGCAAATGATATATATAAATATATATATATATATATTTAATACTTATAACATAATAAAATTTATATTTTTATATACAAAATGAAAATATGAAAACATATACACATTATTAATATAAATATGACATAACTAATAAATTCATATATATGATATACAATGGTTCGATTGCAAATATGTGTATTAATATATATAAATGATATAGGTTCGCGAATCTGAGGCCAATCCTATACTTGTTCAATGTCGTCATATGTATTTTTACTACAAAATACATTAGGTGAGTTTCATTTACCTTTTTACCCTTTATATTTTTGGGCTGAGAATACATGCGCAATTTTTATAACTGTTTTACGAAATAGACACAAGTAATTGAAACTACATTATATGGTTGAATGATCGAAATTGAATATGCCCCCTTTTTAGTCTGGTAATCTAAGAATTAGGGAAGAGACACCCTAATTAACGCGAATTCTAAAGATAGATCTATCGGGCCCAACAAGCCCCATCCAAAGTACCGGATGCTTTAGTACTTCGAAATTTATATCATGTTCGAAGGAGGATCCCGAAATGATGGGGATATTCTTATATGTATATTGTGAATGTCGGTTACCAGGTGTTAAATCCATATGAATGATATTTTTGTCTCTATGCATGGGACGTATGTTTATGAGAAATGGAAAAATGAAAATCTTGTGGTCTATTAAAATGATGGAAATGATTATTTATGTTAAATTAATGAACTCACCAACCTTTTGGTTGACACTTGAAAGCATGTTTATTCTCAGGTATGAAAGAAATCTTCCGCTGTGCATTAGCTCATATTAGAGACATTACTTGGAGTCATTCATGGCATATTTTAAAAGACGTTTCATTCGAGTCGTTGAGTTCATCAAGATTATTATTAAGTCAATTATAGTTAGATGTATTATGAAATGGTATGCCTGCCGTCAACTTTCGCTGTAATGAAAGATTGTCTTTTCAAAAACGAATGCAATGTTTGTAAAATGTATCATATAGAGGACAAGTACCTCGCGATGTAATCAACTGTTGTGAATCGTTTATAATCAATATGGACTTCGTCTGGATGGATTAGGACGGGTCTCTACAATTAGAGTGTAGTGGAGTAGCTGGAGATTACTTAGGAGAGCGAATTGAATTTCCTGATTGGTTCGACATTCTAAGAAAGAAAAAAAGGGGTGTAAGTATAAGCAGATAACACCTAAATGTGGCAATTAAAAGCACTAAGGTCAAGGAGAGGTATAGTCCTACATTGCTAAGGTACCTATTTGTATAAGGCACACATAAAATGCAATCCTGGTTCTCTATACTCAACTTGCTCTGATACCAGTCTGTCACACCCCCAAATAGGGCTGGGGGTATTTGTGACCAATTATATCGAAACAAGTATTGTACATAAACGAAAACGACTCTATATGAGACGTTTTATAAAATAAACTTCTTTATTGGAAGCGGAAGTAAATATTGTCTTTACATTGAAATAACAATGTATTAAATGAAACTAAAATAAATGTTTTATGATGATAATATGCAGACTCCTTGTAAAGCTAGCAATCCACATTATCGGCATCTTAATTACCTGAGACAAAACATGCTTTAAAAAGTCAACACAGCGGTTGAGTGATAGCGTAAGTTTATAATTATTCCTGAATTGTTAAGACCACAAGATTTCAATAAAATAGACTGACATTCATCATATCAATCTTTAAAAATATATGCCGAATTGTAATATCGAGACTAAACGGTAATCCCAAGGCTCTTTCTGGCCCCAAATCATTATTATGTGTCCATAACCATAGGTTAATGGATAGAGGCGTTACCCTCAACAGCGCTATTCACAATAAGTAAGCTCACTAAATCACATAGCAATTGACGATATTACTCTAAATGGAATTTAATATGACTTAAGCATATAGCATGGCATTTTAAGGTTTTGCACTTGTGTCTAACATGTAAAACATTTAAAAGATAGCATGTGTCTCACCCCAATTTATAAAAACAATAAAAGAAAATGAGGCTATGAAATCACCTTAATAGTAAGCAAAGTATCCTCGAAAGAAATGAATGAACGAATGTAGTAGACTAGAAATCTCAACCTAGAGATAGAACGAAAGAACAAATATAAGTATACTTATAAGTATAGCAACCTATATTCGTAGTGATGGTTTACTAAAAGAGTTCTATTTTTGAAAAGTTACTATTTTTGGAAAGTTTTCATTTATAGTAAGTTTCCAAATTTAGAAAGTTCGGGTTATAATCTTTCATAAGACGTTGTACACCTTTACCCAAACCTCGTTGCTATTAAGTAAGTTACTCTGATGATCTATTGTTACCGGGTGCCCAGGACTCGTGACCAAAATCTAAGTCTTGGCATTCGAGATCCACAAGCGAGTCCCATAATGGCAACAAGGACCACCTAGGCCGTAAGTAGCAGTGAGGTTCGTATAAAGTGCACGTTATCTTTTGATTATAACTTTCACTTTAAGTTTAATGACGTATTATTTATTTATTAATGACGTATTATTTATTTTTATATCATACTTATAATAAAAGTATTAATGGTTACTTTATAATTACTTATTAATCATGTATTACTGTGATGACCCGTCCTAATCCTCCTGGACGAAGTCTTCAACATTTGGTTCCATTACGAGGTACTGACTTAAATATGCCATGAACAACTCCATGTAATATGAGCAAATGCACAGCGAAAGATTTCTTTCATACCTGAGAATAAACATGCTTTAAAGTGTCAACCAAAAGGTTGGTGAGTTCATAAGTTTATCATAACAATCATTTCAATATATTAATATACCACAAGATTTCCGTTTATAAATAAATGTACACTCGCAAGTGTATAAAAGTATTCTATAAGTTGTAGGCACCCGGTAACAAGCCTTAACGTTCATGTTTTACCCTCTGAAGTACACCAGATCAGGTGTGTTTAAAATAACCTCGAAATACTAAAGCATCCCATAGTCAGGATGGGGTTTGTCAGGCCCAATAGATCTATCTTTAGGATTCGCGCCTACCGTACATAGACAAGTAGTTTAATGTTACCAAGCTAAGGGTATATTTCTGGTTTAAACCCACGTAGAATTAGTTTTAGTACTTGTGCCTATTTCGTAAAATATTTATAAAACAGCGCATGTATTCTCAGCCCAAAAATATATATTGCAAAAGCAATTAAAAAGGGAGCAAATGAAACTCACATATTGTATTTTGTAGTAAAAATACACATGACGTCATTTAACAAGTGTAGGGTTGACTTCGGATTCACGAACCTATATCAAGTATATATATATATATATATATATATATATATATATATATATATATATATATATATATATATATATATATATATATATATATATATTAACACATATACTTGTAATCGAACAACTAAATTTTAAGTTATATTAATTATTAATTTAAATATATTTATTTTTATATATTATATACTATAATGTATTTATGTTTTCATACATATTTATATTAATATCTTAATATATATATATATATATATATATATATATATATATATATATATATATATATATATATATATATATATATATATATATATATATATATATATATATATATATGTTCATAGAAATGTTTATTTGTTATGATAATATAAAAATAATAATAATAAAAATGATATTACTTATAATAGTAAAATAATGATACTAGTTAATAATGAAAATAATAATCATAATTTTTAATAAAAGTGATAATTTTAATAAGAATGGTAATTTTTATCAATATGATACTTTTAATATATATGAAAATTTTATTGATACTTTTAAATGATATTAATAATAATGATGTAAAAATAATATTAATGTTAACATATTAATAATAATTCTAATGATAATGATAATAATAATAATAATATTAAAAATAATAATACTAAAAATACTACCTCAAGGGAGTAGCTCTTAAAAATAAGTGCCCTTGTCCGGGCTCGAACCCGCGACCTCTCATTCCACACCAAACACCCTTAACCATTGAACTACTAATTTGTATCTATTTTAAACCGTATGATTATTTCTTTAACATGTAAAACCCTTTTTATCATTCTCCTTATTATCAAACATCAACTCGCCATTATCATCTTTGGTTATTTCTTCATAAACAATCATATATTTACTTTGTGTTTTTAAACCCCAACAGAAGATAACGAACAACAACAGCAAGAAAGCTGCAAATACGGGCAGTTTTGGATAGTCCTTGGTGACGTTTTTAAAGGAAAAAAAAATATTCGAACAATATAAGATTGTAACGATTAGATGTGTGAAACAAGTGGGTTTTCTTTGGCCCAACGTCTCAATATTTTGAAGCTTCATTGCAGCTCTTTGGCAGCCAAAACGTGAATCCCATTTAGCATCAAAGAATTTTCGTTTATTTGCAGAATACCACACAACTCATTAATCTAATTCTCAAAGATTCATCTCCATGTCTTGCCCCACAATCAACTCACATTCCACTAACCTTTATTCAATTTAATCTCAGTCATCATTCACTTTAATTGCTAGTAGCCCACATATATAAAAGAAAATGATCAAAAGTGTTCGTTAGCTTTTGTTTGAAACAGGAACCGATTAGTTAGTGGCACTAATTCATCAATTTGTTGGATGGTGGGGTTTGGTTGGAAAATAAAGAAAACATAAAGAGAAATAAGTGGAGTAGTTTTTATCATTTGTCATTATCATTTGCTCATCTATTTCGTGCATTTAAAACAGAAACATCGACCATAGTAACCAATTATATTGATAGTTGCTTGGTTTTGTCTTTGAGCACGAAAACAAAGCAGAATCATATCATTCATTTCGTTTAACATTAGGAACACAGAAAGCAATCTGGTGACGGGTTGCGTGGTGATTTTCAAACGAGGAAGAAGAGAAAAAGAAGAGAGATTGAGGATAGAGAGAGAATGATGGTGAAGGTGATAGATTCACGATGGTGGGTTTACAACTGTAATTTCAGTAGAAAGAAGTAGTGTTTTCGTTAATGATAAAAGGTGGTGGTATGGCGATCATGGAGGTGAATTGGTGGTGGTGATGTTACGTATGTCTTAGGCTAGGTTCGATGGTAGTCGTGGGTTATGGTTTATGGGTTCATGAAAAAGAATGAAGGTTCGATGGTGATTTAAAGTTACACTAAAAGAATCAGCTAGTTGGTAACGGTTTCCAGGCTGGGAAGTCAAGCAGCAACAATTTGTAAGTAGTAGCAGTCCTTCGATATTGAGGAAGTGTGCATGTGACTTGGTTCGTAGGGTGGTGGTCGATGGGTGTTGAGCAAAAGGGAGCCACAAATGATGGTTCACGATTAAAGAAAATGTAGAGAGAAAGTGGTGGCCGGTGTAATGATGGTAATGGGTTGTGGTGTTTAAAGATTTGGGATTAGAAAATGGATTTGATTTTGTTGTTTTTAACTCCAATTGTATTTGCAGAGTGTTAGGTTAATGTTATAGACATGTTTACAGCTAATGTGACTTTATTAACATTTGTTTGGTAGTCTGATTCACTCGACACAGGATATGTTGTCAGAGTTATTCAAAGAAAAAAAAATAAAGTGACTAACAGAATTTGGATTATCTCCACTGATTTGTACGATCTTTGAAATATTAAATCAGATTAGATATAGTTTTGATTGAGCTGTCTAACAAATCTTTAATCCCATGACTTTTAAATTGCGTAATTATCTATATTTATTTATGTCTAAATCTGTATTTATCTATATATATCTATAATTGTATATATTTATAGAATCTGTATATTTATGTATGATATGTATTATATATATATATATATATATATATATATATATATATATATATATATATATATATATATATATATATATCATTAGTTACATTATCTTAGATATTAATATTACATATTATGTAGTATATACATAATAAATTACATTGAACATTTAATATTCAATATAATATATAATAAATCATATATATATATATATATATATATATATATATATATATATATATATATATATATATATATATATATATATATATATATTCAATATTAATTTACTTGTTCTATATATTATTTTACATTCTAGTTCAAATGATTAAAGTGTACTTTATTAATTTAAAATATTACATATATACTTATTTTTATATTTATATTTACATATATATTCTTGCATAATTATTTACACACAATTGATCGTGAATCGTCAAGCACAGTCCAAAGGTAAATGACTATATGAAAATAGTCTACAAACTTTAATATTCAACTTTACAGACTTTGCTTATCGTGTCGGAATCTTATAAAGATAGAGTTTAAATTTAGTCGAAAATTCCCGGGTCGTCACAGTACCTACCCGTTAAAGAAATTTCGTCTCGAAATTTGAGTGAGGTCGTCATGGCTAACACTAAGAATGTTTTCATGACGAATATGAGTCGATAAATCAAGTTTTATCATCATTGAATAATATAGATAAAACGATTTGGTTATCCGAAGCGTACGAGTGAAGCTATCACAAAAGAGTGAATTGAAGAAATAAAGTTTCGTCTTAACTTTTGATGTAGTCACCTTTGAATTTAGAAAATAAGGTGTGTCTTAACTCTTGACGTTGTCTTGGTTGAATTCCGGAATTCAAGGGATTTGAAGAAAATCTTTGAAATCTGAATAAGATCTGATTTCCTCGAGATTAAGAAAATTAGGATCTCTCTAATTAAATACGGTGATCTGCCTCGATTACTCTGTCTGGTATTTCCATTATAAATGAAACTCTTCCGTTCCACTATTCTCACCATTCCTATACTTTCTTTCTTGGTTCATATATCTAAAAGATTGTGAAAATGCTTAATTCAGTTCTAATCCTTGTCATTATCCTAACTATCGCAACAATCGTCCTCCTTTTCCAACTTCCACCAAAGGAATCTGTTTTCTCCTACTTCGCCCTTGGGGTTATAGTGTTATTAATTCTCCCGTGTCTTTATGTTGCGATAAACATTGATATACACAGTTTGTAATTTATGTGTTGTTATCGGGCTTTACATTCTCCTTTATATTTCGAAGCTCTATGTTTTTGTTTTCTCTTTCCGACTTCAAGTCAAGCGAATAATAGTCCAGAATTTGTAGATATAGAGTTTTGAATAATTATAATGTTTTAAGTAGGAAGGAATGTATTAGCACGATTTGATTTGTTAAATTACCAGAATTCCTGAGGATGGAACTATCAAGAATATGCTTTATTGATATGTTCAGAAGTTAAGCAGAATGAAGGAGTTATGTAACATGGCACATGATGACGTTATGATCTGTGAACCATCACGTTCCATTAGAAACTCAGCATGACTTACTGTAATATAATCACGTTGGCCAAGCGTCATTATATTATACTAACCCATGCTTCAATTCCCAACACTTCTCCACAATTCATTCATAATTTATACTTAAATTTTACAGAAGTTTCCAATATAATGGAATACAGACAACACGAAGAGGTAGATAATTTCTGACAAGAATATTTATGAAAATATCCTCAGAAATATCGAAGATATTTATGATGATATTTTGGAATTTCTAAGTTCGAAGGTTGATGAAGAAAGATTTTCCGCAAGATTTTAACATTAGTACGCAGCAAGATATTCGTTGAAGGTTTCATCGGATCCAGAATTACCTGGATTCTTTGAATATAGAATTTGATCCTTGTATTTGTCCGTGGTCTCCTTCATGGTTAGCTCAATTCGTTTTTCAGTACCAAATTTTCTATCGAGCGTTCCTAACACTCCTTTCTTTATCATCAAACTTTTGGCCATTTAGACCATCTACCATTTTTCTGTTTCCTCTGCATTTAATACTATGATATCTGAATCATTAGTTATCAATTCGAGGTGGTTTCAGGAGAATTGTATTTTTAGATGATTAAATGCTGATGGTAATATGATGTAATATGAAAGGTTCCTCGGTAACAATAAAAGAGCACACGTATATATCAAGGTGATTATAAGGTTGTTTCGAACGAAAAGTCGAAGTTGTCTTGCTGAAGCTGTGACAAAATTGTCTAATTTGAAAAGGAATTGCAAAGTTATTTTCGGTAATATCAATGACAAAGGAGCTAGCACAGATACGTGTTAAACGTTTACTCAGTTTCCAAGAGTTTTTCAGGTGCATAACTATATGCATAAACCTTTCCTTTCGTAGATGAAGTGCGGTTGGTTCATCCTCTCGATTAAGGTGTTTTCAAGAATCATGAAATGTTTGAACACGGATTGGAATCGTCAAGATTCTAATGAGGTTTAAGATGATATCAAGTGGCAAACTTGAAGAATTGTTTAGTTTCATATTTTATAATCAATATTTTAATTCATTTTAATTGTCCAATGTCATTAGTTCACAGTCGATAGTCCACAGTTAACTGTCCAATAATTCATATATAATTTAATATATAATATTCGAATTAATTAATACGTATCGTGACCCGTGTACATGTCTCAGACTCGATCACAACTCAAACTATATATATTATTGTAGAATCAACCTCAACCCTGTATAGCTAACTCCAACATTACTGCATATAGAGTGTCTATGGTTATTCCAAATAATTTATATAGATGCGTCGATATGATATGTCAAAACCTTTTATACGTGTCCCGATATTTAAAGTGCGTAAAATAAATAACAGAAATTAAATGACGATAAATAAAATTGCGAGAATTAAAATTGCGATAAATAAATTGCTATAAATAAATGGTAATACGAAATTAACAGTTAGCCAGAAACAGTTAGCGTGGATTCTTAACAAAATTTCTCATAGTTAATTTGTTTGTTTCTAACAAATTTTATTTTGTTCAATGATTTCTTCTTTATGCCACTTGTTGGATTCTGATAGGCAAAATCCAATTATGAAATTGAATGTAAATGATTATTCTGCGGTGAACGGATACGTATATCTGTGGATGTAGGTAGGATAGTAAATGACTATTGAATCAGATGGGAAGAATATACAGTGTAACTTATTAATGTGAAATCTAAATATTCCTCGGGTAGTACCTACCCGTTAAAATATTTTCACGCTTAACAGTTTATACAAAAGAATTTTTAATTACAATCCTTATGAAAATATATATACATATATATTTTCTTCAGATGTAATCATGAATTTAATGAGTTAATATAATATTAATCTCATCTGATTTTCGATTGGAAATGGAATGAATAATCTCCAAAACTTTAGAGATTACATAATCGCCATATCGAACGAGGATAAATGATGTAGAATGATACGTAGAACGATGATTATACTCGAGGTATAGAATAAGATGTTGAGGCATGGATTGTTGATGGTACTGGTGCTGTTACTGATGGTACTGTTGATGTCGGTGATGTTGTTGAAGCTGGTACATTTTGCACCATATTCTCCAAATTGATTATTCGAGCGTTAGTTCATTGACTTATTACTCCAGGATGATTGTCGGTCGGAACGAGCAGATGAATAAGGTCTAAAATGTGAGATAGTATATAATCGTGACGAGATACTCTGGAAATGAGAGAGAAAATGGTATTACGGACAGGTTCGCTGGTAAGTGTTTCAGGTTCATCGCTAAGAGGTGAATTCGGTTGGTGGAAAGGATCACCTTCTTCTTGTCTCCAATGATTTAGTAAACTACGAACCCATCAAGTGAATTGGGGATGGCTGATTGGTTGATCCATTCTGGTCACACTGCTTTCGGAGTTCGAGTGAAAATCCATATCGGAATAGCTGTCGGAATAACTATCGGAATAGCTATCGAAATCTAAGGGACTCGAACTGGTTGAGGGATTCATCTTGTACGATTAGATGAAGGATTTTCGATAAGAAATAGATTATAGGATGTAGATTAATACCCTGCAATACATAATTTACATATGCATATATGATACTAAAATCTCATAAGTTACAGAGGAATCTACGGAAGCTGTCAGGCAGAGGTAACAATAACAGATACGCTAAGATATGAATTTATCTATACGCTGTCTATGTAATAGAGGCAGTAGGACGTGTCTAGACTTTAAGGATGATAAGCAATTAATTTTCGACACTAAATGATAAGTAAAACTTTTGACATGCAGACACGGTCGAAGTCCAGACTCACTAATGCATCCAAACAACTATCAGTTAGACACACTAATGCAAGACCTGGTTCGCTAAGACCACCGCTCTGATACCACCTGTGATGACCCGTCCTAATCCTCCTGGACGAAGTCTTCAACATTTGGTTCCATTACGAGGTACTGACTTAAATATGCCATGAACAACTCCATGTAATATGAGCAAATGCACAGCGGAAGATTTCTTTCATACCTGAGAATAAACATGCTTTAAAGTGTCAACCAAAAGGTTGGTGAGTTCATAAGTTTATCATAACAATCATTTCAATATATTAATAGACCACAAGATTTCCGTTTATAAATAAATGTACACTCGCAAGTGTATAAAAGTATTCTATAAGTTGTAGGCACCCGGTAACAAGCCTTAACGTTCATGTTTTACCCTCTGAAGTACACCAGATCAGGTGTGTTTAAAATAACCTCGAAGTACTAAAGCATCCCATAGTCAGGATGGGGTAGGCCCAATAGATCTATCTTTAGGATTCGCGCCTACCGTACATAGACAAGTAGTTTAATGTTACCAAGCTAAGGGTATATTTCTGGTTTAAACCCACGTAGAATTAGTTTTAGTACTTGTGCCTATTTCGTAAAATATTTATAAAACAGCGCATGTATTCTCAGCCCAAAAATATATATTGCAAAAGCAATTAAAAAGGGAGCAAATGAAACTCACATATTGTATTTTGTAGTAAAAATACACATGACGTCATTTAACAAGTGTAGGGTTGATTTCGGATTCACGAACCTATATCAAGTATATATATATATATATATATATATATATATATATATATATATATATATATATATATATATATATATATATATATATATATATATATATATTAACACATATACTTGTAATCGAACAACTAAATTTTAAGTTATATTAATTATTAATTTAAATATATTTATTTTTATATATTATATACTATAATGTATTTATGTTTTCATACATATTTATATTAATATCTTAATATATATATATATATATATATATATATATGTTCATAGAAATGTTTATTTGTTATGATAATATAAAAATAATAATAATAAAAATGATATTACTTATAATAGTAAAATAATGATACTAGTTAATAATGAAAATAATAATCATAATTTTTAATAAAAGTGATAATTTTAATAAGAATGGTAATTTTTATCAATATGATACTTTTAATATATATGAAAATTTTATTGATACTTTTAAATGATATTAATAATAATGATGTAAAAATAATATTAATGTTAACATATTAATAATAATTCTAATGATAATGATAATAATAATAATAATAATAATAATAATAATAATACTAAAAATACTACCTCAAGGGAGTAGCTCTTAAAAATAAGTGCCCTTGTCCGGGCTCGAACCCGCGACCTCTCATTCCACACCAAACACCCTTAACCATTGAACTACTAATTTGTATCTATTTTAAACCGTATGATTATTTCTTTAACATGTAAAACCCGTTTTATCATTCTCCTTATTATCAAACATCAACTCGCCATTATCATCTTTGGTTATTTCTTCATAAACAATCATATATTTACTTTGTGTTTTTAAACCCCAACAGAAGATAACGAACAACAACAGCAAGAAAGCTGCAAATACGGGCAGTTTTGGATAGTCCTTGGTGACATTTTTAAAGGAAAAAAAAATATTCGAACAATATAAGATTGTAACGATTAGATGTGTGAAACAAGTGGGTTTTCTTTGGCCCAACATCTCAATATTTTGAAGCTTCATTGCAGCTCTTTGGCAGCCAAAACGTGAATCCCATTTAGCATCAAAGAATTTTCATTTATTTGCAGAATACCACACAACTCATTAATCTAATTCTCAAAGATTCATTTCCATGTCTTGCCCCACAATCAACTCACATTCCACTAACCTTTATTCAATTTAATCTCAGTCATCATTCACTTTAATTGCTAGTAGCCCACATATATAAAAGAAAATGATCAAAAGTGTTCGTTAGCTTTTGTTTGAAATAGGAACCGATTAGTTAGTGGCACTAATTCATCAATTTGTTGGATGGTGGGGTTTGGTTGGAAAATAAAGAAAACATAAAGAGAAATAAGTGGAGTAGTTTTTATCATTTGTCATTATCATTTGCTCATCTATTTCGTGCATTTAAAACAGAAACATCGACCATAGTAACCAATTATATTGATAGTTGCTTGGTTTTGTCTTTGAGCACGAAAACAAAGCAGAATCATATCATTCATTTCGTTTAACATTAGGAACACAGAAAGCAATCTGGTGACGGGTTGTGTGGTGATTTTCAAACGAGGAAGAAGAGAAAAAGAAGAGAGATTGAGGATAGAGAGAGAATCATGGTGAAGGTGATAGATTCACGATGGTGGGTTTACAACTGTAATTTCAGTAGAAAGAAGTAGTGTTTTCGTTAATGATAAAAGGTGGTGGTATGGTGATCATGGAGGTGAATTGGTGGTGGTGATGTTACGTATGTCTTAGGCTAGGTTCGATGGTAGTCGTGGGTTATGGTTTATGGGTTCATGAAAAAGAATGAAGGTTCGATGGTGATTTAAAGTTACACTAAAAGAATCAGCTAGTTGGTAACGGTTTCCAGGCTGGGAAGTCAAGCAGCAACAATTTGTAAGTAGTAGCAGTCCTTCGATATTGAGGAAGTGTGCATGTGACTTGGTTCGTAGGGTGGTGGTCGATGGGTGTTGAGCAAAAGGGAGCCACAAATGATGGTTCACGATTAAAGAAAATGTAGAGAGAAAGTGGTGGCCGGTGTAATGATGGTAATGGGTTGTGGTGTTTAAAGATTTGGGATTAGAAAATGGATTTGATTTTGTTGTTTTTAACTCCAATTGTATTTGCAGAGTGTTAGGTTAATGTTATAGACATGTTTACAGCTAATGTGACTTTATTAACATTTGTTTGGTAGTCTGATTCACTCGACACAGGATATGTTGTCAGAGTTATTCAAAGAAAAAAAAATAAAGTGACTAACAGAATTTGGATTATCTCCACTGATTTGTACGATCTTTGAAATATTAAATCAGATTAGATATAGTTTTGATTGAGCTGTCTAACAAATCTTTAATCCCATGACTTTTAAATTGCGTAATTATCTATATTTATTTATGTCTAAATCTGTATTTATCTATATATATCTATAATTGTATATATTTATAGAATCTGTATATTTATGTATGATAAGTATTTATATATATATATATATATATATATATATATATATATATATATATATATATATATATATATATATATCATTAGTTACATTATCTTAGATATTAATATTACATATTATGTAGTATATACATAATAAATTACATTGAACATTTAATATTCAATATAATATATATAAAATCATATATATATATATATATATATATATATATATATATATATATATATATATATATATATATATATATATATATATATATATATATATATATATATATTTCAATATTAATTTACTTGTTCTATATATTATTTTACATTCTAGTTCAAATGATTAAAGTGTACTTTATTAATTTAAAATATTACATATATACTTATTTTTATATTTATATTTACATATATATTCTTGCATAATTATTTACACACAATTGATCGTGAATCGTCAAGCACAGTCCAAAGGTAAATGACTATATGAAAATAGTCTACAAACTTTAATATTCAACTTTACAGACTTTGCTTATCGTGTCGGAATCTTATAAAGATAGAGTTTAAATTTAGTCGAAAATTCCCGGGTCGTCACAGTTACTATGGTTATTATTATGAAATATAATTAACTTTTAATTATTATAATAACTAAAGTATTTTGAAAATTATAATAATATTAACTTAGTATATGTATTATATATATGTTTATATTAACCAATAATTATACTAATACATTTTAATTTAATAATTAATTCACTAAATATTATATTCACTTTATTTATAAACTTAGTTAATTGTACAAATCAGTAGAATAATTTACAAAAATAATTTTATTAAGTTTTTGTATTTATTTCCCATTTTTCTAATATATATTCTCGATTTATTATAATCAATGTTAATTATATAATAATTTTTAAATTGACCTAATTAAATAATTTTATAATTTTTATGGGTTCTATATTCTTTAAATATGTTATAAAAATTATAAATTCAAATTTTATATAGATATATTATTTATTTAATATTTTCTTATCATTTATCCATTCTATTCGGCTTATAATTAAAAAAATAAAATAAATAAATTCTATTTAAATTCTATTTAAATACTATTTAAATACTACCCATATATTTATTTTAATAATTTTCACAGCCATATATAGGTAATATAATCTCATAAAAAATAATAATTATTTTTGGAATTGTTTAATATTTTATTACGAATTTTACATAGTTTTTGTGTTTAATTAATAAGTAATTTGTATTTAAATATAACTAATATTTCAAAACATATTATAATTATTTTTATAGGTACTACTACTGTTATAAATAATTCCCAAGTAATTACTACTGATATGAATATTTTTATTTAATTTAAATTCATTTTTATACATTAGTTTAATTCGGTAACTAATTAAATATGGAATAAATATATAAAATGTTATAACAATTAATTTTTCTCTTCCAATAATTTTTATATACCTAATAATCTCTGTAAAAATTATCATAATAAATTATAAGTATTTATAACAATTACTTTTAATTTTTGCATGTTATTTGATATATATATTCCAATATTACCTAATAATTCGTTTTTAAATATTTATAAAATCTACAAAATTATTTCTAATCACTTTTATCTCATATAATAATTAATGAACCTGTAAAATTTATTTTTATCAAATTTTTATATTTATTACTCATTTACTCATATATACATTCATATATATATATATTAGAAAATTCATTTTTAAATGTAATATAAATATAATCCGATTATTTAATTCATAAAAATAATTTTATAACATTCCATATTACTTAATATTAATTATAGTATAATCATATAACTTTTATCATTGTGTTTTGATTTTATAATGAATTTAAAATAAAGAAAATGTAATCGGTAATAAATAAATAAAATAAAATTAAAACAGTTGTATATTTGAAAAAAAATTCCAGATTATAATAATCATCTTAAAGTTCTTTATATCATATACATGTATTTTAATGTATTTCGTATTTATATTTTAAAATAATAAGAAATCGGCTACATAAATAAATAAAAAAATGAACCCAAAAAAAATATAAAGTCGATGAAAAAAAATTTACCTCAAGACTTTGCTGCATGTTCTTGAAAAGTGATAAGTGTTTTGTGAAAAAAAATTAAAGATGTACTAGTATTTATAGGCATTAATTAGGGATATATATATATATATATATATATATATATATATATATATATATATATATATATATATATATATATATATAAAATGCGATAATGCCGATGGGTTAAAAAAAAATTAAGATAAGTGTTTTCTTCACAAAAATGTATCTAGTCTTTAATTTGCTTAAATATATTTTCCTATTTGCAAGTAGTATTCAAAATTTAAAATAATAGATTATCCTCTTTTCTTTTTTTTAATCGACCGAGATATAAATGTATACATAAATATATATTTTTTTTGTAAATAAGTCTAAGATTATTCTAGAAAATTTGAATTTTTCATCTTTGTTTTTATTTAATTATTAAATACGAATTTAATATATATTTATTTATATTTTTGGTATTTAATAATATTAAACCTTTATTTTAAATTATTAACTTATAGTTTTCATTATTTATAGTTGTGCCACATTACTTATCATATAAATTTTTTTTGTTACTAAGTTAGTTATGTAGCATTTTAATTATTAACAAGTTAATATAGATTACATATATAATATTAATAATTCATGTACTTTAATTATTACTAGAAGTAGGCTTATATTTATTAATTACTAATTAGTGTTAGGTTTATAATAAAAATAAATATTTAGGGTTGTGATGTTAATAAATGTTTAGGGTTTTATATCACTAATTAGGGTTTGGATTTAGGTTTATTAATTACGAGAAATTAATATCTCTGGACCTTTATTATCCGGATAACAACCCTAATGATACAAGACACTAAAGCCATAAGGGTAAATTGGTAAATTCAAAATGGAAAAGTGAGGGTTGTTATATTACAAGACGGTAGTTGACGTTAGTGGACGTTAGGTGACGTTACTTGACGTTATTTAACGTTACTTGGCGTTAGTTGATGTTACGTGACGTTAGTTGACGTTACTTTACGTTACTTGACGTTACTTGACGTTACTTGAAATTAGTGGACGTTACTTGACGTTAGTAGACGTTAGGTAACGTTACTTGACATTAGTTGACGTTTGTGGATGTTACTTAACGTTAGTTGACGTTACTTAACGTTACTTGACGTTACTTAACGTTACTTGACATTTGTTGACGTTAGTTGACGTTACTGTCACGATACTTGACGTTACTATCATGATACTTGACGTTAATTGACGTTAGTGGACGTTAGTTGACGTTACTTGATGTTACTTGACGTTAGTTGACGTTACTTGACGTTACTTGACGTTAGTTGACGTTAGTTGACGTTACTTAACGTTACTTGACGTTACTTGACGTTACAGTCACATTAGTTGACGTTACTTGACGTTAGTTGACGTTACTTGACGTTAGTTGACGTTACATGACGTTAGTTGACGTTAGTGGACATTAGTTGACGTTAGTGCACGTTACTTGACGTTACTTGACGTTAGTGGACATTACTTGATGTTAGTTGACGTTAGTGGACGTTAGTGAACGTTACTTGACGCTAGTGGACGTTAGTTGACACTTGACATTAGTTGACGTTACTTGACGTTAGCTGACATTACTTGACGTTAGTTGAAGTTAGTGGACGTTAGTGGATGTTAGGTGACGTTAGGTGAAGTTAGGTGACGTTACTTGACGTTACTTTACGTTACTTGACGTTAGTTGACGTTACTTGACATTACTTGACGTTACTTGACGTTACTTGGCGTTATATGACGTTTGTTGACGTTACTGTTAGGTTACTTGACGTTAGTTGACGTTACTTGACGTTACTTGACGTTAGTGGATGTTAGTTGACGTTAGTTGACGTTAGTGGATGTTAGTTGACGTTAGATGACGTTAGTGGACGTTAGTAAACGTTACATGACGTTAGTTGACGTTAGTGGACGTTAGTGGACGTTACTTGGCGTTACTTGACGTTAGTGGACGTTACTTGACATTAGTTGACGTTAGTGGACGTTAGTGGACGTTAGTGGACGTTAGTGGACGTTACTTGACGTTAGTGGATGTTAGTTGACGTTACTTGACGTTATTTGACGTTACTTAATGTTAGTGGATGTTAGCTGACGTTACTTGACGAGTTGACGTTACGTGACGTTAGTGGACGTTAGGTGACGTTACTTGACGTTAGTTGACGTTACTTGACGTTAGTGGACGTTACTTGAAGTTAGTAGATGTTACGTGACGTTAGTGGACGTTAGGTGACGTTACTTGACGTTACTTGACGTTACTTGACCTTACTTGACGTTAGTTGACGTTAGTTGACGTTAGTGGACGTTACTTGACGTTAGTTGATGAAACGACCCATCCTTATCCACCTGGACGAAGTCATCAACATTTGGTCCCATTGCGATGATCGACTCCAAGTAATGTCCTTAAAATGAACAAATGCACAGCGGAAGACTTAATTCGTACCTGAGAATAAACATGCTTAAAAGTGTCAACCAAAAGGTTGGTGAGTTCATAGGTTTATCATAACAATCATTTCAATATTTTAATAGACCACAAGATTTCATATTCATAAACATAATACACTCGCAAGTGTATTTAAAGCATTCTAAGTGGTTGAGCACTTGGTAACCATACTTAACTATTAATCAACGTCGCATATTCCCTTTATTATGAAATCTCACTACACTGTACCAAGTGTAGTCACGAAACGAAGTACTGTGCAACCGTTGAATACTGGTCGTCCAGTCCGGTTGGGGTTGTCAGGCCCGATAGATCTATCAACAGGATTCGCGTTTACAATACCCATGTAAATAGTAGTTACCAAGCTACAGGGAAGTATGCCAGTGGTACAACTCAACGTAGAATGTATTTTTAAGTACTTGTGTCTATTTCGTAAACATTTATAAAAGCAGCGCATGTATTCTCAGCCCAAAAATATATATTGCAAAAGCAATTAAAAAGGGAGCAAGTGAAACTCACCATACTGTATTTTGTAGTAAAAATACATATAACGACATTGAACAAGTATAGGGTTGGCCTCGGATTCACGAACCTATATCATGTATATATATATTAACACGTATAATCGTAATCGAACAAATTATATATATTATTATTAATAATATACTTTTTGTATTATATGTTATACAGATAAATTTTATATTTAATCTATATCTTTTATATAACTAATACTTATCATATTAGATTCTGATATAGTAATTACTCATTATAATATTTTTATGTCATAAATATATATTTTTTTTATATAGAAAACCTTTATTTGGTATATATATATATATATATATATATATATATATATATATATATATATATATATATATATATTAATAAAAATATTACTAATTATAATAAAAAATCATGATAATTCTAATAATAATATTAATGATAATTTTAATAATAAAATGATAATTTTAACAAAAATATTAATTTCAATAATATTATTAATTTTAATAAAAATGATAAATTTAAAAAATAATGATACTTTTAGTAATAATATTAATGATAAATAAATTAGTAATATCAATAGTACTTATGTCATTAATCATATATTCACAATTTTCGTTATATTTGTATTACGTTATTGTCATAATTATATCTATTTTCTTATGTTAAATTTTCATATTATTTTTATAATTTTATTAGTCATAAACATTAACTTAATAATTCTTACATCTTACTTATATTCATGATGTTATAATTTTAGTAACAACAATAATATTAACAACAAAAATAATAATAATAATAATAAAAATAAATAATAATAAATATAACAAAAATGTTTACTACCTTAAAGGTCCAAAAATAAAGATATCAAACTGCCCAAGCTGTGAATCGAACCCTTGACCTTTTGCTTAATCCCAACACTCTATAACGCTTCTCCATTCTTGTTTTTCTGATTGCATACGAATTTAATATCTATCTATCTGTTTTCATCATCCTCTTCTAAAACCCAACTAAGATAATTGAACCTTGGCCCAACAGAGTAAGGTTTTGGCCCAAATAAGTAAGCATGATCTCTAGCCCAACTATAGACCCAACAGCAGATGGTTTAAATAAAAAAAAAAATCTTGTTGCCGCCAAGGATTGAACACCCGACCCCTCGGTACACAAACACACAACTAGACCACATACGCTAGCCGGTTTATTCTAATTTATATATAATCCAAAATTTTATAACCCATATCTCGTCTGTTTCTTTTTCTTCTTCAAAATATAAAACCCAAACATTAGAAACATATCGATTAGTAGCAGTGATCAAAAGGGTTTTAGTTCATCATCATCGTTACACCACCCCACTGTATCATCACTGCCTAGCTTCATTTTCTTCTTCGTGTAATATATATAGAGACAAGAATGGAAAGCATAGTAGTAGAAGTATAACGAGGTTGTGTTTGGTTTTGTTGATCAGCGAAAGAAACAGAAAACTCACAGCTGCAATAGCAGTCAATCATCATCATCATTCACGTTAATCTAATCATTACCATCACTTTAATTGCTACTGTAACAGGGATTAGAAAACGGAAAGAAGGAAGTGTAAAAAGACACGCAGCTGCAGTCGTGGTTTTGGTGGTTTAAATGGGTGATGATCCTCGGTGGTTTGTTATGGTGGTTCGAGAAGAGAGAGAGAGAAGGTGGTCGATGGATTGAGGGTGGCGTCTGTGGTGGTTGTATTCCTTGATCGAACCTGAAACAAAATAGCAACGTAGCAGTGTTAGCTAATCATGGTTGAAGGTGACAAAGGTCCGGTGGTGGCCGTTTGTGATGATGATGATGTTGGTTTTGTGATTCATATGAAAACAGAAGAAGAAAATAATAATAATAATAATAATAATAATAATAATAATAATAATAATAATAATAATAATAATAATAATAATAATAATAATAATAATAATAATAATAATAATAATAATAATAATAATAATAATAATAATAATAATAATAATAATAATAATAATAATAATAATAAATAAATAAAAAAAACTAAACCAAAAGATCTCGTCTCAATAAACCTCGGCCCAATAGGATCGTAACATGGCATCCTAACAAGTATAAGTTAAATCAATTTATAGTTGGATAGTGAATATTATGAAATGGTATGCATGCCTGTCAATTTTTGATGTAAAGAAAGATTGTCTTTTAAAAACGAATGCAATGTTTGTAAAATGTATCATATAGAGGTCAAATACCTCGCAATGTAATCAACTATTGTGAATCGTTTATAATGTATATGAACGGGTCCTTTCAAGTCGTGGTTGTTTGAGAGGGTGGTAGATGATGGTTTTTGTGGTGGTGTAAAGTGGTGGTTTAAGATGATCATGGTGGTGACTTGGTAATCATCACGAGTTAAGTGGTCTTATTTATGCAATGCATAAGTAAATATATACTACTTATGATCTTATTTGAGAGGAAAGAAACACAAATAGTAATCGAATATTAATAATAATATAATAATATTTATAATATAAAAACGTGTGGATGTGTAACTAGCAGCCATCTCTTTTGTTTATATGTACCGACACTTTTTCACGGAAGATGTATCGTGTCCATTGCTAAACAGTTGCGGATATAAGTTCTCCGAAAAATTCCAAATTTTTAGCTCAAGTATGTTTAATTATTTCACTCATTAACTGTTTGATATGTTTAATTATTTCACTCATTAACTGTTTGAAACCTGATCAAAAATGTTCCATAATTATTTCTTTTCTGTTTCAATTTATATGTACGGAGTACTAATATTTAAACTTAAAAAGGTAAAAATATTTTTAACAACTCTAAAGTCTTCGTAATCAATTTACAGTTCAACTTTTATTTTAATCCTTCATGAACATGTATTACATCTTTATTAAAACTAGCGAAACGTCAACCTAGTGTCACTGACGTTTTCAAATTAGGCTCGAAATCCTTTATTCTTAATATATTCTCTTTCTATATATAAACAGTAGTAAACAAATATATTATATATTTTTAAACAAATAGATTTAATATAACTTTATATATTTACAAGTAATATTTATTTACTTAATTATATATATATATATATATATATATATATATATATATATATATATAAATATAGTTCTCATCACATTGCATATTATTTTACATATTTAATTTTAACAATTTAATCATATATTATTCCAAATAATAATTAAAATATATATTTTTCAAATATACATGTATCTATTTAAAAATTAGTTGTTCGTGAATCGTCGAGAATAGTCAAAGGTCAAATAAATATATGAAACACTTCAAAATTTTTGAGACTCAATCTAACAGATTTCTCTTATTGTGTCAAGAATATTAAATCATATCGAGAGTTTCGTTTAAAATTAGTCGGAATTTTCCGGGTCGTGACAGTACCTACCCGTTAAAGAAATTTCGTCCCCGAAATTTGAGTGAGGTCGTCATGGCTGACAATAAAAATGTTTTCATGGCGAATATGAGTTGATAAATAAAGTTTTATCATTATTGATTAATATAGATAAAACGATTCGATTATGTGAAGCGTACGAGTGAAGCTGTCACAAAAGATTGAGATAGAGATTTAACTTTTGATGTAGTCACGGTTGATTTCCGAAATTCAAGGAATTTAAGGAAATCTTCTAATTAAAAGTAAATGTAATAGCATGATTTATTAGCAGACTGTTGGAATTACGGAAGAGCAGAAATATCAAAGAAATATTTCCGTGATATGCTTAGTAATTAAGTAGAATGAAAGAGTCGTGTAACATGACACATGATGAGGATAAGGTCTGTGAATCATCATCACATTACATTAGAAATCTAGCATGACTTACTGTAATATAACCACGTTGGCCTGACGTCATTATATTATACTAACTCATGCTTCAATTCCCTACACTTCTCCAAAAACATTCATAATTAATACTTAGATTTTACTGAAGTTTCCAATATAATAGAATACTGAAAACACGAAGAGGTAGATAATTTCGGACAGGAATATTTATGAAAATATCCTCAAAAATATCGAAGATATTTATGATAATATTTTGGAATTTTCTAAGTTCGGAGATTGATGAAGAAGATTTTTCCGCAAGATTTTAACATGAATTCGGAGCAAGATATTCTCTAAAGATTTCGACGGATCCAGTATTACCTGGATTCTTTGAATATAGGGTTTGGTCCTTGTCTTTGTCATTGGTCTCCTTCACGGTTTACTCAATTCGAACGAAAATCGAATTTGATTTGCTGGAGCTGTGATAAAATTGGCTAGTTTGGAGAGAGATTGCAATGTTATTTTCGGTAATAACAATGCCAAAAGAGCTAGCACAGATACGTGTTAAACGTTTACTCAGTTTCCGAGAGTTTTTCAGGTACATGACTATATGCATAAATCTTTTCTTCCGTAGATGAAGTGCGGCTGGTTCATCCTCTCGATCGAGGTGTTTTCAAGAATTTTGAAGAGTTTGAACGCAGATTGTAATTCGTCAAAATTACAAATGAGGTTTAAGATGAAATCAAGTGGCAAACTTGAAGAGTTGTTTAGTTTCATATGTTATAATCAATATTTTAATTCATTTTAATTGTCCAATGTTATTAGTCCACAGTTAACAGTCCAATAATTCATATATAGTTTAATATATAATATTCAAATTAATTAATACGTATCGTGACCCGTGTACCGGTCTCAGTATTGATCACAACTCAAACTATATATATATTTTGGAATCAACCTCAACCCTGTATAGCTAACTTCGTCATTTGCATATAGAGTGTCTATGGTTATTCCAAGATAGATACATAGATGGGTCAATATGATATGTCGAAACCTTGTATACGTGTCCCGTTATTCAAAGTGCGTAAAATAAATACAGAAATTAAATAACGGTAAATTAAATTGTGATAAATAAAATGTAATACGGAATTAACAGTTAGCTGGGAACAGTTAGCTAGGATTTTGTCAGCGTGAATTCTTAACAAATTAATCGTAGTTAATTTGTTTGTTTCTAACAAATTTTATTTTGTCCAAAGTTTCTTCATTATGCCACTTGTTGGATTCTGATAAGTCAAAATTCAAATATGAAATTGAATAAAAATGGTTATTCTGTGGTGTACATATTCATATATCGGTGAATGTAAACAGGGTAATAGATGATCATTGAATCAGATTTGAAGAATGTACAGTGTAACTTATTAATGTGAAATCTAAATATTCCTCGGGATTTACCTACCAGTTAAAATATTTTCACCATTAACAGTTTGTACAAAAGAATTTTTTTTTTAATTACAATCTTTATAAAAATATATATACATATATATTTTTCTTCAGATGTAATCATGGATTTAATGAGTCAATAAGATATTAAACTCATTTGATTTACCGTTAGAAATAGAATACATAATCTCTAAAACTTTAGAAATTACATAATCGCCATGTCGAACGAAGATAATCGATGTAGAACGATATGTAGAACGAAGATAAAGTAGATAGAACGATACGTAGAATGATGATTATGCTCGAGGTACAGAATGAGATATTGAGGCATGTGATGTTGAAACTTGGGTTGTTGGTGGTACTGGTGTCGATGTTGGTGGTGCTGTTGGTGCCGGTGATGTTGCTGAAGCTGGTAGGTTTTGCACCATATTTTCCAAAGATACCACTGGAGCGTGAAGTTCGTAGATTTCTTCTATTACTCCGGGATGATTGTCGGTCGGAACGAGCGGATGAATAAGGTTTAAAATTTTAGATAGAAGATAATCGTGACGAGCTACCCTGGAGATGAGGCTAAAAATGGTGTTTCGGATAGGTTTGATGGTAAGTGCTTCAGGTTCTTCACCGAGGGTGCAGGTTGGTGGGTGGAAAGGATCGCCTTCTTCTTGTCTCCATTGGTTAAGTCGACTACGAACTCAGCCCCAATTCATCCAGAATTTATGATGGCTGATTGGTTAATTCATTCTGATGACGCTGCTTCCGGAGCTTAGGTGAATATCCATGTCGGAATAGCTGTCGGAATAACTATCGGAATAGCTATCGGAATCTGAGGGACTCGAACTGGTTGAGGGATTCATCTCGTACGATCAGATGAAGGATTTTTTTATAAGAAATAGATTATAGGATGTAGATTAGTACCCTGCAATACATAATTTACGTATGCATATATAATACTAAAATTCCATAAGTTACGGAGGAATCTACGGAATCTGTCAGGCAAAGGTAACAATAACAGATACACTAAGATATGAATTAGCAGATACGCTAAGATATGAATTTTGTCTATACACTATTCATGCAATCATTGCAGTATGATGTGTCTAGACTAAAAATGATAAGTAGGAAATTTTTCGACAAAAATGATAAGCAAAACTTTTGACATGCAGACACGGTCGAAGTCCAGGCTCACTTAATGCATCCTAATAACTATCAGTTAGATACACTAATACAAGACCTGATTCGCTAGCACCAATGCTCTGATACCACCTGAAACGACCCGTCCTTATCCACCTGGACGAAGTCATCAACATTTGATCCCATTGCGATGATCGACTCCAAGTAATGTCCTTAAAATGAACAAATGCACAGCAGAAGACTTAATTTGTACCTGAGAATAAACATGCTTAAAAGTGTCAACCAAAAGGTTGGTGAGTTCATAGGTTTATCATAACAATCATTTCAATATTTTAATAGACCACAAGATTTCATATTCATAAACATAATACACTCGCAAGTGTATTTAAAGCATTCTAAGTGGTTGAGCACTTGGTAACCATACTTAACTATTAATCAACGTCGCATATTCCCTTTATTATGAAATCTCACTACACTGTACCAAGTGTAGTCACGAAACGAAGTACTGTGCAACCGTTGAATATTGGTCGTCCAGTCCGGTTGGGGTTGTCAGGCCCGATAGATCTATCAACAGGATTCGCGTTTACAATACCCATGTAAATAGTAGTTACCAAGCTACAGGGAAGTATGCCAGTGGTACAACTCAACGTAGAATGTATTTTTAAGTACTTGTGTCTATTTCGTAAACATTTATAAAAGCAGCGCATGTATTCTCAGCCCAAAAATATATATTGAAAAAGCAATTAAAAAGGGAGCAAGTGAAACTCACTATACTGTATTTTGTAGTAAAAATACATATAACGACATTGAACAAGTATAGGGTTGGCCTCGGATTCACGAACCTATATCATGTATATATATATTAACACGTATAATCGTAATCGAACAAATTATGTATATTATTATTAATAATATACTTTTTGTATTATATGTTATACAGATAAATTTTATATTTAATCTATATCTTTTATATAACTAATACTTATCATATTAGATTCTGATATAGTAATTACTCATTATAATATTTTTATGTCATAAACATATATTTTTTTTATATAGAAAACCTTTATTTGGTATATATATATATTAATAAAAATATTACTAATTATAATAAAAATCATGATAATTCTAATAATAATATTAATGATAATTTTAATAATAAAATGATAATTTTAACAAAAATATTAATTTCAATAATAATATTAATTTTAATAAAAATGATAAATTTAAAAAATAATGATACTTTTAGTAATAATATTAATGATAAATAAATTAGTAATATCAATAGTACTTATGTCATTAATCATATATTCACAATTTTCGTTATATTTGTATTACGTTATTGTCGTAATTGTAGTGACCCGAACTTTTCCATGTTTATATATATTAATTGAGATTGATATTTACATGATTAAATGTTTCCAACATGTTAAGCAATCAAACTTGTTAAGACTTGATTAATTGAAATATGTTTCATATAGACAATTGACCACCCAAGTTGACCGGTGATTCACGAACGTTAAAACTTGTAAAAACTATATGATGACATATATATGGATATATATATATATATAGTTAACATGATACTATGATAAGTAAACATATCATTAAGTATATTAACAATGAACTACATATGTAAAAACAAGACTACTAACTTAATGATTTTTAAACGAGACATATATGTAACGATTATCGTTGTAAAGACATTTAATGTATATATATCATATTAAGAGATATTCATACATGATAATATCATGATAATATAATAATTTAAAATCTCATTTGATATTATAAACATTTGGTTAACAACATTTAACAAGATCGTTAACCTAAAGGTTTCAAAACAACACTTACATGTAACGACTAACGATGACTTAACGACTCAGTTAAAATGTATATACATGTATTGTTTTAATATGTATTTATACACTTTTGAAAGACTTCAATACACTTATCAAAATACTTCTACTTAACAAAAATTCTTACAATTACATCCTCGTTCAGTTTCATCAACAATTCTACTCGTATGCACCCGTATTCGTACTCGTACAATACACAGCTTTTAGATGTATGTACTATTGGTATATACACTCTAATGATCAGCTCTTAGTAGCCCATGTGAGTCACCTAACACATGTGGGAACCATCATTTGGCAACTAGCATGAAATATCTCATAAAATTACAAAAATATGAGTAATCATTCATGACTTATTTACATGAAAACAAAATTACATATCCTTTATATCTAATCCATACACCAACGACCAAAAACACCTACAAACACTTTCATTCTTCAATTTTCTTCATCTAATTGATCTCTCTCAAGTTCTATCTTCAAGTTCTAAGTGTTCTTCATAAATTCCAAAAGTTCTAGTTTCATAAAATCAAGAATACTTCCAAGATTGCAAGTTTACTTCCAAGTTTTCTAAATCCATTCCAAGTAATCATCCAAGATCAAGAAACCTTTGTTACTTATAGTAGGTTATCTTTCTAATACAAGGTAATAATCATTTTCAAACTTTAATTCAATTTCTATAACTATAACAATCTTATTTCGAGTGGAAATCTTACTTGAAATTGTTTTCATGTTTTGATTCTGCTTCAAGAACTTTCAAGCCATCCAAGGATCCTTTGAAGCTAGATCTATTTTTCTCATTTCCAGTAGGTTTATCCAAGGAACTTGAGGTAGTAATGATGTTCAAAACATCATTCGATTCATACATATAAAGCTATCTTATTCGAAGGTTTAAACTTGTAATCACTAGAACATAGTTTAGTTAATTCTAAACTTGTTCGCAAATAAAAGTTAATCCTTCTAACTTGACTTTTAAAATCAACTAAACACATGTTCTATATCTATATGATATGCTAACTTAATGAATTAAAACCTGGAAACACGAAAAACACCGTAAAACCGGATTTACGCCGTCGTAGTAACACCGCGGGCTGTTTTGGGTTAGTTAATTAAAAACTATGATAAACTTTGATTTAAAAGTTGTTATTCTGAGAAAATGATTTTTATTATGAACATGAAACTATATCCAAAAATTATGGTTAAACTCAAAGTGGAAGTATGTTTTCTAAAATGGTCATCTAGACGTCGTTCTTTCAACTGAAATGACTACCTTTAAAAAAACGACTTGTAACTTATTTTTTCGACTATAAACCTATACTTTTTCTGTTTAGATTCATAAAATAGAGTTCAATATGAAACCATATCAATTTGATTCACTCAAAACGGATTTAAAATGAAGAAGTTATGGGTAAAACAAGATTGGATAATTTTTCTCATTTTAGCTACGTGAAAATTGGTAACAAATCTATTCCAACCATAACTTAATCAACTTGTATTGTATATTATGTAATCTTGAGATACCATAGACACATATACAATATTTCGACCTATCATGTCGACACATCTATATATATTTCGGAACAACCATAGACACTCTATATGTGAATGTTGGAGTTAGCTATACAGGGTTGAGGTTGATTCCAAAATATATATAGTTTGAGTTGTGATCAATACTGAGATACGTATACACTGGGTCGTGGATTGATTCAAGATAATATTTATCGATTTATTTCTGTACATCTATGTAATGACCCGCACTTTTTCGATCGTTCTATACTTATAAGATTAATATTTACATAAATTAAACCTTACCAACATGATAAGCAATCCAAATTGTCGAGATTTATATTTCCGAAAAGAGTTTACACAACGTTTGACCGTCTAGTTTGACCGATGATATCACGAACTATACAATATATGATAATTATACGTTTGTGTATATATATGTATATATACATATTTAACATGATCTAAGAATATTTTAATATCTCATTTTGTATTAATAACAATAAGTTATAAGTATATTTTGAAACTACTAACTTAAGTTTTCAAAACGATAACCATACGTAACGTTATTTGACTTAAATACTTATGACCTATAATGTTTATACATATATCGTATAAATAATGTATTTAATCACTTTTAAAGACTTAAATACATAAAACAATATAAGTATATTTACAAAAGATAGCTATATTTGAATCCTCGTTCCGTTTTCTCAAAGATTTCTACACGTATATCTAGGGTATATGTACCCGTATCATACGCAGCTTCTAGATGTATTTACTATTGGTATATACCAATAAAAATCTGCTCCTTAGCAGCCTTAAATGATTAAGAAACATGTGGAACCAACCATTTGTCAAGTAGCATGAATTATTTAGCAAGAAAACAAAGTTAGGTATTTTTTTTTCCTTTATAACCTAAAAACGTTTTTATGCATGCACACCATTTCTTCACCCCATTTTCTCATACTTACACTCCCATTTCTCTCTCAAAATACTCTTAACTTCATACTTGATCATCTCCAAGCATTTTTTCCATCATTTAGCTTCAAAAACAACACTTAAACCTCATAAGAAAACCTTACAAAAACACTTCAAGAAATCCTTCCAAGAACACAAACTTACTTCCAATCTTTCATCCAATTCCATCACCCTTTTGGTTCTAGCTTTTTACTCCTATTTTACAGCAATCTTGTCCAAGTAACTTGAGGTAGTAACTTTGTTCATAACCTTATTCGATTCATATATATATAGCTATCTTATTTTATGGTATAAAATTTTAACAACAAGAACATAGTTTGAATGTTTTCAAACTTGTTTGCAAACTAAATAGATCCTTCTAACTTAACTTTTAAAATACTTCAAGACCTGTAATATAACTTAAATATATGCTAATTTAACAAGGTATAACTTGGTTTTTCAAAGAACACCTTAAAAACTGTTTTTACAACGTCGGAGTGTAACCGGGGACTGTTTTGGGTTGGATAATTAAAAACCATCTTAAACTTTGAATTGGAAGTTTATCTTCTGGAAAAATTATTTTTAATATGAATATGATAACACATAAAAATTTCATGATTTAACTCAAAGTATAAGTATTTTTAGAAAAATAATCATTTAAGGTTGTTTACATGATGGAAAATGATTAACTTCATAAGTTTCACTAAAGTTTGACCTATGACCTGTGATTTCGAATACAAACTAAGGTATTTACAGTTCATAGTCTTAAAGAGGGACTCGATCCAAGGAAGTGGCAAGTTGAATCAACGAAAACGGAGTTGTAACGAAGAAACTATGACCAAAACGAGATCGGATATCTAAGACTAGTTTAGCTACGAAAATAATTGGAGAAAATTAAATAAATCACATCTTTTTAAAATAACATGATATTTTATATATATGTACTCATAATTTAATTTTATATGGTTCAGGATCACCCGTAAACAATACGAGAAGATTAATCATAAGATCCCATGATTGTACGCAACATGTCATTTGACAACACCGGTACTTTATGTACGCAACACGTCATTTGACAACACCGGTACCATGGGTCAAGATTAATCTCGACCAATACATATACGATGGGGTTTTATTTATTTCGTTGGGGGTTTTATTTATTTCATTGCAGGTATATTAAACATCTAAAAATGAACCATTAAAATTGAATTACTAACAACGAACTGCTAACTACGGACTAAGGAATTATTAAAAGTATTAAAAGTATAACAAGTATATATATGTGACGTTTGTTTAAAAAGAAAAGGTATTGATATATTATATATGGATAGGTTCGTGATATCAACCGGAGACCAAGTCAAATTATATATATCTTCAAGACGAAAGTGAGTATATAGTCCCACTTTTAAACTCTAAATATTTCGGGATGAGAATACATGTATTTTATGTTTTACGTTATGGACACAAGTAACTGAAAATATATTCTACGTTGAGTTGTACCACTGGCATACTTCCCTGTAGCTTGATAACTAATATTTACAGCGGTATTGTAAACGCGAATCCTGTTGATAGATCTATCGGGCCTGACAACCCCAACCGGACTGGACGACCAGTATTCAACGGTTGCACAGTACTTCGTTTTGTGACTACACTTGGTACGGTGTAGTAAGATTTCATATTAAAGGGAATATGCGACGTGATTAAATGTTAAGTATGGTTACCAAGTGCTCAACCACTTAGAATATTTTTATGAAAATGTTTATATATGAAATCTTGTGGTCTATATATATATATTGCTGCCGGCATTAAACCTATATCTCACCAACTTTATGTTGACGTTTTAAGCATGTCTATTCTCAGGTGATAATTAGAAGCTTCCGCTGCAACATGTTGAATTTAAGCAGGATCTTGCGTACTCATATTTGTGTCAAAAATAAAACTGCATATCCGAGGATTTGTACTGTAAAATATGCTAGAAATCGTGTTGTTATCATCATTTGTAAAGTTTGTAAGTCTAAGATTATCGCTAAACGATAATCATCTTTATTTTGTCTAAAGCTTGTATCAAAATAAGAATTATGGCTTGTAATGTAAAATATATGCAGTTGTTCTTTTAAAAATGTCGCATATAGAGGTCAATACCTCGCAATGAAATCATACGTTATCTAACACGTTCTTATGGTTAAGGACGGGTTATGACATGTGGTATCAGAGTGGTGGTCTTAGCGAACCAGGTTTGCATTAGTGTGTCTAAACCGATAAGTCGTTAGGATACATTATTAAGTCTGGACTTTGACCGGGTCTGATTTAAAAACCATTGCTTATCATTGTTGGTTAAAATTTATATGTAAATATTATGTAGTACTAATGGGTTAGTTGTTGTGTGATAGATGTCGGGCTCAAAACTTGTCATCACATTCAGCGACTCCGAACCAGAATCTTCAGATGGTGTTCCAGTCATTAACCTATCCGATGACGAAAATAATATCTTTGGGGAAGACTCACAAATTCCGGATGAACCGACTATAGAGAACCCGGAAAGTGAACCCGAGGAGGAAAGTGAACCCGAGGAGGAAAGTGAACCCGAGGAGGAAAGTGAACCCGAGGAGGAAAGTGAACCCGAGGAAGAAATACAGGAAATTACAAAAGAAGAGTTCGAACTAGGAAAGAAACGAAAGGCTAATGAATTAGAAAATTCAAATCCTGAGTTTAATAAGGATGATGTGGCACCAACTCCACTAGACACTACCACCCCTATTCCCGCTATTCCTATTCGTTCTATCCCGGCATCCAGTTCTTCAGTCCCACAGCCAAAATATAGGCAGACAGCCAGGATAAGCGTTAAGCGATTCTTTGAACCTAAACGTCCTAGAAAATAGACCAAACGATGCGCTGCCGTATTAAACCATGGGATCATATAATGTTTTGTATAATATTATTAGTGTGGTTTGTTTAATGTTCGATGTAAGATAAGCATATGTAAAATAGTGAAGTGTGAAATGCAATAATTTTCCATGGTTAAGTATTATTTAGATGGTAGTAATTGATTCTGTACTAAGCTATTAAGTATGGACATTAACGGGTAGGTACTACCCTAAATATAATTATAAAACGCTAATAAGAAGAAAAGGCTTTTATAATAATACCTGGTTCATATTATTAATAAGCTATAATGTACTGTAAATATACACTACATCTATAATATTCCATGTGAATAATTATTTTCTTTTCATTCTTATAGAAGAATATGGCGCGATTGAACCGAATGACGGAACAAGAAATCCAGGAACTCATCAATCAGCGAGTGAACGACAGAATGTTATGGGTCGAGGCTGCAAGAGGTGCTGCAGTTAACCCAAATCCTCGTGTGGGGTGCACTTACAAAACTTTTCAAGCTTGCAAGCCCTCATCATTCAGTGGAACAGAAGGACCGATCGGTTTAACCCGGTGGATAGAAAAGATGGAGACTGTGTTTAAAATAAGTGGTTGTGTTGAAAAGGACATGACCAAGTATGCATCGTGCACTTTACAAGATAGTGCACTCACGTGGTGGAAAAATTATGTGAAGGCTGTAGGAGGAGATGTAGCTTATGATACTCCATGGGAAGAATTCAAAACAATGTTAATCAACGAATATTGTCCAAGGAACGAGGTTAGGAAGTTGGAAGATGAATTACGAAGTCTGAAGGTTATTGGTACTGAAATCACCAACTACAATCAGCGATTCATGGAATTAGTTTTGCTATGTCCTGAATTGGTTCCAACCGAAGAACGGAAAATTGAAATGTACAAAGATGGGTTGCCCAAAAAGGTCAAGGCAAATGTTACAGCATCGAAACCTAAGACAATTCATGAAGCTATAACCATGGCAAACGAGCTAATGGATCAGGTCATCATGGATAAGAAAGTATCCAATACTGATGTGAAGGTATCAGGTAACAAAAGAAAGTGGAATGGAAATTATGATCGAGGTAACCAACAACAATCTTTTAAGAAACAAGAAAACACGCAAGGTACGGGTAGTGGTTTAAGCTTTGGTTATAAAGGACAAAATCCTTTATGCAACCGATGCCACAAACATCACTCTGGTTACTGTAATGTGGTATGCAACAAATGTAATCGAAAGGGTCATCTTGCTGAAGATTGTAGGGCTCTCGTTACAAATACAAATGGTACCAAGACTCCTGCCACCAATGCAAATAGAACTGCTTTGGCTACCATTACTTGTTTTGGGTGTGGAAAACAAGGTCACTATAAGAGCCAGTGCCCGAATCCAGAGAAGAATATTGGACCTGCACGTGGAAGAGCATTTGTTATTAATGCTAAAGAGGCATGTGAAGACCCGGAGCTTGTTACGGGTACGTTTACCATTAATAACTTATCCGCATCTATTATATTTGATACTGGTGCTGATAGAAGTTACGTGTGTAGAGACTTTCACGCTAAATTGAATTGTTCATCATTACCTCTAGATGCTAAGTACATGATTGAGTTAGCTAATGGTAAACTAATTAAAGCCGATAAAATTTGCCGTGATTGTAAAATAAATTTAGCCGGAGAAACATTTAAAATTGACTTAATACCCGTAGAATTAGGAAGTTTTGATGTAATAGTCGGCATGGACTGGATGTCCAAAATAGGAGCTGAAGTTGTGTGCGCCAAGAAGGCAATTCGCATTCCTCGTAAGAATAAAACGCCAGTAATGATTTATGGAGAGAAGGGTAACTCAAAGCTAAAACTCATTAGTTATTTGAAAGCTCAAAAGTGCTTGAAGAAAGGGTGCTATGCTATCTTAGCACATGTTAATAAAGTCGAAAAGAAAGAAAAAGAGAAGTGCATCAATGACGTGCCTATGGCAAGAGATTTTCCTGAAGTATTTCCGGAAGAGTTGCCGGGATTACCTCCATTTAGATCTGTAGAATTTCAAATAGATTTAGTACCAGGAGCTGCACCAGTGGCTCGTGCTCCATATAGACTTGCACCGTCCGAGTTAAAAGAACTTCAAAGTCAGTTAAAAGAATTACTAGACCGTGGATTCATACGACCAAGCACTTCACCGTGGGGAGCTCCAATTTTATTCGTCAAGAAGAAAGACGGATCTTTCCGAATGTGTATAGATTATCGTGAATTAAATAAGTTAACTATCAAGAATCGGTATCCACTACCGAGAATTGACGACTTATTTGATCAACTCCAAGGATCATGTGTGTACTCGAAAATTGACCTAAGATCGGGTTATCATCAATTACGTGTCAAAGAAGAAGATATACCGAAAACTGCTTTTCGGACACGCTACGGTCATTACGAATTTTTGGTCATGCCGTTTGGATTGACGAATGCGCCAGCTGTATTCATGGATCTCATGAATCGAGTTTGTAGTCCATATTTAGATAAGTTTGTTATCGTTTTCATTGATGATATTCTTATCTATTCCAAGAGTGAGCAAGAGCATGAACAGCATTTAAGGTTGATATTAGAGTTATTGAGAAAAGAACAGCTATATGCTAAATTTTCTAAATGTGCTTTCTGGTTGAAAGAAGTGCAATTTCTTGGCCACGTTGTTGGTAGCAAAGGAATTCAGGTTGATCCAGCAAAAATTGAAGCCATTGAAAAATGGGAGACTCCTAAGACACCAATGCAGATACGCCAATTTTTGGGTTTAGCCGGTTATTATAGAAGGTTTATTCAAGATTTTTCCCGAATAGCTAAGCCGTTGACAGCGTTAACGCAAAAAGGGAAGAAATATGAATGGACTTCCGAGCAGGAGAGTGCATTTCAATTACTGAAAAAGAAGTTGACTACGGCGCCTATTTTATCATTACCAGAAGGGAACGATGATTTTGAAATATATTGTGACGCTTCGCGACAAGGTTTTGGTTGCGTTCTTATGCAACGGAAGAAAGTTATTGCATACGCATCCCGACAATTAAAGATTCACGAGCGGAATTATACGACGCATGATCTAGAACTGGGAGCAGTCGTGTTTGCATTGAAGATATGGAGACACTACTTGTATGGGGTTAAATGCACTGTGTTTACTGATCATAAAAGCCTTCAACATATTTTCGATCAAAAACAGCTGAACATGAGGCAACGTAGGTGGGTTGAGTTAATAAATGACTATGATTGTGAAATTCGTTATCATCCCGGGAAAGCGAACGTGGTGGCCGACGCTCTAAGCAGAAAGGAACGAGAACCAATTCGAGTACGAGCGATGAACATAAAAATTCGCATGAATCTCAACTCACAAATCAAAGAAGTTCAACGAGAAGCACTTACTAAAGAAAATATAGGAAATGAAATAATGAAGAAGTATGAGAAGCAACTCGTTATGCGGGAAGATGGAATTCGATATTTTGCAAATCGTATTTGGGTACCGAAGTTGGGTGGATTAAGGAAGTTAATATTGAATGAGGCACATAAGACAAGATACTCGATACATCCTGGAGTTGGAAAGATGTATCAAGATCTTAAGACGCATTATTGGTGGCCTAATTTGAAGACAGACGTTGTAACATATGTTGGGGAATGTTTAACTTGTTCCAAAGTCAAAGCAGAACACCAGAAGCCGTCAGGATTACTTCAACAACCAGAAATCCCAGAATGGAAATGGGACGGTATTACCATGGATTTCATCACGAAGTTACCAAAGACTGCCTGGGGATACGACACCATTTGGGTGATTGTTGATCGTCTCACCAAGTCTGCACATTTCCTGCCTATAAAGGAAACGGATAGAATGGAGAAACTATTACGATTGTATATAAAGGAAATTGTTTCAAGACATGGAATACCTATTTCCATTATATCCGATCGTGATAGTAGATTTACCTCAAAGTTCTGGCAATCACTACAGGAGGCACTAGGAACTCGTTTGGATATGAGTACCGCATATCATCCGCAAACCGACGGGCAGAGTGAAAGAACGATTCAGACTCTTGAAGACATGCTCAGGGCATGTGTGATCGATTTTGGAAACGGATGGGATAAATATCTACCATTAGCAGAATTCTCGTATAATAATAGTTATCATGCGAGCATTAAAGCTGCACCATTCGAAGCATTGTATGGAAGGAAGTGTAGATCTCCTATCTGTTGGAATGAAGTAGGAGATCGACAATTAACTGGTCCCGAGATCATACATGAAACGACTGAGAAGATAGTACAAATCAAGGAGAGATTGAAAACAGCCCGTAGTCGCCAACAGAGCTACGCCGATGTCCGAAGGAAACCATTAGAGTTTCAGATCGGGGACATGGTTATGCTAAAGGTGTCACCTTGGAAAGGTGTAATACGCTTCGGAAAAAGGGGTAAACTGAACCCAAGATATGTAGGCCCGTTCAAGATCATCGAACGCATTGGACCGGTAGCTTATCGACTCGAGTTACCGCAACAACTCGCCGGAGTACATAATACATTTCACGTCTCGAACCTTAAGAAGTGTCTTGCAAAGGAAGACCTCACCATTCCTCTTGAAGAAATTCAAGTTGACGAGAAACTACAATTCATAGAAAAACCAATCGAGATCATGGATCGTGAAGTTAAACGGCTCAAGCAGAGCAACATACCGATCGTTAAAGTTTGTTGGAATGCACGAAGAGGTCCCGAGTTTACTTGGGAGCGAGAGGATCAAATGAAACAAAAATACCCGCATTTGTTTCCCGATGACGCAAAATAGGTACGATTTTAAAATTTCGGGATGAAATTTATTTAACGGGTAGGTACTGTAATGACCCGCACTTTTTCGATCGTTCTATACTTATAAGATTAATATTTACATAAATTAAACCTTACCAACATGATAAGCAATCCAAATTGTCGAGATTTATATTTCCGAAAAGAGTTTACACAACGTTTGACCGTCTAGTTTGACCGATGATATCACGAACTATACAATATATGATAATTATACGTTTGTGTATATATATGTATATATACATATTTAACATGATCTAAGAATATTTTAATATCTCATTTTGTATTAATAACAATAAGTTATAAGTATATTTTGAAACTACTAACTTAAGTTTTCAAAACGATAACCATACGTAACGTTATTTGACTTAAATACTTATGACCTATAATGTTTATACATATATCGTATAAATAATGTATTTAATCACTTTTAAAGACTTAAATACATAAAACAATATAAGTATATTTACAAAAGATAGCTATATTTGAATCCTCGTTCCGTTTTCTCAAAGATTTCTACACGTATATCTAGGGTATATGTACCCGTATCATACGCAGCTTCTAGATGTATTTACTATTGGTATATACCAATAAAAATCTGCTCCTTAGCAGCCTTAAATGATTAAGAAACATGTGGAACCAACCATTTGTCAAGTAGCATGAATTATTTAGCAAGAAAACAAAGTTAGGTATTTTTTTTTTCCTTTATAACCTAAAAACGTTTTTATGCATGCACACCATTTCTTCACCCCATTTTCTCATACTTACACTCCCATTTCTCTCTCAAAATACTCTTAACTTCATACTTGATCATCTCCAAGCATTTTTTCCATCATTTAGCTTCAAAAACAACACTTAAACCTCATAAGAAAACCTTACAAAAACACTTCAAGAAATCCTTCCAAGAACACAAACTTACTTCCAATCTTTCATCCAATTCCATCACCCTTTTGGTTCTAGCTTTTTACTCCTATTTTACAGCAATCTTGTCCAAGTAACTTGAGGTAGTAACTTTGTTCATAACCTTATTCGATTCATATATATATAGCTATCTTATTTTATGGTATAAAATTTTAACAACAAGAACATAGTTTGAATGTTTTCAAACTTGTTTGCAAACTAAATAGATCCTTCTAACTTAACTTTTAAAATACTTCAAGACCTGTAATATAACTTAAATATATGCTAATTTAACAAGGTATAACTTGGTTTTTCAAAGAACACCTTAAAAACTGTTTTTACGACGTCGGAGTGTAACCGGGGACTGTTTTGGGTTGGATAATTAAAAACCATCTTAAACTTTGAATTGGAAGTTTATCTTCTGGAAAAATGATTTTTAATATGAATATGATAACACATAAAAATTTCATGATTTAACTCAAAGTATAAGTATTTTTAGAAAAATAATCATTTAAGGTTGTTTACATGATGGAAAATGATTAACTTCATAAGTTTCACTAAAGTTTGACCTATGACCTGTGATTTCGAATACAAACTAAGGTATTTACAGTTCATAGTCTTAAAGAGGGACTCGATCCAAGGAAGTGGCAAGTTGAATCAACGAAAACGGAGTTGTAACGAAGAAACTATGACCAAAACGAGATCGGATATCTAAGACTAGTTTAGCTACGAAAATAATTGGAGAAAATTAAATAAATCACATCTTTTTAAAATAACATGATATTTTATATATATGTACTCATAATTTAATTTTATATGGTTCAGGATCACCCGTAAACAATACGAGAAGATTAATCATAAGATCCCATGATTGTACGCAACATGTCATTTGACAACACCGGTACTTTATGTACGCAACACGTCATTTGACAACACCGGTACCATGGGTCAAGATTAATCTCGACCAATACATATACGATGGGGTTTTATTTATTTCGTTGGGGGTTTTATTTATTTCATTGCGGGTATATTAAACATCTAAAAATGAACCATTAAAATTGAATTACTAACAACGAACTGCTAACTACGGACTAAGGAATTATTAAAAGTATTAAAAGTATAACAAGTATATATATGTGACGTTTGTTTAAAAAGAAAAGGTATTGATATATTATATATGGATAGGTTCGTGATATCAACCGGAGACCAAGTCAAATTATATATATCTTCAAGACGAAAGTGAGTATATAGTCCCACTTTTAAACTCTAAATATTTCGGGATGAGAATACATGTATTTTATGTTTTACGTTATGGACACAAGTAACTGAAAATATATTCTACGTTGAGTTGTACCACTGGCATACTTCCCTGTAGCTTGATAACTAATATTTACAGCGGTATTGTAAACGCGAATCCTGTTGATAGATCTATCGGGCCTGACAACCCCAACCGGACTGGACGACCAGTATTCAACGGTTGCACAGTACTTCGTTTTGTGACTACACTTGGTACGGTGTAGTAAGATTTCATATTAAAGGGAATATGCGACGTGATTAAATGTTAAGTATGGTTACCAAGTGCTCAACCACTTAGAATATTTTTATGAAAATGTTTATATATGAAATCTTGTGGTCTATATATATATATTGCTGCCGGCATTAAACCTATATCTCACCAACTTTATGTTGACGTTTTAAGCATGTCTATTCTCAGGTGATAATTAGAAGCTTCCGCTGCAACATGTTGAATTTAAGCAGGATCTTGCGTACTCATATTTGTGTCAAAAATAAAACTGCATATCCGAGGATTTGTACTGTAAAATATGCTAGAAATCGTGTTGTTATCATCATTTGTAAAGTTTGTAAGTCTAAGATTATCGCTAAACGATAATCATCTTTATTTTGTCTAAAGCTTGTATCAAAATAAGAATTATGGCTTGTAATGTAAAATATATGCAGTTGTTCTTTTAAAAATGTCGCATATAGAGGTCAATACCTCGCAATGAAATCATACGTTATCTAACACGTTCTTATGGTTAAGGACGGGTTATGACAATCTAACTGTGGACAACTAGTTGTAGGTTACTAACGAGGACAGCTGACTTAATAAACTTAAAACATCAAAATATATTAAAAGTGTTGTAAATATATTTTGAACATACTTTGATATATATGTATATATTGTTATAGGTTCGTGAATCAACCAGTGGCCAAGTCTTACTTCCCGACGAAGTAAAAATCTGTGAAAGTGAGTTATAGTCCCACTTTTAAAATCTAATATTTTTGGGATGAGAATACATGCAGGTTTTATAAATGATTTACAAAATAGACACAAGTACGTGAAACTACATTCTATGGTTGAATTATCGAAATCGAATATGCCCCTTCTTATTAAGTCTGGTAATCTAAGAATTAGGGAACAGACACCCTAATTGACGCGAATCCTAAAGATAGATCTATTGGGTCTAACAAACCCCATCCAAAGTACCGGATGCTTTAGTACTTCGAAATTTATATCATATCCGAAGGGTATCCCGGAATGATGGGGATATTCTTATATATGCATCTTGTTAATGTCGATTACCAGGTGTTCACCATATGAATGATTTTTATCTCTATGTATGGGATGTGTATTGAAATATGAAATCTTGTGGTCTATTGTTACGATTTGATATATATAGGTTAAACCTATAACTCACCAACATTTTTGTTGACGTTTAAAGCATGTTTATTCTCAGGTGAATACTAAGAGCTTCCGCTGTTGCATACTAAAATAAGGACAAGATTTGGAGTCCATGTTTGTATGATATTGTGTAAAAACTGCATTCAAGAAACTGATTTCGATGTAACATATTTGTATTGTAAACCATTATGTAATGGTCGTGTGTAAACAGGATATTTTAGATTATCATTATTTGATAATCTGCGTAAAGCTTTTTAAACCTTTATTTATGAAATAAAGGTTATGGTTTGTTTTAAAAATGAATGCAGTCTTTAAAAAACGTCTCATATAGAGGTCAAAACCTCGCAACGAAATCAATTAATATGGAACGTTTTTAATCAATAAGAACGGGACATTTCAGTTGGTATCCGAGCGTTGGTCTTAGAGAACCAGAAAATTTGCATTAGTGTGTCTTATCGAGTTTGTTAGGATGCATTAGTGAGTCTGGACTTCGACCGTGTTTTCTTTAAAAATGATTGCTTAACATTTTTGTTGGAAACTATATATTATTAACATGTATATATTATGTGATATATTAATCTCTTAACATGTTTGATATTGTGTGATAGATGTCTACCTCTAGCACAAATCCCATTGACTCACCTAATAATAACGAAGAGTCGAATATATATTGGACTGATTCACAAGTTCCCGAAGAGGAACCGGAAGAAGAATCAGAACCGGAAGAAGAATCAGAACCGGAAGAGGAGGAATCGGAGGAGGAAATAGAACCGGTGGGGGAAATAATAAAACGGTTAAGTAAAAGAAAATCCTCAACCAACCGACCAAGGTTAATTATGGTCAATGGTGTTTCCGCCAAGGAAGCAAAATATTGGGAGGATTACCAATTCTCCTATGAATCAGATTCCGACGAGAATTCCGATGATGTTATAGAAATTACCCCAACTGAATTTAAAAAGGCAAAAGAAAATAATAAGGAAAAGGGCATAAAAATAGAGAAATCTAATTCCAACCCCGATGAACTTTATATGTATCGTCAACCCCCGAAGTCCTTAAGTTGTAACAATGACCCGGGAACCTCTAAACCACCAGGTTTTTCTAAACCAATGTGGATAACGACGGCTCGTATTAGGGGAACATCATATATCCCTAGAAACTTGGCAAAACGAAACAAAACCAAAGAAGAAGAAACAAGCGAGTCGGAATAAGATAGCTGTATTCGTGTGGTGTAATATATGTAATATAGTGTGCTTATGCTTTATGATATATGTAAAAATTGCTTGTATTAATAAGTATTTTTTTTTATGAATCTAACTCTTGTCTATTTTACAGTATAAAAACACAAAATGGATAGACAACCCAATATTTTAAGAGACCTACCCGGAGACATGATTGATGAAATCTTGTCTAGAGTCGGTCAGAATTCCTCGACACAACTATTTAAGGCGAGATCAGTTAGTAAGACATTCGAAGAACGTTCCAAGAATGTCTTGGTTTATAAGAGACTTTCGTTTGAAAGACGGGGGATATCACATTGGGAAACCCATAAGTTACGATGTGTTTAGTTTGACGCATATATTGCGGGGAACCCAAATGCTATTTTACGCAACGGGTTAAGAAATTATTTTGACTCAATGTATCCGAATATAGGACTTCATGATTTAGAAAAAGCGGCTAACATGCAACATAAAGAAGCATGCTATGCTTACGGGTTAGTAATGTTTGCTTCTCACCAAAGTGAGAAAAAGAACATCGGGCTACAGCTATTAAACAAAACGTTCCCACAAGTGACGGAGTCGGTAATTGGGGTAAGAAATGAGGTTTTTAGGTTATTACCAGACTGTTGGTCATTACGTAACCCTCGTCCCTTTGACAACGTTACAACACGCTGTCTTATCAACGGCCATAACGGTTATGTTCCACAAGACCAAGGATGGGAAGTAGTCCTAGTAAAACCAGAATGCATGACTTGTTTCTGGACGTATGAATTACGTGTCTTTATTGCCTTTGCTGAACGACTTGTGTACTAGCTAGAATTATCTTCACAGCTATCTTGTATCAAAGTTATTGTGTGCTATATTTCATGCTTTATGTAAAATAAACGGTATTGTAAATTTGTAAAATATTGTATAAAAGTTTGAACGCGAAATATTATTATAATCAGTTTTTCATATAGAATTGTAGTAGTTGAATTGTATATTAGCTACTAAGTATGAACTTAACGGGTAGGTACTACCCGAATTTAAACTTATAAAACGCTAATATGAAGAAAAAAAGCTTTTATAAATGAGTTCATATTATGCTATGAAATACTATTAACTACTCTTAATATTCTGTATGATTAACTTGTTCCATTTGACTATTTTGAAGGAAATGGCACCGACTACTTGACACACCGTGAATATGAATGAAGAGGAATTCCGTACTTTTCTAGCTTCAAACATAGCCGCAGTACATGTAGTGACCCGAACTTTTCCATGTTTATATATATTAATTGAGATTGATATTTACATGATTAAATGTTTCCAACATGTTAAGCAATCAAACTTGTTAAGACTTGATTAATTGAAATATGTTTCATATAGACAATTGACCACCCAAGTTGACCGGTGATTCACGAACGTTAAAACTTGTAAAAACTATACGATGACATATATATGGTTATATATATAGTTAACATGTTTTTATTATAAGTATGTATCTCATTAGGTATTTTAACAATGAGTTATATACATAAAAATGAGACTATTAATTTAAGAAACTCGAAAACGATATATATAACGATTATCGTTATAACAACGTCTTACTAGGTACATATGAATCATATTAAGATATTGATACACTTGGTTAATTATGTTAAATGATAAGTAAATATATTATTAAGTGTATTAACAATGAAATACATATGTAAAAATAAGACTACTAACTTAATGATTTCGAAACGAGACATATATGTAACGATTACCGTTGTAACGACATTTAACTGTATATACATCATACTGAGATATATTATATATCATAATATCATGATAATATAACAATTTAACATCTCATTTGTTATAATAAACAATGGGTTAACAACATTCAACAAGATCATTAACCTAAAGGTTTCAAAACAACATTTACATGTAACGACTAACGATGACTTAACGACTCAGTTAAAATGTATATACATGTAGTGTTTTAATATGTATTCATACACTTTTGAAAGACTTCAAGACACTTATCAAAATACTTCTACTTAACAAAAATGCTTACAATTACATCCTCGTTCAGTTTCATCAACAATTCTACTCGTATGCACCCGTATTCGTACTCGTACAATACACAGCTTTTAGATGTATGTACTATTGGTATATACACTCCAATGATCAGATATTAGCAGCCCATGTGAGTCACCTAACATATGTGGGAACCATCATTTGGCAACTAGCATGAAATATCTCATAAAATTACAAAAATATGAGTAATCATTCATGACTTATTTACATGAAAACAAAATTACATATCCTTTATATCTAATCCATACACCAACGACCAAAAACACCTACAAACACTTTCATTCTTCAATTTTCTTCATCTAATTGATCTCTCTCAAGTTCTATCTTCAAGTTCTAAGTGTTCTTCATATATTTTACAAGTTCTAGTTACATAAAATCAAGAATACTTTCAAGTTTGCTAGCTCACTTCCAATCTTGTAAGGTGATCATCCAACCTCAAGAAATCTTTATTTCTTACAGTAGGTTATCATTCTAATACAAGGTAATAATCATATTCAAACTTTGGTTCAATTTCTATAACTATAACAATCTTATTTCAAGTGATGATCTTACTTGAACTTGTTTTCGTGTCATGATTCTGCTTCAAGAACTTCGAGCCATCCAAGGATCCGTTGAAGCTAGATCCATTTTTCTCTTTTCCAGTAGGTTTATCCAAGGAACTTAAGGTAGTAATGATGTTCATAACATCATTCGATTCATACATATAAAGCTATCTTATTCGAAGGTTTAAACTCGTAATCACTAGAACATAGTTTAGTTAATTCTAAACTTGTTCGCAAACAAAAGTTAATCCTTCTAACTTGACTTTTAAAATTAACTACACACATGTTCTATATCTATATGATATGCTAACTTAATGATTTAAAACCTGGAAACACGAAAAACACCGTAAAACCGGATTTACGCCGTCGTAGTAACACCGCGGGCTGTTTTGGGTTAGTTAATTAAAAACTATGATAAACTTTGATTTTAAAGTTGTTATTCTGAGAAAATGATTTTTATTATGAACATAAAACTATATCCAAAAATTATGATTAAACTCAAAGTGGAAGTATGTTTTCTAAAATGGTCATCTAGACGTCGTTCTTTCGACTGAAATGACTACCTTTACAAAAACGACTTGTAACTTATTTTTCCGACTATAAACCTATACTTTTCTGTTTAGATTCATAAAATAGAGTTCAATATGAAACCATAGCAATTTGATTCACTCAAAACGGATTTAAAATGAAGAAGTTATGGGTAAAACAAGATTGGATAATTTTTCTCATTTTAGCTACGTGAAAATTGGTAACAAATCTATTCCAACCATAACTTAATCAACTTGTATTGTATATTATGTAATCTTGAGATACCATAGACACGTATACAATGTTTCGACCTATCATGTCGACACATCTATATGTATTTCGGAACAACCATAGACACTCTATATGTGAATGTTGGAGTTAGCTATACAGGGTTGAGGTTGATTCCAAAATATATATAGTTTGAGTTGTGATCAATACTGAGATACGTATACACTGGGTCGTGGATTGATTCAAGATAATATTTATCGATTTATTTCTGTACATCTAACTGTGGACAACTAGTTGTAGGTTACTAACGAGGACAGCTGACTTAATAAACTTAAAACATCAAAATATATTAAAAGTGTTGTAAATATATTTTGAACATACTTTGATATATATATGTATATATTGTTATAGGTTCGTGAATCAACCAGTGGCCAAGTCTTACTTCCCGACGAAGTAAAAATCTGTGAAAGTGAGTTATAGTCCCACTTTTAAAATCTAATATTTTTGGGATGAGAATACATGCAGGTTTTATAAATGATTTACAAAATAGACACAAGTACGTGAAACTACATTCTATGGTTGAATTATCGAAATCGAATATGCCCCTTTTTATTAAGTCTGGTAATCTAAGAATTAGGGAACAGACACCCTAATTGACGCGAATCCTAAAGATAGATCTATCGGGCCTAACAAACCCCATCCAAAGTACCGGATGCTTTAGTACTTCGAAATTCATATCATATCCGAAGGGTGTCCCGGAATGATGGGGATATTCTTATATATGCATCTTGTTAATGTCGGTTACCAGGTGTTCACCATATGAATGATTTTTATCTCTATGTATGGGATGTGTATTGAAATATGAAATCTTGTGGTCTATTGTTACGATTTGATATATATAGGTTAAACCTATAACTCACCAACATTTTTCTTGACGTTTTAAGCATGTTTATTCTCAGGTGATTATTAAGAGCTTCCGCTGTCGCATACTTAAATAAGGACAAGATTTGGAGTCCATGCTTGTATGATATTGTGTAAAAACTGCATTCAAGAAACTTATTTTGTTGTAACATATTTGTATTGTAAACCATTATGTAATGGTCGTGTGTAAACAGGATATTTTAGATTATCATTATTTGATAATCTACGTAAAGCTTTTTAAACCTTTATTGATGAAATAAAGGTTATGGTTTGTTTAAAAATGAATGCAGTCTTTGAAAAACGTCTCATATAGAGGTCAAAACCTCGCAACGAAATCAATTAATATGGAACGTTTTTAATCAATAAGAACGGGACATTTCAGTTGGTATCCGAGAGTTGGTCTTAGAGAACCAGAAAATTTGCATTAGTGTGTCTTATCAAGTTTGTTAGGATGCATTAGTGAGTCTGGACTTCGACCGTGTTTACTTGAAAAATGATTGCTTAACAAATTTTGTTGGAAACTATATATTTTTAACATGTGAATATTATGTGATATATTAATCTCTTAACGAGTTTGATATTATGTGATAGATGTCTACCTCTAGAACAAGTCTCATTGACTCACCTAATAATAATGAAGAGTCAAATGTAAATTGGAATGATTCGTGGACTGATTCACAAGTTCCCGAAGAGGAACCGGAAGAAGAGTCGGAACCGGAAGAAGAATCGGAACCGGAAGAAGAATCGGAACCGGATGAAGAAATAGAACCGGTGGGGGAAATAATAAAACGGTTAAGTAAAAGAAAATCCTCAACCAACCGACCAAGGTTAATTATGGTCAATGGTGTTTCCGCCAAGGAAGCAAAATATTGGGAGGATTACCAATTCTCCGATGAATCAGATTCCGACAAGAATTCCGATGATGTTATAGAAATTACCCCAATTGAATTTAAAAAGGCAAAAGAAAATAATAAGGGAAAGGGCATAAAAATAGAGAAATCTAATTCCAACCCCGATGAACTTTATATGTATCGTCAACCCCCGAAGTCCTTAAGTTTTAACAATGACCCGGGAACCTCTAAACCACCGGGTTTTTCTAAACCAATGTGGAAAATTACGGCTCGTATTAGGGGAACATCATATATCCCTAGAAACTTGGCAAAACGAACCAAAACCGAAGAAGAAGAAACGAGCGAGTCGGAATAAGATAGTTGTATTCGTGTGGTATAATATATGTAATATAGTGTTCTTATGCTTTATGATATATGTAAAAATTGCTTGTATTAATAAGTATTTTTTTTATGAATCTAACTCTTGTCTATTTTACAGTTTAAAAACACAAAATGGATAGACAACCCAATATTTTAAGAGACCTACCCGGAGACATGATTGATGAAATCTTGTCTAGAGTCGGCCAGAATTCCTCGGCACAACTATTTAAGGCGAGATCAGTTTGTAAGACATTCGAAGAACGTTCCAAGAATGTCTTGGTTTATAAGAGACTTTCGTTTGAAAGATGGGGGATATCACATTGGGAAACCCATAAGTTACGATGTGTTTACTTTGACGCATATACTGCGGGGAACCCAAATGCTATTTTACGCAACGGGTTAAGAAATTATTTTGACTCAATATATCCGAATATTGGACTTCGTGATTTAGAAAAAGCGGCTAACATGCAACATAAAGAAGCATGTTATGTTTACGGATTAGTAATGTTCGCTTCTCACCAAAGTGAGAACAAGAACATCGGGCTACAACTATTAAACAAAACGTTTCTACAAGTGACGGAGTCGGTAATTGGGGTAAGAAATGAGGTTTTTAGATTATTACGGGACTGTTGGACATTACGTAACCCTCGTCCCTTTGACGACGTTACAACACGCTGTCTTATAAACGGCCATAACGGTTATGTTGCACAAGACCAAGGATGGGAAGTAGTCCTAGTAAAACCAGAATGCATGACTTGTTTCTGGACGTATGAATTACGTGTCTTTATTGCCTTTGCTGAACGACTTGTGTACTAGCTAGAATTATCTTCACAACTATCTTGTATCAAAGTTATTGTGTGCTATATTTCAAGCTTTATGTAAAATAAGCGGTATTGTAAGTTTGTAAAATATTGTATAAAAATTTGAACGCGAAATATTATTATAATCAGTTTTTCATATAGAATTGTAGTAGTTGAATTGTATATTAGCTACTAAGTATGAACTTAACGGGTTGGTACTACCCGAATTTAAACTTATAAAACGCTAATATGAAGAAAAAGCTTTTATAAATGAGTTCATATTATGCTACGAAATACTATTAACTACTCTTAATATTCTGTATGATTAACTTGTTCCATTTGACTATTTTGAAGGAAATGGCACCGACTACTCGACACACCGTGAATATGAATGAAGAGGAATTCCGTACTTTTCTAGCTTCAAACATAGCCGCAGTACAGGCTGCGCTACATACCAACAATAATCTTGGATCTAGCAGTACAGGAAATCGTGTAGGATGCACCTACAAAGAATTCACTGCCTGCAAACCTTTGGAATTTGATGGAACCGAAGGACCGATCGGATTGAAACGGTGGACCGAGAAGGTTGAATTGGTGTTTGCCATAAGTAAGTGTACTGAAGAGGACAAAGTGAAGTACGCTACACATACCTTCACAGGTTCTGCATTAACATGGTGGAATACCTATCTAGAGCAAGTGGGACAAAACGATGCGTACGCACTACCGTGGTCAGCATTCAAGCACTTGATGAACGAGAAGTACCGTCCCAGAACCGAGGTCAATAAGCTCAAGACAGAACTTAGAGGGTTACGAACCCAAGGATTTGATATTACCACGTACGAAAGACGATTCACAGAATTGTGCCTATTGTGTCCGGGAGCATTCGAAGATGAGGAAGAGAAGATCGACGCATTTGTGAAAGGATTACCGGAAAGAATCCAAGAAGATATAAGTTCACACGAGCCCGCCTCTATACAACAGGCATGTAGAATGGCTCACAAACTAGTGAACCAGATTGAAGAAAGAATTAAAGAACAGACTGCTGAAGAGGCCAATGTGAAGCAAGTCAAAAGAAAGTGGGAGGAAAACGGTGATAAGAATCACCAATACAACAACAGCAGCAATTACAACAATAATCGCAACAATTATCCCAACAATCGCAACATCAATCGCAACTACAACAAACGGCCCAACAATAACAACAACAACAACAACAGCAACAGCAACTACAACAATCATCCCAACAACAATAATAACCGTAACAACAACAACAATCAGAAGCAGCTATGCCAAAGGTGTGAAAAGTATCACTCGGGGTTCTGCACCAAATTTTGCAACAAGTGTAAAAGAAATGGTCATAGCGCGGCGAAGTGTGAGGTCTACGGACCAGGGGTTAATAGAACGAAAGGAACAAATGGTGTCGGAACGAGTAATGGCGGAGCAAGTAGTGTCGGAGCAAGTTATGCCAATGTAGTTTGTTATAAATGTGGAAAACTGGGCCACATTATTAGAAATTGCCCGAACCAGGAGAACACGAATGGACAAGGCCGCGGAAGAGTTTTCAATATTAATGCGGCAGAGGCACAGGAAGACCCGGAGCTTGTTACGGGTACGTTTCTTATTGACAATAAATCTGCTTACGTTTTATTTGATTCGGGTGCGGATAGAAGCTATATGAGTAGAGATTTTTGTGCTAAATTAAGTTGTCCATTGACGCCTTTGGATAGTAAATTTTTACTCGAATTAGCAAATGGTAAATTAATTTCAGCAGATAATATATGTCGGAATCGAGAAATTAAACTGGTTAGCGAAACATTTAAGATTGATTTGATACCAGTAGAGTTAGGGAGTTTTGATGTGATAATCGGTATGGACTGGTTGAAAGAAGTGAAAGCAGAGATCGTTTGTTACAAAAATGCAATTCGCATTATACGAGAAAAAGGAAAACCCTTAATGGTGTACGGAGAAAAGGGCAACACGAAGCTACATCTTATTAGTAATTTGAAGGCACAAAAACTAATAAGAAAAGGTTGCTATGCTGTTCTAGCACACGTCGAGAAAGTACAAACTGAAGAAAAGAGCATCAATGATGTTCCCATTGCAAAAGAATTTCCCGATGTATTTCCGAAAGAATTACCGGGATTACCCCCACATCGATCCGTTGAATTTCAAATAGATCTTATACCAGGAGCTGCACCAATAGCTCGTGCTCCTTACAGACTCGCACCCAGCGAGATGAAAGAACTGCAAAGCCAATTACAAGAACTTTTAGAGCGTGGTTTCATTCGACCAAGCACATCACCGTGGGGAGCTCCTGTTTTGTTTATCAAGAAGAAAGATGGTACATTCAGGTTGTGTATCGACTACCGAGAGTTGAACAAACTTACCATCAAGAACCGCTACCCACTACCGAGAATCGACGACTTATTTGATCAACTACAAGGCTCGTCTGTTTATTCAAAGATTGACTTACGTTCCGGGTATCATCAAATGCGGGTGAAAGAAGATGATATTCCAAAGACTGCTTTCAGAACACGTTACGGTCATTACGAGTTTATGGTCATGCCGTTTGGTTTAACTAATGCACCAGCTGTGTTCATGGACCTTATGAACCGAGTGTGTGGACCATACCTTGACAAGTTTGTCATTGTTTTCATTGATGACATACTTATTTACTCAAAGAATGACCAAGAACACGGTGAACATTTGAGAAAGGTGTTAGAAGTATTGAGGAAGGAAGAATTGTATGCTAAGTTTTCAAAGTGTGCATTTTGGTTGGAAGAAGTTCAATTCCTCGGTCACATAGTGAACAAAGAAGGTATTAAGGTGGATCCGGCAAAGATAGAAACTGTTGAAAAGTGGGAAACCCCGAAAACTCCGAAACACATACGCCAATTTTTAGGACTAGCTGGTTACTACAGAAGGTTCATCCAAGACTTTTCCAGAATAGCAAAACCCTTGACTGTATTAACGCATAAAGGGAAGAAATTTGAATGGAATGATGAACAAGAGAAAGCGTTTCAGTTATTGAAGAAAAAGCTAACTACGGCACCTATATTGTCATTGCCTGAAGGGAATGATGATTTTGTGATTTATTGTGACGCATCAAAGCAAGGTCTCGGTTGTGTATTAATGCAACGAACGAAGGTGATTGCTTATGCGTCTAGACAATTGAAGATTCACGAACAAAATTATACGACGCATGATTTGGAATTAGGCGCGGTTGTTTTTGCATTAAAGACTTGGAGGCACTACTTATATGGGGTCAAAAGTATTATATATACTGACCACAAAAGTCTTCAACACATATTTAATCAGAAACAACTGAATATGAGGCAGCGTAGGTGGATTGAATTATTGAATGATTACGACTTTGAGATTCGTTACCACCCGGGGAAGGCAAATGTGGTAGCCGATGCCTTGAGCAGGAAGGACAGAGAACCCATTCGAGTAAAATCTATGAATATAATGATTCATAATAACCTTACTACTCAAATAAAGGAGGCGCAACAAGGAGTTTTAAAAGAGGAAAATTTAAAGGATGAAATACCCAAAGGATCGGAGAAGCATCTTAATATTCGGGAAGACGGAACCTGGTATAGGGCTGAAAGGATTTGGGTACCAAAATTTGGAGATATGAGAGAAATGGTACTTAGAGAAGCTCATAAAACCAGATACTCAATACATCCTGGAACGGGGAAGATGTACAAGGATCTCAAGAAACATTTTTGGTGGCCGGGTATGAAAGCCGATGTTGCTAAATACGTAGGAGAATGTTTGACGTGTTCTAAGGTCAAAGCTGAGCATCAGAAACCATCAGGTCTACTTCAACAACCCGAAATCTCGGAATGGAAATGGGAAAACATTACCATGGATTTCATCACTAAATTGCCAAGGACTGCAAGTGGTTTTGATACTATTTGGGTAATAGTTGATCGTCTCACCAAATCAGCACACTTCCTGCCAATAAGAGAAGATGACAAGATGGAGAAGTTAGCACGACTGTATTTGAAGGAAGTCGTCTCCAGACATGGAATACCAAACTCTATTATCTCTGATAGGGATGGTAGATTTATTTCAAGATTCTGGCAGACATTACATCAAGCATTAGGAACTCGTCTAGACATGAGTACTGCCTATCATCCACAAACTGATGGGCAGAGTGAAAGGACGATACAAACGCTTGAAGACATGCTACGAGCATGTGTTATTGATTTCGGAAATAGTTGGGATCGACATCTACCGTTAGCAGAATTTTCCTACAACAACAGCTACCATTCAAGCATTGAGATGGCGCCGTTTGAAGCACTTTATGGTAGAAAGTGCAGGTCTCCGATTTGTTGGAGTGAAGTGGGGGATAGACAGATTACGGGTCCGGAGATTATACAAGAAACTACCGAGAAGATCATTCAAATTCAACAACGGTTGAAAACCGCCCAAAGTCGACAAAAGAGCTACGCTGACATTAAAAGAAAAGATATAGAATTTGAAATTGGAGAGATGGTCATGCTTAAAGTTGCACCTTGGAAAGGCGTTGTTCGATTTGGTAAACGAGGGAAATTAAATCCAAGGTATATTGGACCATTCAAGATTATTGATCGTGTCGGACCAGTAGCTTACCGACTTGAGTTACCTCAACAACTCGCGGCTGTACATAACACTTTCCACGTCTCGAATTTGAAGAAATGTTTTGCTAAAGAAGATCTCACTATTCCGTTAGATGAAATCCAAATCAACGAAAAACTTCAATTCATCGAAGAACCCGTCGAAATAATGGATCGTGAGGTTAAAAGACTTGAGCAAAACAAGATACCAATTGTTAAGGTTCGATGGAATGCTCATAGAGGACCCGAGTTCACCTGGGAGCGTGAAGATCAGATGAAGAAGAAATACCCGCATCTATTTCCAGAAGATTCGTCAACACCTTCAACAGCTTAAAATTTCGGGACGAAATTTATTTAACGGGTAGGTACTGTAGTGACCCGAACTTTTCCATGTTTATATATATTAATTGAGATTGATATTTACATGATTAAATGTTTCCAACATGTTAAGCAATCAAACTTGTTAAGACTTGATTAATTGAAATATGTTTCATATAGACAATTGACCACCCAAGTTGACCGGTGATTCACGAACGTTAAAACTTGTAAAAACTATACGATGACATATATATGGTTATATATATAGTTAACATGTTTTTATTATAAGTATGTATCTCATTAGGTATTTTAACAATGAGTTATATACATAAAAATGAGACTATTAATTTAAGAAACTCGAAAACGATATATATAACGATTATCGTTATAACAACGTCTTACTAGGTACATATGAATCATATTAAGATATTGATACACTTGGTTAATTATGTTAAATGATAAGTAAATATATTATTAAGTGTATTAACAATGAAATACATATGTAAAAATAAGACTACTAACTTAATGATTTCGAAACGAGACATATATGTAACGATTACCGTTGTAACGACATTTAACTGTATATACATCATACTGAGATATATTATATATCATAATATCATTATAATATAACAATTTAACATCTCATTTGTTATAATAAACAATGGGTTAACAACATTCAACAAGATCATTAACCTAAAGGTTTCAAAACAACATTTACATGTAACGACTAACGATGACTTAACGACTCAGTTAAAATGTATATACATGTAGTGTTTTAATATGTATTCATACACTTTTGAAAGACTTCAAGACACTTATCAAAATACTTCTACTTAACAAAAATGCTTACAATTACATCCTCGTTCAGTTTCATCAACAATTCTACTCGTATGCACCCGTATTCGTACTCGTACAATACACAGCTTTTAGATGTATGTACTATTGGTATATATACTCCAATGATCAGCTCTTAGCAGCCCATGTGAGTCACCTAACATATGTGGGAACCATCATTTGGCAACTAGCATGAAATATCTCATAAAATTACAAAAATATGAGTAATCATTCATGACTTATTTACATGAAAACAAAATTACATATCCTTTATATCTAATCCATACACCAACGACCAAAAACACCTACAAACACTTTCATTCTTCAATTTTCTTCATCTAATTGATCTCTCTCAAGTTCTATCTTCAAGTTCTAAGTGTTCTTCATATATTTTACAAGTTCTAGTTACATAAAATCAAGAATACTTTCAAGTTTGCTAGCTCACTTCCAATCTTGTAAGGTGATCATCCAACCTCAAGAAATCTTTGTTTCTTACAGTAGGTTATCATTCTAATACAAGGTAATAATCATATTCAAACTTTGGTTCAATTTCTATAACTATAACAATCTTATTTCAAGTGATGATCTTACTTGAACTTGTTTTCGTGTCATGATTCTGCTTCAAGAACTTCGAGCCATCCAAGGATCCGTTGAAGCTAGATCTATTTTTCTCTTTTCCAGTAGGTTTATCCAAGGAACTTAAGGTAGTAATGATGTTCATAACATCATTCGATTCATACATATAAAGCTATCTTATTCGAAGGTTTAAACTCGTAATCACTAGAACATAGTTTAGTTAATTCTAAACTTGTTCGCAAACAAAAGTTAATCCTTCTAAATTGACTTTTAAAATTAACTACACACATGTTCTATATCTATATGATATGCTAACTTAATGATTTAAAACCTGGAAACACGAAAAACACCGTAAAACCGGATTTACGCCGTCGTAGTAACACCGCGGGCTGTTTTGGGTTAGTTAATTAAAAACTATGATAAACTTTGATTTTAAAGTTGTTATTCTGAGAAAATGATTTTTATTATGAACATAAAACTATATCCAAAAATTATGATTAAACTCAAAGTGGAAGTATGTTTTCTAAAATGGTCATCTAGACGTCGTTCTTTCGACTGAAATGACTACCTTTACAAAAACGACTTGTAACTTATTTTTCCGACTATAAACCTATACTTTTCTGTTTAGATTCATAAAATAGAGTTCAATATGAAACCATAGCAATTTGATTCACTCAAAACGGATTTAAAATGAAGAAGTTATGGGTAAAACAAGATTGGATAATTTTTCTCATTTTAGCTACGTGAAAATTGGTAACAAATCTATTCCAACCATAACTTAATCAACTTGTATTGTATATTATGTAATCTTGAGATACCATAGACACGTATACAATGTTTCGACCTATCATGTCGACACATCTATATGTATTTCGGAACAACCATAGACACTCTATATGTGAATGTTGGAGTTAGCTATACAGGGTTGAGGTTGATTCCAAAATATATATAGTTTGAGTTGTGATCAATACTGAGATACGTATACACTGGGTCGTGGATTGATTCAAGATAATATTTATCGATTTATTTCTGTACATCTAACTGTGGACAACTAGTTGTAGGTTACTAACGAGGACAGCTGACTTAATAAACTTAAAACATCAAAATATATTAAAAGTGTTGTAAATATATTTTGAACATACTTTGATATATATATGTATATATTGTTATAGGTTCGTGAATCAACCAGTGGCCAAGTCTTACTTCCCGACGAAGTAAAAATCTGTGAAAGTGAGTTATAGTCCCACTTTTAAAATCTAATATTTTTGGGATGAGAATACATGCAGGTTTTATAACTGATTTACAAAATAGACACAAGTACGTGAAACTACATTCTATGGTTGAATTATCGAAATCGAATATGCCCCTTTTTATTAAGTCTGGTAATCTAAGAATTAGGGAACAGACACCCTAATTGACGCGAATCCTAAAGATAGATCTATCGGGCCTAACAAACCCCATCCAAAGTACCGGATGCTTTAGTACTTCGAAATTCATATCATATCCGAAGGGTGTCCCGGAATGATGGGGATATTCTTATATATGCATCTTGTTAATGTCGGTTACCAGGTGTTCACCATATGAATGATTTTTATCTCTATGTATGGGATGTGTATTGAAATATGAAATCTTGTGGTCTATTGTTACGATTTGATATATATAGGTTAAACCTATAACTCACCAACATTTTTGTTGACGTTTTAAGCATGTTTATTCTCAGGTGATTATTAAGAGCTTCCGCTGTCGCATACTTAAATAAGGACAAGATTTGGAGTCCATGCTTGTATGATATTGTGTAAAAACTGCATTCAAGAAACTTATTTTGTTGTAACATATTTGTATTGTAAACCATTATGTAATGGTCGTGTGTAAACAGGATATTTTAGATTATCATTATTTGATAATCTACGTAAAGCTTTTTAAACCTTTATTGATGAAATAAAGGTTATGGTTTGTTTAAAAATGAATGCAGTCTTTGAAAAACGTCTCATATAGAGGTCAAAACCTCGCAACGAAATCAATTAATATGGAACGTTTTTAATCAATAAGAACGGGACATTTCAGTACAGGCTGCGCTACATACCAACAATAACCTTGGATCTAGCAGTACAGGAAATCGTGTAGGATGCACCTACAAAGAATTCACTGCCTGCAAACCTTTGGAATTTGATGGAACCGAAGGACCGATCGGATTGAAACGGTGGACCGAGAAGGTCGAATCGGTGTTTGCCATAAGTAAGTGTACTGAAGAGGACAAAGTGAAGTACGCTACGCATACCTTCACAGGTTCTGCGTTAACATGGTGGAATACCTATCTAGAGCAAGTGGGATAAGACGATGCGTACGCACTACCGTGGTCAGCATTCAAGCACTTGATGAACGAGAAGTACCGTCCCAGAACCGAGGTCAATAAGCTCAAGACAGAACTTAGAGGGTTATGAACCCAAGGATTTGATATTACCACGTACGAAAGACGATTCATAGAATTGTGCCTATTGTGTCCAGGAGCATTCGAAGATGAGGAAGAGAAGATCGACGCGTTTGTGAAAGGATTACCTGAAAGAATCCAAGAAGATATAAGTTCACACGAGCCCGCCTCCATACAACAGGCATGTAGAATGGCTCACAAACTAGTGAACCAGATTGAAGAAAGAATTAAAGAACATACTGCTGAAGAGGCCAATGTGAAGCAAGTCAAAAGAAAGTGGGAGGAAAACGGTGATAAGAATCACCAATACAACAACAACAGCAATTACAACAATAATCGCAACAATTATCCCAACAATCGCAACTACAACAAACGGCCCAACAACAACAACAACAACAACAGCAACTACAACAATCATCCCAACAACAATAATAACCGCAACAACAACAACAATCAGAAGCAGCTATGCCAAAGGTGTGAAAAGTATCACTCGGGGTTCTGCACCAAATTTTGCAACAAGTGTAAAAGAAATGGTCATAGCGCGGCGAAGTGTGAGGTCTACGGACCAGGGGTTAATAGAACGAAAGGAACAAATGGTGTCGGAACGAGTAATGGCGGAGCAAGTAGTGTCGGAGCAAGTTATGCCAATGTAGTTTGTTATAAATGTGAAAAACCGGGCCACATTATTAGAAATTGCCCGAACCAGGAGAACACGAATGGACAAGGCCGCGGAAGAGTTTTCAATATTAATGCGGCAGAGGCACAGGAAGACCCGGAGCTTGTTACGGGTACGTTTCTTATTGACAATAAATCTGCTTACGTTTTATTTGATTCGGGTGCGGATAGAAGCTATATGAGTAGAGATTTTTGTGCTAAATTAAGTTGTCCATTGACGCCGTTGGATAGTAAATTTTTACTCGAATTAGCAAATGGTAAATTAATTTCAGCAGATAATATATGTCAGAATCGAGAAATTAAACTGGTTAGCGAAACATTTAAGATTGACTTGATACCAGTAGAGTTAGGGAGTTTTGATGTGATAATCGGTATGGACTGGTTGAAAGAAGTGAAAGCAGAGATCGTTTGTTACAAAAATGCAATTCGCATTATACGAGAAAAAGGAAAACCCTTAATGGTGTACGGAGAAAAGTGCAACACGAAGCTACATCTTATTAGTAATTTGAAGGCACAAAAACTAATAAGAAAAGGTTGCTATGCTGTTCTAGCACACGTCGAGAAAGTGCAAACTGAAGAAAAGAGCATCAATGATGTTCCCATTGCAAAAGAATTTCCCGATGTATTTCCGAAAGAATTACCGGGATTACCCCCACATCGATCCGTTGAATTTCAAATAGATCTTGTACCAGGAGCTGCACCAATAGCTCATGCTCCTTACAGACTCGCACCCAGTGAGATGAAAGAACTGCAAAGCCAATTACAAGAACTTTTAGAGCGTGGTTTCATTCGACCAAGCACATCACCGTGGGGAGCTCCTGTTTTGTTTGTCAAGAAGAAAGATGGTACATTCAGGTTGTGTATCGACTACCGAGAGTTGAACAAACTTACCATCAAGAACCGCTACCCACTACCGAGAATCGACAACTTATTTGATCAACTACAAGGCTCGTCTGTTTATTCAAAGATTGACTTACGTTCCGGGTATCATCAAATGCGGGTGAAAGAAGATGATATTCCAAAGACTGCTTTCAGAACACGTTACGGTCATTACGAGTTTATGGTCATGCCGTTTGGTTTAACTAATGCACCAGCTGTGTTCATGGACCTTATGAACCGAGTGTGTGGACCATACCTTGACAAGTTTGTCATTGTTTTCATTGATGACATACTTATTTACTCAAAGAATGACCAAGAACACGGTGAACATTTGAGAAAGGTGTTAGAAGTATTGAGGAAGGAAGAATTGTACGCTAAATTTTCAAAGTATGCATTTTGGTTGGAAGAAGTTCAATTCCTCGGTCACATAGTGAACAAAGAAGGTATTAAGGTGGATCCGGCAAAGATAGAAACTGTTGAAAAGTGGGAAACCCCGAAAACTCCGAAACACATACGCCAGTTTTTAGGACTAGCTGGTTACTACAGAAGGTTCATCCAAGACTTTTCCAGAATAGCAAAACCCTTGACTGCATTAACGCATAAAGGGAAGAAATTTGAATGGAAGGATGAACAAGAGAAAGCGTTTCAGTTATTGAAGAAAAAGCTAACTACGGCACCTATATTGTCATTGCCTGAAGGGAATGATGATTTTGTGATTTATTGTGACGAATCAAAGCAAGGTCTCGGTTGTGTATTAATGCAACGAACGAAGGTGATTGCTTATGCGTCTAGACAATTGAAGATTCACGAGCAAAATTATACGACACATGATTTGGAATTAGGCGCGGTTATTTTTGCATTAAAGACTTGGAGGCACTACTTATATGGGGTCAAAAGTATTATATATACCGACCATAAAAGTCTTCAGCACATATTTAATCAGAAACAACTGAATATGAGGCAGCGTAGGTGGATTGAATTGTTGAATGATTACGACTTTGAGATTCGTTACCACCCGGGGAAGGCAAATGTGGTAGCCGACGCCTTGAGCAGGAAGGACAGAGAACCCATTCGAGTAAAATCTATGAATATAATGATTCACAATAACCTTACTACTCAAATAAAGGAGGCGCAACAAGGAGTTTTAAAAGAGGGAAATTTAAAGGATGAAATACCCAAAGGATCGGAGAAACATCTTAATATTCGGGAAGACGGAACCCGGTATAGGGCTGAAAGGATTTGGGTACCAAAATTTGGAGATATGAGAGAAATGGTACTTAGAGAAGCTCATAAAACCAGATACTCAATACATCCTGGAACGGAGAAGATGTACAAGGATCTCAAGAAACATTTTTGGTGGCCGGGTATGAAAGCCGATGTTGCTAAATACGTAGGAGAATGTTTGACGTGTTCTAAGGTCAAAGCTGAGCATCAGAAACCATCAGGTCTACTTCAACAACCCGAAATCCCGGAATGGAAATGGGAAAACATTACCATGGATTTCATCACTAAATTGCCAAGGACTGCAAGTGGTTTTGATACTATTTGGGTAATAGTTGATCGTCTCACCAAATCAGCACACTTCCTGCCAATAAGAGAAGATGACAAGATGGGAAAGTTAGCACAACTGTATTTGAAGGAAGTCGTCTCCAGACATGGAATACCAATCTCTATTATCTCTGATAGGGATGGCAGATTTATTTCAAGATTCTGGCAGACATTACAGCAAGCATTAGGAACTCGTCTAGACATGAGTACTGCTTATCATCCACAAACTGATGGGCAGAGTGAAAGTACGATACAAACGCTTGAAGACATGCTACGAGCATGTGTTATTGATTTCGGAAACAGTTGGGATCGACATCTACCGTTAGCAGAATTTTCCTACAACAACAGCTACCATTCAAGCATTGAGATGGCGCCATTTGAAGCACTTTATGGTAGAAAGTGTAGGTCTCCAATTTGTTGGAGTGAATTGGGGGATAGACAGATTACGGGTCCGGAGATTATACAAGAAACTACCGAGAAGATCATCCAAATTCAACAACGGTTGAAAACCGCCCAAAGTCGACAAAAGAGCTACGCTGACATTAAAAGAAAAGATATAGAATTTGAAATTGGAGAGATGGTCATGCTTAAAGTTGCACCTTGGAAAGGCGTTGTTCGATTTGGTAAACGAGGGAAATTAAATCCAAGGTATATTGGACCATTCAAGATTATTGATCGTGTCGGACCAGTAGCTTACCGACTTGAGTTACCTCAACAACTCGCGGCTGTACATAACACTTTCCACGTCTCGAATTTGAAGAAATGTTTTGCTAAAGAAGATCTCACTATTCCGTTAGATGAAATCCAAATCAATGAAAAACTTCAATTTATCGAAGAACCCGTCGAAATAATGGATCGTGAGGTTAAAAGACTTAAGCAAAACAAGATACCAATTGTTAAGGTTCGATGGAATGCTCGTAGAGGACCCGAGTTCACCTGGGAGCGTGAAGATCAGATGAAGAAGAAATACCCGCATCTATTTCCAGAAGATTCGTCAACACCTTCAACAGCTTAAAATTTCAGGACGAAATTTATTTAACTGGTAGGTACTGTAGTGACCCGAACTTTTCCATGTTTATATATATTAATTGAGATTGATATTTACATGATTAAATGTTTCCAACATGTTAAGCAATCAAACTTGTTAAGACTTGATTAATTGAAATATGTTTCATATAGACAATTGACCACCCAAGTTGACCGGTGATTCACGAACGTTAAAACTTGTAAAAACTATATGATGACATATATATGGATATATATATAGTTAACATGATACTATGATAAGTAAGCATATCATTAAGTATATTAACAATGAACTACATATGTAAAAACAAGACTACTAACTTAATGATTTTTAAACGAGACATATATGTAACGATTATCGTTGTAAAGACATTTAATGTATATATATCATATTAAGAGATATTCATACATGATAATATCATGATAATATAATAATTTAAAATCTCATTTGATATTATAAACATTGGGTTAACAACATTTAACAAGATCGTTAACCTAAAGGTTTCAAAACAACACTTACATGTAACGACTAACGATGACTTAACGACTCAGTTAAAATGTATATACATGTAGTGTTTTAATATGTATTTATACACTTTTGAAAGACTTCAATACACTTATCAAAATACTTCTACTTAACAAAAATTCTTACAATTACATCCTCGTTCAGTTTCATCAACAATTCTACTCGTATGCACCCGTATTCATACTCGTACAATACACAGCTTTTAGATGTATGTACTATTGGTATATACACTCCAATGATCAGCTCTTAGCAGCCCATGTGAGTCACCTAACACATGTGGGAACCATCATTTGGCAACTAGCATGAAATATCTCATAAAATTACAAAAATATGAGTAATCATTCATGACTTATTTACATGAAAACAAAATTACATATCCTTTATATCTAATCCATACACCAACGACCAAAAACACCTACAAACACTTTCATTCTTCAATTTTCTTCATCTAATTGATCTCTCTCAAGTTCTATCTTCAAGTTCTAAGTGTTCTTCATAAATTCCAAAAGTTCTAGTTTCATAAAATCAAGAATACTTCCAAGATTGCAAGTTTACTTCCAAGTTTTCTAAATCCATTCCAAGTAATCATCCAAGATCAAGAAACCTTTGTTACTTACAGTAGGTTATCTTTCTAATACAAGGTAATAATCATATTCAAACTTTAATTCAATTTCTGTAACTATAACAATCTTATTTCGAGTGGAAATCTTACTTGAAATTGTTTTCATGTTTTGATTCTGCTTCAAGAACTTTCAAGCCATCCAAGGATCCTTTGAAGCTAGATCTATTTTTCTCATTTCCAGTAGGTTTATCCAAGGAACTTGAGGTAGTAATGATGTTCATAACATCATTCGATTCATACATATAAAGCTATCTTATTCGAAGGTTTAAACTTGTAATCACTAGAACATAGTTTAGTTAATTCTAAACTTGTTTGCAAATAAAAGTTAATCCTTCTAACTTGAATTTTAAAATCAACTAAACACATGTTCTATATCTATATGATATGCTAACTTAATGAATTAAAACCTGGAAACACGAAAAACACCGTAAAACCGGATTTACGCCGTCGTAGTAACACCGCTGGCTGTTTTGGGTTAGTTAATTAAAAACTATGATAAACTTTGATTTAAAAGTTGTTATTCTGAGAAAATGATTTTTATTATGAACATGAAACTATATCCAAAAATTATGGTTAAACTCAAAGTGGAAGTATGTTTTCTAAAATGGTCATCTAGACGTCGTTCTTTCGACTGAAATGACTACCTTTACAAAAACGACTTGTAACTTATTTTTCTGACTATAAACCTATACTTTTTCTGTTTAGATTCATAAAATAGAGTTCAATATGAAACCATAGCAATTTGATTCACTCAAAACGGATTTAAAATGAAGAAGTTATGGGTAAAACAAGATTGGATAATTTTTCTCATTTTAGCTACGTGAAAATTGGTAACAAATCTATTCCAACCATAACTTAATCAACTTGTATTGTATATTATGTAATCTTGAGATACCATAGACAAGTATACAATATTTCGACGTATCATGTCGACACATCTATATATATTTCGGAACAACCATAGACACTCTATATGTGAATGTTGGAGTTAGCTATACAGGGTTGAGGTTGATTCCAAAATATATATAGTTTGAGTTGTGATCAATACTGAGATACGTATACACTGGGTCGTGGATTGATTCAAGATAATATTTATCGATTTATTTCTGTACATCTAACTGTGGACAACTAGTTGTAGGTTACTAACGAGGACAGCTGACTTAATAAACTTAAAACATCAAAATATATTAAAAGTGTTGTAAATATATTTTGAACATACTTTGATATATATGTACATATTTGTTATAGGTTCGTGAATCAACCAGTGGCCAAGTCTTACTTCCCGACGAAGTAAAAATCTGTGAAAGTGAGTTATAGTCCCACTTTTAAAATCTAATATTTTTGGGATGAGAATACATGCAGGTTTTATAAATGATTTACAAAATAGACACAAGTACGTGAAACTACATTCTATGGTTGAATTATCGAAATCGAATATGCCCCTTCTTATTAAGTCTGGTAATCTAAGAATTAGGGAACAGACACCCTAATTGACGCGAATCCTAAAGATAGATCTATTGGGTCTAACAAACCCCATCCAAAGTACCGGATGCTTTAGTACTTCGAAATTTATATCATATCCGAAGGGTGTCCCGGAATGATGGGGATATTCTTATATATGCATCTTGTTAATGTCGATTACCAGGTGTTCACCATATGAATGATTTTTATCTCTATGTATGGGATGTGTATTGAAATATGAAATCTTGTGGTCTATTGTTACGATTTGATATATATAGGTTAAACCTATAACTCACCAACATTTTTGTTGACGTTTAAAGCATGTTTATTCTCAGGTGAATACTAAGAGCTTCCGCTGTTGCATACTAAAATAAGGACAAGATTTGGAGTCCATGTTTGTATGATATTGTGTAAAAACTGCATTCAAGAAACTGATTTCGATGTAACATATTTGTATTGTAAACCATTATGTAATGGTCGTGTGTAAACAGGATATTTTAGATTATCATTATTTGATAATCTACGTAAAGCTTTTTAAACCTTTATTTATGAAATAAAGGTTATGGTTTGTTTTAAAAATGAATGCAGTCTTTAAAAAACGTCTCATATAGAGGTCAAAACCTCGCAACGAAATCAATTAATATGGAACGTTTTTAATCAATAAGAACGGGACATTTCAATAATTATATCTATTTTCTTATGTTAAATTTTCATATTATTTTTATAATTTTATTAGTCATAAACATTAACTTAATAATTCTTACATCTTACTTATATTCATGATGTTATAATTTTAGTAACAACAATAATATTAACAACAAAAATAATAATAATAATAATAATAAAAATAAATAATAATAAATATAACAAAAATGTTTACTACCTTAAAGGTCCAAAAATAAAGATATCAAACTGCCCAAGCTGTGAATCGAACCCTTGACCTTTTGCTTAATCCCAACACTCTATAACGCTTCTCCATTCTTGTTTTTCTGATTGCATACGAATTTAATATCTATATATCTTGTATCTATCTGTTTTCATCATCCTCTTCTAAAACCCAACTAAGATAATTGAACCTTGGCCCAACAGAGTAAGGTTTTGGCCCAAATAAGTAAGCATGATCTCTAGCCCAACTATAGACCCAACAGCAGATGGTTTAAATAATAAAAAAAATCTTGTTGCCGCCAAGGATTGAACACCCGACCCCTCGGTACACAAACACACAACTAGACCACATACGCTAGCCTGTTTATTCTAATTTATATATAATCCAAAATTTTATAACCCATATCTCGTCTGTTTCTTTTTCTTCTTCAAAATATAAAACCCAAACATTAGAAACATATCGATTAGTAGCAGTGATCAAAAGGGTTTTAGTTCATCATCATTATTACACCACCCCACTGTATCATCACTGCCTAGCTTCATTTTCTTCTTCGTGTAATATATATAGAGACAAGAATGGAAAGCATAGTAGTAGAAGTATAACGAGGTTGTGTTTGGTTTTGTTGATCAGCGAAAGAAACAGAAAACTCACAGCTGCAATAGCAGTCAATCATCATCATCATTCACGTTAATCTAATCATTACCATCACTTTAATTGCTACTGTAACAGGGATTAGAAAACGGAAAGAAGGAAGTGTAAAAAGACACGCAGCTGCAGTCGTGGTTTTGGTGGTTTAAATGGGTGATGATCCTCGGTGGTTTGTTATGGTGGTTCGAGAAGAGAGAGAGAAGGTGGTCGATGGATTGAGGGTGGCGTCTGTGGTGGTTGTATTCCTTGATCGAACCCGAAACAAAATAGCAACGTAGCAGTGTTAGCTAATCATGGTTGAAGGTGACAAAGGTCCGGTGGTGGCCGTTTGTGATGATGATGATGTTGGTTTTGTGATTCATATGAAAACAGAAGAAGAAAATAATAATAATAATAATAATAATAATAATAATAATAATAATAATAATAATAATAATAATAATAATAATAATAATAAATAAATAAATAAATAAAACTAAACCAAAAGATCTCGTCTCAATAAACCTCGGCCCAATAGGATCGTAACATGGCATCCTAACAAGTATAAGTTAAATAAAAAAAATGTGTTTTGAAATTTGCCACTACCGAAGCCTTTAAAAAAAAATCGATGGTTCCCACTTCCCACTTGATTGGCCATGTCCACTTGCATAATAAATAAAAAAAACTGGAAAGTTATATCTTCATTTGGGGTTTGCAAGTATAAGGTTTGTCGACCAAAAAAAAAATATAATAATAATAAAGGAAACCGCAAAGAAGGTTTATAAATGATTAATATTTGTATGTAACTATATTATGGTTTCAAAAGGAAAAAAAATATAGGATGATGGTGGTTAGTCGTGTGACAACCCGGAAATTTCCAACCAAATTTAAACATTATCTTTATATTATTCCGACACGATAAGCAAAGTTTGTTAAGTTAAATCTCAAGAATTTTAAATTGTGTTCATACATTCATTATAACCTCGACCAAATTCCGACGATTCACGAACCGTTATATATAAATAAATATGTATATATATGCATATATTTATTATAACTTGAGAATATTAATAAAGTATTAAACGTATAATACTTTACATGAACGTATTTGTTTCAATATGTTTATCGATGGAATTAGAAGATAATATCAAATGATTGATTTATCAGATACATTATGATATGATTACGGGTCTATGTTATGAGGTCCACTGTGATTTAAGAAATCTATTGTTTTTGACAACATTCGGAAAATGGTAAAGTGATTTATAAGTAAGAACGTGAAGTGTAAATAACTTAGATGTTGGATATCGACAAGTTAAGTAACTCGATATTTTTCATTAAGATGATTTCATACGTTTATTTAACCTTCGAGCTTTATCCCATGCTTCACCAACAAACTGTAATTTAAAAACTTGAAACCTATTATGAATATATATGATTCTACTTTTCTAAAATATTTTATGATATAACGATTTCCATTATTTTAACCTTTAAACAAAATGATTCTTAAAAATATATTTGGTTTTGGAAAACAAAATTATTATATTTATTTGATTTAGTTTCAAACGTACAAAAACGTTTTCAGTTTAAAAAGAACTTTATTATTAAAACGTATATAACTTTTATAAATATCTAGAACCACTTTTGACAACTCATTACTTAACCAGTATAATAAAGATAACGATATTTATATTTTATTTTATTAAATATATATATAACGATTTAAATTAATATTATATATATTTATACGCGTATTATACGTACATAGTTTTATACTTTTACTATACTTAAACTTTACCTTTACTTTATTTTTACTTTACTTTAACTTTAATAATTCACTTTAATAATTCATACTTTAATAATTCACTTTAATAATTCAAAAATCTATTATAAATAGAATTCAATAGGTTTCATTATTTCATAGAAACTTGAAAATATTTTTCTCTAAACTCTCTCAATCGATTTACATATATATATTTACTCCGTATTATTTCAAGATATTATTAGTATACATAAAATATTACGTCAGAGTGCTGTCCGAGTGATTTCGAAATTGTTTTTCGAGTGGGATTGGATTAAGGAAATTATGGGTTATAGCTATGGAGGTGATTGGGTATGGTTCATGGGTATGCTCGTGAGGTCAATATAGTGTTTATCATCTCCGTCGCGTCCACGTACCTTTCCTGCAATATTGGATCTCAATATTGATACGTGATTACTCATAATTTAACTTTTACATACTAATAGTTTATCCCTGACTAGTGCTCGAGTATATAGGATTATGCATGTTTGTACTTTTGATATTGCCTTTAGTTAGGTTATGTTGAATCCTGAATTAGTTATATATGCGACTGAGATAAGGTATAAGATATGCATGTCGTTGGAAAGCTAGCGAAAAATTAAGAACTTTTCATTTAGATATCGAATGATTTCGATGAACGGATTTGAAGTTATAGTCCATCGAATTTTTGTATTATTATTAAAAATGATTATTATTATCGTCGTTATTATCGTCATTCTAGTTTTATCTTATTATTATTATTATTATCTTTATCAATAAAAGAATTTATCATTAAAAATTGTTGTTTTTTTTTTATTATTACTATCGTTATTATCGTTAAAGTTATAATTAGTATTATTATTATTATCCAATTATTATTATTATTATTATTATTGGTATTATTATTATTATTATCATTATTAATATATATATATATATATCATTATTTAAAAATAGTTATTGTTATTGTTATTATTATTATTACTATATTATCATTAAGATAATTATTAGTATTATCGTTAATAATGTTATAGTAACTATCATTATTAATATTAGTGTAATTAAAACAAATATTTGTAACACCTAATTATTTTAATTACTATTATTATCATTATTACGAACACGATATAAAAGACGATTAAAAGCTATTAAACGAAACGATTAGGAAATAATGGGTAAGAGTATCATGATGAAATTAAAATATTATAAGATACTGATTTAGATAAAATTATCGTTCTTATTATTTTTATCATTACTATTATTATTAAAATTATCGTTAGTATTAAAACTATCATTTTAACAAAAATTATCATTTTAATAGAAATGTCATTGTTATTATAAAATATCATTATTATTATTATTTTAAATAGAATTATTATTTTAAAGATAATATTAAAAATTATCATAAATATTAAAGTTATCATAATTAGAATTATCGTTTTATCATAATGTCATCTTAGTAATTATAAATACTGATATTTTTATAATAATTATTATTATTACAAAATAATACAACTTTTACTTACTATCATTATAGATATTATTTTATCAAATAAATATTTGATACAAACATATTTTACTACGTGTAATAACTTACTTTAATAATACCTATCATATTATCTTTATAATATTAAATGAACCCTATAAATTTTATTACTTAATATATATAAAAGTATATTTTATTATATAAATATAATATAAAATTTTATTTATTAATAAATAAATTATATTATTTACTCTAATAAATCTTTTAAAAATATTTAAAAATATAAAACGGCGATATTTAAACTATATATTAATCATGTATAGATTTTTGGAAATTATTTTGAGTCAAATTTACTTTTGTTGACTTTTGCATATTAGTCTCGAGCATTAGGATTGTGGTACACTATGACTTGACCGAATTTGTTAGACAAATATTGACCAACACATAAATATATATAATTAATTTAGGTTCGTGAATCCGAGGCCAACCTTGCACTTGTTCAATGACGTTATATATATTTTTACTACGAAATACAGTATGGTGAGTTTCATTTACCTTTTTACCCTTTATATTTTTGGGACTGAGAATACATGCGCTTTTATAAATGTTTGATGAAATAGACACAAGTAATTAAAACTACATTCTATGGTTGAATTATCGAAATCGAATATGCCCCTTTTTATTAAAGTCTGGTAATCTAAGAATTAGGGAACAGACACCCTAATTGACGCGAATCCTAAAGATAGATCTATTAGGCATAACAAACCCCATCCAAAGTACCGGATGCTTTAGTACTTCGAAATTATATCATGTCCGAAGGAGGATCCCGGAATGATAGGGGATATTCTTATATGTATCTAGTTAATGTCGGTTACCAGGTGTTCACCATATGAATGATTATTTTTTGTCTCTATGCATGGGACGTATATTTATGAGAACTGGAAATGAAATTCTTGTGGTCTATTAAAATGATGGAAATAAATGATTATGATAAACTAATGAACTCACCAACCTTTTAGTTGACACTTTAAAGTATGTTTATTCTCAGGTGTTAAAGAAATCTTCCGCTGTACATTTGCTCATTTTAAAGATATTACTTGGAGTCTTTCATAGCATATTTCAAAGAACGTTGCATTCGAGTCATTGAGTTCATCAAAGATTATTATTAAATCAATTTATAGTTGGATAGTGGATATTATGAAATGGTATGCATGCCTGTCAATTTTTGATGTAAAGAAAGATTGTCTTTTAAAAACGAATGCAATGTTTGTAAAATGTATCATATAGAGGTCAAATACCTCGCAATGTAATCAACTATTGTGAATCGTTTATAATGTATATGAACGGGTCCTTTCAGTTGGTATCAGAGCGGTGGTCTTAGCGAACCAGGTCTGCATTAGTGTGTCTAACTAATAAGTCGTTAGGATGCATTAGTGAGTCTGGACTTCGTCCGTGTCTGCATGTCAAAAGTTTTGCTTATCATTTCTAGTCGGAAATCATCTGCTTATCATCCATAGGAAATTACCTGCTTATTATTATTAGTTTAGACACGTCTTGCTACATTAATTGCATGAGTAGTGTATAGACAAAATTCATATCTTAGCGTATCTGCTAAATCATATCTTATCGTATCTGTTACTTTAAACTTTGCCTGACATATCCCGCAAATTCCTCCGTAATCTATGAAATCTTTTGATCTCTATATATAGATATCCTATGTAAATAGAATACCACCCGATAGCCGAAAAATCATTTTATATCGAAAATCCTTTATCCAATCGTACGAAATGGAATTTGTCATCAGTTCAAGTCACTCGGATTCCGAAATGGAATCTCACTCAAGCTCCGAAAGCAGTGTGACCGGAATGGATCAACCAATCAGTCATCACCTATTCTGGATGAATTGGGGATGGGTTCGTAGCCTCCTCAATCATTGGAAACAAGAAGAAGGCGATCCTTTCCATCCACCACATTGCCCTCTTGGCGAAGAACCTGAAGCACTTACCGGTGAACCTGTTCGAGACACCATTTTCTCTCTCATTTCCAGGGTATCTCGTCACGATTATGTACTACATCAAATTCTAGATTTTATTTATCTGCTCGTTCCGACCGACAATCATCCTGGAATAATAGAAGAAGTCAACGAACTTCGCGCTCGGGTAGTAGCTTTGGAGAATATGGTGCAGAGATTACAAACACCAGCAGCAGCACCAGCAGCATAACCAGTACCACCATCATCAATGCCAACAATACCATTACCACCTCCAACCACAACCGCGTTGTAAACCTCAACTTCACAATCTGTCCCATGAGCATCAACGTCATACGCACCATAGATACCAAAGAGTACCAACAACAATAACTGACGAAGTATTAATTCATAACTTTATTGGAGAAACATTCCGCGGTGATTATATAATCTCTAAAGTCTTAGAGATTATCTAATCTAGCCCTAACCATAAATCAGTTAAGCGAATCAAAATGATAGAAGGAAGAGTAGAAACCCTGACAAAAATGGTGTGTGATTAACAAGTTAAACTTGTTTTACCAACAGCATCAACAGTACCGTCAACGTCACCAGCATCGTCAGTACAGTCAACATCAGAATCAACAACACTTATAACATCACAAACTCCGTCAGTTCAAGAATCACTGTGGACATCATTACGAATCAATAACGTGTATATTGTATCAACAAGTTATGAAGAATTAACTCATTTCCTTTGAAGAAATTATATATATATTATATATATATATATATATATATATATATATATATATATATATATATATTGAAATAAAAAATAAATCTTTCCGTGCTAAGCTATTGTGTGTGAATCTTAACTACTCGGTTAATTCATATTACCAATATGCAATAATGTACGTCCCTCGCCTGCGACTTAACCATCGTTAACTACAATCTATGTCTCAATTCAACAAATTCCAATTCCTAATAAATCAAGTATATATTTGATTTTACACTTCATCATTGATGTAACCGAAACTTTTCAGATAACATCATTCGTACGTTGCGAAGTTCACAAGAATTTAACGAAAACCAACATAACATCTCAACAAATAACGAAGTATTGATTCATAATTTCAATATTATTGAAGAAATACTTATGTAACCTCTAAAGCCTTCAAGGAATTATTCAATTCTAGTTCCAACCGTAAATCGAATGAGTTTAATTTAGTATTAACTCATTAAAATCTATGTTACATCTGAGGAGAATATATACATATATATTTTCATAAAGACTGTAATAAAATTCTTATGTACAAAATATTAATTGTGAAAAAATTTTAACGGGTAGGTAATACCCGAGAGATATATATAAATTCACAATTAATATGTTACACTCTTCGAATAAGATTAAGCAAATTATCAATTATACTTCCTACTTTCACAATAATATACATTCTTTCATAGAAATCAAAACAACCATACTCATTCAAACCCAATTACATATTCTGATTTTAAAATCTCAGAATTCAATTCGAGATATAACCAGTACCATCACTTTTAGATTCCTACATCTTTCAAAGCTATACTTTGACTTCAAAAGTGTGTTAGAACATCAAATGTATACAAACGATTACAATCTGTGTTCAAACCCTTCGAAAATCTCTGAAGACACTTCAAATAATGAGCAATCGAGATGATGATCCAACCACATATTACCCACAGTTATGTACTTAAAAAGCTCTCGAAACCAAAGTCATAATTCAACACATATCTGTGTCAGATATTTTGGCATTTATTAGCAAAAATAACCTTGCAATTCCTTTGCAAAGTAGCAAATTATATCACAGCTCCAGCAAGACAACTTCGATTTTTTCATTCGGAGTAGCCTTATCATAATTTTGATATATGTGATTACCCTTTTGTTACCGGAGAACCTTTCATATTCCACCACATTAGCAATATACTTACCAGCAACTTCACTGATCTTGGACATTTCGAAGAATCTTTATATTTATCGAAACCTCATCATTTACTCATCTGCCTCTTGTAACGAGAATTGCCATATGAATCATTGGGAATTAGTAATCAGTATTTTGAAATCTCACAGCATGTTGACGCCAACAGTTATACATAACGTCTATTTCCAAGGCTTACATACTTCGAATGTGAAGTTTCTGAAAAACACTCTGAACCGCGAACTAGTTCTCGAAATGTTGATGAAGCAACAAAAACTGTAAACGACCTTAGCAGTAAAAAGTTTGATGATAAAGATTAGTGTATTAACAAAGCTCAGAAATAGAGAAGTTTTGGAACTAGAAAACGGATTGAGCAAAGTATGAAGGAGGCTGTGGACAAATCACAAAGACTGAACCTGCCTTCAAAGAATCCAAATGATTCAGTGTCTGCTGAAGTCATTAACGAATACCTTGCTCCTGACACTAAACCCTTACAGACAATATTCTTCATCATCCTCTGATATTAGAAATTCTAAGATATCATCGTATCTTTCATTATAAATATCCTCCATATTTCTGAAGATATTTCCATAACTATTCTTATCTGGAATCATTTATCTCTTTGCGCTATCTGTATTACATCAAAAAGGAAACTGTTTAGTTCCTATACTCTGTAAACCTTTGAGTTTAAAATATGAATGTTTTTGAAGTAGTGTTGGAAACTGAAGCATGAGTTAGCATAATATAATGACACTTGATCAACGTGATTATATTACAGTAATTCATGCTGAGTTTCTAAATGGAACGTTATGATTCACAGATCATAACATCATCATGTTCCATGTTATACGAATCTTGTATTCTATTTAACCTCTAAAATATCAAGAAAATATTTCTTGATGATTCGGCCTTTTCCAAGGTATTCTAGTAATTTGACAAGTCAAGATCGTGCCATCACAATTTCCTTCCTAGAACATTAACAATGTTCATTCCGAAATTCATATCTGTGAATTCTGGACCATTACAAGCGGTGCTTAATCGCAAGAAGAAGAAACGAAAGGACAAAACTCCGAAATAGAAATTAGGGTATAAATTGCAGCAAATAAAAGAGAGCATTAACTGTGGATGACAATGATTATAGAAGATAGAAACAGAGACTTTGAAATATAAGGGAAGATATAAAGCCCAACGACAAACCAAAAATTATAAACCATATATATCGATGCATATAGCAATATAAAGACACGGGAGAACTAGAAACACTATAAACCCATGAGTATAGTAGAAGTAAATAGATTCTTCTGGAGGTAGATGAAAAAGAAGAATGATCGATATGAAAGTTATAAGTATATCGAGAATCAGAACTGGATGGAGCATATTGATGAATACTTTAAAATATGAGTTGAGGAGGAAAGAATAGAAGGTGATGAAACATGACTAGGAACTTAGAAATCAACAGATTTAACTCACACAATGACGGAATAAGTGAATCAAACCCTCTAGTGAATAGGTTAAGCTTTCTGGGATTAATTTAGTCATACCACAACTAAATCAAGTGTGATTAGATCAACACCTAGAGCTATTATTCACCACCTGGGTGATTTGGGTTGAGAGAGAATCGGAGGAGCTCACCAGATCTGAGTGTGTGTAACAAATGAGAGGCTTAACCTAAAATGAAGAACATAAGACTTTATATACCCCTGCTGTTGACTCACCCGTACGATTCATCCATCACACATACGAGTTGGCTTCATCAGCCGTACGGGTGATCACTCACTTGTGTCTTCTCATTTAGGTTGTAATTGTGACTTAGCTCAGCATCAACCGTGCATATAAGCCTGTCAGCCGTACGAGTGAGGCTTCACTGGGACGTCTAACTAAGTCTAACATAGTCAAACATCCAAATCTCGTTCCTGCAGTTGCTGTAACCACATACAAACACGGATAGGATAATAACGAACGATCATGGTGGCCTGTAAACTGTTGTACCTGCAATGGACGTGGGTAGATGTCTAGGGACTTGCATAAAATGCATCAACAGAAGGTGTGAGTTGTAAGAAAACGAAGGAGGTGAATTTATAAGAAAATCTCCGACAGAACAATTAAAATGGACGATCGCATTTAAAGCGGATCCTAATTCCTTTTGTTACCGAAGAATCAAATCTTATTACAAAGATTTTTTTTAAATCCCTTGAAATCTGGAAATCAATCATATCTACGTCAAATGATAAGATGAATCTACACTTACTCATTTCACTCTTCTATGTTAGCTTCATTCGTACTCTTCATATAAATGGATTGTTTATTCAAATTATTCGCTGATGATAAAACTCTAATTTTCAGCCTGTATGCATCATGAAAACATACTTATTATCATTCACGACCTTTCCACTCAAATTTTGGGACGAAATTTCTTTAACGGGTAGGTACTGTGACAACCCGGAAATTTCCAACCAAATTTAAACATTATCTTTATATTATTCCGACACGATAAGCAAAGTTTGTTAAGTTAAATCTCAAGAATTTTAAATTGTGTTCATACATTCATTATAACCTCGACCAAATTCCGACGATTCACGAACCGTTATATATAAATAAATATGTATATATTTATTATAACTTGAGAATATTAATAAAGTATTAAACGTATAATACTTTACATGAACGTATTTGTTTCAATATGTTTATCAATGGAATTAGAAGATAATATCAAATGATTGATTTATCAGATACATTATGTAATGATTACGGGTCTATGTTATGAGGTCCACTGTGATTTAAGAAATCTATTCTTTTTGACAACATTCGGAAAATGGTAAAGTGATTTATAAGTAAGAACGTGAAGTGTAAATAACTTAGATGTTGGATATAAACAAGTTAAGTAACTCGATATTTTTCATTAAGATGATTTCATACGTTTATTTAACCTTCGAGCTTTATCCCATGCTTCACCAACAAACTGTAATTTAAAAACTTGAAACCTATTATGAATATATATGATTCTACTTTTCTAAAACATTTTATGATATAACGATTTCCATTATTTTAACCTTTAAACAAAATGATTCTTAAAAATATATTTGGTTTTGGAAAACAAAATTATTATATTTATTTGATTTAGTTTCAAAAGTACAAAAACGTTTTCAGTTTAAAAAGAACTTTATTATTAAAATGTATATAACTTTTATAAATATCTAGAACCACTTTTGTCAACTCATTACTTAACCAGTATGATAAAGATAACGATATTTATATTTTATTTTATTAAACATATATAACGATTTAAATTAATATTATATATATTTATACGCGTATTATACGTACATAGTTTTATACTTTTACTATACTTAAACTTTACCTTTACTTTATTTTTACTTTACTTTAACTTTAATAATTCATACTTTAATAATTCACTTTAATAATTCATACTTTAATAATTCACTTTAATAATTCATACTTTAATAATTCACTTTAATAATTCAAAAATCTATTATAAATAGAATTCAATAGGTTTCATTATTTCATAGAAACTTGAAAATATTTTTCTCTAAACTCTCTCAATCGATTTACATATATATATTTACTCCGTATTATTTCAAGATATTATTAGTATACATAAAATATTACGTCAGAGTGCTGTCCGAGTGATTTCGAAATTGTTTTTCGAGTGGGATTGGATTAAGGAAATTATGGGTTATAGCTATGGAGGTGATTGGGTATGGTTCATGGGTATGCTCGTGAGGTCAATATAGTGTTTATCATCTCCGTTGCGTCTACGTACCTTTCCTGCAATATTGGATCTCAATATTGATACGTGAGTACTCATAATTTAACTTTTACATACTAATAGTGTATCCCTGACTAGTGCTCGAGTATATAGGATTATGCATGTTTGTACTTTTGATATTGCCTTTAGTTAGGTTATGTTGAATCCTGAATTAGTTATATATGCAACTGAGATAAGGTATAAGATATGCATGTCGTTGGAAAGCTAGCGAAAAATTAAGAACTTTTCATTTAGATATCGAATGATTTCGATGAACGGATTTGAAGTTATAGTCCATCGAATTTTTGTATTATTATTAAAAATGATTATTATTATCGTCGTTATTATCGTCGTTCTAGTTTTATCTTATTATTATTATTATTATCTTTATCAATAAAAGAATTTATCATTAAAAATTGTTGTTTTTTTTTTATTATTACTATCGTTATTATCGTTAAAGTTATAATTAGTATTATTATTATTATCCAATTATTATTATTATTATTATTATTATTATTGGTATTATTATTATTATTATCATTATTAATATATATATCATTATTTAAAAATAGTTATTGTTATTGTTATTATTATTATTACTATATTATCATTAAGATAATTATTAGTATTATCGTTAATAATGTTATAGTAACTATCATTATTAATATTAGTGTAATTAAAACAAATATTTGTAACACCTAATTATTTTGATTACTATTATTATCATTATTACGAACATGATATAAAAGACGATTAAAAGCTATTAAACGAAACGATTAGGAAATAATGGGTAAGAGTATCATGATGAAATTAAAATATTATAAGATATTGATTTAGATAAAATTATTGTTCTTATTATTTTTATCATTACTATTATTATTAAAATTATCGTTAGTATTAAAACTATCATTTTAACAAAAATTATCATTTTAATAGAAATGTCATTGTTACTATAAAATATCATTATTATTATTATTTTAAATAGAATTATTATTTTAAAGATAATATTAAAAATTATCATAAATATTAAAGTTATCATAATTAGAATTATCGTTTTATCATAATGTCATCTTAGTAATTATAAATACTGATATTTTTATAATAATAATTATTATTACAAAATAATACAACTTTTACTTACTATCATTATAGATATTATTTTATCAAATAAATATTTGATACAAACATATTTTACTACGTGTAATAACTTACTTTAATAATACCTATCATATTATCTTTATAATATTAAATGAACCCTATAAATTTTATTACTTAATATATATATAAGTATATTTTATTATATAAATATAATATAAAATTTTATTTATTAATAAATAAATTATATTATTTACTCTAATAAATCTTTTAAAAATATTTAAAAATATAAAACGGCGATATTTAAACTATATATTAATCATGTATAGATTTTTGGAAATTATTTTGAGTCAAATTTACTTTTGTTGACTTTTGCATATTAGTCTCGAGCATTAGGATTGTGGTACACTATGACTTGACCTAATTTGTTAGACAAATATTGACCAACACATAAATATATATAATTAATTTAGGTTCGTGAATCCGAGACCAACCTTGCACTTGTTCAATGACGTTATATGTATTTTTACTACGAAATACAGTATGGTGAGTTTCATTTACCTTTTTACCCTTTATATTTTTGGGACTGAGAATACATGCGCTTTTATAAATGTTTGACGAAATAGACACAAGTAATTGAAACTACATTCTATGGTTGAATTATCGAAATCGAATATGCCCCTTTTTATTAAAGTCTGGTAATCTAAGAATTAGGGAACAGACACCCTAATTGACGCGAATCCTAAAGATAGATCTATTGGGCCTAACAAACCCCATCCAAAGTACCGGATGCTTTAGTACTTCGAAATTATATCATGTCCGAAGGAGGATCCCGGAATGATAGGGGATATTCTTATATGTATCTAGTTACCAGGTGTTCACCATATGAATGATTATTTTTTGTCTCTATGCATGGGACGTATATTTATGAGAACTGGAAATGAAATTCTTGTGGTCTATTAAAATGATGGAAATAAATGATTATGATAAACTAATGAACTCACCAACCTTTTGGTTGACACTTTAAAGCATGTTTATTCTCAGGTGTTAAAGAAATCTTCCGCTGTGCATTTACTCATTTTAAAGATATTACTTGGAGTCTTTCATAGCATATTTCGAAGAACGTTGCATTCGAGTCATTGAGTTCATCAAAGATTATTATTAAATCAATTTATAGTTGGATAGTGGATATTATGAAATGGTATGCATGCCTGTCAATTTTTGATGTAAAGAAAGATTGTCTTTTAAAAACGAATGCAATGTTTGTAAAATGTATCATATAGAGGTCAAATACCTCGCAATGTAATCAACTATTGTGAATCGTTTATAATGTATATGAACGGGTCCTTTCAAGTCGTGGTTGTTTGAGAGGGTGGTAGATGATGGTTTTTGTGGTGGTGTAAAGTGGTGGTTTAAGATGATCATGGTGGTGACTTGGTAATCATCACGAGTTAAGTGGTCTTATTTATGCAATGCATAAGTAAATATATACTACTTATGATCTTATTTGAGAGGAAAGAAACACAAATAGTAATCGAATATTAATAATAATATAATAATATTTATAATATAAAAACGTGTGGATGTGTAACTAGCAGCCATCTCTTTTGTTTATATGTACCGACACTTTTTCACGGAAGATGTATCGTGTCCATTGCTAAACAGTTGCGGATATAAGTTCTCCGAAAAATTCCAAATTTTTAGCTCAAGTATGTTTAATTATTTCACTCATTAACTGTTTGAAACCTGATCAAAAATGTTCCATAATTATTTCTTTTCTGTTTCAATTTATATGTACGGAGTACTAATATTTAAACTTAAAAAGGTAAAAATATTTTTAACAACTCTAAAGTCTTCGTAATCAATTTACAGTTCAACTTTTATTTTAATCCTTCATGAACATGTATTACATCTTTATTAAAACTAGCGAAACGTCAACCGAGTGTCACTGACGTTTTCAAATTAGGCTCGAAATCCTTTATTCTTAATATATTCTCTTTCTATATATAAACAGTAGTAAACAAATATATTATATATTTTTAAACAAATAGATTTAACATAACTTTATATATTTACAAGTAATATTTATTTACTTAATTATATATATATATATATATATATATATATATATATATATATATATATATATATATATATATATATATATATATATATATATATATATATAGTTCTCATCACATTGCATATTATTTTACATATTTAATTTTAACAATTTAATCATGTATTATTCCAAATAATAATTAAAATATATATTTTTCAAATATACATGTATCTATTTAAAAATTAGTTGTTCGTGAATCGTCGAGAATAGTCAAAGGTCAAATGAATATATGAAACACTTCAAAATTTTTGAGACTCAATCTAACAGATTTCTCTTATTGTGTCAAGAATATTAAATCATATCGAGTGTTTCGTTTAAAATTAGTCGGAATTTTCCGGGTCGTGACAGTTGACGTTAGTGGACGTTAGTGGACGTTAGTTGACATTACTTAACGTTAGTTGATGTTACATGACGTTAGTGGACGTTAGTTGACGTTACTTGACGTTACTTAACGTTAGTGGACGTTAGCTGACGTTACTTGACGTTACTTGACGAGTTGACGTTAGTGGACGTTACTCGACGTTAGTGGACGTTAGGTGACGTTACTTGACGTTAGTTGACGTTACTTGACGTTAGTGGACGTTACTTGAAGTTAGTAGACGTTACTTGACGTTAGTAGACGTTAGGTGACGTTACTTGACGTTAGTTGACGTTAGTGGAAGTTACTTAACGTTAGTTGACCTTACTTGACGTTAGTTGACGTTAGTGGACGTTACCTGACGTTAGTGGACGTTACGTGACGTAACTTGACGTTACTTGACGTTAGTTGACGTTACTTGACGTTAGTGGACGTTAGGTGGACATTAGTTGACGTTAGTGGAAGTTAGTGGACGTTAGTGAACGTTAGTGAACGTTACTTGACGTTAGTTGACGTTAGTTGACGTTACTTGACATTACTTGACGTTAGTTGACGTTAGTAGACTTTAGTTGACGTTACTTGACGTTGGTTGAAGTTAGTTGACGTTAGTGGACGTTACTTGACGTTAGTTGACGTGAGTGAACGTTAGTGGACGTTAGTTGACGTTAGTTGACGTTAGTTGACGTTAGTTGACGTTAGTGGACGTTCGTGGACGTTAGTTGACATTAGTTGACGTTACTTGACGTTACTTGACGTTACTTAATGTTAGTGGACGTTAGCTGATGTTACTTGACGTTACTTGACGAGTTGACGTTAGTGGACATTACTTGACGTTAGTGGACTTTAGGTGATATTACTTGACGTTAGTTGACATTACTTGACGTTAGTGGACGTTACTTGAAGTTAATAGACGTTACTTGATGTTAGTGGACGTTAGGTGACGTTACTTGACGTTACTTGACCTTACTTGACGTTACAGTAACGTCAACTAACGTGACAGTAACGTCAACTAACGTCAACAAACGTCAAGTAACGTCACCTAACGTCAAGTAACGTCGACTAACGTCACCTAACGTCCACTAACGTCAACGAACGTCAAGTAATGTCCACTAACTTCAACTAACGTCCACTAACGTCAAGTAACGTCCACTAACGTCTAAGTAATGTCAACTAACGTCAAGTAACGTCCACTAACGTCCACTGACGTCAACTAATGTCACGTAACGTCAAGTAACGTCAAGTACGTCCACTAACGTCAAGTAACGGCAACTGACATCAAGTAATGCTAACTAACGTCAAGTAACGTCCACTAACGTCAGGTAACGTCAACTAACGTCCACTCACGACCACTAAGGTCCAGTAACGTCAAGTAAAGTCAAGTAACGTCCACTAACGTCAATTAACGTCATCTAACGTCACCTAACGTCCACTAACGTCAACTAACGTCAAGTAACGTCAAGTAACGTCACCTAACGTCAACTAACGTCAACTAACGTTAAGTAACGTCCAATAACTTCAGGTAACGTCCACTAACGCCAAGTAACGTCAACTAACGTCACATAACGTCCACTAACGTCAAGTAACGTCCACTAACGTCAAGTAACGTCAACTAACATAAAGTAACGTCCACTAACGTCAACTAAAGTTAAGTAACGTCACCTAACATCAACTAACGTCAAGTAATGTCCACTAACTTCAAGTAACGTCTACTAACGTCAAGTAACGTCTTGTAAAGTCACCTAACGTCCACGAACGTTAACATACGTCAAGTAACGTCAACTAACGTCAAGTACCGTCACGTACCGTCCACTAACGTCAACTAACGTCAGGTAACGTCCACTAACGTCAACTAACGTCAAGTAACGTGAAGTAAGGTCAATTAACGTTAAGTAACGTCCACTAACGTCAAGTAACGTCAAGTGACGTCTAGTAACGTCACCTAACGCCCACTAACGTCAAGTAACGTCTACTAACTTCAAGTAACGTCCACTAACGTCAAGTAACGTCAAATAACGTCAACAAACGTCAAGTAACGTAAAGTGACGTCAACTAACGTCACCTAACGTCCACTAACGTCAACTAACGTCAAGTAGCTTCCACTAACTTCAACTAACATCCACTAACGTCAAGTAACGTCCACTAACGTCAAGTAACGTCAACTAACGTCAAGTAACGTCCACTAGCGTCCGCTAACGTCAACTAATGTCGCGTAACGTCAAGTAACGTCAAGTACGTCAAGTAACGTCAACTAACGTCCACTAACGACCACTAAAGTTTAGTAACGTCAAGTAATGTAGTGACCCGAACTTTTCCATGTTTATATATATTAATTGAGAATGATATTTACATGATTAAATGTTTCCAACATGTTAAGCAATCAAACTTGTTAAGACTTGATTAATTGAGATATGTTTCATATAGACAATTGACCACCCAAGTTGACCGGTGATTCACGAACGTTAAAACTTGTAAAAACTATATGATGACATATATATGGATATATATATAGTTAACATGATACTATGATAAGTAAACATATCATTAAGTATATTAACAATGAACTACATATGTAAAAACAAGACTACTAACTTAATGATTTTTAAACGAGACATATATGTAACGATTATCGTTGTAAAGACATTTAATGTATATATATCATATTAAGAGATATTCATACATGATAATATCATGATAATATAATAATTTAAAATCTCATTTGATATTATAAACATTGGGTTAACAACATTTAACAAGATCGTTAACCTAAAGGTTTCAAAATAACACTTACATGTAACGACTAACGATGACTTAACGACTCAGTTAAAATGTATATGCATGTAGTATTTTAATATGTATTTATACACTTTTGAAAGAATTCAATACACTTATCAAAATACTTCTACTTAACAAAAATGCTTACAATTACATCCTCGTTCAGTTTCATCAACAATTCTACTCGTATGCACCCGTATTCGTACTCGTACAATACACAGCTTTTAGATGTATGTACTATTGGTATATACACTCCAATGATCAGATCTTAGCAGCCCATGTGAGTCACCTAACACATGTGGGAACCATCATTTGGCAACTAGCATGAAATATCTCATAAAATTACAAAAATATGAGTAATCATTCATGACTTATTTACATGAAAACAAAATTACATATCCTTTATATCTAATCCATACACCAACGACCAAAAACACCTACAAACACTTTCATTCTTCAATTTTCTTCATCTAATTGATCTCTCTCAAGTTCTATCTTCAAGTTCTAAGTGTTCTTCATAAATTCCAAAAGTTGTAGTTTCATAAAATCAAGAATACTTTCAAATTTGCTAGCTCACTTCCAATCTTGTAAGGTGATCATCCAACCTCAAGAAATCTTTGTTTCTTACAGTAGGTTATCATTCTAATACAAGGTAATAATCATATTCAAACTTTGGTTCAATTTCTATAACTATAACAATCTTATTTCAAGTGATGATCTTACTTGAACTTGTTTTCGTGTCATGATTCTGCTTCAAGAACTTCGAGCCATCCAAGGATCCATTGAAGCTAGATCCATTTTTCTCTTTTCCAGTAGGTTTATCCAAGGAACTTAAGGTAGTAATGATGTTCATAACATCATTCGATTCATACATATAAAGCTATCTTATTCGAAGGTTTAAACTTGTAATCACTAGAACATAGTTTAGTTAATTCTAAACTTGTTCGCAAACAAAAGTTAATCCTTCTAACTTGACTTTTAAAATCAACTAAACACATGTTCTATATCTATATGATATGCTAACTTAATGATTTAAAACCTGGAAACACAAAAAATACCGTAAAACCGGATTTACGCCGTCGTAGTAACACCGCGGGCTGTTTTGGGTTAGTTAATTAAAAACTATGATAAACTTTGATTTTAAAGTTGTTATTCTGAGAAAATGATTTTTATTATGAACATGAAACTATATCCAAAAATTATGATTAAACTCAAAGTGGAAGTATGTTTTCTAAAATGGTCATCTAGACGTCGTTCTTTCGACTGAAATGACTACCTTTACAAAAACGACTTGTAACTTATTTTTCCAACTATAAACCTATACTTTTCTGTTTAGATTCATAAAATAGAGTTCAATATGAAACCATAGCAATTTGATTCACTCAAAACGGATTTAAAATGAAGAAGTTATGGGTAAAACAAGATTGGATAATTTTTCTCATTTTAGCTACGTGAAAATTAGTAACAAATCTATTCCAACCATAACTTAATCAACTTGTATTGTATATTATGTAATCTTGAGATACCATAGACACGTATACAATGTTTCGACCTATCATGTCGACACATCTATATATATTTCGGAACAACCATAGACACTCTATATGTGAATGTTGGAGTTAGCTATACAGGGTTGAGGTTGATTCCAAAATATATATAGTTTGAGTTGTGATCAATACTGAGATACGTATACACTGGGTCGTGGATTGATTCAAGATAATATTTATCGATTTATTTCTGTACATCTAACTGTGGACAACTAGTTATAGGTTACTAACGAGGACAGCTGACTTAATAAACTTAAAACATCAAAATATATTAAAAGTGTTGTAAATATATTTTGAACATACTTTGATATATATGTATATATTGTTATAGGTTCGTGAATCAACCAGTGGCCAAGTCTTACTTCCCGACGAAGTAAAAATCTGTGAAAGTGAGTTATAGTCCCACTTTTAAAATCTAATATTTTTGGGATGAGAATACATGCAGGTTTTATAAATGATTTACAAAATAGACACAAGTACGTGAAACTACATTCTATGGTTGAATTATCGAAATCGAATATGCCCCTTTTTATTAAGTCTGGTAATCTAAGAATTAGGGAACAGACACCCTAATTGACGCGAATCCTAAAGATAGATCTATTGGGCCTAACAAACCCCATCCAAAGTACCGGATGCTTTAGTACTTCGAAATTTATATCATATCCGAAGGGTGTCCCGGAATGATGGGGATATTCTTATATATGCATCTTGTTAATGTCGGTTACCAGGTGTTCACCATATGAATGATTTTTATCTCTATGTATGGGATGTGTATTGAAATATGAAATCTTGTGGTCTATTATTATGATTTGATATATATAGGTTAAACCTATAACTCACCAACATTTTTGTTGACGTTTTAAGCATGTTTATTCTCAGGTGATTATTAAGAGCTTCCGCTGTCGCATAGTTAAATAAGGACGAGATTTGGAGTCCATGCTTGTATGATATTGTGTAAAAACTGCATTCAAGAAACTTATTTTGTTGTAACATATTTGTATTGTAAACCATTATGTAATGGTCGTGTGTAAACAGGATATTTTAGATTATCATTATTTGATAATCTACGTAAAGCTTTTTAAAACCTTTATCTATGAAATAAAGGTTATGGTTTGTTTTAAAAATGAATGCAGTCTTTGAAAAACGTCTCATATAGAGGTCAAAACCTCGCAACGAAATCAATTAATATGGAACGTTTTTAATCAATAAGAACGGGACATTTCAGTTGGTATCCGAGCGTTGGTCTTAGAGAACCAGAATTTTTCATTAGTGTGTCTTATCGAGTTTGTTAGGATGCATTAGTGAGTCTGGACTTCGACCGTGTTTACTTGAAAAATGATTGCTTAACAAATTTTGTTGGAAACTATATATTTTTAACATGTGAATATTATGTGATATATTAATCTCTTAACGCGTTTGATATTATGTGATAGATGTCTACCTCTAGAACAAGTCCCATTGACTCACCTAATAATAATGAAGAGTCAAATGTAAATTGGAATGATTCGTGGACTGATTCACAAGTTCCCGAAGAGGAACCGGAAGAAGAGTCGGAACCGGAAGAAGAATCGGAACCGGAAGAAGAATCGGAACCGGATGAAGAAATAGAACCGGTGGGGGAAATAATAAAATGGTTAAGTAAAAGAAAATCCTCAACCAACCGACCAAGGTTAATTATGGTCAATGGTGTTTCCGTCAAGGAAGCAAAATATTGGGAGGATTACCAATTCTCCGATGAATCGGATTCCGACGAGAATTCCGATGATGTTATAGAAATTACCCCAACTGAATTTAAAAAGGCAAAAGAAAATAATAAGGGAAAGGGTATAAAAATAGAGAAATCTAATTCCAACCCCGATGAACTTTATATGTATCGTCAACGCCCGAAGTCCTTAAGTTGTAACAATGACCCGGGAACCTCTAAACCACCAGGTTTTTCTAAACCAATGTGGACAACGACGGCTCGTATTAGGGGAACATCATATATCCCTAGAAACTTGGCAAAACGAACCAAAACCGAAGAAGAAGAAACGAGCGAGTCGGAATAAGATAGTTGTATTCGTGTGGTGTAATATATGTAATATAGTGTTCTTATGCTTTATGATATATGTAAAAATTGCTTGTATTAATAAGTATTTTTTTATGAATCTAACTCTTGTCTATTTTACAGTTTAAAAACACAAAATGGATAGACAACCCAATATTTTAAGAGACCTACCCGGAGACATGATTGATGAAATCTTGTCTAGAGTCGGCCAGAATTCCTCGGCACAACTATTTAAGGCGAGATCATTTTGTAAGACATTCGAAGAACGTTCCAAGAATGTCTTGGTTTATAAGAGACTTTCGTTTGAAAGATGGGGGATATCACATTGGGAAACCCATAAGTTACGATGTGTTTACTTTGACGCATATATTGCGGGGAACCCAAATGCTATTTTACGCAACGGGTTAAGAAATTATTTTGACTCAATATATCCGAATATTGGACTTCGTGATTTAGAAAAAGCGGCTAACATGCAACATAAAGAAGCATGTTATGCTTACGGATTAGTAATGTTCGCTTCTCACCAAAGTGAGAACAAGAACATTGGGCTACAACTACTAAACAAAACGTTTCCACAAGTGACGGAGTCGGTAATTGGGGTAAGAAATGAGGTTTTTAGATTATTACGGGACTGTTGGACATTACGTAACCCTCGTCCCTTTGACGACGTTACAACACGCTGTCTTATCAACGGCCATAACAGTTATGTTGCACAAGACCAAGGATGGGAAGTAGTCCTAGTAAAACCAGAATGCATGACTTGTTTCTGGACGTATGAATTACGTGTCTTTATTGCCTTTGCTGAACGACTTGTGTACTAGCTAGAATTATCTTCACAACTATCTTGTATCAAAGTTATTGTGTGCTATATTTCATGCTTTATGTAAAATAAGCGGTATTGTAAGTTTGTAAAATATTGTATAAAAGTTTGAACGCGAAATATTATTATAATCAGTTTTTCATATAGAATTGTAGTAGTTGAATTGTATATTAGCTACTAAGTATGAACTTAACGGGTAGGTACTACCCGAATTTAAACTTATAAAACGCTAATATGAAGAAAAAGCTTTTATAAATGAGTTCATATTATGCTACGAAATACTATTAACTACTCTTAATATTCTGTATGATTAACTTGTTCCATTTAACTATTTTGAAGGAAATGGCACCGACTACTCGACACACCGTGAATATGAATGAAGAGGAATTCCGTACTTTTCTAGCTTCAAACATAGCCGCAGTACAGGCTGCGCTACATACCAACAATAACCTTGGATCTAGCAGTACAGGAAATCGTGTAGGATGCACCTACAAAGAATTCACTGCCTGCAAACCTTTGGAATTTGATGGAACCGAAGGACCGATCGGATTGAAACGGTGGACCGAGAAGGTCGAATCGGTGTTTGCCATAAGTAAGTGTACTGAAGAGGACAAAGTAAAGTACGCTACGCATACCTTCACAGGTTCTGCGTTAACATGGTGGAATACCTATCTAGAGCAAGTGGGACAAGACGATGCGTACGCACTACCGTGGTCAGCATTCAAGCACTTGATGAACGAGAAGTACCGTCCCAGAACCGAGGTCAATAAGCTCAAGACAGAACTTAGAGGGTTACGAACCCAAGGATTTGATATTACCACGTACGAAAGACGATTCACAGAATTGTGCCTATTGTGTCCTGGAGCATTCGAAGATGAGGAAGAGAAGATCGACGCGTTTGTGAAAGGATTACCGGAAAGAATCCAAGAAGATATAAGTTCACACGAGCCCGCCTCCATACAACAGGCATGTAGAATGGCTCACAAACTAGTGAACCAGATTGAAGAAAGAATTAAAGAACAGACTGCTGAAGAGGCCAATGTGAAGCAAGTCAAAAGAAAGTGGGAGGAAAACGGTGATAAGAATCACCAATACAACAACAACAGCAATTACAACAATAATCGCAACAATTATCCCAACAATCGCAACATCAATCGCAACTACAACAAACGGCCCAACAACAACAACAACAACAACAACAGCAACTACAACAATCATCCCAACAACAATAATAACCGCAACAACAACAACAATCAGAAGCAACTATGCCAAAGGTGTGAAAAGAATCACTCGGGGTTCTGCACCAAATTTTGCAACAAGTGTAAAAGAAATGGTCATAGCGCGGCGAAGTGTGAGGTCTACGGATCAGGGGTTAATAGAACGAAAGGAACAAATGGTGTCGGAACGAGTAATGGCGGAGCAAGTAGTGTCGGAGCAAGTTATGCCAATGTAGTTTGTTATAAATGTGGAAAACCGGGCCACATTATTAGAAATTGCCCGAACCAGGAGAACACGAATGGACAAGGCCGTGGAAGAGTTTTCAATATTAATGCGGCAGAGGCACAGGAAGACCCGGAGCTTGTTACGGGTACGTTTCTTATTGACAATAAATCTGCTTACGTTTTATTTGATTCGGGTGCGGATAGAAGCTATATGAGTAGAGATTTTTGTGCTAAATTAAGTTGTCCATTGACGCCTTTGGATAGTAAATTTTTACTCGAATTAGCAAATGGTAAATTAATTTCAGCAGATAATATATGTCGGAATCGAGAAATAAAACTGGTTAGCGAAACATTTAAGATTGATTTGATACCAGTAGAGTTAGGGAGTTTTGATGTGATAATCGGTATGGACTGGTTGAAAGAAGTGAAAGCAGAGATCGTTTGTTACAAAAATGCAATTCGCATTATACGAGAAAAAGGAAAACCCTTAATGGTGTACGGAGAAAAGGGCAACACGAAGCTACATCTTATTAGTAATTTGAAGGCACAAAAACTAATAAGAAAAGGTTGCTATGCTGTTCTAGCACACGTCGAGAAAGTACAAACTGAAGAAAAGAGCATCAATGATGTTCCCGTCGCAAAAGAATTTCCTGATGTATTTCCGAAAGAATTACCGGGATTACCCCCACATCGATCCGTTGAATTTCAAATAGATCTTGTACCAGGAGCTGCACCAATAGCTCGTGCTCCTTACAGACTCGCACCCAGCGAGATGAAAGAACTACAAAGCCAATTACAAGAACTTTTAGAGCGTGGTTTCATTCGACCAAGCACATCACCGTGGGGAGCTCCTGTTTTGTTTGTCAAGAAGAAAGATGGTACATTCAGGTTGTGTATCGACTACCGAGAGTTGAACAAACTTACCATCAAGAACCGCTACCCACTACCGAGAATCGATGACTTATTTGATCAGCTACAAGGCTCGTCTGTTTATTCAAAGACTGACTTACGTTCCGGGTATCATCAAATGCGGGTGAAAGAAGATGATATTCCAAAGACTGCTTTCAGAACACGTTACGGTCATTACGAGTTTATGGTCATGCCGTTTGGTTTAACTAATGCACCAGCTGTGTTCATGGACCTTATGAACCGAGTGTGTGGACCATACCTTGACAAGTTTGTCATTGTTTTCATTGATGACATACTTATTTACTCAAAGAATGACCAAGAACACGGTGAACATTTGAGAAAGGTGTTAGAAGTATTGAGGAAGGAAGAATTGTACGCTAAGTTTTCAAAGTGTGCATTTTGGTTGGAAGAAGTTCAATTCCTCGGTCACATAGTGAACAAAGAAGGTATTAAGGTGGATCCGGCAAAGATAGAAACTGTTGAAAAGTGGGAAACCCCGAAAACTCCGAAACACATACGCCAGTTTTTAGGACTAGCTGGTTACTACAGAAGGTTCATCCAAGACTTTTCCAGAATAGCAAAACCCTTGACTGCATTAACGCATAAAGGGAAGAAATTTGAATGGAATGATGAACAAGAGAAAGCGTTTCAGTTATTGAAGAAAAAGCTAACTACGGCACCTATATTGTCATTGCCTGAAGGGAATGATGATTTTGTGATTTATTGTGATGCATCAAAGCAAGGTCTCGGTTGTGTATTAATGCAACGAACGAAGGTGATTGCTTATGCGTCTAGACAATTGAAGATTCACGAACAAAATTATACGACGCATGATTTGGAATTAGGCGCGGTTGTTTTTGCATTAAAGACTTGGAGGCACTACTTATATGGGGTCAAAAGTATTATATATACCGACCACAAAAGTCTTCAACACATATTTAATCAGAAACAACTGAATATGAGGCAGCGTAGGTGGATTGAATTATTGAATGATTACGATTTTGAGATTCGTTACCACCCGGGGAAGGCAAATGTGGTAGCCGATGCCTTGAGCAGGAAGGATAGAGAACCCATTCGAGTAAAATCTATGAATATAATGATTCATAATAACATTACTACTCAAATAAAGGAGGCGCAACAAGGAGTTTTAAAAGAGGGAAATTTAAAGGATGAAATACCCAAAGGATCGGAGAAGCATCTTAATATTCGGGAAGACGGAACCCGGTATAGGGCTGAAAGGATTTGGGTACCAAAATTTGGAGATATGAGAGAAATGGTACTTAGAGAAGCTCATAAAACCAGATACTCAATACATCCTGGAACGGGGAAGATGTACAAGGATCTCAAGAAACATTTTTGGTGGCCGGGTATGAAAGCCGATGTTGCTAAATACGTAGGAGAATGTTTGACGTGTTCTAAGGTCAAAGCTGAGCATCAGAAACCATCAGGTCTACTTCAACAACCCGAAATCCCGGAATGGAAATGGGAAAACATTACCATGGATTTCATCACTAAATTGCCAAGGACTGCAAGTGGTTTTGATACTATTTGGGTAATAGTTGATCGTCTCACCAAATCAGCACACTTCCTACCAATAAGAGAAGATGACAAGATGGAGAAGTTAGCAAGACTGTATTTGAAGGAAGTCGTCTCCAGACATGGAATACCAATCTCTATTATCTCTGATAGGGATGGCAGATTTATTTCAAGATTCTGGCAGACATTACAGCAAGCATTAGGAACTCGTCTAGACATGAGTACTGCCTATCATCCACAAACTGATGGGCAGAGTGAAAGGACGATACAAACGCTTGAAGACATGCTACGAGCATGTGTTATTGATTTCGGAAACAGTTGGGATCGACATCTACCGTTAGCAGAATTTTCCTACAACAACAGCTACCATTCAAGCATTGAGATGGCGCCGTTTGAAGCACTTTATGGTAGAAAGTGCAGGTCTCCGATTTGTTGGAGTGAGGTGGGGGATAGACAGATTACGGGTCCGGAGATTATACAAGAAACTACCGAGAAGATCATCCAAATTCAACAACGGTTGAAAACCGCCCAAAGTCGACAAAAGAGCTACGCTGACATTAAAAGAAAAGATATAGAATTTGAAATTGGAGAGATGGTCATGCTTAAAGTTGCACCTTGGAAAGGCGTTGTTCGATTTGGTAAACGAGGGAAATTAAATCCAAGGTATATTGGACCATTCAAGATTATTGATCGTATCGGACCAGTAGCTTACCGACTAGAGTTACCTCAACAACTCGCGGCTGTGCATAACACTTTCCACGTCTCGAATTTAAAGAAATGTTTTGCTAAAGAAGATCTCACTATTCCGTTAGATGAAATCCAAATCAACGAAAAACTTCAATTCATCGAAGAACCCGTCGAAATAATGGATCGTGAGGTTAAAAGACTTAAGCAAAACAAGATACCAATTGTTAAGGTTCGATGGAATGCTCGTAGAGGACCCGAGTTCACCTGGGAGCGTGAAGATCAGATGAAGAAGAAATACCCGCATCTATTTCCAGAAGATTCGTCAACACCTTCAACAGCTTAAAATTTCGGGACGAAATTTATTTAACGGGTAGGTACTGTAGTGACCCGAACTTTTCCATGTTTATATATATTAATTGAGAATGATATTTACATGATTAAATGTTTCCAACATGTTAAGCAATCAAACTTGTTAAGACTTGATTAATTGAGATATGTTTCATATAGACAATTGACCACCCAAGTTGACCGGTGATTCACGAACGTTAAAACTTGTAAAAACTATATGATGACATATATATGGATATATATATAGTTAACATGATACTATGATAAGTAAACATATCATTAAGTATATTAACAATGAACTACATATGTAAAAACAAGACTACTAACTTAATGATTTTTAAACGAGACATATATGTAACGATTATCGTTGTAAAGACATTTAATGTATATATATCATATTAAGAGATATTCATACATGATAATATCATGATAATATAATAATTTAAAATCTCATTTGATATTATAAACATTGGGTTAACAACATTTAACAAGATCGTTAACCTAAAGGTTTCAAAATAACACTTACATGTAACGACTAACGATGACTTAACGACTCAGTTAAAATGTATATGCATGTAGTATTTTAATATGTATTTATACACTTTTGAAAGAATTCAATACACTTATCAAAATACTTCTACTTAACAAAAATGCTTACAATTACATCCTCGTTCAGTTTCATCAACAATTCTACTCGTATGCACCCGTATTCGTACTCGTACAATACACAGCTTTTAGATGTATGTACTATTGGTATATACACTCCAATGATCAGATCTTAGCAGCCCATGTGAGTCACCTAACACATGTGGGAACCATCATTTGGCAACTAGCATGAAATATCTCATAAAATTACAAAAATATGAGTAATCATTCATGACTTATTTACATGAAAACAAAATTACATATCCTTTATATCTAATCCATACACCAACGACCAAAAACACCTACAAACACTTTCATTCTTCAATTTTCTTCATCTAATTGATCTCTCTCAAGTTCTATCTTCAAGTTCTAAGTGTTCTTCATAAATTCCAAAAGTTGTAGTTTCATAAAATCAAGAATACTTTCAAATTTGCTAGCTCACTTCCAATCTTGTAAGGTGATCATCCAACCTCAAGAAATCTTTGTTTCTTACAGTAGGTTATCATTCTAATACAAGGTAATAATCATATTCAAACTTTGGTTCAATTTCTATAACTATAACAATCTTATTTCAAGTGATGATCTTACTTGAACTTGTTTTCGTGTCATGATTCTGCTTCAAGAACTTCGAGCCATCCAAGGATCCATTGAAGCTAGATCCATTTTTCTCTTTTCCAGTAGGTTTATCCAAGGAACTTAAGGTAGTAATGATGTTCATAACATCATTCGATTCATACATATAAAGCTATCTTATTCGAAGGTTTAAACTTGTAATCACTAGAACATAGTTTAGTTAATTCTAAACTTGTTCGCAAACAAAAGTTAATCCTTCTAACTTGACTTTTAAAATCAACTAAACACATGTTCTATATCTATATGATATGCTAACTTAATGATTTAAAACCTGGAAACACAAAAAATACCGTAAAACCGGATTTACGCCGTCGTAGTAACACCGCGGGCTGTTTTGGGTTAGTTAATTAAAAACTATGATAAACTTTGATTTTAAAGTTGTTATTCTGAGAAAATGATTTTTATTATGAACATGAAACTATATCCAAAAATTATGATTAAACTCAAAGTGGAAGTATGTTTTCTAAAATGGTCATCTAGACGTCGTTCTTTCGACTGAAATGACTACCTTTACAAAAACGACTTGTAACTTATTTTTCCAACTATAAACCTATACTTTTCTGTTTAGATTCATAAAATAGAGTTCAATATGAAACCATAGCAATTTGATTCACTCAAAACGGATTTAAAATGAAGAAGTTATGGGTAAAACAAGATTGGATAATTTTTCTCATTTTAGCTACGTGAAAATTAGTAACAAATCTATTCCAACCATAACTTAATCAACTTGTATTGTATATTATGTAATCTTGAGATACCATAGACACGTATACAATGTTTCGACCTATCATGTCGACACATCTATATATATTTCGGAACAACCATAGACACTCTATATGTGAATGTTGGAGTTAGCTATACAGGGTTGAGGTTGATTCCAAAATATATATAGTTTGAGTTGTGATCAATACTGAGATACGTATACACTGGGTCGTGGATTGATTCAAGATAATATTTATCGATTTATTTCTGTACATCTAACTGTGGACAACTAGTTATAGGTTACTAACGAGGACAGCTGACTTAATAAACTTAAAACATCAAAATATATTAAAAGTGTTGTAAATATATTTTGAACATACTTTGATATATATGTATATATTGTTATAGGTTCGTGAATCAACCAGTGGCCAAGTCTTACTTCCCGACGAAGTAAAAATCTGTGAAAGTGAGTTATAGTCCCACTTTTAAAATCTAATATTTTTGGGATGAGAATACATGCAGGTTTTATAAATGATTTACAAAATAGACACAAGTACGTGAAACTACATTCTATGGTTGAATTATCGAAATCGAATATGCCCCTTTTTATTAAGTCTGGTAATCTAAGAATTAGGGAACAGACACCCTAATTGACGCGAATCCTAAAGATAGATCTATTGGGCCTAACAAACCCCATCCAAAGTACCGGATGCTTTAGTACTTCGAAATTTATATCATATCCGAAGGGTGTCCCGGAATGATGGGGATATTCTTATATATGCATCTTGTTAATGTCGGTTACCAGGTGTTCACCATATGAATGATTTTTATCTCTATGTATGGGATGTGTATTGAAATATGAAATCTTGTGGTCTATTATTATGATTTGATATATATAGGTTAAACCTATAACTCACCAACATTTTTGTTGACGTTTTAAGCATGTTTATTCTCAGGTGATTATTAAGAGCTTCCGCTGTCGCATAGTTAAATAAGGACGAGATTTGGAGTCCATGCTTGTATGATATTGTGTAAAAACTGCATTCAAGAAACTTATTTTGTTGTAACATATTTGTATTGTAAACCATTATGTAATGGTCGTGTGTAAACAGGATATTTTAGATTATCATTATTTGATAATCTACGTAAAGCTTTTTAAAACCTTTATCTATGAAATAAAGGTTATGGTTTGTTTTAAAAATGAATGCAGTCTTTGAAAAACGTCTCATATAGAGGTCAAAACCTCGCAACGAAATCAATTAATATGGAACGTTTTTAATCAATAAGAACGGGACATTTCAAGTAAAGTCAAGTAACGTCCACTAACGTCCATTAACGTCCACTAACGTCAACTAACGTCAACTAACGTCAAGTAACGTCAAGTAACGTCAACCAACGTCAAGTAACGTCAACTAACGTCGAATAACGTCCACTAACGTCCACTAACGTCAACTAACGTGAAGTAACGTCCACTAACGTCAACTAGCGTCAACTAACTTCAAGTATAACGTCAAGTAAGGTCAACTAACGTGACAGTAACGTCAACAAACGCCAACAAACGTCAACTAACGTCAAGTAACGTCAACTAACGTCACCTAACGTCCACTAACGTCAACTAACGTCAAGTAACGTTAAGTAACGTCATGTAACGTCATCTAACGTCAACTAACGTTAAGTTACGTCTACTAACTTCAAGTAACGTCCACTAACGTCAACTAACGTCTACTAACGTCAACTAACGTCAAGTAACGTCAACTAACATCACGTAACGTCCACTAACGTCAACTAACTTGAAGTAACGTCCACTAAGGTCAACTAACGTCCACTAACATCAAGTAACGTCAAGTAACGTCCACTAACGTCAACTAACGTCAAGTAAGGTCAAGCAACGCCAAGTAACGTCAAGTAACGTCAAGTAACGTCAACTAACGTCAAGTAACGTCCACTAACGTCCACCAACGTCAACTAACGTCAAGTAACGTTCACTAACTTCCACTAACGTCCACTAATGTCCACTAACGTCAACTAACGTCAACTAACGTCCATTAACATCAATTAACGTCAACGAACGTTAAGTAACGTCCACTAACGTCAACTAACGTCAAGTAACGTCACCTAACATCAACTAACATCAAGTAACGTCCACTAACTTCAAGTAACGTCCACTAACGTCAAGTAACGTCAAGTAACGTCACCTAACGTCCACTAACGTCCACTAACGTCAAGTAACGTCAACTAACGTCAACTAACGTCAAGTAATGTCAACTAACGTCAAGTAACGTCATGTAACGTCCACTAACGTCAACTAACGTCAAGTAACGTCCACTAACGTCAACTAACGTCAAGTAACGTCACCTAACGTCAACTAACGTTAAGTAACGTCCACTAACGTCAAGTAACGTCTACTAACTTCAAGTAACGTCAACTAACGTCAAGTAACGTCAACTAACGTCAAGTAACGTCAACTAATGTCGCGTAACGTCAAGTAACGTCAAGTACGTCAAGTAACGTCAAGTACGTCAAGTAACGACCACTAAGGTCCAGTAACGTCAAGTAAAGTCAAGTAACATCCACTAACGTCCATTAACGTCCACTAACGTCCACTAACGTCCACTAACGTCAACTAACGTCAACCAACGTCAAGTAACGTCCACTAACGTCAACTAACATCGAATAACGTCAACTAACGTCCACTAACGTCAACTAACGTGAAGTAACGTCCACTAACGTCAACTAGCGTCAACTAACTTCAAGTATAAAGTCAAGTAACGTCCACTAACGTCAACTAACGTGACAGTAACGTCAACAAACGCCAACAAACGTTAACTAACGTCAACTAATGTCAAGTAACATCAAGTAACGTCATGTAACGTCACCTAACGTCAACTAACGTTAAGTAACGTCCACTAACTTCAAGTAACGTCCATTAACGTCAACTAACGTCAAGTAACGTCAACTAACGTCACGTAACGTCCACTAACGTCAACTAACGTCAAGTAACGTCCACTAACGTCAACTAACGTCAAGTAACGTCAAGTAACGTCAACTAACATTAAGTAACGTCCACTAACGTCAACTAACGTCTAACGTCAAGTAACGTCAAGTAACGTCAATTAACGTCAAGTAACGTCCACTAACTTCAAGTAACGTCCACTAACGTCAACTAACGTCAACTAATGTCATGTAACGTCAAGTAACGTCAACTAACGTCAGGTAACGTACACTAACGTCAACTAACGTCAAGTAAGGTCAACTAACGTTAAGTAACGTCCACTAACGTCAACTAACGTCAAGTAACGTCTATTAACTTCATGTAACGTCCACTAACGTCAAGTAACGTCAAATAACATCACGTAACGTCCACTAACGTCAACTAATGTCGCGAAACGTCAAGTAACGTCAAGTACGTCAAGTAACGTCTACTAACGTCCACTAACGACCACTAAGGTCCAGTAACGTCAAGTAAAGTCAAGTAACGTCCACTAATGTCCATTAACATCAACTAACGTCAACTAACGTCAAGTAGCGTCAAGTAACGTCAACCAACGTCAAGTAAGGTCAAGTAACGTCCACTAACGTCAAGTAACGTCCTAAGGCAATTTAGAAAAATAGAAATGGAAAAAAAAATGAGGGTCGTTATATAACATCCACTAACGTCCACTAACGTTCACTAACGTCAACTAACGTGAAGAAACGTCAACTAACGTCCACTAACATCAAGTAATTTCAACTAACGTCAAGTAACTTCAACTAACGTCCACTAACGTCAAGTAACGCCAAGTAACGTCAAGCAACGTCAAGTAACGTCAAGTAACGTCAACTAACGTCCACTAATGTCAACTAACGTCCACTAACGTCAACTAACGTCAAGTAACGTTCACTAACTTCCACTAACGTCCACTAACGTCCACTAACGTCAATTAACGTCAATTAACGTCAACTAACGTTAAGTAACGTCCATTAACGTCCATTAACGTCCACTAACGTCAAGTAACGTCACCTAACATCAACTAACATCAAGTAACGTCCACTAACTTCAAGTAACGCCCACTAACGTCAACTAACGTCAAGTAACGTTAAGTAACATCACCTAACGTCCACTAACGTCCACTAACGTCAACTAACATCAACTTACGTCAAGTAACGTCACGTAACGTCCACTAACGTCAACTAACATCAGGTAACATCCACTAACGTCAACTAACGTCAAGTAACATCAAGTAACGTCAAGTAAGGTCAACTAATGTTAAGTAATGTCCACTAATGTCAAGTAACGTCACCTCAAGTCCACTAACGTCAAGTAACATCTACTAACTTCAAGTAACGTCCACTAACGTCAAGTAACGTCAACTAACATCAAGTAACGTCACCTCACGTCCACTAACGTCAAGTAACGTCCACTAACGTCAACTCGTCAAGTAACGTCAGCTAACGTCCACTAACGTCCACTAACGTCAAGTAACGACAAGTAACGTCAACTGACGTCCACTAACGTCAAGTAACGTCAACTAACGTTAAGTAACGTCAACTAACGTCCACTAACGTCCACTAACGCTCACTAACATCAACTAACGTCCACTAACGTCAACTAACGTCAACTAACGTCAAGTAAGTTGACGTTAGTGGAAGCTAGTTGACGTTACGTGATGTTTGTTGATGTTACTTGATGTTAGTGGACGTTACTTGAAGTTAGTGGACGTTACTTGAAGTTAGTGGACGTTACTTGACGTTAGTAGACGTTAGTGGACGTTACTTGACGTTAGTGAACGTTAGTTGACGCTAGTTGACGTAAGTGGATGTTACTTCACGTTAGTTGACATTATTGAACGTTAGTGGATGTTAGTGAACGTTACCTGACGTTAGTTGACGTTAGTTGACGTTAGTTGATGTTAGTGTACGTTACTTAACGTTAATTGACCTTACTTCACGTTACTTGACGTTAGTTGACGTTAGTGGACGTGAGCTGACGTTACTTGACGTTAGTTGACGTTACTTGACTTTACTCGACGTTAGTTGACGTTAGTGGACATTACTTGACGTTAGTTGACGTTAGTCAACATTTTTATTGCCGTCAACAATGTTGACGTTAGCTGACGTTATCCGACGTTAACTGACGTTATTTGACGTTAGCTGACGTTATTTAACGTTACTTGACGTTAGTTGACGATAGTGGACGTTACTTGACGTTATTTGACGGCATTTGACGTTAGTTGACGTTACCTGACGTAACTTGACGTAACTTGAAGTTACTTGACGTTAGTTGATGTTAGTGGACGTTAGTTGACGTTAGTAACTTGACATAACTTGACGTAACTTGACGTAACTTGACGTAACTTGACGCTATTTGACGTAACTTGACGTTACTTGACGTCACTTAACGTTAGTTGACGTTACTTGACGTTAGTTGACGTTAGTGGACGTTACTTGACATTAGTGGACGTTAGTTGACGTTAGTTGACGTTAGTGGACGTTACTTGATGTTAGTTGACGTTAGGGGGCGTTAGTTGACGTTAGTTGACGTTGGTTGACATTAGCGGGCGTTAGTTGACGTTAGTTGACCTTGTTGGACGTTAGTGGACGTTAGTCTAACGTTAGTGGACGTTACTTGACGTTACTTGACGTTACCTGTCGTTAGTTGACGTTACTTGACCTTACCTGATGTTAGTTGACATTACCCGAAGTTAGTTGACGTTAGTGGATGTTAGTTGACCTTACCTGACGTTAGTTGACGTTAGGTGACGTTACTTGACATTAGCAGACGTTACTTGACATGAGTTGACGTTACTTAACATTACTTGACGTTAGTGTACGTTACTTGACGTTACTTGACGTTGTTAGTTGACGTTACGTGACGTTACATGACGTTACTTGACGTTACTTGACGTTAGTTGACGTTAGTGGATGTTACTTGATGTTAGTTGATGTTAGTGGACGTTATGTGACGTTACTTGCCGTTACTTGACGTTAGTTGACGTTAGTGGACGTTACTTAACGTTAGTTGACGTTACCTGTCGTTGGTGGAGGTTACTTGACGTTGCTTGACGTTAGTTGACGTTATTTGACGTTAGTTAACATTACTTGAAGTTATTTGACATTACTTGACGTTAGTGGACGTTACTTGACGTTAGTTGACGTTACTTGACATTAGTGGACATTAGTGGACGTTACTTGACGTTTTTACTTGACGTTAGTTGACGTTACTTGACGTTAGTTGACGCTAGTGGACGTTACTTGACTTTACTTAACGTTAGTTGACGTTAGTGGACGTTAGGTGACGTTAGTTGACGTTACTACAAATGTTACTTGACGTTACTGTCACGTTAGTTGACGTTAGTGGACGTTACTTGACGTTACTTGACGTTAGTTGACGTTAGTTGATGTTACTTGACATCTGTTGACGTTAGTGGACATTAGTAGACGTTAGCGGACATTACTTGACGTTTGTTGACGTTAGTGGACGATAGGTGACGTTACTTGACGTTTGTTGACGTTACTTAACGTTAGTTGATGTTACTTGACGTTACTTCACGTTAGTTGACGTTAGTGAACGTTAGTTGACGTTAGTGGACGTTACTTGACGTTAGTTGACGATACGTGACATTAGTTGACGTTAGTTGACATTAGTGGACGTTAGTCGACGTTACGTGACGTTAGTGGATGCTACTTGACGTTAGTGGACGTTACTTGACGTTAGTGGACGTTACTTAACGTTAGTTAACGTTAGTAGACGTTAGTGGACATTAGTAGACGTTAGTGGACTTTAGTTGACGTTAGTGGACGTTACTTGACGTTACGTGACGTTAGTTGATGTTACTTGACGTTAGTTCACGTTACTTGACGTTAGTGGACGTTACTTTACGTTAGTGGACGTTACTTGAAGTTAGTGGACGTTACTTGACGTTAGTTAGTGGACGTTAGGTGACGTTACTTTACGTTACTTGACGTTACTTGACGTTAGTGGACGTTACTTAACGTTAGTTGTCGTTACTTGACGTTAGTTGAAGTTACTTGACGTTACTTGACGTTAGTGAATGTTAGTTGACGTTAGTGGACGTTACTTGACGTTAGTTCACGATACGTGACATTAGTTGACGTTAGTTGACATTAGTTGACGTTAGTGGACGTTACTTGACGTTAGTGGACGTTACTTGACGTTAGTGGACGTTACTTGACGTTAGTGGACGTTACTTAACGTAAGTTGACGTTACTTAACGTTAGTTGACATTAGTAGATGTTAGTGGACGTTAGTTGACGTTAGTAGACGTTAATTTACATTAGTGGATGTTACTTGACTTTACTTGACGTTATGAGACCTTAGTGGTCGTTAGTGGACGTTAGTTGATGTTACCTGACGTTAGTGGACGTTACTTGAAGTTAGTGGACGTTACTTGACGTTAGTTAGTGGGTGTTAGGTGACGTTACTTGACGTAGTTGACGTTACTTTACGTTAGTTGATGTTAGTGGACGTTACTTAACGTTAGTTGACGTTACTTGACGTTACTTGACGTTAGTGGACGTTACTTCACGTTACTTGACGTTTGTTGAAGTTAGTTGACGTTACTCGACGTTACTTGACGTTAAATGACGTTAGTGGACGCTAGTTGACGTTACTTGACGTTAGTTGACGTTACTTGGCGTTAGTTGACGTTACTTGGCGTTACTTAACGTTACTTGACGTTACTGTCACGTTAGTTGACGTTACTTGACGTTACTGTCACGTTAGTTGACGTTACTTGACGTTACTTGACGTTACTTGACGTTACTTGACGTTAGTTGACGTTAGTAGACGTTAGTTGACATTAGTAGACATTAGTAGACGTTAGTTGACGCTACTTGACGTTAGTTGATGTTAGTAGACGTTAGTTGATGTTAGTAGATGTTAGTTGACGTTAGTGGACGTTACTTGACGTTACTTGACGTTAGTGAACATTTGTGGACGTTAGTGAACGTTACTTGACGTTAGTGGACGTTAGTTGACACTTGACGTTAATTGACGTGAGTTGACGTTAGTGGACGTGAGGTGACGTTACTTGACGTTACCTGACGTTACTTGACGTTAGTTGACGTTACTTGACCTTACTTGACGTTACTTGACGTTTGTTGACGTTACTGTCAGATTACTTGACGTTAGTTGACGTTAGTGGACGCTAGTTGACGTTAGTGGACGTTAGTGGACGTTAGTTAACGTTAGTGGACATTAGTGGACGTTAGTGGACATTAGTTGACGTTAGTGAACGTTGGTGGACGTTAGTGAACATTACATTACGTTAGTTGACGTTAGTGGACGTTACTTGACGTTAGTTGACGTAATTGGATGTTAGTGGACGTTAGTTGACGTTACTTGATGTTACTTGACGTTACTTGACGTTGCTTGACGTTACTTGGCGTTAGTGGACGTTACTTGACGTTACTTGACGTTACTTGACGTTACTTGACGAGTTGACGTTAGTGGACGTTAGCGGACGTTACTTGACGTTAGTGGACGTTAGCTGACGTTACTTGACGTTAGTTGACGTTACTTGACGTTAGTTGACTTTACTTCACGTTAGTGGACGTTACTTGATGTTAGTTGACGTTAGACAACATTTTTATTGACGTTAACAATGTTGACGTTAGCTGACTTTAGCCGACGTTAACTGAAGTTACTTAACGTTAGCTGACGTTATTTGATGTTACTTGACGTTAGTTGACGTTAGTTGACGCCATTTGACGTTAGTTGACGTTACTTGACGTAACTTGACGTAACTTGAAGTTACTTGACGTTACTTGACGTTAGTTGACGTTAGTGGACGTTAGTGGACGTTATTTGACGTAACTTGACATTACTTGACGTTACTTGACGTTACTTGACGTTACTTGACGTAACTTGACACTATTTGACGACGTAACTTGACGTAACTTGACGTAACTTGACGTCACTTGACGTTAGTTGACGTTATTTGACGTTAGTGGACGTTAGTTGACACTAGTGGACGTAAGTGGACGTTATTGGACGTTACTTGACGTTAGTTGGTGTTAGTTGACGTTATTTGACGTTGGTTAACGTTAGCGGACGTTAGTTGACGTTGGTGGACGTTAGTTGACGTTAGTCTAACGTTAGTGGACGTTACTTGATGTTACATGTCGTTAGTTGACGTTACTTTACCTTAGTTGACGTTACCTGACGTTAGTTGACATTACCTGAAGTTAGTAGACATTAGTCGACGTTACTTGACGTTAGTTGACGTTACCTGACGTTAGTTGACGTTAGGTGACGTTACTTGATGTTAGTTGACGTTATTTAACGCGAGTTGACGTCACTTAACATTACTTGACGTTAGTGGACGTTAGTTGACGTTAGTGGACGTTAGTAGATGTTACTTGACGTTAGTGGACGTTAGTGGACGTTACTTGACGTTGTTAGTTGACGTTACGTAACGTTAGTTGACGTTACTTGACGTTAGTGGACGTTACTTGAAGTTAGTGGACGTTACTTGACGTTAGTTGACGTTAGTGGACGTTATGTGACGTTACTTGCCATTACTTGACGTTAGTGGATGTTACTTAACGTTAGTTGACGTTACTTGTCGTTAGTGGACGTTACTTGACGTTAGTTGACGTTAATTGACGTTAGTTAACATTACTTGACGTTAGTTGACGTTACTTGACGTTAGTGGACGTTACATGACGTTAGTTGACGTTACTTGACATTAGTGGACGTTAGTGGACATTAGTGGACGTTACTTGACGTTAGTTGACGTTACTTGACGCTAGTTGAAGCTAGTTGACGTTACTTGACGCTAGTTGACGCTAGTGGACGTTACTTGACATTACTTGACGTTAGTTGACGTTAGTGGACGTTAGGTGACGTTACTACAAATGTTATTTGACGTTACTGTCATGTTAGTTGACGTTACTTGACGTTAGTTGACGTTAGTTGACGTTACTTCATGTTAGTTGACGTTAGTGGACGTTAGTGGACGTTACTTGACGTTACTTGACATTAACTGACGTTAGTTGATGTTACTTGACGTCTGTTGATGTTAGTGGACGTTAGTATACGTTAGTGGACGTTACTTGACGTTTGTTGACGTTAGTGGACGATAGGTTACGTTACTTGACGTTTGTTGGCGTTACTTAACGTTAGTTGACGTTACTTGACGTTACTTCACGTTAGCTGACGTTAGTTAACGTTAGTAGACGTTACTTGAAGTTAGTTGACGATACGTGACATTAGTTGACGTTAGTTGACATTAGTTGACGTTACGTGACGTTAGTTGACATTACTTGACGTTAGTGGACGTTACTTGACGTTAGTGGACGTTAGTTGACGTTACTTAACGTTAGTTGACATTAGTAGACGTTAGTTGACGTTATTTGACGTTAGTTGATGTTACGTGACGTTACTTGACATTAGTATACGTTACTTGACGTTAGTGGACGTTACTTGACGCTATTGGACGTTACTTGAAGTTAGTGGACGTTACTTGACGTTAGTTAGTGGACGTTAGGTGACGTTACTTGACGTCACTTGATGTTAGTTGACGTTACTTGACATTAGTGGACGTTACTTGACGTTACTTGACGTTACTTGACGTTTGTTGACGTTACTTGACGTTACTGTCACGTTAGTTGACGTTACTCGACATTACTTGACGTCAGTGTTGCAGATCTCGGAATTTCTCGGCGAGATCTCGGGGAGATCTCGGTTTCAAAACTCAGCCGAGAATATTTTCCCATCTCGTTGAGATTTCTCGGTCAACGGTTAAAATCTCGGTCAACGTCACGATTTCTCGGATTTTCTCGGTGAGATCTCGGATTTTCTCGTAATTTCTCGGATTTTCTCGCAATTTCTCGAATTTTCTTCTAATTTTTCGCTCATTTCTCAAATTTTCTCGTAAAAATCCATATAAATATACATATATTTATACATATTTATATTAAAAAAACTAGAAAGTCAACACAAGTCAACGTCTGAGATCTCCCCGAGATTTTTCCGAGATGCCGAGATCTCCTCAAAAATGTCCAAACGAGATCTCTCCGAGATCCGAGTTCTCCAACCTTGCTTGACGTTAAATAATGTTAGTGGACGTTAGTGGACGCTAGTTGACGTTACTTGACGTTAGTTGACATTACTTGACGTTACTTGTGTGATGACCCGGGAATTTCCGACCAAAATTTAAACTTAATCTTTATATGATTTCGATAAGATAAGCAAAGTCTGTAATGTTGAAGTCTCAAAAACTGTGAACTGTGCTCATGTATACATTTGACCTTTGACTACTCCCGACGATTCACGAACAACTAAATTGTAAATAGATATATGTAATTTTATTTGAAATATTATATGAAATAATATATGATTTAATTGTTGAAAAATAAATATATAAAATAATATTAGAATAGTTAATATTATTAATTTAATATATAATATATAGATATGCATATAATTAAATATATATATATATATATATATATATATATATATATATATATATATATATATATATGTATATATATACAAATATATATGTATATTATAAAAAGAAATATTATATATTGTAATTGTTATAATCAATGTTGAAAAATAAAAATAATATATAATAATGAATATTTAATGAGTATGTATATATAAATAAAGTATATAGAATATATATATGTTGTGACTTCGAAGTTACTTAGTAAACGACGGAAACGCCCAATTGTCATCTGATCGATATTAAACAAGTTGAATTCAAACTTATTTTATTTTAAAATAAACGGTGATACGAAAATGAGTTCTATAAATTTTAGGCTTACTAAAAATATATCTAGGAACTATTTGTTAAGTTTTAACACTTTTTATATTTTACCCAGAAATGAGAGGGACAGTTGATGTAATTTTTATTTAATAAATTAATGTTCAAATTTTATACTATAATGATCAAAATAAATAAATATAGTTAAATTAAAAATATGGGATTTTTCCGAGTACTTTTTATCCGCCACTAATTACCAACGGAGTACGAAATTTGGTCCGTAATAGATGACGGCTAATTTTAAACACGTTTATATTTCTTAATATTATTATAATTATTATTATATTATTATTATTAAATCATTGGTACTGAATTCATATTATAATGTTACTTATGCTTTTGGGTGAATGAGATATATTTGAACAACTTAATTGATCAAACACACACACCACCTTTAGTTTTTTTTTTTTCTTCTCTTTTTCTGTTTTTGGTCTCTATCATAAACACAGAACCACTTGTATTCTAATTTAATATCTAAACTCTATTTCCTTCTCAACTTGTATACATATTGATTTATTTACATATAGATGCATAACACCCACAACTATTCTTGTATTCCCTTCTTCTTTTCCTGAAACAATCGGCCACCATCCTCCAAAAATATTTCAACCATCAACCATCGTGAAACCATCTTGCGAATCAAGAACCCACCACCTTTAATGTTACAGTTTCTATTTCATTCGAATACATACGTTTAAAACCGTGATTTTCTTCTTCGTTGTTGACTTCACAGCCATCACCCAACACTTAGAATCAACACCTTCTACCACCGTAACCGGCGGCCACCACAACCACTTTTCTCTCTCTCTTTCCCTCTCTTATTTAAAACCCGTCACCACCTCGCCATTACTTTCTCACATCTTCTCTACTTGAACCGAGAACTATGAACGAGTATATATAATCAATCGGGTTTAGTTTACAACCTCAATGACGAAACCATTTACTGTGTACTTATTACTGCAGCTATATTTAAAAAAAAAACGTGAGAACTCCTCCATCTTTCACCATCGAACAACCATAATAAACTGTCACCAATTCTTGTTCTTTCGTGTACCAACACCACAAAACCATAGAAAATTTGCCGCTATTGATCACCGGCTCAAGTTGTTTCTACTTCGGTTTTACGATCAACCTTTTACTACTGCTACAGGCTATATTTTTTTTTATCCAAGAACAAACCCACTTGATCAAGCTTTTACTACAACCATCGTGATGCTTCCATTCGATCATCACCAACACCATCTTTCTATTATCAGATCAAGCTACTACTATGCTGTTATTATTATTATTATTTTGTTTTCCGTTGTTGAAGATGAATCGGTACAGTACATGAATTTTGGGAAGAAACACAAAAATTGGATCAAAGTGTTTTAAAGGTGTATTTGCAATATAAATCAGAAAAATCAAGATAGCTCAGTTGGTTAACACTCTCAATTATATACTAAGTGGTCCAGGGTTCGATTCTTGACTTGCCACCTTTTTGTTTTGTTTATTCAACTAAGAAAATGAAGCAGCCCTTTTAAGATGTGCAGGCCCATTTACTTGGTATTGTAGCAGTCCATTTAAGCTAGTTATTCAGTTGGGCCAGCTTAAATAAATTCGAAATCAAATCAGGCCGAGGCCCAACTGGTTTACGGTTGTTCTGGGACAGATAGAACGGGATATATATACATATGGGGTACGAATTACTTCAGAAAAACAGACTTGGATTGGTGGTTTAAGGGTGTTGCGGGTTAGCATGAGGTCGCGGGTTCGAGTCTTGGCTAGGACATTTTGATATTTTTTGAAGCTTTTAAGGTAGTAACCATTATTATTATTATTATTATTATTATTATTATTATTATTATTATTATTATTATTATTATTATTATTATTATTATTATTATTATTATTATTGTTATTATTATTGTTGTTATTGTTATTGGTATTATTCTTAGTATTATTGTTAGTATCATTTTATAACTATTGATATTGTTATAATTAAACTTATTATCATCATTATTACTATTAATAGTACAAAGTATCATCATTAGAATTATTATTTAAACATTAAAATAAGTATTATTATTACTAAAATTTCCATTAAAACTATTATTATTAAAATTACCATTATTATAAAAAGATAGTATTTCCATAAAAACAAATTTTTTTTTATTTTATTCTTATCATTATTATCATTTTTTTATTAAAATTATTATTATTACTATCATCATTATTATTAGTATTATAACAATTATTATTATGCTTATTCTAGAAACCATTAAATTGCAAACAAAAGAAATTCGTATAAAAATATAATTATTACATAAGCATACTAATACTACTTAATAGTATGTTTTAACTAATATAATATCATAACGTTAATTAATATATCAAATAAGTAATATAATATATTATTAGTACTAATGAAAGTAAATATAAATATTAATCTAAATATATATATATACTTGTTCGATTACGATCATGAGTATTAATATATATACAAATGACTTAGGTTCGTGAATCCAAGGCCAACCCTGCATTGTTCTATTGTTAAATGTCGTTCTATGTATTTTTACTACAAAATACATTAGGTGAGTTTCATTTGCTCCCTTTTACTCTTTATATTTTTGGGCTGAGAATACATGCACTGTTTTAAAGACTGTTTTACAATATTTATATGCGTGAGTTTCATTACTCCCTTTTTAAATGCTTTTGCAATATATATTTTTGGGACTGAGAATACATGCGCTGTTGTTATAACTGTTTTATGAAATAGACACAAGTATGTGAAACTACATTCTATGGTTGAATTATCGAAATCGAATATGCCCCTTTTTGTTAAGTCTGGTAATCTAAGAATTAGGGAACAGACACCCTAATTGACGCGAACTCTAAAGATAGATCTATCGGGCCCAACAAGTCCCATCCAAAGTACCGGATGCTTTAGTAATTCGAAATTTATATCATGTCCGAAGGAGGATCCCGGAATGATGGGGATATTCTATATGCATCTTGTTAATGTCGGTTACCAGGTGTTCAATCCATATGAATGATTTTTGTCTCTATGCATGGGACGTATGTTTATGAGAATTGTAAATATGAAATCTTGTGGTCTATTAAAATTATGAAATGATTATTTATGATAAACTAATGAACTCACCAACCTTTTGGTTGACACTTGAAAACATGTTTATTCTCAGGTACGAAAGAAATCTTCCGCTGTGCATTTGCTCATTTTAGAGATATTACTTGGAGTCATTCATGACATATTTCAAAAGACGTTGCATTCGAGTCATTGAGTTCATCAAGAATATTATCAAGTTATTTATAGTTTAGATATATTATGAAATGGTATGCATGTCTGTCAACTTACGATGAAATGAAAGTTGTCTTTTAAAAATGAATGCAATGTTTGTAAAATGTATCATATAGAGGTCAAGTACCTCGTGATGTAATCAACTGTTGTGAATCGTTTATAATCGATGTGGACTTCGTCTGGATGGATTAGGACGGGTCTTCACAGTTGGTACCAGAGCGATGGTCTTAGCGAACCATGTCTGCATTAGTGTGTCTAACTGATAAGTCGTTAGGATGCATTAGTGAGTCTGGACTTCGACCGTGTCTGCATGTCAAAAGTTTTGCTTATCATTTTGTGTCAAAAATTACCTGTTTATCATTCTTAGAGAATCACTTGCTTATCATTCTTAGTCTAGACACGTTTTACTGCATTGACTGCATGAATAGTGTATAGACAAAATTCATATCTTAGCGTATCTGCTACTTCATATCTTAGCGTATCTATTACTGTAACTTTGCCTGACAACTTCCGTAGATTCCTCCGTAACTTATGGGATTTTAGTATTTTATATGCATATGTAAATTATGTATTACAGGGTACTAATCTACATCCTATAATCTATTTCTTATCAAAAATCCTTCATCTAATCGTATGAGATGAATCCCTCAACCAGTTCGAGTCCCTCAGACTTCGGTAGCTATTCCGATAGTTATTCCGACAGCTATTCCGACATGAATATTCACCTAAGCTCCGAAAGCGGTGTCACCAGAATGAATCAATCAATCAGCCATCCCCAATTCATCTGATGGGTTCGTAGTCTACTTAATCATTGGAGACAAGAAGAAGCGATCCCTTTCATCCACCGTAATTTCCTCTGGGCGAAGAACCTGAAGCATTCACCGGCGAACCAATCCGAAACACCATTTTCTCTCTCATTTCCAGAGTATCTCACCACGACTATATCACAAGTCAGATTCAAAACCTTATTCATTCGCTCGTTCATACCGACAATCATCCCGGAGTAATAAAGTCAATGAGTTTCGTGCCCGAGTTGTAGCCTTGGAAAATATGGTGCAAAATGTACCAGCTTCAACAACATCAACGAAATCAACTGTACCACCAGCAACAACACAAACCATAACAACACACGCCTCAACATCATAATTGATACCTCAAGCATAATCATCGTTCTACGAATCGTTCTACATAAACTATCTTCGTCCTTCATGGCGATTATGTAATCTCTAAAGTTTTAGAGATTATATATTCTTGTTCTAACGATAAATCAAATGAGTTTAATATCATATTGACTCATTAAATCCATGATTTCATCTGAAGAAAATATATATGTATATATGTTTTCATAAAGATTGTAATTAAAAATTCTTCTGTACAAACTGTAATGGTGAAAGTATTTTAACGGGTAGGTAATACCCGAGAAATATTTAGATTTCACATTAATAAGTTACATTGTACATTCTTCGAATCTGATTCAACAGTCATTTACTATCCTATTTGCATTCACCGATATACGAATCTGTTTACCACAAAATAACCATTTTCATTCAAATTTCATATTTGGATTTTGGCTTCTCAAAAATCTAACAAGTGGCATAAAGAAGAAAACATTGAACAAATAAAATCTGTTAGAAACAAACAATTTAACTATGAGAAGAATTTTGTTAAGAATCCACTCTAACAAAATCCTAGCTAACTGTTCCTAGCTAACTGTTCCTAGCTAACTGTTAATTCCTTATTGTACATTTAATTATCGCAATTTATTTTTATCGCAATTTAATTCTCGCAATTTTATTTATTGTCATTTACATTCTGTTATTTATTTTACGCACCTTATTTATCGTCATTTAATTTCTGTTATTTATTTTACGCACTTTAAATATCGAGACACGTATACAAGGTTTTGACATATCATATCGACGCATATATATATATATATATATATATATATATATATATATATATATATATATATATATATATATATATATATATATATTATTTGGAATAACCATAGACACTCTATATGCAGTAATGATCGAGTTCTCTATACAGGGTTGAGGTTGATTCTATAATAATATATATAATTTGAGTTGTGATCGAGTCTGAGACATGTACACGGGTCACGATACGTATTAATCAACTCGAATATAATATATTAAACTATATATGAATTATTAGACTGTTAACTGTGACTGTGGACTATCGACTATGGACGAATAATATTGGACAATTAAAATGAATTAAAATACTGATTATAACATATGAAACTAAACAAATCTTCAAGTTTGCCACTTGATTTCATCTTAAACCTCATTGTATCTCGACGATTACAATCTGCGTTCAAGCCTTTCGTAATTCTTGAAAACACCTCAATCGAGAAGATGAACCAACCGCACTTCATCTACGTAAGAAGATATTGATACATATAGTTATACACTTGAAAACACTCGGAACCTGAGTAAACGTTTAACACGTATCTTAGCTAGCTCTTTTGGCGTTGTTATTACCGAAAATAACTTTGCAATCCTTTTCCAAAATTAGTCAATTTTGTCACAGCTCCAGCAAGTCAACTTCGATTTTCATTCGGATTAACCTTATTATAATCTTGATATATATGCGTGCTCTTTTGTTGTTACCGGGGAACCTTTTATATCCCACCATATTATCAGTAGACGTACCAGCAACCTCGTTGCTCCTTGGCTTAAATCTCTCCGACAAATCACTATATTTATCTATTGAATTCTTATCATATACTTATCTGCATCTTGTAACAAGAACTGCCATACCAATTATCGGGAATCAGCAATCTGTACTTTGAAAACTCATAGCATATCTACATCAACAGTTATATGTATAACATTTATCTCTTAGAATTATGATCTTTCATTCTGAAATTCTGAAAAGCACTCAGTCTACAAATCAATACTCTGAATGTTGAAAAAGCTGAATGAAGCAGCAGAAACCGTAGACAACCGTAAACGACCTTAATCATCAGAAGTTTGATGATAAAGAATAGTATGTTGGAAAAGCTCAGAAAAGTTGGAACTGGGAAACGGATTGAGCTAACCACTACGGAGACCAAGGACAAATACAAGGACCATACCCTATATTCAAAGAATCCAGGTAATTCTGGATCCGTTGAAATCTTTAGAGAATATCTTGCTCCGAAGTCATGTTAAAATCTTGCGGAAAATTTCTCTTCATCAACCTTCAAACTTAGAAATTCCAAAATATCATCATCAATATCTTCGACATTTCTGAGGATATTTTCATAAATATTCTCGTCCGAAATTATAAACCTCTTCGTGCTTCCTGTGTATCATTATATTGGAAACATTCAATAGAATATATAGTACTGAAAAATAGATTATGCGAAACTATGAAGAAAGCCGTGGACGACTTCAAAGAATCCAAATGATTCTATGTCTGCTAAAATCTTTAGTGAATATCTTACTCCTTACTCAATACCCTTGCAGACAATAGTTTCTTTCATCCTCTGATCTTAGATATTCCGAGATTTTATCATATCTTTCATTATAAATATCCTCCATATTTCTGGAGATATTTTATAACTATTCTTATCTGAAATCATTAATCTCTTCGTGCTATCAGTATTACATCATATAGAAACTGTTAGTTTCTATATTCTGTAAAATTTCGAGCTTAAAATATGAATGTTATTAAAGTAATGTTGGGAACTGATGCATGAGTTAGTATAATATAATGACACTTGATCAACGTGATTATATTATAGTAAGTTATGCTGAGTTTCTATTAGAACGTGATGATTCACAGATCATAACGTCATCCTGTGCCATGTTACATGACTCTTACATTCTATCTAACTTATGAACATATCAAAAACATATTTCTTGATAGTTCTATATTTTCCCATAACTTCTGGTAATTTAACCAGTCAAGGTCGTGCTATTATGTCCCTTTCTACTTAGAACATTAAGATTATTCGAAACTCCATACCTATGAATTCTGGACCATTATTCGCTTGATTCAAAGTCGGGAAGGGAAAACAAAAGAATGAGGATCTGAAATAAAAATGGGAGTATAAATCACAGTAAATTGGAGAGAGTATTAACTGTGGATGTCAATGATTTCAGAAGGACAGAAGCAGAGACATCGAAATATAAGGGAAGATATAAAACCCAACAACAACGCAGAAATTACAAATCGTGGATATTAATACGAATAACAATATAAAGACACGGTAGAATTAAGAATAGTATCACCCCAAGGTAATAGTAAATGTAAACAGATTTTTCTGGTGGAAGATTGAAAAGAATGATACAGAAGTGATAATGAGAAAAATATCAAGGATTAGAATGGGATTAAGCATTTTCACCATCATTTGGATGTATCAGATAAGAAAGAAAGTATAGGAATGGTGAGAATGATGGAACGGAAGAGTTTAATTTATAAGGAAAATATCAGACAGAGCAATCGAGGCAGATCACCGTATTTAATTATAGAGATCTTAATTTCCTTACTCGCCGAAGAATCAAACCTTTTAGATTTCGAAGATTTTCTTTAAATCCCTTAAATTCCGGAATTCAACCCTGACTCTGTCAAAAGTTAAGATGAACCTTTACTTTCCTATTTCACTCTTTTGTGATAGCTTCATTTGTGCTCTTCGATTAATCGAATTATTTTATCTATATTATTCAATAATGATAAAACTCTAATTATCAGCTCATTTTGTCAGGAAAACATATTTATTATTAGCCATAACCACCTCACTCAAATTTCGGGACAAAATTTCTTTAACGGGTAGGTACTGTGATGACCCGGGAATTTCCGACCAAAATTTAAACTTAATCTTTATATGATTTCGATAAGATAAGCAAAGTCTGTAATGTTGAAGTCTCAAAAAATGTGAACTGTGCTCATGTATACATTTGACCTTTGACTACTCCCGACGATTCACGAACAACTAAATTGTAAATAGATATATATAATTTTATTTGAAATATTATTTGAAATAATATATGATTTAATTGTTGAAAAATAAATATATAAAATAATATTAGAATAGTTAATATTATTAATTTAATATATAATATATAGATATGCATATAATTAAATATATATATATATATATATATATATATACACACACACAAATATATATGTATATTATAAAAAGAAATATTATATATTGTAATTGTTATAATCAATGTTGAAAAATAAAAATAATATATAATAATGAATATTTAATGAGTATGTATATATAAATAAAGTATATAGAATATATATATGTTGTGACTTCGAAGTTACTTAGTAAACGACGGAAACGCTCAATTGTCATCCGATCGATATTAAACAAGTTGAATTCAAACTTATTTTATTTTAAAATAAACGGTGATACGAAAATGAGTTCTATAAATTTTAGGCTTACTAAAAATATATCTAGGAACTATTTGTTAAGTTTTAACACTTTTTATATTTTACCCAGAAATGAGAGGGACAGTTGATGTAATTTTTATTTAATAAATTAATGTTCAAATTTTATACTATAATGATCAAAATAAATAAATATAGTTAAATTAAAAATATGGGATTTTTCCGAGTACTTTTTATCCGCCACTAATTACCAACGGAGTACGAAATTTGGTCCGTAATAGACGACGGCTAATTTTAAACACGTTTATATTTCTTAATATTATTATAATTATTATTATATTATTATTATTAAATCATTGGTACTGAATTCATATTATAATGTTACGTATGCCTTTGGGTGAATGAGATATATTTGAACAACTTAATTGATCAATCACACACACCACCTTTAGTTGTTTTTTTTTTTCCTTCTCTTTTTCTGTTTTTGGTCTCTATCATAAACACAGAACCACTTGTATTCTAATTTAATATCTAAACTCTATTTCCTTCTCAACTTGTATACATATTGATTTATTTACATATAGATGCATAACACCCACAACTATTCTTGTATTCCCTTCTTCTTTTCCTGAAACAATCGGCCACCATCCTCCAAAAATATTTCAACCATCAACCATCGTGAAACCATCTTGCGAATCAAGAACCCACCACCTTTAATGTTACAGTTTCTATTTCATTCGAATACATACGTTTAAAACCGTGATTTTCTTCTTCGTTGTTGACTTCACAGCCATCACCCAACACTTAGAATCAACACCTTCTACCACCGTAACCGGCGGCCACCACAACCACTTTTCTCTCTCTCTTTCCCTCTCTTATTTAAAACCCGTCACCACATCGCCATTACTTTCTCACATCTTCTCTACTTGAACCGAGAACTATGAACAGGTATATATAATCAACCGGGTTTAGTTTACAACCTCAATGACGAAACCATTTACTGTGTACTTATTAGTGCAGCTATATTTAAAAAAAAAAACGTGAGAACTCCTCCATCTTTCACCATCGAACAACCATAATAAACCGTCACCAATTCTTGTTCTTTCGTGTACCAACACCACAAAACCATAGAAAATTTGCCGCTATTGATCACCGGCTCAAGTTGTTTCTACTTCGGTTTTACGATCAACCTTTTACTACTGCTACAGGCTATATTTTTTTTTATCCAAGAACAAACCCACTTGATCAAGCTTTTACTACAACCATCGTGATGCTTCCATTCGATCATCACCAACACCATCTTTCTATTATCAGATCAAGCTACTACTATGCTATTATTATTATTATTATTTTGTTTTCCGTTGTTGAAGATGAATCGGTACAGTACATGAATTTTGGGAAGAAACACAAAAATTGGATCAAAGTGTTTTAAAGGTGTATTTGCAATATAAATCAGAAAAATCAAGATAGCTCAGTTGGTTAACACTCTCAATTATATACTAAGTGGTCCAGGGTTCGATTCTTGACTTGCCACCTTTTTGTTTTGTTTATTCAACTAAGCAAATGAAGCAGCCCTTTTAAGATGTGCAGGCCCATTTACTTGGTATTGTAGCAGTCCATTTAAGCTAGTTATTCAGTTGGGCCAGCTTAAATAAATTCGAAATCAAATCAGGCCGAGGCCCAACTGGTTTACGGTTGTTCTGGGACAGATAGAACGGGATATATATATACATATGGGGTACGAATTACTTCAAAAAAACATACTTGGATTGGTGGTTTAAGGGTGTTGCGGGTTAGCATGAGGTCGCGGGTTCGAGTCTTGGCTTGGACATTTTGATATTTTTTGAAGCTTTTAAGGTAGTAACCATTATTATTATTATTATTATTATTATTATTATTATTATTATTATTATTATTATTATTATTATTATTATTATTATTATTATTGTTATTATTATTGTTGTTATTGTTATTGGTATTATTCTTAGTATTATTGTTAGTATCATTTTATAACTATTGGTATTGTTATAATTAAACTTATTATCATCATTATTACTATTAATAGTACAAAGTATCATCATTAGAATTATTATTTAAACATTAAAATAAGTATTATTATTACTAAAATTTCTATTAAAACTATTATTATTAAAATTACCATTATTATAAAAAGATAGTATTTCCATAAAAACAAAATTTTTTTTTTATTTTATTCTTATCATTATTATCATTTTTTTATTAAAATTATTATTATTACTATCATCATTATTATTAGTATTATAACAATTATTATTATGCTTATTCTAGAAACCATTAAATTGCAAACAAAAGAAATTCGTATAAAAATATAATTATTACATAAGCATACTAATACTACTTAATAGTATGTTTTAACTAATATAATATCATAACGTTAATTAATATATCAAATAAGTAATATAATATATTATAAGTACTAATGAAAGTAAATATAAATATTAATCTAAATATATAATAAATATATATATACTTGTTCGATTACGATCATGAGTATTAATATATATACAAATGATTTAGGTTCGTGAATCCAAGGCCAACCCTGCATTGTTCTATTGTTAAATGTCGTTCTATGTATTTTTACTACAAAATACATTAGGTGAGTTTCATTTGCTCCCTTTTACTCTTTATATTTTTGGGCTGAGAATACATGCACTGTTTTAAAGAATGTTTTACAATATTTATATGCGTGAGTTTCATTACTCCCTTTTTAAATGCTTTTGCAATATATATTTTTGAGACTGAGAATACATGCGCTGTTGTTATAACTGTTTTACGAAATAGACACAAGTACGTGAAACTACATTCTATGGTTGAATTATCGAAATCGAATATGCCCCTTTTTATTAAGTCTGGTAATCTAAGAATTAGGGAACAGACACCCTAATTGACGCGAACTCTAAAGATAGATCTATCGGGCCCAACAAGCCCCATCCAAAGTACCGGATGCTTTAGTAATTCGAAATTTATATCATGTCTGAAGGAGGATCCCGGAATGATGGGGATATTCTATATGCATCTTGTTAATGTCGGTTACCTGGTGTTCAATCCATATGAATGATTTTTGTCTCTATGCATGGGACGTATGTTTATGAGAATTGTAAATATGAAATCTTGTGGTCTATTAAAATTATGAAATGATTATTTATGATAAACTAATGAACTCACCAACCTTTTGGTTGACACTTGAAAGCATGTTTATTCTCAGGTACGAAAGAAATCTTCCGCTGTGCATTTGCTCATTTTAGAGATATTACTTGGAGTCATTCATGACATATTTCAAAAGACGTTGCATTCGAGTCATTGAGTTCATCAAGAATATTATCAAGTTATTTATAGTTTAGATATATTATGAAATGGTATGCATGTCTGTCAACTTACGATGAAATGAAAGTTGTCTTTTAAAAATGAATGCAATGTTTGTAAATGTATCATATAGAGGTCAAGTACCTCGCGATGTAATCAACTGTTGTGAATCGTTTATAATCGATGTGTACTTCGTCCGGATGGATTAGGACGGGTCTTCACAACTTGACGTTACTTGACGTTACTGCCACATTAGTTGACGTTACTTGACGTTAGTTGACGTAAGTGGACGCTAGTTGACGTTAGTAGACAATAGTTGACGCTACTTAACGTTAGTTGATGTTTGTAGGAGTTAGTTGATGTTAATGGACGTTACTTGACGTTAGTTGACGTTAGTGAACATTAGTGGACGTTAGTGAACGTTAGTTGACGTTAGTGGACGTTATTTAACACTTGATGTTAGTTGTGACGTTAGTTGACGTTAGTGGACGTTAGTGGACGTGAGGTGACGCTACTTGACGTTACCTGACGTTACGTGACGTTACTTGACGTTACTGTCAGGTTACTTGACGTTAGTTGACGTTACTTGACATTACTTAACGTTAGTAATATCTATGGATTTTCCATACCATTCCATGGAAGAATCAAGGAGAGAATTCTAGATATCTTCCATATGCTTCTTGGGCCTTCCATGATTTGGGTTATAATCTTAGTGGGTTGGACCACAAAGTTGTTGGGTTGTGACATTCTCCCCCACCTAAGCTCGCGACGTCCTCGTCGTGTGATCCTCGTGATACTTCTTTGATTTTGTCTGTGAACTGCCGTAATAAGTCTTCGGCTTCCCAGCTTGCTTCACTATCGGGCAAGTTACGCCACTTAACTAGGTATTCTCTATAGCTCGGCACACCTCGTCTCCGTACAGTTCGATGCAACAAGATATCTTCCACCTCACGATCAAACGAGGTCGCAACTGCCATTGGTGCACGTTTGGAAACTCCTCGTTCAGGGTTTTCCTCGTCTCCATGATAAGGTTTTAGAAAACTTACGTGGAAAACTGGATGAATCTTTAATTTGGGCGGTAGTTGAACTCGATAAGATACATTCCCAACACGTCCAATTACCGGGAATGGGCCTTCATATCTCCGGATCAATCCTTTGTGCACCTTCCTAAATGTTTTGAATTGTTGAGGTAAAAGCTTCACCATCACTTGGTCCCCAACTTTGAACTCAACATGTCGTCTTTTCTCATCCGCCCATTTCTTCATTTTCTTGGCCGCCTTATCTAGTGATGCTCGCGCCAAGTCAGCTTGTTCGTGCCACTCCTTCATCGTTCTATAAGCGGCTGGGCTGCTTCCATCATATGAAGCGGCCAAAGCATTCGGGGTCAAAGGTTGGTGTCCTATCACCAACTCAAAAGGACTCTTCCCCGTGGACTCACTCTTTGCATGTTATAAGAGAACTGAGCAATATCAAGAAGCTTAGCCCAATCATATTGATTTGCACTTACATAGTGTCGAAGATAGAGCTCCAATAGTGCATTCACCCTTTCCGTTTGTCTGTCCGTTTGGGGATGAAAACTCGTGGAGAAATTCAAGTCTGTCCCCATGATCTTGAACGAATCTTTCCTATTAGCATGGTCGACTAGTGCCTCCGCTTGAGCAATTGCGGTGGCAAGGTCTTGGACTCCTCGTCTCTCCAACTCCGTTTTAGCCCAAGGTTGCAAACCATCGAGAAAATAGAAGAGAAGAATATCATCGCGAATATCTGGGACCTCCAGGCTAAGGTTCGTGAAGGCACTTTCAAGACATTTAGGTTTATCTTTACTAAACCAAGGAAAGATCGTAAATCAGTCACCTTCGTTGGTGCCTCCCACTCTTGAATTTCTCCACGAGTTTTCATCCCCAAACAGACGGACAGACGGAAAGGGTGAATGCACTATTGGAGCTCTATCTTCGACACTATGTAAGTGCAAATCAACATGATTGGGCTAAGCTTCTTGATATTGCTCAGTTCTCTTATAACATGCAAAGGAGTGAGTCCACGGGGAAGAGTCCTTTTGAGTTGGTGACAGGACGCCAACCATTGACCCCGAATGCTTTGGCCGCTTCATATGATGGAAGCAGCCCAGCCGCTTATAGAACGATGAAGGAGTGGCACGAACAAGCCGACTTGGCGCGAGCATCACTAGATAAGGCGGCCAAGAAAATGAAGAAATGGGCGGATGAGAAAAGATGACATGTTGAGTTCAAAGTTGGGGACCAAGTGATGGTGAAGCTTTTACCTCAACAATTCAAAACATTTAGGAAGGTTTCACAAAGGATTGATCCGGAGATATGAAGGCCCATTCCCTGTAATTGGACGTGTTGGGAACGTATCTTATCGAGTTCAACTACCGCCCAAGTTAAAGATTCATCAAGTCTTCCACGTAAGTTTTCTAAAACCTTATCATGGGGACGAGGAAGACCCAGAACGAGGAGTTTCCAAACGAGCACCAATGGCAGTTGCGACTTCGTTCGATCGTGAAGTGGAAGATATCTTGTTGCATCGAACGGTACGGAGACGAGGTGTGCCGAGCTATAGAGAATACCTGGTTAAGTGGCGTAACTTTCCCGATAGTGAAGCAAGCTGAGAAGCCGAAGACTTATTGTGGCAGTTCATAGACAAAATCAAGAAGTATCACGAGGATCACACGACGAGGACGTCGCGAGCTTAGGTGGGGGAGAATGTCACAACCCAATAAGTTTGTGGCCCAACCCACTAAGATTATGACCCAATTAAGAGTTTTAACCCAAGAACCTCATAGAAGGCCCAATAACATCATGGAAGCTCCCTAGAACTTTCCCATGAGTTCTTCCATGGAATGGTATGGAATGTTCATGGAAATATCTATCTCCATGTATATACTTGAAGTTTCTAGTACTTAGATCCTAACCATTGATTTAGATTAATCTTAACCATCCATTTTGTGTTAGAAGTAGTATAAATAGGGGTGGTCTCATTTGGCACACCACACCTCAAAACTCAAGTATCATCTCTTGTAAAACTTTCATAATCAATATAAGCATTTTCTTTAAATTCCCACTTGTTCTCTATTTTGTTCTCTTTTAGTCACTTGAATCATTGGAAGGTCCGAGCTAGGCTGACTTAGTAGAGACTAAGTGCCGCACGGTGAGCTTATCGAAATAAGTCTGTGACATTTGGTATCGAGAAATGATGAAGCTATAATGCCACTTACCGAAGATCATACAGTATTTAAATACAAAGTTTGTGGAGATAAGATGTGGAACTGGCCAAAAGTCAATTGAGGACATATACTATTAAAATGCGTAGAGGTACTGATCTTCGATAAGAATCTCTTAAAACTTTCATTATATATCGAAATTTGTGAGAGCTTCTTACCGAAAATCTCTGCCGCTACACATCTGTATACCAACCGTTCTCGATTGAAAGTTATTCAAGGCTCACATCTCATGTTCGCGGACTTTGTATATAAATACTTTATGACTTATTCTTTTACATGTAAGGCGACCACATGTATTGGCATTATGGCCTCATTGCTGATGATATTATGATTTTTCTGTTCTCGCCCACAATGAGGTAAACTGTTTTCAAGTTTTGTGTTTGAGGTGCTATACTGAGAGTATTATTATTTTTTTGTTATGTAGTAACCTCATCATTATTCATCGAGTCTACTAAATATGTCACAAACTCATCCACAGCCTTGTGGATTTTGCTGCCGCTGGAGGTGACGAATTGTATTGTAATTTAGAGCGAGAGAACACTTCAGTTCTATTCGGGTTTCAATTATCTCTACAACAACTTCTCAATTTTGTTTCGTTGCTGCCTCGAATACTGAAGCACCTTGTTCGACGTAGTCTTTTTTAGATTAAGAAATTTCAGATGGAAGGTTTACTTATTATATGAATCTAACATTATTTTCCATACTAACCACAGCAGGTACATATTGTAGGGTTTAACCGGTTTAAACTACGAGTAATATTCATGTAACATCAGTGAGAAATTACAATTTACTCACATATACCCGCTCGAGCAATTTCGTAACTGTTTTTGACCCTTACACTAGAATAAACATCTATAGAAGACATGAAGGTAAAATGAAAAAGTCACAAGATGAGTTGACTTTATCATTATAGAAATCTTAAAGAGTTCGTTGACGTGATGAACATGGCGACAACAACGACGACGAGTTAGTGTTAACTACAGCATGCTCGAGGCTCCCAATCCTCTCTTTAGCTGCCTAATATTATTTTCCTACATCAAATGTCAAATATTACTCCTCAGGTTTTCAACCAAATGCAAAATAAATTAAAAAATTGTTCGAAGCATTTCATAATAAATTTGTTAAATACTTCGTAGGGCTTGATCTAATTAAATACTAGTATAATACCCGCAACCTTGCGGGTTCGAAAAAGAAAATAACTAAGTGCATTCAAGTAATATGAGTTAATCATATAAAAGTTAGGTGTCAATTGTTAACTGCAAATGAAGAAAATCAACAGTGAAATGGCTCCCTTTGTAGCCAAGGCATCACCAAAGTAGTTTATAGCGTTAAATAGTGTGATAAATGGTAATCTTAATTGATTAGTGTTCCTTAGGCTATTTTCAGCAAAGATTCCAGCTATGAAGAACCGAATTTCACTCTGATATATCTTCAATGTTGTTGGAGCAGATTGCACCAGATATCCCTGTCAAAATTCTTGCCATAAAACTGATACTTGTATGAACAGTTAAGAAACTATGTATTTACAAACTCGATGACATAAAAAATCTAATAAATATGGCTGGAATTCCCCCTGTTTGGCAAGATTCACTTGTTATGTTATCATGGTTGACTCAAACCATTGATGTTTGTACCCAAACCATGAGTCTTTAAGCATGTTATGTATGTAAATATTGCAAATACACATCAGTATACATATGCAATTGTTTACATGATGATTCATTATGAAAACATAACATCCGTTTTGATTATTAGTCGGGCCTTTTTGACTCCCTATATAGCTTCAGGTGACTTAAAGGAAAAGATATTCATTGTGTACATCAATACATGTAGAAGTTTAAATATCCGTACCTTAATCGTAGCTACTGCTTCCACAACTTTAGGTGACCTATTACGGAATCCGAGGATCTAAAGAGTAATCAATATCAAAGTAAATCATCCACACTAAGATCATCTAAAATTAATAAACTCACTTTATCTTATGGAAGAGCAATGCCAACATTTTCACGTGAATATAAAATATCATCTGCCTTTTGCACGATTTCATTGAAGTGATTTAAACTCTATCATTTACGGAGTACAAAATTGTTTAGGACAAGACATTTATCAAACACCTTCCATGCATTTCCTTCAGTATCTTGCTTAATGTAGATAATGAGGGGATAATTAGTAATTCAACTTACAAACTAAAATGGCAAAATCACGACTCCACAAACTAATTGAATCTCAATTACAATTAACGGAACCAAAAATTGATTAATTAAAAACAATATAGACAACAGATGTATTTTTCTCTGGTTTAATCAATTATTTGCGATAAACAATGGATTATATAAAAATCAATACATTGTAGATAAACAGTTTATGATATGAACTAATTAATCGATTCCCAAAAAATACCAGAAAATCAAGATTTGTATGTTGCTGTGTTGGATGAGGGTGGAATGGATGAAGGAAAAAAAACACACATCGTGTATCTAGTAGGAAATAGGAAATCTGCTATAAAAGTGGATACTAAACAATGCAAAAGGAATTTAAGAGTACCTCTACTTGAAGAAGGTCAGAATGTATTACATCAACTCTAATATTGTCAAATTTCAATTCCTGGTAGAGAGCCTTTGCCTATTCCTTACTTTCAACAAAAACCAGCACTGGTGGATTCAAACTCTGCCCATGATGGTAATAAGTGTTACTTTATACTCCGTAGTAAACTAAAGGTAAAACGAACAGAAATGAATTAAACCCAGATGCCTCTGTTACATGTAATTTGGTCAGTTATGTACCATTTTTACGAAAAATGGGAAAATAACTTGTCCAATTGAGTATGAGAATGAATATTAAATCGTTAAGTGTATACATAGCAGGTTGTACCTCTTCAAAGGTTTGACGAAGAGCTAGAAGTTTTCCTTCTTCACTACCAACAAAAACCACTTTTTGCTTTATCAATTCCGAAGCAGATTCCTGTTTTAACATCAAATGAGAAATAGCCGAACAATAATAATTCAAATAAAAAAAGGAAGGAAAGCGCTAGGAAGAAGACTCCTACATTTCCCCCCTTAGCAGCGGTGGTAAGATAGGCATGTAGGACCAGACAAGATAACAGGTCAACCAGGTTATCATTAGTATGAAAACTTTTTTTAGAAAACCAACCTATGAGGTCATAAACTTCTAGGTACACTTGTGGCTATAAACACATTAGTAGTAACATGGTCAAAATTATCAGATCTAAGTATGAATTTAACTCTAAACCAAGTTCTACAAATGCATTAAGTTTTAAATCTTAAAAATAAATAAACAAAATCCAACATTACCTGAAGCAGCTGATTTCCTCTTCCTCTTTTTAACAGGCTTTGCTGCTACCTCCAAAGTATAGAAGGGATGTGTGATATCGTAATTACACGAATATAGCATGAAACAGATGTTACCTGTACTTATGATAATATAAGATTCAATTTGAAGTGACATTCACAATATAATAATAGAAATATTATAATCAATATTTAAGTGACAATCATACCAAGTGCTATTTTTGGTTTCTTCCCGAACCTTGTCAATCTGCTGAAGAGCGAAAATCCAAGTAAATCAAAAACCTTAAAAACATTATCCACCGATCTTATATAAAGAATCACTGTACCAATAACATTATAACAAAATGCAAGAAAATAAAAGCATGAAGACGACACCAATAACGAAATTAGCTACAACCACATACAAGCTTAAACTTGCAGCAGGAAACACGCCCATAACTGATTAAACGATTTCAATGAAGACCCAAGTTCAAAACTGATATCTAACTCTCCAATATCCTTAAGATCTGAAGCAAATGGTGCATAATGGTATGGATAAAAGCTGAACAAATAATAGTGATCAATGCAGATTAGTAAAAGACAACCATGTTTCAACACATTACACAGTAATTACATATATAGCACATTAATTATTAATTACTTGTAAAATTTAAAAATAAGTCATAAAGTTCAATGCAACCAAGTTTTGACACATTACAAAGCCCACCCATATTGCCACCTATAGATCCTAACACATACCACACAAAACACCTGTTACGATGCTCAATCCAAGAACAAAGTTAAAAAGCTACAATTCAGTTCCAAATTATTTTAAATTTGAATAGAGAAACCAATTATTTTATTGTCATCTTATAGCTGGGTAGAAATTCACAAGAAAAAACAACACAATACAATGAAACACTTACAACTGTCTCTTTGTATTTCTTCAAGCTATTCGAGAGAGTTTGCACAAAAACTTGTCTTCGTGACGAAATTAGAAAGACACCAAAGAGTAAAAGAAACAATAAAAATCCACAAACAAACTAAAACAATTATTTATACCAAAGGAACATAATACTATATGTATGGATATTGATTGACTATATGTAGTAATCAGTGAAAAAATAATCTTGTTTACTTATTGTGCTGAATAAATAGTCTGAATAACAAAAATGACTAGTTTACCCTACAGAAAAAACAATATCACATTAAACCAAAGCTTTATATTCAACGACGTCAGTTACCTTAAATTTAATAACCCAAATTCTCAATACAACAACCTTAATATTATCAAATTTTAATTCTGTTCAACACAATTAGTGATTAAAAATATTGAAACATGTGTATTTCGTTGGATCTCATAATTGGTGGCAAAGTATAGTCAAAGAATTTGAGTTGAAAATCACCTACAACTCGTTTCTTTAAAGAATAGAAAAATCAACGAATTATAGAAAGAACATGAAAACGAAGGGCTAATGACAGCTACACGAGGTCGACGATGAGCGAGGTTGGTGACAGATGTAGGGATCATAGCATCTTGTGGTGACTAATTTAGAGATCAACGCCGCATCTTGTAAGAGCTCCTTTCTGCTTCATTTGAACAAAACGGATCCAAAATCGAATTAAAAATACGCGAAAGTTCAGTTGAGAAATATACATAACACCGATCTATTATTCGATAATTCGAAGTTAGAATATGAAGTGGATGATGCTTGTGAAATTTGGGGAGAAGATGAAATAATAAGTGAAAGAGAAAGGGATATTTTAGTAAAAAGACATGATTAATCTCATCCATATGGGGAGGACATCACTTTTCTACCTGGATCATACAATCCTCTATTTAGATCTGGTGGATGAATAAGTCGTAAGTAAACAGGTAAATAGCTGACCGAATAATCCCTCCAGATAATTAATCTTATTAAGCTCTAAGTAAGCAGGCCCTAAATCGAAATCAAACTCTATAGAAAAAAAACAACAAATCCAAAATAAAAGATATCTAGTAGTTTCAGTTTTCATAATAATGGTGTTTACGTTTGACCTAGACATGTAGTAACTTAAATCGAATCCATTTTAGCATAATAACAAAACCCTAAAGATGTACATATCAGGAATCGAAAACATAATAACAAAATAACAAAACCCCAAAATAAAAACATATATTGCAATAATAATTCAACTTACAGTAAGTGTTGTAGAACCCATATTAGCCGGTCTCGAATCATAATAAAATCGTAAATTTATCTGCAAATACAAAACCCAAAATTTTAAAAACGACTATAACATCGACAATTCAAATATGTATTCAATATCTATACGTATAAGCAAACTTACCAACATCTGGTAGCCCTTTCTTTCTGACAAACGTGCGGCTTTTTTCATGATCATTTACAGTAACACAATTTGGTGATCTAAGATGCATAAGCTGTAACACCTCAGCTTAACATGACCACAATATTGTCCGCTTTGCCCGCAGGCGCACGGATTTTTCTTGGCGACCACACACGAGAAGCACTTTCCCGGGAGGTCACCCATCCTGGTAGTGCTCTCGCCCGAGCACGCTTAACCACAACGTACTCGCACTTCTACTCAGCCTGTGATCCCAAAACGCGTTGTGTCATTTAAGCGTGAGTATTACCTTATAATCCCATGATCACTCATGTTCGTGGGCGATGTGGGATTTGCCTAGGGTGTTACATTCACCCCCCTTAGGGACTCATCGTCCTCGATGAGGTTTGCCCCACCACCCCCAACGGCACATGAGTGGCTCTGATACCATTCTGTAACACCCCAGCTTAACATGACCACAATATTGTCCGCTTTGCCCGCAAGCGCATGGCTTTTTCTTGGCGACCACACACGAGAAGCACTTTCCCAGGAGGTCACCCATCCTGGTAGTGCTCTCGCCCGAGCACGCTTAACCACAACGTACTCGCACTTCTACTCAGCCTGTGATCCCAAAACGCGTTGTGTCATTTAAGCGTGAGTATTACCTTATAATCCCATGATCACTCATGTTCGTGGGCGATGTGAGATTTGCCTAGGGTGTTACATTGACACGTGTTTAACACGTGTGTTCGGGTTTAATTGGCATATTAGGACCATTATCACTTGTGTTAGTGATTATTGGTTAAGTTTGGGCGCGGTTTGTACTTGGAAGTGCATTTGGGTCGAATTTACACTAAGTGTCGAATTGGGTTGGTTTGTAAATCCAATCTAAGTGTGTTGTTGAATTTGTGATAATAGAATAGGTACTTTCCATTGACGAGTTGCGGATTTCTTGGAAGCATTCATCGAGGCGACAAGGTGAGTGTTAATATCCTATGTGCATATGTATGTGTAAGATGGGTGCGGGTCGGGTGAAGTGGTTCTCGGTCATAGAGCTCACTTCACATATAGGTGGATTGATGGACTTGTGTATAGGTCCAATTGGCACGGTTGTGCATTTTGGTTGACCACCTTTGGCGAGGTACACACTTTGTGTGTACGTTATCACATGGGCGTGTGATGTGGAATATATAACCCCAATGGCGAAGGGTTAATATTGTGAATGGAGTATTTATACGTACGTGTATATGGCGTATCTATTTGTGGGTGTTATGGCATGAACCATCGAGCCGGTAGTGCCATAACATGTGTGCGATAAGATGTGAACCACGTGCCGGTAGCATCGAGTGTGAACCACGTGCCGGTAGCACTATAAATATAATGATGTGAACCACGTGCCGGTAGCATCGAGTGTGAACCACATGCCAGTAGCACTATAAAATGAGCGTGAACCACGTGCCGGTAGCGTCGAAGTGTGAACCACGTGCCGGTAGCACTATAAAAGAGTGAGACTCAAATGCGTATGGTGTGAACCACGTGCCGGTAGCACCATAACGTTATGGTTAACCATATTATGTTGTTGGATACTGTTTAGCATGTTAAATATTGTATACGTATATTGTTGTATTGTTGTGATGTAGCTAACCCTCCGGGTGTAGCTTATTGGCGTTGTTCACATCGTCGTTGGTGAACTTATATTTGTTGGTGTATCTTTAGCTTGTTGCTTAGAGATCATACGGTATGCGGTATTTGATATTTGTGTGGCGTGTCCATTTTATACATATATATGTATGTAGTATATTATCATTCACTAAGCGTTAGCTTACCCTCTCGTTGTTGATATTTTTATAGGTTGCATGCTTGGCGGCTCGGGTAAGCTTGGGGATTAGAGATCTTGGCTAGGTTGCTTAGAAGATCTTGCTTTCGTATTCGATTAGGATTTGGGTAGCGTAGTCCCAAATCACCATGCTCGGTTTTGGTTGGAAACTAAACTAGTCGGGTCGTGTATGTCCGTTTGGACAATTAATCAATGTATTAAATGTTTTAAGGTTTATTAAACCTTCTATTGTATTAAAGATGTTTATGGAAACACAATTGGGACCTAAAGTATTATTTAACGCGTATTAAAAAGAAAAAATTTTATGGACCGGTTTTAATACGGGTTGGGTTGTTTCACAAGCTCAAACTGAAATAAATAAAAGTGACAACAAATTATAGTCAAAGTCAATAAAATTACAGGCAATCCACTGTTTCCAGCCCTTCAATCCTCACTTCCATGGTACTTAACAACAAATTACAGTCAAAGTCAACATCAGGAAGTTTAGAATAAGCTTACAACTTTGTGCATAATACCTGATGTCGAAAACAAATGGATACGTGTGAAAAAAAATGAGAAACTAAAACGTTTCTCTTTGGTGTTCCTCATACGTGATATTAAGGTCAGATTAACATCCGGTCCAAGGCTGACTGAAAAACAAAGTTCAAAACTGAAAAAATACATGTAACATATAATAACCATAAAATAAATTATAAAATGCAAATTTTTTATACAAGATTGAGGTAAAGTAGAACCCATGAACCCAAAAAATGAGGTCTTCTTCAATAAACATGAGGTGGATAGTTGCTGTGTTTTTCTCATTGAGCGCTCTCTTTTTTCTTTCTGTTGGTTGTTGCACCCCCACGTTCTGGTCTAAGAAAGATCAGCATAAACATGTTAAATTTAACATGGATGTTCATGTTAAATTTAAAATTGAAATCAAATCGTTACAATAAGCATTGCGTCTAACTTCTAACAGGGATGTTCATCCTGAGATCACCTCTTTGTTTCTTCAGCATAACCTATGTGTGTGTTTAAGGTTATCATGTGTTGTAATCATGTTTTTAGTCTATGTAAAACGCATACCTCAATAATTAATCCGTCTTTGAATGTTTGTTGAGAAGGGAGGACTTCAAAAATATAATCAGTCACAAATATCTGCAAATACATAAGCTGCTGCAATCACAAAAACAGAAAAACCATGACACACATACACTTCTTTTCTTCTGAATTAACAGAAATCATTCATTAGATATAGACACACACACACACACACACACACACACTTCTTTCTATTGATAACCTAATATACACACAGTAACAACGATAGAGAGGAGATATTCTCAATCTAAAAAAGATGAACACCCATTAAATCAAACGGCAACCTATTTGATTTTCTCGTGCTAGGGTTCCAAATAAACAGTGTATCTTCTTCAATAGAGATACATAACAATCCGTTACAATTAATGGTGATGCACGCACAGGAATTAGGGTTAGCGAGAGAAAGAATTGAGTTCGGTTGATGGCAAAAGAGAAGTTTTGACAGGAAGTTGTAAAGTGGCCAAGTAACTTCCGTTCATTATCAGTTATGGAATCGTTTTAGGTTTATTCAGGAACGGCTTATGTTTGAGTTGATAGAAGGGTATTTTAGGCAACACACTTAATTCTAACATCAGAGAGGATATTTTGACATCAGATAAATAATAGCTGTTAGATTACCCCCAAAAAAAGCTAATCTAAGGGTTGAGACTGGCTGCTGTAATTTGAATTTGAAATATTTGAGGTAAATAGGGTTTTGCTTTAATATATATGAAGAAATGAAGAAATTTGGTATCAGATTATGAAGACAGAATAGTAAAATTTAAGAACAAGAACTTATTGGAAATCCTTCTCCAATTATAGAAAAACTCTTATTACAATCTCCTTATTACATCCCTATTTATAGTTGATTAACCTTATCCATTAAGTTAATCAAGTCTAGTCTAGAATAATCTAGGATAACCAAGTCTAGAATCATCTAGGATAGTCAAGTCTAGAATAAAGTAGAAAAGTCAAGGAAGAAGCAAAATTGAAAACAATGACGGCTAGCCCACTTGTTATCCGTTCACATGTTCCACCTCCTCAAATCCATTTGAGATATAATTTCACAAAATAAACCTCTAACTATTACTTTATGTCAAGATTGGTCCAACAATCACCCCCCCAATCTTGACCTTGAGAAATCATTTATTTCTTTGAGTCTTCAATCCTTTGAACCCCAAGAATCTCTCTCATTTCAGCAAATTTTAACTTCGGCAATGCTTTTGTAAGAATATCAGCCCGTTGCTGATCCCCACTGATGTGTTCAACTTTAATCTTCTCCATTTCAACACATTCTCGTATGAAATGATACCGTGTGTCGATATGCTTACTTCTTCCATGAAATACCGGATTTTTCATCAATGATATTGCTGACTTATTATCAACTTTGATCACGACTTGTTCTTCTTTTCTTCCAGTTATTTCAGCTAAGAGTCCCCTTAACCATGTTGCTTGACAAGCTGCTGCAGTAGCAGCCATAAATTCTGCTTCGCAGGATGATAAGGCCACTGTTTGTTGTTTTTGTGAATTCCAAGCAATAGGTCCATCATCAAAGTAGAACACTAATCCAGTAGTACACTTTCCATCATCTGGGTCCACCGAGAAGCTGCTGTCACTAAATCCAAGTAGGTTATTGCTACCATTCCTTCGATAGTGAATACCCAGGTCTACTGTACCTTTCAAGTACCTGAGAATTTGCTTAACAGCTTGAAGATGAGTAATTTTAGGAGTTTGCATATACCTACTTGCATATCCCACCCTGTATGCAAGATCCGACCGTGTATGAGTTAAATACCGAAGGCATCCAACGACGTACTTGTTTCCCGAAATATTCTTAAAATTTGACTCGATCCAAGGAAGTGGCAAGTTGAACCAACAAAAACGGAGTTGTAATGAAGAAACTACGACTAAAACAAGATAACAATGTCAAAGGAACTAGAACAGATACGTGTCAAACGTTTACTCAGTTTTCGAGGGTTTTTCAGGTGCATAACTATATGCATCAAGACCTGTAATATATCATAATGATATGCTAACCTAACAAGATATAACTTGGTTTTACAAAGAACATCTTAAAAACTAAATCTACGTCGTCGGAGTGCAACCGGGGGCTGTTTTGGGTTGGATAATTAAAAACCAACGAGTTCAATCAGTATTGTGAGGAGAACTGATCGGGGAGGAGAATTTACATCCAACGAGTTCAATCAGTATTGTGATTATGCTGGAATCACAAGACATTTGACTGCACCTTACACGCCACAGCAAAATGGTATCGTTGAAAGGCGAAATCGAACAGTGATGAGCACAACAAGGAGTATTCTTAAAGCAATGGATATGCCACAAAGTTTCTGGGCTGAAGCAGTACGTCACTCGGTTTATATTCTAAACAGGTTGCACACGAAGATTCTGAAAAATCAAACACCATATGAGGCTTTAAAAGGAAGAAGACTAAATCTTGATCATTTACGGGTGTTTGGATGTGTTGGATATGTGAAAGTACCTTCAGATCAAGTAAAAAAACTTGATGACAGAAGTATTCCTATGGTTTATTTAGGAACTGAACCAGGAACTAAGGCACATCGTATGTATGATCCCGAGAAGATGAAAATAGTAATCAGTCGAGATGTGGAATTTGATGAAGCACGCAAATGGGATTGGCATTCCGGAGTAGAATACAATCAAGAACCTAATCACAAAGGAGAATTCGTGATACATATAAACCCCGGTGAAGTTTTCTCGGCTGATCAAAATTCCGAAAATGGGCCTACTGAACCAGGCAGCCCAAGTAGCTCATATAGCCCACAAAGCAGCAACTCCTCAAGTCAAGGAAGATCAGCCAATGAGGAAAGCATAACTCATTCTGATGTTAGCAGTCCTGAAACAACAGTAAAACAGCGAGGACCTATGATGTCTCGTATCCCGACAGATACAGTCAATGAGTCAGATCCATCTATGGCAGAAGAGGAGACATATGATGATACACCACCTCGAGGTTGGAAAAATTAAAGTGATGTATATGATCTTCTTCATACTGAAGGAGAACCAACAAATTTCAGGGAAGCTACTGTAGTGACCCGAACTTTTCCATGTTTATATATATTAATTGAGATTGATATTTACATGATTAAATGTTTCCAACATGTTAAGCAATCAAACTTGTTAAGACTTGATTAATTGAAATATGTTTCATATAGACAATTGACCACCCAAGTTGACCGGTGATTCACGAACGTTAAAACTTGTAAAAACTATATGATGACATATATATGGATATATATATATATAGTTAACATGATACTATGATAAGTAAACATATCATTAAGTATATTAACAATGAACTACATATGTAAAAACAAGACTACTAACTTAATGATTTTTAAACGAGACATATATGTAACGATTATCGTTGTAAAGACATTTAATGTATATATATCATATTAAGAGATATTCATACATGATAATATTATGATAATATAATAATTTAAAATCTCATTTGATATTATAAACATTGGGTTAACAACATTTAACAAGATCGTTAACCTAAAGGTTTCAAAACAACACTTACATGTAACGACTAACGATGACTTAACGACTCAGTTAAAATGTATATACATGTAGTGTTTTAATATGTATTTATACACTTTTGAAAGACTTCAATACACTTATCAAAATACTTCTACTTAACAAAAATGCTTACAATTACATCCTCGTTCAGTTTCATCAACAATTCTACTCGTATGCACCCGTATTCGTACTCGTACAATACACAGCTTTTAGATGTATGTACTATTGGTATATACACTCCAATGATCAGCTCTTAGCAGCCCATTTGAGTCACCTAACACATGTGGGAACCATCATTTGGCAACTAGCATGAAATATCTCATAAAATTACAAGAATATGAGTAATCATTCATGACTTATTTACATGAAAACAAAATTACATATCCTTTATATCTAATCCATACACCAACGACCAAAAACACCTACAAACACTTTCATTCTTCAATTTTCTTCATCTAATTGATCTCTCTCAAGTTCTATCTTCAAGTTCTAAGTGTTCTTCATAAATTCTACAAGTTCTAGTTACATAAAATCAAGAATACTTTCAAGTTTGCTAGCTCACTTCCAGTCTTGTAAGGTGATCATCCAACCTCAAGAAATCTTTGTTTCTTACAGTAGGTTATCATTCTAATACAAGGTAATAATCATATTCAAACTTTGGTTCAATTTCTATAACTATAACAATCTTATTTCAAGTGATGATCTTACTTGAACTTGTTTTCGTGTCATGTTTCTGCTTCAAGAACTTCGAGCCATCCAAGGATCCGTTGAAGCTAGATCCATTTTTCTCTTTTCCAGTAGATTTATCCAAGGAACTTAAGGTAGTAATGATGTTCATAACATCATTCGATTCATACATATAAAGCTATCTTATTCGAAGGTTTAAACTTGTAATCACTAGAACATAGTTTAGTTAATTCTAAACTTGTTCGCAAACAAAAGTTAATCCTTATAACTTGACTTTTAAAATCAACTAAACACATGTTCTATATCTATATGATATGCTAACTTAATGATTTAAAACCTGAAAACACGAAAAACACCGTAAAACCGGATTTACGCCGTCGTAGTAACACCGCGGGCTGTTTTGGGTTAGTTAATTAAAAACTATGATAAACTTTGATTTAAAAGTTGTTATTCTGAGAAAATGATTTTTATTATGAACATGAAACTATATCCAAAAATTATGGTTAAACTCAAAGTGGAAGTATGTTTTCTAAAATGGTCATCTAGACGTCGTTCTTTCGACTGAAATGACTACCTTTACAAAAACGGCTTGTAACTTATTTTTCCGACTATAAACCTATACTTTTTCTGTTTAGATTCATAAAATAGAGTTCAATATAAAACCATAGCAATTTGATTCACTCAAAACGGATTTAAAATGAAGAAGTTATGGGTAAAACAAGATTGGATAATTTTTCTCATTTTAGCTACGTGAAAATTGGTAACAAATCTATTCCAACCATAACTTAATCAACTTGTATTGTATATTATGTAATCTTGAGATACCATAGACACGTATACAATGTTTCGACCTATCATGTCGACACATCTATATATATTTCGGAACAACCATAGACACTCTATATGTGAATGTTGGAGTTAGCTATACAGGGTTGAGGTTGATTCCAAAATATATATAGTTTGAGTTGTGATCAATACTGAGATACGTATACACTGGGTCGTGGATTGATTCAAGATAATATTTATCGAGTTATTTCTGTACATCTAACTGTGGACAACTAGTTGTAGGTTACACTTAATAAACTTAAAACATCAAAATATATTAAAAGTGTTGTAAATATATTTTGAACATACTTTGATATATATGTATATATTGTTATAGGTTCGTGAATCAACCAGTGGCCAAGTCTTACTTCCCGACGAAGTAAAAATCTGTGAAAGTGAGTTATAGTCCCACTTTTAAAATCTAATATTTTTGGGATGAGAATACATGCATGTTTTATAAATGATTTACAAAATAGACACAAGTACGTGAAACTACATTCTATGGTTGAATTATCGAAATCGAATATGCCCCTTTTTATTAAGTCTGGTAATCTAAGAATTAGGGAACAGACACCCTAATTGACGCGAATCCTAAAGATAGATCTATTGGGCCTAACAAACCCCATCCAAAGTACCGGATGCTTTAGTACTTCGAAATTTATATCATATCCGAAGGGTGTCCCGGAATGATGGGGATATTCTTATATATATGCATCTTGTTAATATCGGTTACCAGGTGTTCACCATATGAATGATTTTTATCTCTATGTATGGGATGTGTATTGAAATATGAAATCTTGTGGTCTATTGTTACGATTTGATATATATATAGGTTAAACCTATAACTCACCAACATTTTTGTTGACGTTTAAAGCATGTTTATTATCAGGTGAATACTAAGAGCTTCCGCTGTTGCATACTAAAATAAGGACAATATTTGGAGTCCATGTTTGTATGATATTGTGTAAAAACTGCATTCAAGAAACTGATTTCGATGTAACATATTTGTATTGTAAACCATTATGTAATGGTCGTGTGTAAACAGGATATTTTAGATTATCATTATTTGATAATCTACGTAAAGCTTTTTAAACCTTTATTTATGAAATAAAGGTTATGGTTTGTTTTAAAAAAGAATGCAGTCTTTGAAAAACGTCTCATATAGAGGTCAAAACCTCGCAACGAAATCAATTAATATGGAACGTTTTTAATCAATAAGAACGGGACATTTCAGTTGGTATCCGAGCGTTGGTCTTAGAGAACCAGAATTTTGCATTAGTGTGTCTTATCGAGTTTGTTAGGATGCATTAGTGAGTCTGGACTTCGACCGTGTTTACTTGAAAAATGATTGTTTAACAAATTTTGTTGGAAACTATATATTTTTAACATGTGAATATTATGTGATATATTAATCTCTTAACGCGTTTGATATTATGTGATAGATGTCTACCTCTAGAACAAGTCCCATTGACTCACCTAATAATAATGAAGAGTCAAATGTAAATTGGAATGATTCGTGGACTGATTCACAAGTTCCCGAAGAGGAACCGGAAGAAGTGTCGGAACCGGAAGAAGAATCGGAACCGGATGAAGAAATAGAACCGGTGGGGGAAATAATAAAACGGTTAAGTAAAAGAAAATCCTCAACCAACCGACCAAGGTTAATTATGGTAAATGGTGTTTCCGCCAAGGAAGCAAAATATTGGGAGGATTACCAATTCTCCGATGAATCGGATTCCGACGAGAATTCCGATGATGTTATAGAAATTACCCCAACTGAATTTAAAAAGGCAAAAGAAAATAATAAGGGAAAGGGCATAAAAATAGAGAAATCTAATTCTAACCCCGATGAACTTTATATGTATCGTCAACCCCCGAAGTCCTTAAGTTGTAACAATGACCAGGGAACCTCTAAACCACCAGGTTTTTCTAAACCAATGTGGAAAACGACGGCTCGTATTAGGGGAACATCATATATCCCTAGAAACTTGGCAAAACGAACCAAAACTGAAGAAGAAGAAACAAGCGAGTCGGAATAAGATAGTTGTATTCGTGTGGTGTAATATATGTAATATAGTGTGCTTATGCTTTATGATATATGTAAAAATTGCTTGTATTAATAAGTATTTTTTTTTATGAATCTAACTCTTGTCTATTTTACAGTATAAAAACACAAAATGGATAGACAACTCAATATTTTAAGAGACCTACCCGGAGACATGATTGATGAAATCTTGTCTAGAGTCGGTCAGAATTCTTCGGCACAACTATTTAAGGCGAGATCAGTTTGTAAGACATTCGAAGAACGTTCTAAGAATGTCTTGGTTTATAAAAGGCTTTCGTTCGAAAGATGGGGGATATCACATTGGGAAATCCATAAGTTACGATGTGTTTACTTTGACGCATATATTGCTGGGAACCCAAATGCTATTTTACGCAATGGGTTAAGAAATTATTTTGACTCAATATATCCGAATATTGGACTTCGTGATTTAGAAAAAGCGGCTAACATGCAACATAAAGAACCATGTTATGCTTACGGATTAGTAATGTTCGCTTCTCACCAAAGTGAGAACAAGAACATCGGGCTACAACTATTAAACAAAACGTTCCCACAAGTGACGGAGTTGGTAATTGGGGTAAGAAATGAGGTTTTTAGATTGTTACGGGACTGTTGGACATTACGTAACCCTCGTCCCTTTGACGACGTTACAACACGCTGTCTTATCAACGACCATAACGGTTACGTTCCACAAGACCAAGGATGGGAAGTAATCCTAGTAAAACCAGAATGCATGACTTGTTTCTGGACGTATGAATTACGTGTCTTTATTGCCTTTGCTGAACGACTTGTGTACTAGCTAGAATTATCTTCACAACCATCTTGTATCAAATTTATTGTGTGCTATATTTCATGCTATATGTAAAATAAGCGGTATTGTAAGTTTGTAAAATATTGTGTAAAAGTTTGAACGCGAAATATTATTATAATCAGTTTTTCATATAGAATTGTAGTAGTTGAATTGTATATTAGCTACTAAGTATGAACTTAACGGGTAGGTACTACCCGAATTTAAACTTATAAAACGCTAATATGAAGAAAAAGCTTTTATAAATGAGTTCATATTATGCTACGAAATACTATTAACTACTCTTAATATTCTGTATGATTAACTTGTTCCATTTGATTATTTTGAAGGAAATGGCACCGACTACTCGACACACCGTGAATATGAATGAAGAGGAATTCCGTACTTTTCTAGCTTCAAACATAGCCGCAGTACAGGCTGCGCTACATACCAACAATAACCTTGGATCTAGCAGTACAGGAAATCGTGTAGGATGCACCTACAAAGAATTCACTGCCTGCAAACCTTTGGAATTTGATGGAACCGAAGGACCGATCGGATTGAAACGGTGGACCGAGAAGGTCGAATCGGTGTTTGCCATAAGTAAGTGTACTGAAGAGGAAAAAGTGAAGTACGCTACGCATACCTTCACAGGTTTTGCGTTAACATGGCGGAATACCTATCTAGAGCAAGTGGGACAAGACGATGCGTACGCACTACCGTGGTCAGCATTCAAGCACTTGATGAACGAGAAGTACCGTCCTAGAACCGAGGTCAATAAGCTCAAGACAGAACTTAGAGGGTTACGAACCCAAGGATTTGATATTACCACGTACGAAAGACGATTCACAGAATTGTGCCTATTGTGTCCGGGAGCATTCGAAGATGAGGAAGAGAAGATCGACGCGTTTGTGAAAGGATTACCGGAAAGAATCCAAGAAGATATAAGTTCACACGAGCCCGCCTCCATACAACAGGCATGTAGAATGGCTCACAAACTAGTGAACCAGATTGAAGAAAGAATTAAAGAACAGACTGCTGAAGAGGCCAATGTGAAGCAAGCCAAAAGAAAGTGGGAGAAAAACGGTGATAAGAATCACCAATACAACAACAACAGCAATTACAACAATAATCTCAACAATTATCCCAACAATCGCAACATCAATCGCAACTACAACAAACGGCCCAACAACAACAACAACAACAACAACAGCAACTACAACAATCATCCCAACAACAATAATAACCGCAACAACAACAACAACAATCAGAAGCAGCTATGCCAAAGGTTTGAAAAGTATCACTCGAGGTTCTGCACCAAATTTTGCAACAAGTGTAAAAGAAATGGTCATAGCGCGGCGAAGTGTGAGGTCTACGGACCAGGGGTTAATAGAACGAAAGGAACAAATGGTGTCGGAACGAGTAATGGTGGAGCAAGTAGTGTCGGAGTAAGTTATGCCAATGTAGTTTGTTATAAATGTGGAAAACCGGGCCACATTATTAGAAATTGCCCGAACCATGAGAACACGAATGGACAAGGCAGCGGAAGAGTTTTCAATATTAATGCGGCAGAGGCACAGGAAGACCCGGAGCTTGTTACGGGTACGTTTCTTATTGACAATAAATCTGCTTACGTTTTATTTGATTCGGGTGCGGATAGAAGCTATATGAGTAGAGATTTTTGTGCTAAATTAAGTTGTCCATTGACGCCTTTGGATAGTAAATTTTTACTCGAATTAGCAAATGGTAAATTAATTTCAGCAGATAACATATGTCGGAATCGAGAAATTAAACTGGTTAGCGAAACATTTAAGATTGATTTGATACCAGTAGAGTTAGGGAGTTTTGATGTGATAATCGGTATGGACTGGTTGAAAGAAGTGAAAGCAGAGATCGTTTGTTACAAAAATGCAATTCGCATTATACGAGAAAAAGGAAAACCCTTAATGGTGTACGGAGAAAATGGCAACACGAAGCTACATCTTTTTAGTAATTTGAAGTCACAAAAACTAATAAGAAAAGGTTGCTATGCTGTTCTAGCACACGTCGAGAAAGTACAAACTGAAGAAAAGAGCATCAATGATGTTCCCATTGCAAAAGAATTTCCCGATGTATTTCTGAAAGAATTACCGGGATTACCCCCACATCGATCCGTTGAATTTCAAATAGATCTTGTACCAGGAGCTGCACCAATAGCTCGTGCTCCTTACAGACTCACACCCAGCGAGATGAAAGAACTGCAAAGCCAATTACAAGAACTTTTAGAGCGTGGTTTCATTCGACCAAGCACATCACCGTGGGGAGCTCCTGTTTTGTTTGTCAAGAAGAAAGATGGTACATTCAGGTTGTGTATCGACTACCGAGAGTTGAACAAACTTACTATCAAGAACCGCTACCCACTACCGAGAATCGACGACTTATTTGATCAACTACAAGGCTCGTCTGTTTATTCAAAGATTGACTTACGTTCCGGGTATCATCAAATGCGGGTGAAAGAAGATGATATTCCAAAGACTGCTTTCAGAACACGTTACGGTCATTACGAGTTTATGGTCATGCCGTTTGGTTTAACTAATGCACCAGCTGTGTTCATGGACCTTATGAACCGAGTGTGTGGACCATACCTTGACAAGTTTGTCATTATTTTCATTGATGACATACTTATTTACTCAAAGAATGACCAAGAACACGGTGAACATTTGAGAAAGGTGTTAGAAGTATTGAGGAAGGAAGAATTGTACGCTAAGTTTTCAAAGTGTGCATTTTGGTTGGAAGAAGTTCAATTCCTCGGTCACATAGTGAACAAAGAAGGTATTAAAGTGGATCCGGCAAAGATAGAAACTGTTGATGCTCAATCCAAGAACAAAGTTAAAAAGCTACAATACAGTTCCAAATTATTTTAAATTTGAATAGAGAAACCAATTATTTTATTGTCATCTTATAGCTGGGTAGAAATTCACAAGAAAAAACAACACAATACAATGAAACACTTACAACTGTCTCTTTGTATTTCTTCAAGCTATTCGAGAGAGTTTGCACAAAAACTTGTCTTCGTGACGAAATTAGAAAGACACCAAAGAGTAAAAGAAACAATAAAAATCCACAAACAAACTAAAACAATTATTTATACCAAAGGAACATAATACTATATGTATGGATATTGATTGACTATATGTAGTAATCAGTGAAAAAATAATCTTGTTTACTTATTGTGCTGAATAAATAGTCTGAATAACAAAAATGACTAGTTTACCCTAAAAAACAATATCACATTAAACCAAAGCTTTATATTCAACGACGTCAGTTACCTTAAATTTAATAACCCAAATTCTCAATACAACAACCTTAATATTATCAAATTTTAATTCTGTTCAACACAATTAGTGATTAAAAATATTGAAACATGTGTATTTCGTTGGATCTCATAATTGGTGGCAAAGTATAGTCAAAGAATTTGAGTTGAAAATCACCTACAACTCGTTTCTTTAAAGAATAGAAAAATCAACGAATTATAGAAAGAACATGAAAACGAAGGGCTAATGACAGCTACACGAGGTCGACGATGAGCGAGGTTGGTGACAGATGTAGGGATCATAGCATCTTGTGGTGACTAATTTAGAGATCAACGCCGCATCTTGTAAGAGCTCCTTTCTGCTTCATTTGAACAAAACGGATCCAAAATCGAATTAAAATACGCGAAAGTTCAGTTGAGAAATATACATAACACCGATCTATTATTCGATAATTCGAAGTTAGAATATGAAGTGGATGATGCTTGTGAAATTTGGGGAGAAGATGAAATAATAAGTGAAAGAGAAAGGGATATTTTAGTAAAAAGACATGATTAATCCCATTCATATGGGGAGGACATCACTTTTCTACCTGGATCATACAACCCTCTATTTAGATCTGGTGGATGAATAAGTCGTAAGTAAACAGGTAAATAGCTGACCGAATAATCCCTCCAGACAATTAATCTTATTAAGCTCTAAGTAAGCAGGCCCTAAATCGAAATCAAACTCTATAGAAAAAAACAACAAATCCAAAATAAAAGATATCTAGTAGTTTCAGTTTTCATAATAATGGTGTTTACGTTTGACCTAGACATGTAGTAACTTAAATCGAATCCATTTTAGCATAATAACAAAACCCTAAAGATGTACATATCAGGAATCGAAAACATAATAACAAAATAACAAAACCCCAAAATAAAAACATATATTGCAATAATAATTCAACTTACAGTAAGTGTTGTAGAACCCATATTAGCCGGTCTCGAATCATAATAAAATCGTAAATTTATCTGCAAATACAAAACCCAAAATTTTAAAAACGACTATAACATCGACAATTCAAATATGTATTCAATATCTATACGTATAAGCAAACTTACCAACATCTGGTAGCCCTTTCTTTCTGACAAACGTGCGGCTTTTTTCATGATCATTTACAGTAACACAATTTGGTGATCTAAGATGCATAAGCTGTAACACCTCAGCTTAACATGACCACAATATTGTCCGCTTTGCCCGCAGGCGCACGGCTTTTTCTTGGCGACCACACACGAGAAGCACTTTCCCAGGAGGTCACCCATCCTGGTAGTGCTCTCGCCCGAGCACGCTTAACCACAACGTACTCGCACTTCTACTCAGCCTGTGATCCCAAAACGCGTTGTGTCATTTAAGCGTGAGTATTACCTTATAATCCCATGATCACTCATGTTCGTGGGCGATGTGGGATTTGCCTAGGGTGTTACATTCACCCCCCTTAGGGACTCATCATCCTCGATGAGGTTTGCCCCACCACCCCCAACGGCACATGAGTGGCTCTGATACCATTCTGTAACACCCCAGCTTAACATGACCACAATATTGTCCGCTTTGCCCGCAGGCGCACGGCTTTTTCTTGGCGACCACACACGAGAAGCACTTTCCCAGGAGGTCACCCATCCTGGTAGTGCTATCGCCCGAGCACGGTTAACCACAACGTACTCGCACTTCTACTCAGCCTGTGATCCCAAAACGCGTTGTGTCATTTAAGCGTGAGTATTACCTTATAATCCCATGATCACTCATGTTCGTGGGCGATGTGAGATTTGCCTAGGGTGTTACATTGACACGTGTTTAACACTTGTGTTCGGGTTTAATTGGCATATTAGGACCATTATCACTTGTGTTAGTGATTATTGGTTAAGTTTGGGCGCGGTTTGTACTTGGAAGTGCATTTGGGTCGAATTTGCACTAAGTGTCGAATTGGGTTGGTTTGTAAATCCAATCTAAGTGTGTTGTTGAATTTGTGATAATAGAATAGGTACTTTCCATTGACGAGTTGCGGATTTCTTGGAAGCATTCATCGAGGCGACAAGGTGAGTGTTAATATCCTATGTGCATATGTATGTGTAGGATGGGTGGGGGTCGGGTGAAGTGGTTCTCGGTCATAGAGCTCACTTCACATATAGGTGGATTGATGGACTTGTGTATAGGTCCAATTGGCACGGTTGTGCGTTTTGGTTGACCACCTTTGGCGAGGTACACACTTTGTGTGTACGTTATCACATGGGCGTGTGATGTGGAATATATAACCCCAATGGCGAAGGGTTAATATTGTGAATGGAGTATTTATATGTACGTGTATATGGCGTATCTGTTTGTGGGTGTTATGGCATGAACCATCGAGCCGGTAGTGCCATAACATTTGTGCGATAAGATGTGAACCACGTGCCGGTAGCATCGAGTGTGAACCACGTGCCGGTAGCACTATAAATATAATGATGTGAACCACGTGCCGGTAGCATCGAGTGTGAACCACATGCCGGTAGCACTATAAAATGAGCGTGAACCACGTGCCGGTAGCGTCGAAGTGTGAACCACGTGCCGGTAGCACTATAAAAGAGTGAGACTCAAATGCGTATGGTGTGAACCACGTGCCGGTAGCACCATAGCTATGGTTAACCATATTATGTTGTTGGATACTGTTTAGCATGTTAAATATTGTATACGTATATTGTTGTATTGTTGTGATGTAGCTAACCCTCCGGGTGTAGCTTATTGGCGTTGTTCACATCGTCGTTGGTGAACTTATATTTGTTGGTGTATCTTTAGCTTGTTGCTTAGAGATCATACGGTATGCGGTATTTGATATTTGTGTGGCGTGTCCATTTTATACATATATATATGTATGTAGTATATTATCATTCACTAAGCGTTAGCTTACCCTCTCCTTGTTGATATTTTTATAGGTTGCATGCTTGGCGGCTCGGGTAAGCTTGGGGATTAGAGATCTTGGCTAGGTTGCTTAGAAGATCTTGCTTTCGTATTCGATTAGGATTTGGGTAGCGTAGTCCCAAATCACCATGCTCGGTTTTGGTTGGAAACTAAACTAGTCGGGTCGTGTATGTCCGTTTGGACAATTAATCAATGTATTAAATGTTTTAAGGTTTATTAAACCTTCTATTGTATTAAAGATGTTTATGGAAACACAATTGGGACCTAAAGTATTATTTAACGCGTATTAAAAAGAAAAAATTTTATGGACCGGTTTTAATACGGGTTGGGTTGTTTCACAAGCTCAAACTGAAATAAATAAAAGTGACAACAAATTATAGTCAAAGTCAATAAAATTACACGCAATCCACTGTTTCCAGCCCTTCAATCCTCACTTCCATGGTACTTAACAACAAATTACAGTCAAAGTCAACATCAGGAAGTTTAGAATAAGCTTACAACTTTGTGCATAATACCTGATGTCGAAAACAAATGGATACGTGTGAAAAAAAATGAGAAACTAAAACGTTTCTCTTTGGTGTTCCTCATACGTGATATTAAGGTCAGATTAACATCCGGTCCAAGGCTGACTGAAAAACAAAGTTCAAAACTGAAAAAATACATGTAACATATAATAACCATAAAATAAATTATAAAATGCAAATTTTTTATACAAGATTGAGGTAAAGTAGAACCCATGAACCCAAAAAATGAGGTCTTCTTCAATAAACATGAGGTGGATAGTTGCTGTGTTTTTCTCATTGAGCGCTCTCTTTTTTCTTTTTGTTGGTTGTTGCACCCCCACGTTCTGGTCTAAGAAAGATCAGCATAAACATGTTAAATTTAACATGGATGTTCATGTTAAATTTAAAATTGAAATCAAATCGTTACAATAAGCATTGCGTCTAACTTCTAACAGGGATGTTCATCCTGAGATCACCTCTTTGTTTCTTCAGCATAACCTATGTGTGTGTTTAAGGTTATCATGTGTTGTAATCATGTTTTTAGTCTATGTAAAACGCATACCTCAATAATTAATCCGTCTTTGAATGTTTGTTGAGAAGGGAGGACTTCAAAAATATAATCAGTCACAAATATCTGCAAATACATAAGCTGCTGCAATCACAAAAACAGAAAAACCATGACACACATACACTTCTTTTCTTCTGAATTAACAGAAATCATTCATTAGATATACACACACACACACATACACACACACACACTTCTTTCTATTGATAACCTAATATACACACAGTAACAACGATAGAGAGGAGATATTCTCAATCTAAAAAAGATGAACACCCATTAAATCAAACGGCAACCTATTTGATTTTCTCGTGCTAGGGTTCCAAATAAACAGTGTATCTTCTTCAATATAGATACATAACAATCCGTTACAATTAATGGTGATGCACGCACAGGAATTAGGGTTAGCGAGAGAAAGAATTGAGTTCGGTTGATGGCAAAAGAGAAGTTTTGACAGGAAGTTGTAAAGTGGCCAAGTAACTTCCGTTCATTATCAGTTATGGAATCGTTTTAGGTTTATTCAGGAACGGCTTATGTTTGAGTTGATAGAAGGATATTTTAGGCAACACACTTAATTCTAACATCAGAGAGGATATTTTGACATCAGATAAATAATAGCTGTTAGATTACCCCCAAAAAAACCTAATCTAAGGGTTGAGACTGGCTGCTGTAATTTGAATTTGAAATATTTGAGGTAAATAGGGTTTTGCTTTAATATATATGAAGAAATGAAGAAATTTGGTATCAGATTATGAAGACAGAATAGTAAAATTTAAGAACAAGAACTTATTGGAAATCCTTCTCCAATTATAGAAAAACTCTTATTACAATCTCCTTATTACATCCCTATTTATAGTTGATTAACCTTATCCATTAAGTTAATCAAGTCTAGTCTAGAATAATCTAGGATAACCAAGTCTAGAATCATCTAGGATAGTCAAGTCTAGAATAAAGTAGAAAAGTCAAGGAAGAAGCAAAATTGAAAACAATGACGGCTAGCCCACTTGTTATCCGTTCACATGTTCCACCTCCTCAAATCCATTTGAGATATAATTTCACAAAATAAACCTCTAACTATTACTTTATGTCAAGATTGGTCCAACAATCACCCCCTCAATCTTGACCTTGAGAAATCATTTATTTCTTTGAGTCTTCAATCCTTTGAACCCCAAGAATCTCTCTCATTTCAGCAAATTTTAACTTCGGCAATGCTTTTGTAAGAATATCAGCCCGTTGCTGATCCCCACTGATGTGTTCAACTTTAATCTTCTCCATTTCAACACATTCTCGTATGAAATGATACCGTGTGTCGATATGCTTACTTCTTCCATGAAATACCAGATTTTTCATCAATGATATTGCTGACTTATTATCAACTTTGATCACGACTTGTTCTTCTTTTCTTCCAGTTATTTCAGCTAAGAGTCCCCTTAACCATGTTGCTTGACAAGCTGCTGCAGTAGCAGCCATAAATTCTGCTTCGCAGGATGATAAGGCCACTGTTTGTTGTTTTTGTGAATTCCAAGCAATAGGTCCATCATCAAAGTAGAACACTAATCCAGTAGTACACTTTCCATCATCTGGGTCCACCGAGAAGCTGCTGTCACTAAATCCAAGTAGGTTATTGCTACCATTCCTTCGATAGTGAATACCCAGGTCTACTGTACCTTTCAAGTACCTGAGAATTTGCTTAACAGCTTGAAGATGAGTAATTTTAGGAGTTTGCATATACCTACTTGCATATCCCACCGTGTATGCAAGATCCGGCCGTGTATGAGTTAAATACCGAAGGCATCCAACGACGTACTTGTTTCCCGCAATATTCTTAAAATTTGACTCGATCCAAGGAAGTGGCAAGTTGAACCAACAAAAACGGAGTTGTAATGAAGAAACTACGACTAAAACAAGATAACAATGTCAAAGGAACTAGAACAGATACGTGTCAAACGTTTACTCAGTTTTTGAGGGTTTTTCAGGTGCATAACTATATGCATCAAGACCTGTAATATATCATAATGATATGCTAACCTAACAAGATATAACTTGGTTTTACAAAGAACATCTTAAAAACTAAATCTACGTCGTCGGAGTGCAACCGGGGGCTGTTTTGGGTTGGATAATTAAAAACCAACGAGTTCAATCAGTATTGTGAGGAGAACTGATCGGGGAGGAGAATTTACATCCAACGAGTTCAATCAGTATTGTGATTATGCTGGAATCACAAGACATTTGACTGCACCTTACACGCCACAGCAGAATGGTATCGTTGAAAGGCGAAATCGAACAGTGATGAGCACAACAAGGAGTATTCTTAAAGCAATGGATATGCCACAAAGTTTCTGGGCTGAAGCAGTACGTCACTCGGTTTATATTCTAAACAGTTTGCACGCGAAGATTCTGAAAAATCAAACACCATATGAGGCTTTAAAAGGAAGAAGACTAAATCTTGATCATTTACGGGTGTTTGGATGTGTTGGATATGTGAAAGTACCTTCAGATCAAGTAAAAAAACTTGATGACAGAAGTATTCCTATGGTTTATTTAGGAACTGAACCAGGAACTAAGGCACATCGTATGTATGATCCCGAGAAGATGAAAATAGTAATCAGTCGAGATGTGGAATTTGATGAAGCACGCAAATGGGATTGGCATTCCGAAGTAGAATACAATCAAGAACCTAATCACAAAGGAGAATTCGTGATACATATAAACCCCGGTGAAGTTTTCTCGACTGATCAAAATTCCGAAAATGGGCCTACTGAACCAGGCAGCCCAAGTAGCTCATATAGCCCACAAAGCAGCAACTCCTCAAGTCAAGGAAGATCGGCCAATGAGGAAAGCATAACTCATTCTGATGTTAGCAGTCCTGAAACAACAGTAAAACAGTGAGGACCTATGATGTCTCGTCTCCCGACAGATACAGTCAATGAGTCAGATCCATCTATGGCAGAAGAGGAGACATATGATGATACACCACCTCGAGATTGGAAAAATTAAAGTGATGTATATGATCTTCTTCTTACTGAAGGAGAACCAACAAATTTCAGGGAAGCTACTGTAGTGACCCGAACTTTTCCATGTTTATATATATTAATTGAGATTGATATTTACATGATTAAATGTTTTCAACATGTTAAGCAATCAAACTTGTTAAGACTTGATTAATTGAAATATGTTTCATATAGACAATTGACCACCCAAGTTGACCGGTGATTCACGAACGTTAAAACTTGTAAAAACTATATGATGACATATATATGGATATATATATATATAGTTAACATGATACTATGATAAGTAAACATATCATTAAGTATAATTATAATGAACTACATATGTAAAAACAAGACTACTAACTTAATGATTTTTAAACGAGACATATATGTAACGATTATCGTTATAAAGACATTTAATGTATATATATATCATATTAAGAGATATTCATACATGATAATATCATGATAATATAATAATTTAAAATCTCATTTGATATTATAAACATTGGGTTAACAACATTTAACAAGATCGTTAACCTAAAGGTTTCAAAACAACACTTACATGTAACGACTAACGATGACTTAACGACTCAGTTAAAATGTATATACATGTAGTGTTTTAATATGTATTTATACACTTTTGAAAGACTTCAATACACTTATCAAAATACTTCTACTTAACAAAAATGCTTACAATTACATCCTCGTTCAGTTTCATCAACAATTCTACTCGTATGCACCCGTATTCGTACTCGTACAATACACAGCTTTTAGATGTATGTACTATTGGTATATACACTCCAATGATCAGCTCTTAGCAGCCCATGTGAGTCACCTAACACATGTGGGAGCCATCATTTGGCAACTAGCATGAAATATCTCATAAAATTACAAGAATATGAGTAATCATTCATGACTTATTTACATGAAAACAAAATTACATATCCTTTATATCTAATCCATACACCAACGACCAAAAACACCTACAAACACTTTCATTCTTCAATTTTCTTCATCTAATTGATCTCTCTCAAGTTCTATCTTCAAGTTCTAAGTGTTCTCATAAATTCTATAAGTTCTAGTTACATAAAATCAAGAATACTTTCAAGTTTGCTAGCTCACTTCCAATCTTGTAAGGTGATCATCCAACCTCAAGAAATCTTTGTTTCTTACAGTAGGTTATCATTCTAATACAAGGTAATAATCATATTCAAACTTTGGTTCAATTTCTATAACTATAACAATCTTATTTCAAGTGATGATCTTACTTGAACTTGTTTTCGTGTCATGATTCTGCTTCAAGAACTTCGAGCCATCCAAGGATCCGTTGAAGCTAGATCCATTTTTCTATTTTCCAGTAGGTTTATCCAAGGAACTTAAGGTAGTAATTATGTTCATAACATCATTCGATTCATACATATAAAGCTATCTTATTCGAAGGTTTAAACTTGTAATCACTAGAACATAGTTTAGTTAATTCTAAACTTGTTCGCAAAAAAAAGTTAATCCTTCTAACTTGACTTTTAAAATCAACTAAACACATGTTCTATATCTATATGATATGCTAACTTAATGATTTAAAACCTGGAAACACGAAAAACACCGTAAAATCGGATTTACGCCGTCGTAGTAACACCGCGGGCTGTTTTGGGTTAGTTAATTAAAAACTATGATAAACTTTGATTTAAAAGTTGTTATTCTGAGAAAATGATTTTTATTATTAACATGAAACTATATCCAAAAATTATGGTTAAACTCAAAGTGGAAGTATGTTTTCTAAAATGGTCATCTAGACGTCGTTCTTTCGACTGAAATGACTACCTTTACAAAAACGACTTGTAACTTATTTTTCCAACTATAAACCTATACTTTTTCTGTTTAGATTCATAAAATAGAGTTCAATATGAAACCATAGCAATTTGATTCACTCAAAACGGATTTAAAATGAAGAAGTTATGGGTAAAACAAGATTGGATAATTTTTCTCATTTTAGCTACGTGAAAATTGGTAACAAATCTATTCCAACCATAACTTAATCAACTTGTATTGTATATTATGTAATCTTGAGATACCATAGACACGTATACAATATTTCGACCTATCATGTCGACACATCTATATATATTTCGGAACAACCATAGACACTCTATATGTGAATGTTGGAGTTAGCTATACAGGGTTGAGGTTGATTCCAAAATATATATAGTTTGAGTTGTGATCAATACTGAGATACGTATACACTGGGTCGTGGATTGATTCAAGATAATATTTATCAAGTTATTTCTGTACATCTAACTGTGGACAACTAGTTGTAGGTTACTAACGAGGACAGCTGACTTAATAAACTTAAAACATCAAAATATATTAAAAGTGTTGTAAATATATTTTGAACATACTTTGATATATATGTATATATTGTTATAGGTTCGTGAATCAACCAGTGGCCAAGTCTTACTTCCCGACGAAGTAAAAATCTAATATTTTTGGGATGAGAATACATGCATGTTTTATAAATGATTTACAAAATAGACACAAGTACGTGAAACTACATTCTATGGTTGAATTATCGAAATCGAATATGCCCCTTTTTATTAAGTCTGGTAATCTAAGAATTAGGGAACAGACACCCTAATTGACGCGAATCCTAAAGATAGATCTATTGGGCCTAACAAACCCCATCCAAAGTACCGGATGCTTTAGTACTTCGAAATTTATATCATATCAGAAGGGTGTCCCGGAATGATGGGGATATTCTTATATATATGCATCTTGTTAATATCGGTTACCAGGTGTTCACCATATGAATGATTTTTATCTCTATGTATGGGATGTGTATTGAAATATGAAATCTTGTGGTCTATTGTTACGATTTGATACATATATAGGTTAAACCTATAACTCACCAACATTTTTGTTGACGTTTAAAGCATGTTTATTCTCAGGTGAATACTAAGAGCTTCCGCTGTTGCATACTAAAATAAGGACAATATTTGGAGTCCATGTTTGTATGATATTGTGTAAAAACTGCATTCAAGAAACTGATTTCGATGTAACATATTTGTATTGTAAACCATTATGTAATGGTCGTGTGTAAACAGGATATTTTAGATTATCATTATTTGATAATCTACGTAAAGCTTTTTAAACCTTTATTTATGAAATAAAGGTTATGGTTTGTTTTAAAAAAGAATGCAGTCTTTGAAAAACGTCTCATATAGAGGTCAAAACCTCGCAACGAAATCAATTAATATGGAACGTTTTTAATCAATAAGAACGGGACATTTCAGTTGGTATCCGAGCGTTGGTCTTAGAGAACCAGAATTTTGCATTAGTGTGTCTTATCGAGTTTGTTAGGATGCATTAGTGAGTCTGGACTTCGACCGTGTTTACTTGAAAAATGATTGTTTAACAAATTTTGTTGGAAACTATATATTTTTAACATGTGAATATTATGTGATATATTAATCTCTTAACGCGTTTGATATTATGTGATAGATGTCTACCTCTAGAACAAGTCCCATTGACTCACCTAATAATAATGAAGAGTCAAATGTAAATTGGAATGATTCGTGGACTGATTCACAAGTTCCCGAAGAGGAACCGGAAGAAGTGTCGGAACCGGAAGAAGAATCGGAACCGGATGAAGAAATAGAACCGGTGGGGGAAATAATAAAAGGGTTAAGTAAAAGAAAATCCTCAACCAACCGACCAAGGTTAATTATGGTCAATGGTGTTTCCGCCAAGGAAGCAAAATATTGGGAGGATTACCAATTCTCCGATGAATCGGATTCCGACGAGAATTCCGATGATGTGATAGAAATTACCCCAACTGAATTTAAAAAGGCAAAAGAAAATAATAAGGAAAAGGGCATAAAAATAGAGAAATCTAATTCTAACCCCGATGAACTTTATATGTATCGTCAACCCCCGAAGTCCTTAAGTTGTAACAATGACCCGGGAACCTCTAAACCACCAGGTTTTTCTAAACCAATGTGGAAAACGACGGCTCGTATTAGGGGAACATCATATATCCCTAGAAACTTGGCAAAACAAACCAAAACCAAAGAAGAAGAAACAAGCGAGTCGGAATAAGATAGTTGTATTCGTGTGGTGTAATATATGTAATATAGTGTGCTTATGCTTTATGATATATGTAAAAATTGCTTGTATTAATAAGTATTTTTTTTTATGAATCTAACTCTTGTCTATTTTACAGTATAAAAACACAAAATGGATAGACAACCCAATATTTTAAGAGACCTACCTGGAGACATGATTGATGAAATCTTGTCTAGAGTCGGTCAGAATTCTTCGGCACAACTATTTAAGGCGAGATCAGTTTGTAAGACATTCGAAGAACGTTCTAAGAATGTCTTGGTTTATAAAAGGCTTTCGTTCGAAAGATGGGGGATATCACATTGGGAAATCCATAAGTTACGATGTGTTTACTTTGACGCATATATTGCTGGGAACCCAAATGCTATTTTACGCAATGGGTTAAGAAATTATTTTGACTCAATATATCCGAATATTGGACTTCGTGATTTAGAAAAAGCGGCTAACATGCAACATAAAGAAGCATGTTATGCTTACGGATTAGTAATGTTCGCTTCTCACCAAAGTGAGAACAAGAACATCGGGCTACAACTATTAAACAAAACGTTCCCACAAGTGACGGAGTTGGTAATTGGGGTAAGAAATGAGGTTTTTAGATTGTTACGGGACTGTTGGACATTATGTAACCCTCGTCCCTTTGACGACGTTACAACACGCTGTCTTATCAACGGCCATAACGGTTATGTTCCACAAGACCGAGGATGGGAAGTAATCCTAGTAAAACCAGAATGCATGACTTGTTTCTGGACGTATGAATTACGTGTCTTTATTACCTTTGCTGAACGACTTGTGTACTAGCTAGAATTATCTTCACAACCATCTTGTATCAAATTTATTGTGTGCTATATTTCATGCTATATGTAAAATAAGCGGTATTGTAAGTTTGTAAAATATTGTGTAAAAGTTTGAACGCGAAATATTATTATAATCAGTTTTTCATATAGAATTGTAGTAGTTGAATTGTATATTAGCTACTAAGTATGAACTTAACGGGTAGGTACTACCCGAATTTAAACTTATAAAACGCTAATATGAAGAAAAAGCTTTTATAAATGAGTTCATATTATGCTACGAAATACTATTAACTACTCTTAATATTCTGTATGATTAACTTGTTCCATTTGATTATTTTGAAGGAAATGGCACCGACTACTCGACACACCGTGAATATGAATGAAGAGGAATTCCGTACTTTTCTAGCTTCAAACATAGCCGCAGTACAGGCTGCGCTACATACCAACAATAACCTTGGATCTAGCAGTACAGGAAATCGTGTAGGATGCACCTACAAAGAATTCACTGCCTGCAAACCTTTGGAATTTGATGGAACCGAAGGACCGATCGGATTGAAACGGTGGACCGAGAAGGTCGAATCGGTGTTTGCCATAAGTAAGTGTACTGAAGAGGACAAAGTGAAGTACGCTACGCATACCTTCACAGGTTCTGCGTTAACATGGTGGAATACCTATCTAGAGCAAGTGGGACAAGACGATGCGTACGCACTACCGTGGTCAGCATTCAAGCACTTGATGAACGAGAAGTACCATCCCAGAACCGAGGTCAATAAGCTCAAGACAGAACTTAGAGGGTTACGAACCCAAGGATTTGATATTACCATGTACGAAAGACGATTCACAGAATTGTGCCTATTGTGTCCGGGAGCATTCAAAGATGAGGAAGAGAAGATCGACGCGTTTGTGAAAGGATTACCGGAAAGAATCCAAGAAGATATAAGTTCACACGAGCCCGCCTCCATACAACAGGCATGTAGAATGGCTCACAAACTAGTGAACCAGATTGAAGAAAGAATTAAAGAACAGACTGCTGAAGAGGCCAATGTGAAGCAAGCCAAAAGAAAGTGGGAGGAAAACGGTGATAAGAATCACCAATACAACAACAACAGCAATTACAACAATAATCGCAACAATTATCCCAACAATCGCAACATCAATCGCAACTACAACAAACGGCCCAACAACAACAACAACAACAACAACAACAACAACAACAACAACAGCAACTACAACAATCATCCCAACAACAATAATAACTGCTACAACAACAACAATCAGAAGCAGCTATGCCAAAGGTGTGAAAACTATCACTCGAGGTTCTGCACCAAATTTTGCAACAAGTGTAAAAGAAATGGTCATAGCGCGGCGAAGTGTGAGGTCTACGGACCAGGGGTTAATAGAACGAAAGGAACAAATGGTGTCGGAACGAGTAATGGCGGAGCAAGTAGTGTCGGAGTAAGTTATGCCAATGTAGTTTGTTATAAATGTGGAAAACCGGGCTACATTATTAGAAATTGCCCGAACCAGGAGAACACGAATGGACAAGGCCGCGGAAGAGTTTTCAATATTAATGCGGCAGAGGCACAGGAAGACCCGGAGCTTGTTACGGGTACGTTTCTTATTGACAATAAATCTGCTTACGTTTTATTTGATTCGGGTGCGGATAGAAGCTATATGAGTAGAGATTTTTGTGCTAAATTAAGTTGTCCATTGACGCCTTTGGATAGTAAATTTTTACTCGAATTAGCAAATGGTAAATTAATTTCAGCAGATAACATATGTCGGAATCGAGAAATTAAACTGGTTAGCGAAACATTTAAGATTGATTTGATACCAGTAGAGTTAGGGAGTTTTGATGTGATAATCGGTATGGACTGGTTGAAAGAAGTGAAAGCAGAGATCGTTTGTTACAAAAATGCAATTCGCATTATACGAGAAAAAGGAAAACCCTTAATGGTGTACGGAGAAAATGGCAACACGAAGCTACATCTTATTAGTAATTTGAAGGCACAAAAACTAATAAGAAAAGGTTGCTATGCTGTTCTAGCACATGTCGAGAAAGTACAAACTGAAGAAAAGAGCATCAATGATGTTCCCATTGCAAAAGAATTTCCCGATGTATTTCTGAAAAAATTACCGGGATTACCCCCACATCGATCCGTTGAATTTCAAATAGATCTTGTACCAGGAGCTGCACCAATAGCTCGTGCTCCTTACAGACTCGCACCCAGCGAGATGAAAGAACTGCAAAGCCAATTACAAGAACTTTTAGAGCGTGGTTTCATTCGACCAAGCACATCACCGTGGGGAGCTCCTGTTTTGTTTGTCAAGAAGAAAGATGGTACATTCAGGTTGTGTATCGACTACCGAGAGTTAAACAAACTTACTATCAAGAACCGCTACCCACTACCGAGAATCGACGACTTATTTGATCAACTACAAGGCTCGTCTGTTTATTCAAAGATTGACTTACGTTCCGGGTATCATCAAATGCGGGTGAAAGAAGATGATATTCCAAAGACTGCTTTCAGAACATGTTACGGTCATTACGAGTTTATGGTCATGCCGTTTGGTTTAACTAATGCACCAGCTGTGTTCATGGACCTTATGAACCGAGTGTGTGGACCATACCTTGACAAGTTTGTCATTATTTTCATTGATGACATACTTATTTACTCAAAGAATGACCAAGAACACGGTGAACATTTGAGAAAGGTGTTAGAAGTATTGAGGAAGGAAGAATTGTACGCTAAGTTTTCAAAGTGTGCATTTTGGTTGGAAGAAGTTCAATTCCTCGGTCACATAGTGAACAAAGAAGGTATTAAGGTAGATCCGGCAAAGATAGAAACTGTTGAAAAGTGGGAAACCCCGAAAACTCCGAAACACATACGCCAGTTTTTAGGACTAGCTGGTTACTACAGAAGGTTCATCCAAGACTTTTCCAGAATAGCAAAACCCTTGACTGCATTAATGCATAAAGGGAAAAAATTTGAATGGAATGATGAACAAGAGAAAGCGTTTCAGTTATTGAAGAAAAAACTAACTACGGCACCTATATTGTCATTACCTGAAGGGAATGATGATTTTGTGATTTATTGTGACGTATCAAAGCAAGGTCTCGGTTGTGTATTAATGCAACGAACGAAGGTGATTGCTTATGCGTCTAGACAATTGAAGATTCACGAACAAAATTATACGACGCATGATTTGGAATTAGGAGCGGTTGTTTTTGCATTAAAGACTTGGAGGCACTACTTATATGGGGTCAAAAGTATTATATATACCGACCACAAAAGTCTTCAACACATATTTAATCAGAAACAACTGAATATGAGGCAGCGTAGGTGGATTGAATTATTGAATGATTACGACTTTGAGATTCGTTACCACCCGGGGAAGGCAAATGTGGTAGCCGATGCCTTGAGCAGGAAGGACAGAGAACCCATTCGAGTAAAATCTATGAATATAATGATTCATAATAACTTTACTACTCAAATAAAGGAGGCGCAACAAGGAGTTTTAAAAGAGGAAAATTTAAAGGATGAAATACCCAAAGGATCGGAGAAGCATCTTAATATTCGGAAAGACGGAACCCGGTATAGGGCTGAAAGGATTTGGGTACCAAAATTTGGAGATATGAGAGAAATGGTACTTAGAGAAGCTCATAAAACCAGATACTCAATACATCCTGGAACGGGGAAGATGTACAAGGATCTCAAGAAACATTTTTGGTGGCCGGGTATGAAAGCCGATGTTGCTAAATACGTAGGAGAATGTTTGACGTGTTCTAAGGTCAAAGCTGAGCATCAGAAACCATCAGGTCAACTTCAACAACCCGAAATCCCGGAATGGAAATGGGAAAACATTACCATGGATTTCATCACTAAATTGCCAAGGACTGCAAGTGGTTTTGATACTATTTGGGTAATAGTTGATCGTCTCACCAAATCAGCACACTTCCTGCCAAAAAGAGAAGATGACAAGATGGAGAAGTTAGCACGACTGTATTTGAAGGAAGTCGTCTCCAGACATGGAATACCAATCTCTATTATCTCTGATAGGGATGGCAGATTTATTTCAAGATTCTGGCAGACATTACAGCAAGCATTAGGAACTCGTCTAGACATGAGTACTGCCTATCATCCACAAACTTATGGGCAGAGCGAAAGGACAATACAAACGCTTGAAGACATGCTACGAGCATGTGTTATTGATTTCGGAAACAGTTGGGATCGACATCTACCGTTAGCAGAATTTTCCTACAACAACAGCTACCATTCAAGCATTGAGATGGCGCCGTTTAAAGCACTTTATGGTAGAAAGTGCAGGTCTCCAATTTGTTGGAGTGAAGTGGGGGATAGACAGATTACGGGTCCGGAGATTATACAAGAAACTACCGAGAAGATCATCCAAATTCAACAACGGTTGAAAACCGCCCAAAGTCGACAAAAGAGCTACGCTGACATTAAAAGAAAAGATATAGAATTTGAAATTGGAGAGATGGTCATGCTTAAAGTTGCACCTTGGAAAGGCGTTGTTCGATTTGGTAAACGAGGGAAATTAAATCCAAGGTATATTGGACCATTCAAGATTATTGATCGTGTCGGACTAGTAGCTTACCGACTTGAGTTACCTCAACAACTCGCAGTTGTACAAAACACTTTCCACATCTCGAATTTGAAGAAATGTTTTGCTAAAGAAGATCTCACTATTCCGTTAGATGAAATCCAAATCAACGAAAAACTTCAATTCATCGTAGAACCCGTCGAAATAATGGATCGTGAGGTTAAAAGACTTAAGCAAAACAAGATACCAATTGTTAAGGTTCGATGGAATGCTCGTAGAGGACCCGAGTTCACCTGGGAGCGTGAAGATCATATGAAGAAGAAATACCCGCATCTATTTCCAGAAGATTCGTCAACACCTTCAACAGCTTAAAATTTCGGGACGAAATTTATTTAACGGGTAGGTACTGTAGTGACCCGAACTTTTCCATGTTTATATATATTAATTGAGATTGATATTTACATGATTAAATATTTCCAACATGTTAAGCAATCAAACTTGTTAAGACTTGATTAATTGAAATATGTTTCATATAGACAATTGACCACCCAAGTTGACCGGTGATTCACGAACGTTAAAACTTGTAAAAACTATATGATGACATATATATGGATATATATATAGTTAACATGATACTATGATAAGTAAACATATCATTAAGTATATTAACAATGAACTACATATGTAAAAACAAGACTACTAACTTAATGATTTTTAAATGAGACATATATGTAACGATTATCGTTGTAAAGACATTTAATGTATATATATCATATTAAGAGATATTCATACATGATAATATCATGATAATATAATAATTTAAAATCTCATTTGATATTATAAACATTGGGTTAAAAACATTTAACAAGATCGTTAACCTAAAGGTTTCAAAACAACACTTACATGTAACGACTAACGATGACTTAACGACTCAGTTAAAATGTATATACATGTAGTGTTTTAATATGTATTTATACACTTTTTAAAGACTTCAATACACTTATCAAAATACTTCTACTTAACAAAAATGCTTACAATTACATCCTCGTTCAGTTTCATCAACAATTCTACTCGTATGCACCCGTATTCGTACTCGTACAATACACAGCTTTTAGATGTATGTACTATTGGTATATACACTCCAATGATCAGCTCTTAGCAGCTCATGTGAGTCACCTAACACATGTGAGAGCCATCATTTGGCAACTAGCATGAAATATCTCATAAAATTACAAGAATATGAGTAATCATTCATGACTTATTTACATGAAAACAAAATTACATATCCTTTATATCTAATCCATACACCAACGACCAAAAATACCTACAAACACTTTCATTCTTCAATTTTCTTCATCTAATTGATCTCTCTCAAGTTCTATCTTCAAGTTCTAAGTGTTCTCATAAATTCTATAAGTTCTAGTTACATAAAATCAAGAATACTTTCAAGTTTGCTAGCTCACTTCCAATCTTGTAAGGTGATCATCCAACCTCAAGAAATCTTTGTTTCTTACAGTAGGTTATCATTCTAATACAAGGTAATAATCATATTCAAACTTTGGTTCAATTTCTATAACTATAACAATCTTATTTCAAGTGATGATCTTACTTGAACTTGTTTTCGTGTCATGATTCTGCTTCAAGAACTTCGAGCCATCCAAGGATCCGTTGAAGCTAGATCCATTTTTCTCTTTTCCAGTAGGTTTATCCAAGGAACTTAAGGTAGTAATTATGTTCATAACATCATTCGATTCATACATATAAAGCTATCTTATTCGAAGGTTTAAACTTGTAATCACTAGAACATAGTTTAGTTAATTCTAAACTTGTTCGCAAAAAAAAATTAATCCTTCTAACTTGACTTTTAAAATCAACTAAACACATGTTCTATATCTATATGATATGCTAACTTAATGATTTAAAACCTGGAAACACGAAAAACACCGTAAAATCGGATTTACGCCGTCGTAGTAACACCGCGGGCAGTTTTGGGTTAGTTAATTAAAAACTATGATAAACTTTGATTTAAAAGTTGTTATTCTGAGAAAATGATTTTTATTATGAACATGAAACTATATCCAAAAATTATGGTTAAACTCAAAGTGGAAGTATGTTTTCTAAAATGGTCATCTAGACGTCGTTCTTTCGACTGAAATGACTACCTTTACAAAAACGACTTGTAACTTATTTTTCCGACTATAAACCTATACTTTTTCTGTTTATATTCATAAAATAGAGTTCAATATGAAACCATAGCAATTTGATTCACTCAAAACGGATTTAAAATGAAGAAGTTATGGGTAAAACAAGATTGGATAATTTTTCTCATTTTAGCTACGTGAAAATTGGTAACAAATCTATTCCAACCATAACTTAATCAACTTGTATTGTATATTATGTAATCTTGAGATACCATAGACACGTATACAATGTTTTGACCTATCATGTCGACACATCTATATATATTTCGGAACAACCATAGACACTCTATATGTGAATGTTGGAGTTAGCTATACAGGGTTGAGGTTGATTCCAAAAAATATATAGTTTGAGTTGTGATCAATACTGAGATACGTATACACTGGGTCGTGGATTGATTCAAGATAATATTTATCGAGTTATTTCTGTACATCTAACTGTGGACAACTAGTTGTAGGTTACTAACGAGGACAGCTGACTTAATAAACTTAAAACATCAAAATATATTAAAAGTGTTGTAAATATATTTTGAACATACTTTGATATATATGTATATATTGTTATAGGTTCGTGAATCAACCAGTGGCCAAGTCTTACTTCCCGACGAAGTAAAAATCTGTGAAAGTGAGTTATAGTCCCACTTTTAAAATCTAATATTTTTGGGATGAGAATACATGCAGGTTTTATAAATGATTTACAAAATAGACACAAGTACGTGAAACTACATTCTATGGTTGAATTATCGAAATCGAATATGCCCCTTTTTATTAAGTCTGGTAATCTAAGAATTAGGGAACAGACACCCTAATTGACGCGAATCCTAAAGATAGATCTATTGGGCCTAACAAACCCCATCCAAAGTACCGGATGCTTTAGTACTTCGAAATTTATATCATATCCGAAGGGTGTCCCGGAATGATGGGGATATTCTTATATATATGCATCTTGTTAATGTCGGTTACCAGGTGTTCACCATATGAATGATTTTTATCTCTATGTATGGGATGTGTATTGAAATATGAAATCTTGTGGTCTATTGTTACGATTTGATATATATATATATAGGTTAAACCTATAACTCACCAACATTTTTGTTGACGTTTAAAGCATGTTTATTCTCAGGTGAATACTAAGAGCTTCCGCTGTTGCATACTAAAATAAGGACAATATTTGGAGTCCATGTTTGTATGATATTGTGTAAAAACTGCATTCAAGAAACTGATTTCGATGTAACATATTTGTATTGTAAACCATTATGTAATGGTCGTGTGTAAACAGGATATTTTAGATTATCATTATTTGATAATCTACGTAAAGCTTTTTAAACCTTTATTTATGAAATAAAGGTTATGGTTTGTTTTAAAAAAGAATGCAGTCTTTGAAAAACGTCTCATATAGAGGTCAAAACCTCGCAACGAAATCAATTAATATGGAACGTTTTTAATCAATAAGAACGGGACATTTCAGCTACAAGATATAAAGAATGGCAGCAAGCTATGGAAGGTGAAATAGCTTCCATTGAAAGGAATAATACTTGGGAGTTAATGGATCTACCCCAAGGACACCGACCTATTGGACCACATAAACCTGCTGTGATCATCAACAATCAGCATAACGTACTTGTTTCCCGCTTGGGTGGTAGGGGATATGGGTCCGCACAGGTCTGCATAAACCTGTTCCAGTGGATTTTGGGCTCTAAAAGTCGTCTGGACAGGAAAACTTTGTCGTGAATGTTTCCCTGCTAAACATGCTTCACACATCTGTGTAGGGTGATCAATAACCGGCACTCCATCAACTAGATTGTTGGTCCCTAGCCGCTTTATTGTATCAAAGTTCACATGACCGAGACGGGCATGCCACAACCATGCTGGATCATCAATCTTGGCATGTAAACAGATTGGTGTCCCAACCTCGAGATTAATTTTATACAGCCGATTAGGAGACCTTTGAACCTTCATTAGCAGCGATCCATCTACCTCAAACATATACAAGAAACCATGTTTGATCAAGATTACACAACCCCCTTCTTCAGCTTGCCCAAGACTAAATATGTTAGTCTTTAAGTATGGGATATAAAGTATGTCGGTCAACAAATGTTGTTCACCATTCTTACATGTTAAAAGAATAGATCCTCTTCCTTCTATATCTACACACGAGTTATCCCCAAATCTCACTGTACCACCAATATCCGTATCAAGTTTTGAAAACAGTCCTTTGTTTCCTGTCATGTGGTTTGTTGCTCCAGTATCTAAGTACCACATGTTTTCTCCACCATCATGTGACTCATACTTTGCTGGAAAAACCTTCTTTTCACTTAGATGAATTACTTCCTTCTCGCTTCTTTGATTGGCTACGGACATCAATAGTGCAGTTCTATCATCATTAGCCACCGGTAGTTCGGTTGATCTAGCTTGAGTCAAATTTGCTTGTTCTCCTTTCTTTCGTGTTGGACAATCGGATGAGAAGTGTCCAAATGCATCACATCGAAAACACTGCAGCTTTGATCGATCTTTAGTTAAGTTTTCAGTTATTTGTCTACCAGCAAAAAAGTTTTGTTCGCGGCCTGAACCCCTTCCTCGACCACCAAACTGTCCACGACCTCGGCCCCTACCCCGGGTGTCTTGGCCATTCCCTCGACCTCGACCAAAGTTGTTTTCCCTTTTCTTTCTTGAGTCCCATCCTTCATAGGACAACAGAAGTTAGTCATGGCTGTTATTTGTAGTCTTTAGACTGGTTCGTTCTTCGTAAGCTTTTAGCCTACCCACAACTTCCTGGAATTTCACCGTTTTGAGATCAACCAGTTGTTCGATAGTGGCTGCCATATTTAAGAATTTTTCTGGTATGGCAGTTAATATTTTTCTCACCAACGTGGTTTCCTCAATGACGGTTCCAAGTGCAGCTGATTTTGAGGCAATTCCAGAAAGTTTTGCTGCAAAATCATCAATTTTTTCGTTATCTTTCATCCTTGCTGCTTCAAATTCAGCTTTAAGAGTTTGAAGCCGAGCCTCCATTACTCGTTCAACTCCAAGGTGACGGGTCTTGATTGCATCCCAGATTTCCTTCGCATGGGTGCAACTTGCAACTTGAAGAATCAAGTCTTCAGGTAAAGACTGATACAGATAAGCGATTGCATCATTATCCTTTTTCTGATCGACATCAGTTCCAGGTTCAATTGATTCCCAGATTCCATGTGCCTTAAAAATCGCTTTGATCCTAAGCGACCAGATGGGATAATTGGTCGCAGTTAGGATAGGGCACTGGAACGTAAGATGGCTGGTATCCTTGATTGCATCCGCGGTATTGATAATATCTCCCATGAATCTGGTCTTCGATCGACGCTCGTATTTTTCTGTCTTAGAATCTGGTGATTGATCTAGTCCTTTTGATCAACAACACGATCCCTTTTGTAACTCAGCTCTGATACCAATTGAAGAAATTTGGTACCAGATTATGAAGACAGAATAGTAAAATTTAAGAACAAGAACTTATTGGAAATCCTTCTCCAATTATAGAAAAACTCTTATTACAATCTCCTTATTACATCCCTATTTATAGTTGATTAACCTTATCCATTAAGTTAATCAAGTCTAGTCTAGAATAATCTAGGATAACCAAGTCTAGAATCATCTAGGATAGTCAAGTCTAGAATAAAGTAGAAAAGTCAAGGAAGAAGCAAAATTGAAAACAATGACGACTAGCCCACTTGTTATCCGTTCACATGTTCCACCTCCTCAAATCCATTTGAGATATAATTTCACAAAATAAACCTCTAACTATTACTTTCTGTCAAGATTGGTCCAACAATATAGTGTAGATCCTAATATGTTTGTTTTTCAGAAATCCCATTAAATATGCCAGATTGAGGTAGGCGATGAAAAACATATCGACGAGAAGAATGCACATTGGACTGTGTTTGGTTGATGTGCCAATATTTTTTACTTTTTTTTTTTTGTCCTTAGTTTAGAAATGGTTCATATGTATAATGGTCTTTTCCAGTTGTCTCTTTTAGCTTTTGCAAATTCTAAAAAAGATACTGAAGGCCTACAATTCCGTAGAAGGATATGGAGGGATACATCCATCATGCTTAAAGCAGTTATTGATTACATACTCCGAGGGCGACCTTCAAATCGTGAAGATATAAAAGCTACCATGAAGATTTAGCTAACTACCCTTCTTTACTTGCCTTTTGTCGCCCAAAACGAACGACTCGAGTTTTTTTCTTGAGATTATTTGTTTGTGGCCCGATTTTGTTTGGAGACGAGATCAGAATGAATGAAGGTACTGTGTTTGACTTAGCTGTGAAACTGCCATGCTATTTTTTTGGTTTGTTGCATCATGCTCGTTTAAAGATTTGAGTGCAATACGTTTTTTTAATGGAAAGTTAAGAATTTTTATTCATTAAAACACCAAGGTACATTATTATTATTATTATGCAGATTAAAGGAAACTCTCAAGACGAGAGCATGAATACCTTTCTCCTTTTACATTATAAAAACAAACCATTACAACATAGCTAGTGTTTGGGTTTCCTTTTTTTAACTTTTTTTTTACATTATAAAAACACCAAAAGCACCATAACACCTGTAGATAAAGCTCAAGCCACTATACTCATGGGATTCGAACGCTATTCATTAAAGCCAACCTCCCATTTTAACACTCACATATGCAAGAGAATCTTCAAGGTAGCAAACACATCTTCGTTTAGGATCGAGTTTCGTTGTGTTCAATCGACCCATGGACTAACTTATTTCTCCATTTCCATAAATCACAGCAAGATGTATATACCTATAAAGTAACTAGTATGATTTCCTCTAACACCTTGTGCCCCAAATTAAACAAGCTATATTCCACCAACTAAACAAGCTCATCCATAGTGGCATGATGTATCTACATGAAGAGGCAAGTGATCACCATCTTTTGGGAATGAGTTGCAGAAAGGGCACATATTCATATTTGAAATCATTACCGTCAAGTGTTCCAAAGGAATTTTCTTTCATGATATGTTTGTAAAGCTAAGTTGGAGATATTATATATCTTTATTATAAGTATTAAAAGGTTCAAATAAAACAAGAGGTGCTAACCATAATTTTAAAGGTTCAAAGCATTCAATAAACTACATAAAGAAGATGATTGCTGAGAAGGCCACGGTTCAATTTCAAAGGCCGTTTTATAGCCCTAGATCATGTTGAGAAAACTGAATTCGCAAACACAACATGAAACCAAAACATACTACAAGCCAAATAAGTAGTATTTGCATACACCCAATGTCTTCAAGCTATTACAACCATAGTATGATCTTTTGGTATTCGGTAGTAATTACATCTAGGTCATTACATCGACGATAGCTTCTGCATTGAAAACTGAATCACATTAATAGTTGTGTAAAAATGATGGCAAATATTGGCAATAAGTTTATCTACAAGAATTTGGATTAAGAAAGAAAATAATTGCTCTCTGTGTAGTATGACTGTCATTGTTATCAATTTCTTAGATAACTATTATTCTAGTTTAGTAGATCTTAAAAACCTACATAATAGTACTGTAGTACATATGTAAATCATATAAATATAAATTAATCATTTTTTCATCATCTAAAAACCTTTCCTGAACAGAAAGAGTCAATAAGTCATACATGAGACTTTTAAACTAATAGGTAATAAATATGGCAATTTCAATCCAATTGTAGGTTTTAGGTAGGGATAACAATGGATCGGATATGGATCGGATGCGCCTATATTCATATTCATATCCATTTAATTTTTAATATCCATATCCATTTAAATATAATTCATCCATATTCATATCCGTTGAATTAAACGGGTTAATAGATATCCGTTGGATATTAAGTTTTTTTTAAAATATTCCTATTATGAAATGAAATCATCAAAGTATTCTTAACAAATTATATAAGATATATAAATTTAATACTATTCACATAGTTGTATCTTCACAATCTATATTTTCGATAACATTTAAATATTTTATAATGTACATATATAATGAAATGTAAATATATATGCATACATTTGAGTAAATATGTATATATTTATATGTATACTAGTGAAATGACCCGTGAAAACACGGGTTTGTTTAAACGAAATAATTTAATGATATGTTTTAGGAATTAAGTGAATGTAAATGTTAAAGTCATTTAGTTTATTGCCCCGTAGAATCACGGATTCCGACTAAGAAACTTGTCGTTGATTTTACAAACATAAAGTTCGCTCAAAGTTGAGTATTTATATTTATATTTTTAATAATAATAATAATAATAATAATAATAATAATAATAATAACTAATAATAATAAATGTATTTTGCATTTTTTTAGAAAAATAAAATTACAATTTATGAGAGATTAATATTTCCTTTTATAAAAGATTTTGTATTATTTTTAAAATTAAATTAATACATAATTATGACATCATCATTATTAAAATTAAGCTTAATGATGACATCATCATTTTAGAGGTTTATTAGACTATATAGATATGTATTTCGGGTGCTAAATGGATATATCCATGGATGTTAGATTTTCATCCATACCCGATCTACTAAATTTTCACATCATCCATATCCACTTATCATCCATTTAGACTATCCATATCATTTAAATGAATCGGATCAGATAAATATCCGATGTATCGGACGATTGACATTCCTACTTATAGGTGTACACCAGTCAACTTGACTCGTATTTAATTTTTTCTCTATGTATTCAATGGGTTAACAGAAAAAGGGATTTAATAATTGCTTCAACAATCTCTAAAAAAATACTCGATTAAAAAACGTTGGTTAAGTAAAACAAGATGCTTGATTTACAAACTTGAAAACGTACAAGGGGTTATTTAAAAGTATTAAAAACGTCAAAGGGGAAAAACAATCATACGAGAGTAAATAGCGGATCTCTGATAATTGAATGAATACCCGTTTAATAGAAAACAATTGAAATTGGTCAAAATGTCAACTTTTTGAACTAGCTCTATTTCTTGGATCTTATTGAATCTAATCTAATAATAATCAATCAATCGTCTTTATTTGAGTTGTATTGTTTGTTAGGGATCACATCCCATCCCAAATAGGTATGAATTCATCTCTAAAAATAGATACGTATAATGATCATTTATATATATTTTTTTTCTATATTTTTGTTTGTATTTATATACTCCGTATATATTTGTAGGTTATCCTCACATCATTTTCCGATTTCGTTTTTCAGATTCGCGCTGATTAACCGTCTGACGGATTCACATCATCATCTCAGATTAGGTAAATTTTCTTTCAATTCAAATTTTTCTGTATATGTTGGTAAATTGTTTAATCTATTGCATTTACGTCAAACCCTAATTTAGATGGTAACTTATTTTTAATTGTAATAATAAAAAATGATTTCACCCTTTGTTCGTACAAAAATAGAAAAAAAGAAGCAATTATAAAGCTTGAATTCTGACCAATTTTTGAAAAAAATCGTATCTGAAGCTTTAATTTATGGGCGTGGCCTTGAACTGCTTATAATTTATTTATTTATTTATGAAATGATTATAAGAAATTTTGAATAAGCAGTTGGCGAGCTGATTATTTAAAGCTGCTTAATGATCATTGATTGTTAAATTATAAGTTTCTTTTTCATTGATACAATTTTGTATAGTGAATTAAGATCTGTTGTTTGTTAGGAATTTTGATTAATTGAATATGGGCTATCTGAATTCAATATCATCGCCGGGTCAACCCAATGGTGATTCGCCTGTTAGTGGTGGTGGATTAAGCGAAGATTCTAAATTCAGCTACGGATTTGCAAGTTCACCTGGAAAGAGATCATCAATGGAAGATTTTTACGAGGCAAGAATCAATAGTGTCGAGGGTGAAACCATCGGCCTTTTTGGAGTTTTTGACGGTCATGGTGGTGCTCGAGCTGCTGAATACGTGAAACAACATTTGTTTAGTAATCTTATTAAACATCCAAAATTCATATCTGATACTAAAGCAGCAATATCTGATGCATACAGTCATACTGATACCGAGTTTTTGAAATCTGAGAACAATCAGAACCGAGATGCAGGGTCAACTGCTTCAACTGCAATCCTAGTTGGCGACCGTTTATTGGTTGCAAACGTTGGTGACTCACGTGCTGTTATTAGCAGGGGCGGGAAAGCTTTTGCTGTTTCTCGTGACCATAAGCCGGATCAAAGTGATGAACGACAACGTATTGAGGATGCTGGTGGATTTGTTATGTGGGCGGGTACTTGGAGAGTTGGTGGTGTTTTAGCTGTTTCTCGTGCGTTTGGTGATAAATTGTTGAAACAATATGTGGTTGCAGATCCAGAAATTCAAGAGGAAAAAGTTGATAACTCACTTGAGTTTTTGATTCTTGCTAGTGATGGACTTTGGGATGTTGTGAGTAATGATGAAGCTGTTGGGATGGTGGGACCCATTGAGAGCCCAGAAGAAGCAGCGAAAAAGCTGATGCAAGAAGCTTCAGTAAGAGGTAGTGCTGACAATATTACAGTAGTTGTTGTTCGTTTCTTGGAGAATCGCGCAAGTGGTTCGACTTCGTCACATTGAAATTGGAAATATGATGTTTGTTGGCTCTTTTATAGATTGTGTTTTGAGTTACTAGCAATGTTTGATGACCAACTTTTTGTTGCTGTGTTTTATACAATTTCTATGTGAGTTGAAAAGATAATAAATGTACAAGTAGTGTCTATTTATGTTATTTTTTTAATGTAATATTGACAGTGTGCTATTTGTTTGTTCTTAAATGTATGACTATTACTAATTGTATGACTATTTGATGAGAGTCTTTTGTGTCGAGATTTGCTTCCCTGGCGTGTTGATGATGTGGAGAAGGTGTTTGGTGAAATGCCTGAGAGAGATGTTATTTCATGGAGCTTTTTGATAACAGGTTATATTCAGCACGATTATTTGGAATAAGGGTTGGACTGTTGTAAACGAACAAGGGATGTTAAATTGTTGCCTAATATATAATCGTTATTATCATTTGTGTATTCATTAATATATAATCGTACTCTAATAAATATATATATATATATATATATATATATATATATATTATTATTAGGGATGTAATTTATATATTTAATAAGTTATAAGTTTCATTATTTATTTATATATTTTCATGTTATATATATAAATGTTAATCTAGTTAAGTTATGTGTACATAATATATTTATATATATATATAATCTTTATTTTCATACTTATAACTTTAAATACGTCATTACAACTTTTATTTTAGTAATCATAGTTATTTAAAAAAAAATACTGATAATAAATATAATAATAATAATAATAATAATAATAATAATAATAATAATAATAATAATAATAATAATAATAATAATGATAATTTTTAATGATAGTAAAAAAAAATGATAATAATGATAATATTTATAATAATGATTATGTTACTAGTAATAATAATTCTAATAAAATGATACTAATACTAATAATAATAATATCTACAATAATGATAATAGTGATAATAATAATAATGATAGTAATTATATTATAATAATCATAATAATAATAATAATAATGGTAATATAATAATACTTATAATAGTAATAATAATGATAATAATGATAGTGGTTGAGTGGTAGTGGCCTGCCTATAATACACTTGAGGTCTAATACACTTGAGGTTAGGAGTTCGACTCCACCCGGCTACAACAATTACTTAAATGTAAATGCAACTCTATCATGCCCGTCCGGAATCACCCGGGGCACCCCTAAGTGGGGTAAAGGGATGAGGGGTTTTACTTGGTCGTGCCCTTGGATCGGTTTCAAGGTTTCCTCCCGGGCAGCGATGAGGGCGGGGTTATTATCGCTGCATCGGCATAGTCGAAACGGGAGATGATCGCAACGGGTGGTTTAGTCCTCCTCGGGTGATCCCAATTTCGCTGTCCTAAAAAAAAAAAAAAAAAAAAAAAATATTGTTGCCTAATAAGACTATTTTTGTGATAGTTCCTTCATCCTGGTTTCAACTAGGATTGTTTGAAAATGTATAGCAATTCATTTAGTTATAGACGAAAATTATTGTCCGATTACTGCATGTTTGGAATGGGCTTGTTGATATGTATGCTAAATGCGGGTACATCGATAAAGCTCGGCATTTGTTTAACAAAGTGCCACGAAAAAATATCTTATCATGGAATGTCACGATATGTGAATTACATGGATTAGGTATGGAAACTGTAGAGCTTTTTAAGAAATTCTTGAATGAAGGATCTATTCCTGTGAACATGATGTTCATAGGCGTGTTGAACAGAAACAAGCGACACAGTTTAGGGTACAGGATTTGCAAATTACAACATTCCATAAACATGTTCGCTAGAATAAACGTATTTCAACATCATTTGCAGATTGTTTTTATTTATATGTATATCATCCGTCTCCAACTACGACACTGAAACTTATCTGGTTATTATATGAATGTTCACGACAAAAAATTCTCAGGTGTTTACATAATGTTCTACTAGGTTTCACCAGTTTCTTTTCTATAAGCTTGTAGTCTCTGTTTCAGTTTCTTGCTCTCTTCAAAATTCGCCTTCCTTTTTACAGCTTTCTGCCATAAAAGGAAAAGACTTGAGAGAAAATGTAACTCATTATGAAAACTTTAACTTTTCAAAAAGCTTTTTATCTCAATATTTTTTGTAGAATAACACAATAAAAACATGTTTTTAGAAAAGCTTACTTCCTGCCGGAAACATTTATCGAGCTTTATCTTGATATCTGTGTACTCGCCAACGAATTTTCCGTAAGGATGGTCCATATGACATTTCTGAAATAGCTCGATTATCTAAATCAAACACAAGACAAACGAAGTGTAAGTTTCATGGTTTCAATAACTAACCAATAATATTAACAGAACTTCATGCGTAACACCTACACAGTATAAGGCAATTTTATGTACCAAAACAATTTCATATATATCAGTTAAAATAAATATTCAAACTACATCCTTTAATGTACCGATCTTTTTGTTTGTATGATATCTAACTAATGTTCATATACTAAATCCATATAAAGCAATTTGTAGTTATATAGCTGTTTAACATGAGTTTAAAAGATAAAAACGAGTATTTTAACTTACTTCAGCACACATTGGGTGTCTATGTAGCGTCAAAGGAGGATGCATTTTCACGTATTTCAATCAAAATAGAGAGCACTGCATCAATTGTAACATTAAAAAACTTCTGCTTTACATCATCATGAAAAGAAACAACGCATGGAGTAACAAATAAAGACATAAAAAAAGTTACATAATCTACAGTCAAATTCAAATAAAAAACAAGTTCTACAATTTCATAAAAAAAACAATAAAAGCTTATTCAAACCTAAGAAATTATCTGAGCGCTTGTAGTGTTTGCTTTAATTAAGTTTCTAGGATGAGAGACACCAACAAAATAGGTCATTGATTCAAGGTCATAGTAATCGGATGCCATTTAAACAAAAAATTGTTCACTCCAATTTAGAGCATAAAGTAATGATATCAACTACTTAGATAAGACCAAAAGATAAAAATTTAAAGCATATAAATATAATATAATATAATATCATATATCTTAATATTTAATTATAAATTATATACTCCTTCATATAAACTACGGAGTAATATAATAGGAGCTTATCAGCGGTCTAAATTTCCAATAGTCTGTAGACACTTAAATTTAGTTAAGCCTAACTCCCTCAAATCGCCTAGTTTATGTATCTATGAATAGAGAGATTCAGTACAGAGTGGAGAAAAATATGCAATAAAAGGTATCCAAAATAGAAAGTCACGTAATTATATGCAAACCACACGTAATGATTTAGTTGTTGATACTTAAAATTGAGATCCAATTGGAAAAATATTATGCACCAAAAAACAACAATTTTGTAATGAAATCAAAAGCTTTAATCTCACCTTAATTCACATTTGGTGCCCTAGTTTCTTCTCCAACTGAAAAACCGTTCAACAGGTGAAGACGGAGTTTTTTATTTGACAACACCTTTTATTATTCTTTTGTTTGGCAACAAAAGTTTGGAAAACAGCCACTTTACACCCTCAACTGGACGTTTCGTTATTTTATCACCGATCCTCCGTCCCATTACAAGTGTCCACTTACTTTTTGCACACAATTTTAGGAAATACCACTAACTCTATTCTCTATCAATCAGAAATCTTCCCTCTCCAAAATAACCTCTTCTGATTGATTGAAATCCTAAGTGAACATTTGATATGAGACAACCCAAAATGAAAAGGTAGACATTTAAAGTGGGACGGAGGGAGTATTAAATCATGAAATTAAAATTAACTGATGTTTTCTTTACAAGAAGATTGAATACAAAGCAAATTATTATGTTAATAATGAATAACGATAACTTACACTTATATCAAACAAGCATTGAGAAAAAGAACATAACAAAATCAAACAATGGAAGATTTGATGAGTTTGACCATCTTCTTCAAATTTCTCAAAAATCGTGTATCCATTTGAGTAACATATATAAAGTACTCCTCAACACGATGCAAATATTGTACATGAAGTTTACTATTATTTCATAATACAACGAAAAATTAAAATTATATTATAAGTTTAACGTTGGATGGAGCATGTTAAAGATTTTTAAGAGACATTACTCGTGTTAGGAATGATTTATTGTAATATACAATATAGTGGAATAAGTAAAGATCATTCACCACTCATTAAGCACATTGATTTATGGAACATGACGTTTTTTCAGTTTTTCACATATGTTCAAAATAGTGTTTAGACTTTTTTTTCCTTACTATACTATAATATAAAAGAAAAAGTCCTGAAAAAGTACAACAAAACGACTCTGCTGGGGATCGAACCCAGAATCTCTGGTTTCGTAGACCAGCGCCTTATCCATTGGGCCACAGAGTCATTACATGTTCTATTATACCATCTATTCACTATTAAAGAGTATATAATTACAACCCAACTTTTCTTGAACTACTTTGCAATCACAACCGACAAGAATATGGTTAAGATCTTAGGGAGAAAGAATAATTATTTTATTAATATTTTTAAAATTATATGTGTTGGCATGATAAAAATTTGTCTACAATTTCAACTATAATAGAGAAAAAAGAATATGAAAATCAAAATTCAAAATCTACCATATATGGAGAATACGTTGGACAAAATCACACTAATATCCTAATGTCGATGAAAGGCCAAGTAAAGGATCAAGCGCACTCGGATGAAACTTCCGAGCAAACAAGAAGCAAACAGAACTTCTCCCTTTATTATAGGAGCAGTCTGTCCCGTTATTCCTAATTGATTGTATCAAATTTGCTGTAATGTGTTCGGCTCGAAACATTGCTGGATGTGGGCCCCCCAAAGACCAGTCAACATAAGTTACTGTACGATTAGAATTCAATGAACCATGAAACATGTTGACAAATGTTGGCAGGTAATGCTCATCTGGGTAGCAAGAAGGTAAGCAATATGATTTGAAGAGACTATAATACCTGCATATAAAAATTTGTATGGCAGTTAAAATATCAACTCAAGTATACTCTTTTTTTTTTTTTTCTTTTATAAAATAAAAGGTGGCAATTTCGGCCTATTTACTTATGTATAAGTCAATTTGGGTATTATTTTATCTCTAACAGGTTAAAAAAAAAGAGCTACAATGGAAACGGGTCAAAAGTCACACAAATTGTATTCTCAATGCAGAAAACCTCCGATTCTATTTTATTTAAAGAGTTAAACTATAGTATAATTTTCTATTAATATCTCACACTAACAAATTTTCAATATTTTTAAGCAAAGCAAGTTGCAATTTTTACCCCAACCTGTTTCAAGTTTCAACATAAACATGTTACCCAAACAGTACGACCGGTCCATTTTGATGCCTATATATCTCTTTATCTGTTAAATGAAATTTTGACATTTTTAAAAAAGAAAAGCAAAAAAAAGTACCTAGTATCAGAGACTATTTTGATGGCTAAAGTGCGGTGCATCTCAAACCATTGAGACCCTTTTCTCCAATCACGCAGTTTAATATCAGGTCTCATACGGCGACTGTAGCGGCCCCGCCCATAACGAGATGGATCATCATACGAATCAAGAAAACTGAAGCTTGAACCAACAAGATAATCATAAATGGTTTGAAAGTTATATATCGGGATGCAACTTTCTGATAAGAGAACAAATCGTTCGTTGGAGAAATCGAGCAAGGCATTGCTTAAAAGTCGCCTTTCCGCGTCCACAAGTGTGACAGTTCCCCAATACACTTTCTAAAATAAATAAGAATTGTATACATATATTAAAATTTAATAAAGTGTGAGTACCAAATGTAACATTCCTAATAAAACCCGTAGAATTGCACTCTAGAACACTAAATTCAGGGATTAAATCATTAAACAACAGGATAGTGTACCTCTGTTTTCCTAGATTGTGTCCAAAAACATGAGAAATCCTCTAATTTGACAATGATTTCAAATACAATAGCAGTTAGGAGTAGGACACACAATTAAGAGATGTATGGTATTGCTTATATAAGTGTTTATATGTTTACTGCTTAAACATATATGAAAACAATCCCAGACACTTGTGAAAACCACTTATCTCCTTATTCTCGAAGGAAACAAATTAACAGATTGGTACTCACTTAATACTGTAAGCAAATAACCATTTTATAGTAAGTAATCCCCAGAAGCGTCTTCGAGAAAGGGCAAGATGGGCAACTAAACAAGGCCCAAAAATTTAGAAGGGTCGAGAAATTTGAAAGTTATTTATACACCAATATCACAAATCAATAATGTTATAACACTAAAGAAAAAAAAAACATTTTGCCAAGATTGTGTTGAGAACTTTTTTTGTATTGATAATTTTTAAAATTATTTTCATATGTATAAAACATAACGCGGGGCCTTCTAAATTGTTGAAACGGCCCTGGTAATCTCGAAAATAATGATCCCCATTGTACTAATTAACATTATTGTCAAGCATCTAAATTTCAACATCAAACAATCATAAGATAATAAGCAAACAACATCCTAATCCAACTAAGAACAGATCCATACCTGGCTAGGAATCACACGATTGTAAAAAACCGAAGAATTGTCAAAACTCATACGAACTCCGGGGTTCGTATGCACATAAATGGAGTACTTATTTAAATCCTGCTCACGAAAAAAACGCTCCCACAACTTCAAAAACGGAAGAGGCCCTCTAGTCATAAACATAAAAGCAACTTTAGGTACTCTCTCAAACGGATACTCGGGTTTTTCAGGTACTAATGAAGCTCTCCAAAACAGCTCATTATCCGTCATTCGATGAGTCAAATTCTTAGGCATTTTAAAACTCTCCATACTCGAACAATCATCATTCTTACAACTATTCAAATTAGTACTACAATTCTTATGATCAAAAGTAACCGAATTCGCAATGCTAGTATCAGAACTTGGAGCAGGTGCAATAGTTACATAATTCTTATAAAAATTTTGGGGTTGTGATGTAAAGTACTTATCTACATGTGAACTTGAAGTTAAACCAACTATTATACCAATCCCAAAAAGTATTAAAGAACATAAAAGTCTTACTAATCCAATTGATGAATCTTTAATTACAAATTCATCTTTTTCCCTTCTACCCTTCATCTTCAATGCAAGATGACTAGATCAAATTAAGGATGATAAGTGACATTGTGGGGGTGGAATTTAGGGTTTGGTGGTGAACAAGAAATCAAATCAGTAAAGATGAGTTGAAATTAAAGGTGACCCATGTTAGGGTTTATAAAGAATTTTAAAACCCAGATACAGAAACATGGGACGATGTGTTTAACAAGATCAAGATCGAAACTTGAATGTGCGTTTTTGTGTGTGTGAAAGAAAGAGAAACTAAAAAAACTGTTGAAAATCTAACACGACATGATCGTTTTTAAGACTAAAAGAGACGTGACAGATTGAGAGTCGTGCGGTGTTGTCAATGGGTTCCCTGTTTCTCGGTTTTTTCGCTTATTGATCACTTTTTACTTACTTTTTTGAATTTTTTTTTGTTAATTGCAAAAATCGTTTACGTAATTTATTATATATCAAAATTACAATTTCCATATACATCAAAATTACGTATAATTTACTTAAAAAATTACATTGAAATTGTACCATACTTAATTTTACCATTTTCATTTTAAAAAATTTACATTTACATTTAAAAGGAGGTGATGATTCCACGCGATATTAAGATATGTACACACCATTTAATATGAGTAGACTATTTTACCCTAATTCAATACAACAACAATTAAAATCAATTCTAAAGGTAAGATATAGAAGAAAAAGGATGAAAGAAAAGAGATGAAGCGAAAAGAATTAAAGGGAAGGAAGTAAATCTTTTCTGAAAGGATTATTGAAGGAAAATAATACTGTAATTATTTAAATTCAATCATTTCCATTTAGCTGGGTGGTTATCGTCGTCCTTCTAGGTGTCTGTGAAGTCTCGAGTTTAAGTCTCACCTAAGAATTTAATAATGCAATTTACTTAGCAGTTGGTTATGCAGTCCTTTGAAAGCATCACAGTCTGAGTTTCTCATATCTAATTACTGATAAAATAAACGAAATTGGTTGAGACATTTGTTAGCAGGGGTTGGTGTTCTTGTTCACTGACCTGGTTACATAATACTTATGTATTAAGCTTTTGTAGAGTTGGTACGCTTTGTCTTCTAGATATGACACGAGAATTACCGTCTTTTGTAGTTTTAATTTTGTGGTTTTTGGATCGAGGTTTGGGTGTCATGTTCGTCGCTGTATACGTAAGATGGGAATTGGTTGTCCAAGCGTCGTACATGCATCGTTCCTAATCCACAAATCGACTGCAACTACAATTGATTGTTAGTGGGAACTCCTTTGGTGTTTCCGTCAATGATTCCAATATCTCTGTTTAAAAATAAAAAATAAAATAATCATTCTAATTCATTTTCTCTCTCCTAATTAAAACTCGAAAACACAAATTTTTTTAATTTCTTTCTATTTTCTTAATTCTTAATAGAATAATAGTAACTCTGGAACAGAGCCTTAGATATAATTAGTGGTAAAAGATATGAAATTGGTTGAGGCATTTGTTGGTAGGGGAGGTGTTCTTGTTCACTCATCTGGTTACATAATATTTTGGTAGTAAGTTTTTGTAGAGTTGGTACGCTTTGTTTATTACGTATGACACGAGAATTACCGTCTTTGTAGTTGTTTTGTTTTATAATACAAACTATCACTGAAATAAACTATCAACGTGTTTGGTAGCATAGATGTTAGTAGAAGATAGCACTTTATTAGTGTATTATGTATTATTGCCTCATTCCCCAATAATGATAACTTGATACATTTAAGTTAGGCAAGGATGTAACAAAATCCATACTCAACCCTTACAAACAGAATCCATAGCACTTTTACTCTTCTAGTTTTAGTGTATTATTACTTCATTCCCCAACTAAAATACAACTTAATACATGTTAGTTAGGCTAGGGATGTAACAAGATCCATACATTTTAGTGAGCTAAACTACGAAGCTCGTATTTGAACTCTAGTAAAGTAATAACTTGGCGTGATAGATAGCACAGCTCAAATAATAATACCGAAATAGATGCACCATTATCAGCCATAGTTAGATTTAGTATCATATCAGCTGCCTTAGGAGCCCTGTAGACAGAAGGTACAGATTTAGATAAACGAATTAAGCGAACAAGTAATCACATGAATAATCAAGAAAATACTTTACCCGCCAACTCAATACAGCACAGATATAAAACCTTTTACTAAGCACACTCTTACTTGCATAGTATTGAAATTACTAGTTTTAAATGTACACATATTGAATAAGTGTACAATGTAATAAGCAGCTGAACAAAAAAATTTATATATGTCCGTCCTATTTTAAATGACCAAAACAAAATGCTTCGCAAAAGTTTACATACAGTCAAAGTAAGTCAAATATATGTACCATGAGTCAGGTGCCTGGTACAAACTAGATGAACTGCCAAAACATGATTGAAGCATGTCGGTATTTATGACCCCGGGATTAAGTGCAATAATTGCCATTCCAGCGGGCAACTCCTTTGCCACTGACTTGGTCAACCCTTCGACTGCCCATTTCGAAGCACAATAAGGGGCCACCTGTCACCATTTTACAAACCATCTTAATAATAAGCATGAGTTCATAGGTGATATGAAAGGCATGAAAAAATACAAACGTAAATTGTTAAAAAATTTTATTTTTTTACCTGTGCAGCTGCAGACCTTCCCCATCCGGACGACATATTGACAATAATGCCTTGTTTTTTCTCGATCATAAGGGGAATAAAGTGACGTAAAACATTTGCAAGTCCCTTTTTTTTTCTTTTTTTCTTTTTTTTTGGCAAAAAAACCGAAACTTTTATATAACCATGAAGCTTCATAAAAAAAATGAAGCCTCAAAACAAGAATACAAACAAAGGCAACGCGGCCAACCAAACTACAAAACCTCAACGAAAACACAAACTAACCAAATAACAAAAGGAGACAGAAAAATAAACGAATCAACAAACAAAACATATTAACCATCAAACTTGGATCTACAAACGACCACCCCTTTACCTTTCCTTGACCGCGTCTTTGTTTTCTCATTAACCTTTGGAAGCGTCTTCGACCCGATCAACTTTCCTTCCACCCGAACCAAACCTTCCAAATCCTTCACAGCCTCTTCAAAGAAACTAAACTTTTCACCCGACCCTCCTCCTTTGTCTACGCCATTAGCCGCCTCATGTCTCAGCCCAAGCCCATCTCCAGGCCCATTCACATTCCCAGAAACAGTACCCAACCCGGACCCACATCCAAGCCCGTCATCATGCCCGTTAGCCTTCCCAAACCTGCCACGATCCATTCCACTCGACCCGTTGTCACCTCGTCCCTTGTGTTACTCGACTGTCCAATTTCAAAACCTATACTACCCGGATTAAAGCCCGTCTCCCTAACACCATTCCCCTTAAAACCACTCCCTAAGATCCCACCACTCTCAAAAGAACCTGGGCCCGAATTACGAACCCGCTTACGTTTTCGATAACCATGAGATTCTAATGCCACTTGAACCTTGAGATTAGTATCTATGACAGCATTTAATTCCTCCTCTGGAACTTCCCATAGTCTGTTGTTTTTGTTTATGGTACCTGCATTATTTACTGCACATACATGCTGCTTCCATAAGCACATTTCCTCTTAAAGATAATATAAGTTAACTGAATAACGTACATCTCCTAAAATGAATGATTTACAGTCCGAATCACATTACATAACATTACATGCAATTATAGAACCATAACCAAACATCAAATTATAAAGTCCACACTTATTGAGAGGAACATTATTATAAACTAGATTCAAAAACTAATATAAAGAAATCATTTATTCACTCCGTGTAACGTCATCGTGTTCCTTAAGTATTACAAATCGATATGAATTGTTTTGTGTTTAACACTGGTGTCTAAACTGTAAAGCGAAAAATGGGTCTAAAACATACATGAAAATCTAGGTGAGATAAAGAATGTGAGGCACAACACTAACACCAACTTCTTTTAACAAACTCTACTTTCTCAATTGATCATAGCACCTTTTAACCTTAGTGATTGTAATTGTAATTTAATTTAAATAGTTTGAGGCCTTAATTCTTGTGCTCAAGGTCAAATTTCTGTTTGTATGAGCTTCAGCACGTGTATATTACATCATTTACAAAATGTATATTACTCCACTAAACAAAAGATAAAATGATTAATCATGTAACAACAAGTGCTAAGAACTAAAAAGAAAGTTAAAAAAAAAAAAAAAAAAAAATGTATGATTACCAATGATATCTGGAACACCTTTCTTCTCCATTACAACTCGTGCCAACTCTTGAACACTGCTATTTGAACACTACACATGTAAATTATAGGCTTTCATCAACAATTAACTAATGTAAAGACCTAATCACAATATCTGGATATAATTCAACAACATAATCATCTTGAAAATGTTAACCAAAGAGTTAATTGTCTATCTTATACACTAAATTCTTAACTAACCAAAAAAAATAAAAAAATCAAATCGCATATTCTAAGTGATTGTGATTTTATTTTTTAATGCTTGATAATAAGCAGAACAAAGTAATTAACATCTGTGGTGCTGAACTCTTGAAGCTATGAAAACCAAAAGAGCATATATAATAAGAGTAAATTGCATAAATTAAACAAGAGTAATGAGTAAAAGAGACGGAAAACTAACGACGTCAACATTGAGAAAGATGTGTTGGTGTTCAGATGA